>NC_045793.1:31235071-31854357 GCF_009873245.2 Balaenoptera musculus | reverse complement strand
GGTTTCAATTTCAGTGCTTGTGATTGGTCTGTTCATATTATCTATTTCTTCCTAGTTCAGTCTCAGAAGGTTGCGCATTTCTGAGAATTTGTCCATTTCTTCCAGGTTGTCCATTTTATTGGCATATAGTTGCCTGTAGTAATCTCTCATGATCCTTTGTATTTCTGCAGTGTCAGTTGTTACTTCTCCTTTTTCATTTCTAATTCTATTGATTTGAGTCTTCTCCGTTTTTTTCTTGATGAGTCTGGCTAATGGTTTATCAATTTTGTTTATCTTCTCAAGGAACCAGCTTTTAGTTTTATTGATCTTTGCTAACGTTTCCTTCATTTCTTTTTCATTTATTTCTGATCTGATCTTTATGATTTCTTTCCTTCTCCTAACTTTAGGGTTTTTTTGTTCTTCTTTCTCTAATTGCTTTAGGTTTAAGGTTAGGTTGTTTATTTGAGATGTTTCTTGTTTCTTGAGGTAGGATTGTATTGCTATAAACTTCCCTCTTAGAACTGCTTTTGTTGCTTCCCATAGGTTTTGGGTCATTGTGTTTTCATTGTCATTTGTTTCTAGGTATTTTTTGATTTCCTCTTTAATTTCTTCAGTGATCTCTTGTTTATTAAAGTAGTGTGTTATTTAGCCTCCATGTGTTTGTATTTCTTACAGATTTTTTCCTGTATTTGATGTCAAGTCTCATCGCATTGTGGTCGGAAAAGGTACTTGATATGATTTCCATTTTCTTAAATTTACCAAGGCTTGATTTGTGACCCAAGATATGATCTATCCTGGAGAATGTTCTATGAGCACTTGAGAAGAATGTGTATTCTGTTGTTTTTGGATGGAATGTCCTATAAATATCAATTAAGTCCATCTTGTTTAATGTATCATTTAAAGCTTGTGTTTCCTTATTTATTTTCCTTTTGGATGATCAGTCCATTGGTGAAAGTGGGGTGTTAAGGTCCCCTACTATGATTGTGTTACTGTCCTTTTCCCCTTTTATGGCTGTTAGTATTTGTCTTATGTATTGAGGTGCTACTATGTTGGGTCCATAAATATTTACAATTGTTATATGTTCTTCTTGGATTGATCCCTTGATCGTTATGTAGTGTCCTTCTTTGTCTCTTGTAATAGTCTTTGTTTTAAAGTCTATTTTGTCTGACATGATAATTGCTACTCCAGCTTTTATTGATTTCCATTTGCATGGAATATCTTTTTCCATCCCCTCACTTTCAGTCTGCTGTATGTGTCCCTAGGTCTGATGTGGGTCTCTTGTAGGCACCATATATATGGGTCTTGTTTTTGTATCCATTCAGCCAATCTATGTCTTTTGGTTGGAGCTTTTAATCCATTTACATTGAAGGTAATTATCGATATATATGTTACTATTACCATTTTTTAAATTGTTTTGGGCTTATCATTGTAGGTCTTTTCCTTCTCTTGTGTTTCCTGCCTAGAGAAGTTCCTTTAGCATTTGTTGTACAGCTGGTTTGGTGGTGCTGAATTCTCTTAGCTTTTGCTTGTCTGTAAAGATTTTAATTTCTCTATCAAATCTGAATGAGGTCCTGCTGGGTAGAGTAATCTTTGTTGTAGGTTTTTCTCCTTCATCACTTTGAATGTGTCCTGCCACTCCCTTCTGGCTTGGAGAGTTTCAGCTGAAACGTCAGCTGTTAACCTTATGCGGATTCCGTTATGTGTTATTTCTTGTTTTTTCCTTGCTGCTTTTAATATTTGTTATTTGTATTTAATTTTTGATAGTTTGATTAATATGTGTCTTGACGTGTTTCTCCTTGGATTTATCCTGGATGGGACTCTCTGTGCTTCCTGGACTTGATTAAGTATTTCCTTTCCCATATTAGGGAAGTTTACAACTGTAGTCTCTTCAAATATCTTCTCGGTCCCTTTCTTTTTCTCTTCTTCTTCTGGGACCCCTATAATGTGAATGTTGGTGCATTGAATGTTGTCCCAGAGGTCTCTGAGACTGTCCTCAATTCTTTTCATTCTTTATTCTGCTCTGCAGTAGTTATTTCCACTATTTTATCTTCCAGGTCACTTATCCGTTCTTCTGCCTCAGTTATTCTGCTATTGAGCCTGTCTAGAGTATTTTTAATTTCATTTATTGTGTTTTTCATCGTTGCTTGGTTCCTCTTTAGTTCTTCTACATCCTTGTTAAATGTTTCTTGCATTTTGTCTATTCTATTTCCAAGATTTTGGATCATCTTTACTATCATTATTCTGAATTCTTTTTCAGGTAGACTGCCTATTTCCTCTTCATTTGTTAGGTCTGGTGGGTTTTTACTTTGCTCTTTCATCTGCTGTGTGTTTCTGTCTTCTCATTTTCTTAACTTACTGTGTTTGGGGTCTCCTTTTCACAGGTTGCAGGTTCATAGTTCCCATTGTTTTTGGTGTCTGTCCCCAGTGGCTATGGTTGGTTCAGCGGGTTGTGTAGGTTTCCTGGTGAAGGGGACTAGTGCCTGTGTTCTGGTGGATGAGGCTGGATCTTGTCTTTCTGGTGGGCAGGTCCACGTCTGGTGGTGTGTTTTTGGGTGTCTGTGGCCTTACTATCGGTTTAGGCAGCCTCTCTGCTAAAGAGTGGGGCTGTGTTCTTGCCTTGTTAGTTGTTTGGCATAGGGTGCCCAGCACTGTAGGTAGCTGGTCATTGAGTGGAGCTGGGTCTTGGTGTTGAGATGGAGATCTCTGGGAGATTTTTGCTGTTTGATATTACGTGGAGCTGGGGTGTCTCTTGTGGACCAGTGTCCTCAACTTGGCTCTCCCACCTCAGTGGCACAGCCCTGATGCCTGGCTGGAGCACCAAGAGCCTGTCCTCCACACGGGTCAGAATAAAAGGGAGGAAAAAAAGAAAGAAAGAAAGAAGAAGATAAAATTAAATTAAATTAAATTAAAAAGTTATTAAAATAAAAAATAATTATTAAGAAAAAAAAATTTTTTAAGTATTAAAAAAAAACAAAAAAAGGACAGACAGAACCCTAGGACCAATGGTAAAAGCAAAGCTATACAGACAAAATCACACACAGAAGCATACACATACGCATTCACAAAAAGGGAAAAAGGAAAAAAAAAAATATGTGTCATTGCTCCCAAAGTCCACCTCCTCAATTTGGCATGATTCGTTGTCTATTCAGGAATTCCACATATGCAGTGTACATCAAGTTAATTGTGGAGATTTAATCTGCTGCTCCTGAAGCTGCTGGGGGAGATTTCCCTTTCTCTTCGTTTTCACAGCTCCCAGGGTTCAGCTTTGGATTTGGACCCGCCTCTGCGTGTAGGTCGCGTGAGGGCATCTCTTCTTCACCCAGACAGGACGGGGTTAAAGGAGCAGCTGATTCGGAGGCTCTGGCTCACTCAGGCCGGGGGGAGGGAGGGGTACGGATGCGGGGCGAGCCTGAGGTGGCAGAGGCCTGCATGACGTTGCAGCAGCCTGAGGTGCGCCCTGTGTTCTCCCGGGGAAGTTGTCCCTGGATCACGGGACCCTGGCAGTAGTGGGCTGCACAGGCTCCCTGGAGAGGAGGTATGGACAGTGACTTGTGCTTGCTCACAGGCTTCTTGGTGGCGGCAGCAGCAGCCTTAGCATCTCATGCCCGTCTCTGGGGTCCGCACAGATAGCCGTGGCTCGCACCCATCTCTGGAGCTCCTTTAAGCGGTGGTCTTAATCTCCTGTCCTCACGCACCAGGAAACAAAGAGGGAAGAAAAAGTCTCTTGTCTCTTCGGCAGCTCCAGACATTTTCCCGGACTCCCTCACAGCTAGCTGTGGCACACTAGCCCCCTTCAGGCTGTGTTCACGCCGCCAACCCCATTCCTCTCCTTGGGATCCGACAGAAGCTGGAGCCTCAGCTCACAGCCCCCACCCGTCCTGGTGGGTGAGCAGACAAGCCTCTTGGGCTGGTGAGTGCTGCTCGGCACCGATCCTCTGTGCGGGAATCTCTCCGCTTTGCCCTCCGCACCCCTGTTGCTGCGCTCTTCTCCTTGGCTCTGAAGCTTCTTCCTCCCTCCACCACCTACAGTCTCCGCCCGCGAAGGGCCTTCCTGGTGTGTGGAAACCTTTCCTCCTTCACAGCTCCCTCCCACTGGTGCAGGTCCCATCCCTATTCTTTTATCTCTGTTTCTTCTGTTTTCTTTTGCCCTACCCAGGTACGTGGGGAGTTTCTTGCCTTTGGGGAGGTCTGAGGTCTTCTGCCAGCGTTCAGTAGGTGTTCTGTAGGAGTTGTTCCACATGCAGATATATTTTTGATGTATTTGTGGGGAGGAAGGTGATCCCCGCGTCTTACTCTTCTGCCATCTTGAAGCTCCCCTCTCCACTTTTTTTTTTTATGGATGGTCTACTTGAGAAAATAGGTATTATAAAATGTTTTTTATTGTTCTTGACCAAAGATTGTACATTTTTTTTTAAATTCACAAAGCCTGCAAATTATATTAGTTTCCTCTGAAGAGTAATAGCACAGGGGATTAGGGCAATGCTTTTAGCCATTGAAAATTATTCACTTCTGTTTCCTGTGGGCCTACAGAAATGATGTGACCTGTTCTGGAGGGATGGTCATCGTATCATGTCTTCTAACTTACTGTAACATAAAACAATTTTCCCTAATATAATTCTCTCACATTTTATTGAGCCACTCCAATTCTCTTATGGTTAATATTTGTATGATACATCATTTTAATCTTTTAAATTGCAAGCTACTTGCTTTATTGAATATAAAATGTGCTTCTTGTAGACAACATAGAGTTGGATCTGGCTTTTTATTCAGTGTGAAAATATTTGGCTTTTGTTTAAGGTGTTTAGTCCATTCCATTTAACATAAATATTGTTATGCTTGGATTTACATATGAAATTTTGCATTTATGTTCTATAAATATCATTTTGTTGTTCCTCTGTTTCTAATTTCATATTTTGTGGCATACAATTATTTTGGTGTACCATTTTAATTATTAATTGATATTTAACTATTTTTTTAAGTTACTTCCTTACTGGTTACTTTAGTGATTAAAATGTGCATCTTAATTTATCATAATCTACTTCAAATTAATACTGAGTTAATTCTGGTGAAATATACCACATTTACTTCAATTAGCAACAGTGAAGTGCAATTATTCTAATATATATTACATATCTATGTGATATAAATTATATTATTATTATTATTTTTAATTATTGCCCACTTTTCAACAAAAAATTTGAGACATATGAAGGAATGAGAGTGTGACCTGTAAATATTGCTTAATAAAACCTTATGTGATATTTAGTGTAGTCACAATGTTGTACAATAAAGTTATCACAATAAAATACATTGTATCCATTATGTGGTCACCCTCCATTCCCCTTATTCCTATATCATGGTAACCTTATCTGCTTTCTGTCACTACAAATTTGTATATTCTGGATATATCATGTAAGACAAATCATTCAATATGTGGCCTTTTCTGTCTGGCTTCTTTCAGTTAGCATAATATTTTCAAGGTTATCCAAGTAGTAGCATTTATTAGTATTTTAATCTTTTTATGGCTAAATAATATTCCATTCATGTATAGCACAGTTTGTTAATCCATTCATCCATTGATTATAATATGTTTCTGTTTGAATTTATTTGCTTAGAATTTGTTGAGATTCTTGGATGTGTAGCTTTGTGTCTTTTATCCAATTTTAGATGTTTCTGGATGTTATTTCTTTAGACAGTTTTTCCCACTCAATAGGTTTTTTGGTAATAGGACCAATTCCTGGAGCTTCCTCCTCCAGCATATTCCCATAGACCACTGTCTCTCCTATTGATGTTAAGATTTTCTCTTGATTTTGTCTTTCAGCAGTTGGAGCATTTTGTATATAGATGTTGATCTCTTTGTATAATTCTACTTGGAATTCATTGAGTTTCTTGACAGGGTGGCTTAACGTTTTACAGCTAATTTCAGGTTTTAAGCATTATTTCTTCAAATATTTTTTTCTATGTTTTCTTTCTATTCTCCTTCTGGGACTCCCATTACAATTTTGTTGATAGACTTGAAGTAGTTCCACAATCTCTGAGACTCTATATTTTCTTCAATTTTTTTCTGTCTCCAGATTTCATATCGTTTGATTTATCTTCATTTGCTGATTTGTTCTTCTCAAGTCTGATGTTGAGCTCTTCTACTTAGTTAGTGAATGTGTAATTTCAGTTTTAGTTCTTTTCAACTCTAGACTTTTGATTTGATTCTTTCCTTTTTCACAGCTTCTATTTTTCTATTGAGATTCTCTGTTTGTTGAGACAGTGTCATCATATTTCCCTTTATTTCTTTAAATATGGCTTCCTTTAATAAATAAACATATTTGTAAAAGCAACACACACACACACACACACACACACACTCCAATATCTTATCCCAATCACAATTTCTATTAACTGATTTGTTCCTGAATATCGGTCACACTTTTCTATCTCTTTGCATATCTCAATTCTTTTCTGTTGTTGAAAACTGGAAACTATACATACAATATTGTAGCAAAATTGAATTTTGAATTTTCTTGAGTCTTTACTCTCTGTCTTTCTTTTTTAATTTTTAGACTTAAACTGTGGAATCCTCCCCTCCCCTATTTCCATTTCACAATTTGCAACCACTTATATCTCTTCTCAGACACATTGAAACTGTAAGGCTTCTGCTCTCTGCCAATTAATCAGTGTGGGTTTGCAAACACATTGAAAGTTTAGCCAATTGTTGAGCTTTCCTTGGCTTTCACTTTCAGCTGAGATATCTCCCTCCCTCCACATGTACATATTTCCCAGTCAGCAAGGAAATTATGGAGTGCTTGCCATGGGTTTTCTGGCTTTTTCTTTCAAGAATCTTCATGTTAAATATTTTCAGGGGGCCATTGAACACCCATCTTGGATTGAATGGTCAAGCTAGGAGATGTTAAGATTTTCCCAACTGTTCCTACTCATTTTGCTACATTTACTGACAATGTCTCCACTGGTTTACACCCCTTGCTTAAAACCAAGTCCATCCCCTCTGGCAACAATGTTGCTAGTTTTCATTTCCCTTCCTTCCCTGCTCTGGTGAAATCATTCTCAAAGACTGAGTTGGGAGGATGGCAACGTGACAAAAAGGCCACACATTTTCTCTGTTACTATGCAAAGCTATGTCAGTTTTTATGAGTAAATGCTCCTCAATCTCTTGTTTTCACTTGATTGACTTCTAGAGCCCACAAAATAGTTTTTAATCACAATGTTGAACAGTTTTATACTTGTCATTTAGGGAGAGGATTAGTCAGCTTTTTCGTACTTCTATAGCCATATGTCTGTAGTAGCCTCTATGTCCCAGGTCCTTTACTGAGGGAAGATTTACTTGTTTATTTACTTTTATAGAACAGAAATAACAACAAAGAATTTCTTGATAAGGAAGAAGTGCTGGGATCAGCACAGAAATTAAGCCTAAGGTAAATCTGCTTGATGTCTTGATTTTTCCAAGGACAGGTCAATGTACAATGATAAAAATGATATCTCCATAAACATCTTGATCACATGGAAATAGCCCATGGAAAGGAAGGAGTGGGGGTTAGGAGACTAGATTCTTTTAGCTATGGTGTATTTAGGGAATCTGAGCAGCTTAATTAATCTCTGAGCTTCAACATTCTCATCACTAATTCAATGAGTTTGTAATAATATATGGTTTGGCAGTTGTCTCCAATGCCTGGCTGTACAGCATTAGAGTCAGTTTTAATATAGAGTTTCTTAGATCTCCTCTCTGAATTCCTGATTCAGTGGGAGAAGATGGGAGATAGGGTCTTTATTTTTAACAAGCATCAATGTAAATTATAAATTTAAGTAAATTCAAAAATACACTGCTCCCTCCCTACTCCCACAAGGTTTCTTGACTCTTCCTCTGACATATATCAGGATCATAAGTGGACAGTCTTCTTTTTGTTCACAATTATGCACCATCTGTGTGGTGTTCTTGGTGCATTGTACTTCCTTGAACTAAATAAAGTGTGTCTTCTTTTTTTCCTCCATTGATTATGGTACCTGGTTCAGACACTGGCTATGGTTTATGTAGATATTAGCAGCTCAGCTGAAAGATTGTTTACCTAGTGAAAATGCTGGCACAGCCCTCTCTGCAAGGACCAATAATGCACGTGAGGACAGAAAGGTCTGGGAAAATCCTTGCGTCAGTCATAATGTTGTCTTTTTGCATCCCCTAAGAAAGGATGCTTTTGGTCTACCACAGACTTCATTTTTTAGAATCCTAAACCTTAAGAAAAAAGTGAAAAGAAAAAAAAACCATAGCATGATGTAGGCTTTTGGGAATGTATAAAAGTTTGCAATGCATTAGAACTGCCAGTAAAAGAAGCATGTGCTGGCATTCATAGGCACTAAAATTAATTCTGTTAGCAATGATAAATAAAAATAGATCAAATTAGAAGAGCTTATAGACTCACTTTTGCTTTCTGCTATTTTTGTATCACTGGAAGTCTAGGTGTCACACATCTATAGTTGCTATAAAGCACTGATTATGTTCACTTGGCTTAGTGGCATAGAAAGCTAGGCTGAAGTAAAGGTAGTGAAGGATGTAATTGATAAAAATGCCTAGATAACATAAAAAATCATGGGCCAAACAGGGTTTTCATAATTATGATAGTTTAATGTTCATACTGCTTTTACCTCTTTTAATGTTATTTTTTTGCAGTAAATTGCCTTTCTGTGCTTCATGCATTTGTGAGTTTTGCAGAGCAAGAAATACTGGCTTTCTTTAGAGTATAGGAAATTGGTACTCAGAGAAGTGGCTTGCACAAAGTCATAGGAAGAGAAATGAATGATATGCAATGAAGACTCAGTTTGAGGCAATAACTGTGATCACATTCACAAAAGTAGAAACTCTTCAAGTATTTGCTAGATGATGGACTCAGAAAACAAACAAACAAACAAGTAGTTCAGGAGAGCTGGTAGGTACAATTTATCACAAAATGCTGAATGATCTGGAAAGCAGCTCAGTGTCCTAAATCAATAGCAAATGTGCATGTTTTTTACATCCATCACCCAATTATGTTAGAGATGACAGCTTATTTGATGAAGGCAACAGCATTCTGTGCATTTTATTATAAGATTTGCTACTGGATTTTTCTTTTTTTCTATCAGAATGACCAACATTAGGAAGGCTTTATGAGAGTAAATATTGATGAAGATGTGAAACAATGAGAACTTTCACACACTCGTGGTGGTAATGTAAGTATGTATATCCATTTGGGGAAAACAAAAATTTGGCATATTCTACTGGGGTTGAATATACTTATTTCCTATGAGCCAGAAATTCCATTTCTAGATATATACCCAACAGAAATGCATGCACATGCATCCCAAAAGATATGTACAAGACACGTATAGCAGCATTGAATCAAAGATATATCAAAGGTAAAATGGATTAAAAAATGTCATACTTGTGCAATGGAATACTGTATAGAATGAAAATGAATTAACGATAAGTATATGCAACCACATAGATGAATGTCACAGATAAAATATTGAGCAAAGGGATACACACTGTGTGTTTGCTACTGGATTTTATGAGAGCTCTTTTGAAAGAAAACTTTGTCACCATTTTGTTAAACATATTTTATTAATCTACTCATTTAAAAAATATATTCGTGCAATTCTTGGAAATGCTGAGTTTCAGTCTTCTTTGGTCTCGATAAGGCATAATACATCCCCCCTGAGGCTAGTCCTGACAAATCCCGAGACATATTTAGCCTTTAAAATCGATTCCACCTCATTCATTTCTCATTTTATCAGAGCAAACAAAAGACACAGAAGTGTTGTGCATCTTTGGGATTACAGATTATGATTTAAAATGTGCTGATAAACCCAGAAGTCTTAAATTTAAATTAGTCACCACACATGAGAGCAATATCCTGGCATTCTGTGTTCTTCAGCTCAAGGGTTTTATCCTGGATGAGTGCACACTTCTACTCTGGCAAATGAGCATTAATGGATAAACTTTGGGTAAAATGAAGCAATAATGAGCCAGGGTTTACTATTCGAGCCAAAAATTTAGGCAAAATTAGAATGTATAAATGAAGCAGTTGGGGCTTCCCTGGTGGCGCAGTGGTTGAGAATCTGCCTGCTAATACAGGGGACACGGGTTCGAGCCCTGGTCTGGGAAGATCCCACATGCCGCGGAGCAACTAGGCCCGTGAGCCACAACTACTGAGCCTGCGCGTCTGGAGCCTGTGCTCCGCAACAAGAGAGGCCGCGATAGTGAGAGGCCCGCGTACCGCGATGAAGAGTGGCCCCCGCTTGCCACAATTAGAGAAAGCCCTCGCACAGAGACGAAGACCCAACACAGCCAAAAATAAATAAATAAATAAATAAAATAGTAAAAAAAAAAAATGAAGCAGTTGATTGATATAGTGAAATTATATATATATATGTATATATATATATATACATATATAATGATATAAATGGATCTGTAGAATTTTTTTCTTTAAAAATTATGCAATTTTGACTAATATCAGGAATGGCCCCAATGTATGCTTCTCTCAGATCTGATGGGTCTAATCTTCCCGCCTGGAACTGCTTCTTTCCCCAAGTTGGTCATCTTGCTTCTAGACCGCTGCTACCAATCAACTCCCACTGGCAAGACACGGGCAAGGTGCACTAGGATTAGCCACTACATTCATCAAAAATCATTTAGAAAACCTGGGCCTGAGTCAAAAACTGCTGAAGTTTTAATATTATAGTGTTCCTGGGCTTTATTGCTATCCTCTGACTAGTCTCTTTTCTCCTGTGTCCTATTTGGCTACTAACTGCTGCTTTGCCCTTTTGAACCCCTGTTTTATGTACTTTGGTACATGTTTCCCCATTCTCCCTGACTGTGGACCACATGCCCTGCTCTGCACTCTGGTGATTGCACCCTTGGTTTTTTTGTCCATCTGCCTAGTTTCTGACCTTCTCTGTCAGCAAGAGCCCTCTGATAAATAAATAACTGCCAATCTGCTGTTGCATTTTCTAATTGCCTTATCATCATTATTTCTTAGGAAGCCAGTTTGTCTAACTGTACTCGATGTGCCATCCACTCTAGAGTGGCTCTGTTGCCTATTGGTTAAATGGTTGAAAGAAGTTAAAGTATCTGGCATCTGATCAGTTCATCTCTCTCACTGTTGCATGGGGAGTGGGGTTGGAGGAGGTGAGTGGGTGGGGAATAAAAAAGGTCACCTGGACTAAACTCCTTAATTGACCTTTGGGTAAACAAACTAATGAAATTTGCCCAGGAGGAAGAGACTTCATCTCTGAAATGCCCTTAGCAGGATGTCCCTGGAGGATTGTTCAGGATGGATCAGCATGGCACGGTAGAGAAAGTCACTTGCAACTCTCTGTAGTATAAAATGGAGATGTTTTATATGCTGGTCTTTTGTGAGGTGATCCTGTGAACCTCACTCAGAAACTTCATGTATTTTGGGACAGAGAGTTTTATCCAACATGAGAAGAAATTTGGGAGCAACTCTTGACAGCTCTACTTTATATAGTTCTTTAATTTCCTGTGTCCTTGACATTATTTAATAAACCTTGACACTGGTTAAGATCTCTGACCCATGTGAGTCTGATTTGACAATGTGATGTTGTGTATTAGCTCAGGATTTTTGGCTCTAGTGCGGGACTGCCTGGATTTGAATCCCTGTTTCCCCAGTTTTTACCTATGGGCTTTGGGCAAGTTATCTAACCCATCAATGATTAATTTTTCTACCCATAAAATGGAGATCAGGAATAGTTTGTGTTTTGAATTAATGCGTGCAAAATGTAGAACAGTATCTTGCACATAGTAAACTTGATGTAATGTTAGATGTTTTATTACAGTTCAGTTCAAAAGCAGGGCTACGATAATAACCAACATTCATCATATACTTAGTGCGCACCAGGAACTGAGTCAAGCACTTTAAAATAATTATTTTCTTCTAATTTTTACAATCAATCCTATAAATAGTGAGAAGAATTTCCAAAAATGTGGAGAAGGAGACTGACTAGAGTTTTCACGTTGTCCTTCTAAAGCATATATAATGCATAACCTCATGTTACTCCCTACCCCCAAATTGGATGTCTCTAGGCCCTTGATACTCAAAATGCTATCTGCAGCATTGGCATCACCTGGGAGCTTGTTAGAAATGCAGACTTTCCGACTCTATCAAAGACCTACTAATTCAGAATCTGCATTTTAACAGGATCCCTGGAGTGATGTGTATGCCTGTTAAAATTTGAGAACCCCATTTTAGCCAGTTTTAAATATTTCTTTCCCATGCCATTTTATCAAGTACATTTGCCATGGTTTCTAAATATATTTTTAATTGCTGTAGATTTTCATTGAACGTTGTGGTTTAATTTTCAGCTATAACATGGGAGTCATTTCACTCATGTTCAGTGCCAGTACTAAGGAAGAGGAATGTAAGACAGAAAATTAAGGTGAAGCTTTAAGCAGAAGGAGAAGTTCCTTAATTTAACTTTTCCTCCTAGTAGTTCTACCATCCAAACTGCATTAAAAAGTGAAGACACCATCACATGGAATTTAAGTTCACGAACAGTTTTTAATAGAAATAAATCTGACATTTCCACAGTTTGCATTTTCTTTCACTTGTGTCTCTGTAAAATGAGATCAGATATGAAACATAAGTACTTGATAATTATCCAAAGCCACTGATTTTAGGGAAAGTAATTTACCTCAAATTTTGATCCAATGTCTTTCTTGTCCTATCCTTTGATTTATGAAAGATTTTGCAAAAGTTTTATTGTATACTTTTTATGGTTCAGGTTTAATTGGAGACAGTTGTTCTTGCAGTTGCCCTATTGATTAGAATACCTGGAACACCAATAACATTTTTGTTTCGTAACAATGCTAAACTTCCATGAACTCTAAATCAATTACTGAAACAATTGTGGACATATTGTAGCAATACATTTTTACTTAAAAAAATTAGTGTAGTGGCTTCCCGGGTGGTGCAGTGGTTAAGACTCCGCCTGCCAATGCAGGGGGCATGGGTTCAAGCCCTGGTCCGGGAAGATTCCACATGCCGCGGAGCAACTAAGCCCGTGCGCCACAACTACTGAGCCTGCGTTCTAGAGCCCGCCAGCCACAATTACTGAAGCCCGCGCGCTAGAGCCTGTGCTCTGCAACGAGAGAAGTCACTGCAATGAGAAGCCTGCGCACCGCAACGAAGAGTAGTCCCTGCTCGCCGCAACCAGAGGAAAGCCCGCGGGCAGCAACAGAGACCCAACGTAGCCCCCCCCCAAAAAAATAAAATAATAAAATAAATAAATTTATTTTAAAAATTAATGTAATGCTGGGAAGCATTAAAACAGTAAATTAAGGGGAAAAAATCTCTTTGATAATCCTTACCTTGTAAAAACAATAGCCAGTCATTGATCTTAATTCTTAATCTGTTCTTGAAGATTGAAAACACAGCATAGCTTTAGGGCTGTAGAAATAAATGAAAACCACCCAAAAGAGAATAGAAGCTATTTATTCAGAGCTTGCTGTAGCATGTGTATCAGCAACTGTCACTTGCATCTATCAGGCTCAAAGGCAGCCAGGTGCGTGGGGAAGCTTTACAGCGAAAAAAAATGGAAGGCTTCAATAACTCTCTGATTGGAGGTTATTGACATTGGGAAGTTGGAGGAGGGCAAACTAGAATCACAACATGGTATATAATGAATTTAGAGAGCAGATTTATTTGGTTTTTCTAGCTGGTCCTGAGTTGGAAGAAGAGGCAGAAATTAAGGAAACTGGCAGAAATTGACTAAATACTAATTGTTCTGGGCCAATTACTGAAGAGGTTATGGTTTGGCTTCCTGGGCTGGTTGCTGCAGAGGATGTATCAATAGGTCGGAGTTTTATTTTCCTGTATCATCTGGCCATTTTCTGTATATTTGGTCTTTCAGGAAAGAATCCAAGTTGTTAACATAAAAGAACTGAAAATATCAAACCTGCTGTTATTATACTTTTAAAAAATAAACCTAATATTCTGACTTGGTTTTAGGCCAGTGCTCTCAAATATTAAAAATTATTTTAAAATAATACATATAAGCATTTGAATATTTGCATTTGTGCTGAATAAAATGCTGCCTACCAGAACGGTGGGAGAAATAACAAGGCAGCCCCTGTTATTGAGGTAATTTGACAATTATCATTTTCTGTATCTTTCGGAGCTGAGAATAATGCAGCAGCGGGGGTTTTAGAGAGGAAAAAATTTAGTAAATGGATTTGCTGACTAAATTTATAGTTATCACTGGTAAGACAAGGAATCATCAATGCAACCTTGAAAGCAGTTAAAGGACAGTTGAGTTAGACAGAAAGATTGGTCAACACTGTAGCAAGCTCTAGCCTAACCTATTGGACTAGATAGAGAAATGAAGCAGTGAAATAATTGTAACCAACATTTGAACATTTATACTGCTCCAAGCACAGTCTTATGGGCTGGTGAGTATTAAAAAGAGTAAGATCTAGGTCAGTCATCATGGAAATTGGTGCAATGGATAAACATTTAGTTACTTTTATCCAGATGCAAAAATCTATGATTTAAATATGACAGTGTTTTTTTAGAAACGGATAGTGGCAGCTAAAAGTATGTTTTAATCAATTGATGGCTCATTGTGCTACTTTTAAAAGATAGTAAGTTTATGCTTTTTATACATAAGGTATGTCTCGTTTACCTGCTGTTAGGAATGCCAGATACAAGTGTACCAACGGAAAATGTATATATTATCAACATGACTTTCTAACTTCCACTTTCATTTAATTTCAAATTTTAATATATCAATTAAAAATTATAACACTGCCCTATGCATAGTCAGTTACCAATGGAAGAATTCATAGTTAATTCATCTTCATTAGGATTAAGATTTTGGTAATTAAAGATTAATAGCACCAGAAACTGGATTATTTAGTTTATATACTTCTTAGTTATCAATGAAACTCAGTAAAGAACATTAACTTTTTCATTGGATTTTTAGAGCTCTTATGAGGTTCCACAAAATTTCCCCAGTCCCCACTTTGGGATTCTGAATTAATAGTTCCAATAGGATTTTCCAAGTTCTTCCTTGGCTGAAAATGTGTATCTGTTATAATATGTGCTCATATAGGTAGTTAATAAACTAGGCCAAGATAAACAAAATTGTTTGCAAATTGGACAAGCTTAAAGGTATGCCTGAAAGAGATTTATATGTTGAAGGAGAGTAAAGTTAATATGGTCAAATGGAGAAAAAAATGGGAGACAGATGTTTTCAAAAGCTTCAAGGAATTTTGTGTTATTGTGTCAGGCTGGTTTAAATTTATGCTCTCACAATTTATGCAGAATTTGCATTTACTTTTAATTTGCTTTGTTAATGTTTTATTTTAATGATTTATTTGAAAATTTAACACTCAAAGACCTAGCAGTTGAGAATGAGGTCTTCCTTGATCCTAAACAAATTTAGTGTGTCCCTTACAGTCCTCTGCACACCTCTTGAAGCCCCCCAACAAAGTGTGTCTTTTCAAAAAACCCCATCACTTCTTGCTGATCATATTTCTGACAGCTCTTCTCTTTCCTTCACTTCCCTGACTTCTCCCTGACTATTTATTCACTGTGACCCCACCCACCTTCAAACCTCACAAAAGCTCTGCAACTAATGCATCTGTAAAACAAAACAAAAAGCATTCTAGAGACTATCTGCTGCTCTGTTCCTAAAGCTTAGCTTTGGAGTTTAACTGCAATCATCCCCCACAAGTAACTTCCCTACCCAAATGCCATTTTTGCCCCTAAAACACATGTAATACTTCCCTCTAAGTGAATTATCTTACTGGTTTCCAAAGGTATTCAATTTTATTTGAATCCATAGACCTGCTACAAATCTCCCTTCCCTCAGCTTTTACCATTGGGTGTCCATTTTGAAATTATATTTTAAGTATCCCTTCAAAGTATATGTGTTTGGTCATAATCTTAGGGATGCCAGTATAGGGAATAACATTTCTCATCTTTAAAAAGAATATTATAGAAATTCTGCTCTTTATGCAAATTTCAAAGACAAAATGAAAACAAAATCAGCTTTATTCATTTTTTTTTTTTTTCACACAACACAACATCTTCCTTCTGTGCCCTTGCACATGGCCATGGGATAACTTTACCTGCCCTCTTCACTGACTAACTCCTAGTCAAACTTCAAGACTTTCTTCGGTGTCAACACTGCAAGAAGTCTTCTCTGATGACCCACTTGAGTGAGATACCTTACTCCCCTTATAGCTCGCAAGTTAAGAATGCTTAGCAGCATGAATAACACTTCTCCTCCAGGCTGTGAGCTCCTTGAAGGCATGAACTGTGGCTTGGCTATATGTGCAGTCTCAGTGCTGAGACCACATTGCACTCAGCATTTATTGGAGAAATCAGTGAATGAGTAGGTGGAGGGTGGATATTGAATGAATGAAAGCACACACATGACATGCTTTTCTTGCCGAGATTTCATCTCATCATGACCTTTGTATATAAGAGATATCGAGATTCAAATGAAGTGGCAGGAAGAACCATCTCATTTGGTCCTAATTTGAAAATTCATTCCAACTTAATGATTATTACAGGAGTGCTTTTTTCCTGATCATCCCTGTATATGATTTTGTTTACATTCAAGAAAAGAAAGAACAATACATGTTAATGTGAGCTTCAGTAGTTTTATGTTGATTTCGTTGTTTGTTGTCATGCTATATAGCACTAAGATGAACCTGAGCTCATTTTCAGCTATCAGATGTATTAGGATAAAATATTTAGAGTTAGTATTATTGATTATAATTGCTTTAGAAGAAACACTAGTTTGGTAAGAAGACTTTTGGTTGGAGATGTGTGCTTAGTTTGTATTTGTGCATTTTTATTCCCAGTATAAGCCAGAGTAGTTGTTTTTGTCTTTTAACATCATTAATTTTCTCAGAGTGCCATTGTTTCCTTAATAGTTGAAGAAACATTCCAGGAAACACTAAAACTGTCTCTGCAATCATTGCATGGGGTGATTCTCAGAGCTGCACATTTGTTTGAAAATAACTAATTATGTTGGCTTTCTTCCAGGCATCATACACATTTGGAATATTTACTTTTATTCAGTCAAACAGTATAAATACGTCTCCTTTCTTAAAGAAAAGCTGTCTTAGTTCACCTCATGCGTGGACTTAATAAACTCTCCACAATAAAGTAGTGTTGATTATTGCTTTGCACAGTTGTAGCAGCCTCATTAGTTTCACTACATAGCTTGAAATGGTTTCATGCCAAATTAAAAATGTAGGTCATTCAAAGGACTAATGGTGCTAGTTCAGCATGAAGTGATTTCAAGCTTACCCATATCCGTTTTTTATCTTATTCCATTGCAAACCTCTCCTCACAATGGTTATAATTTTATATGACATTTTTTATGAAATCCTATATAATTGCCTTGTTCGAAACACATGCCCTACATGTTCACCAGATCGCGGAATTTTTAAGGTAGGAATTTTTAGTGCCTGATAAAGTACTCAGAATTATTTTCCTTTAATTTCATGGAATAATTTTCATAATTTAATGTTTTCCAAACATGTATTCCATTCATAGTATGAGGTGATTGAAGAAAAAACAAATGATCAAATAAATTTGGGAAACTGAATTAATCTCTTTACATGGGTTTCAATACTACAGGACATCTCCAAGTCAGATATATACATTGACAAATCTCACTAATGCATTAATGCAAATATTTCAAGCTTCTCATTCCTCAGTTTGCTTAACTTTTCAATACTATTTAGCATTGCTGACTGCTCAGCTACTTTTTTTCAAAACTCAAGTTGTTTAATTATTGAAGATTAATACAAATGCATACTTCAAATGTCAAGAAGTGTAGAAATGTATAAAGTAAAAAGTTTATTTATGCTTCTCCATGCTCTGTTCCTTCCCCCATTCAGGTTCACTGTCATTAAATATTGTCTATTTATATATGGACAAACATACACATGCATATGTGCATGTATGTATGCAGATATGTATATACATTTTTAACATTAAGATTAACATATCATTCATAGTATTGAATACCCTTATTTTTAACTTTTCAGAATATATTCAAATTATTTCCATGTTAGTACATAGATGGTTTTTTTATGGATATATATTATTCTGTTCTTTTATGTAACAATTTATTAAGTCTATTCTCTATTCATAGACATTTAAGTTGTTACTACTATAAAAATGGAGCGACCTTGTTAATATATTATTTCACACATGTGTAGTGTGTGTTAGGTTAATTTTCCCAAGGCAGAACTTCTGAGTACAAAAGCATTGCATTTATAATTTTGGTAGATATTATCAAATTACCATCCATAGGGGTTATGCCAAATGTTCGTAAAGGAGTGCCTATTCTACACAGACTGGCCAGGATGATTTATCAAATTTTAAAAATATATTTTCCAGTCTTTTTTCTGATTTAGACCCACCTTCCTCATTGTGTATTCCTCTTTTCTTTCCTCCAGTTTTATTGAGATATAATTAGTATATGGCACTGCATAAATTTAAGGTGCACAGCACAGTGATTTGATATACATGCATCATGAAGTGATTATCACAGTAAGTTTAGTAAACATCCATCGTCTTCTCATCTAGGTACAAAATTAAAGAAATAGAAAAAGAATTTTTTTGGGTGATGAGAGTTCTTCGGATTTACTCTCTTAACAACTGTCGTGTATAACATACAGCAGCGTTATTTATATTTATCATGTTGTACATTACATTTTTAGTACTTACTTATCTTATAACTAAAAGTCGGTACCTTTTGTCTGCCCTCATCCAATCCTCCCCACTCTCCCCCACCTCTGGTAACCACAGAGGTGGGATATTAAAAGAGGAATACAGGTGTATTCTGTTTTCCTCTTTTAAGGTGCTTACGGATGCTGATGTTAATAATTTAATTTAGGAATTTTGCACTGAAAGCTTTAAGGGAAGTTTCTTCGTAGTTTTGTTATACAAATTTGGCCACACGTTGGTATCAATGTTATGTTTGCTTTATAAAATCTGGACAATTAAGTTATAAATTAAGTTCTGAAATAATTTAGTTAGCATTACAATTACCTGCCTTAAAGGTTTGATTGAGTCCTCCTGTGAAACACTTGGATCTGGTGCTTTTGGGAGGCAGCTCTTGGTATAATTTCTATATTACCAAGGTGGAAATCAAGCAATTAGACTGCATATCTTTTCTGCCAATTTTGGTACATTATATTTTTCTAAATATTAACTTCTTCATGAAGGCTTTAAATATATTAGCAAATAATTGAGCAAACTATTTTTAGTTCATCGTTTTCATAGTATTCCTCTTCTATTAATATTTTAAGCACTTATATATTCTCTTTTTTTAGTGGTTATGGTAGCTCCAAATGTGCCTATTGTTAACATATTTTTAAGATTATAATATTAGAAATATTTATTAAATCTATTTGTTTTTTATATCTTACTTGCTAGTTTCTACTTTTATATGTGTATATTAATTTGCTCTGTCTCCTTTTTTCAGGATACTTTCTCTTAAGGTAACTTTGTGAGATGAATTTTTTAAACCATTTATTTTTATTGCTTATTTTTAATAAACAATAGTATTGTTAACTAAGAATTTTCCTACCAACATTGATTTACCTGCCTTATGTAAGTTCCAAAATAAAATTGTTCCTTTAAAATTGGTTTTTAGATAACCTAAATGTTTTATATTCATTTTATTTGTCCCAAGAGGTTTTTTTAAACTTTTAATTTTATATTATAGTTGATTAACAATGTTGTGTTAGTCTCAGGTTGACAGAAAAGTGATTCAGTTTTTTTTTTTATAGCCGAATTTATGTTTTATTTATTTATTTTTATTATTTTTGGCTGTGTTGGGTCTTCGTTTCTGTGCGAGGGCTTTCTCTAGTTGCGGCAAGTGGGGCCCACTCTTCATCGCGGTGCACGGGCCTCCCACCATCGCGGCCTCTCTTGTTGCGGAGCACAGGCTCCAGACGCGCAGGCTCAGTAGTTGTGGCTCACAGACCTAGTTACTCCGCGGCATGTGGGATCTTCCCAGACCAGGGCTCGAATCCGTGTCCCCTGCATTGGCAGGCAGATTCTCAACCACTGAGCCACCAGCGAAGCCCCAGTGATTCAGGTTTTGAAAATTAGTTTTTGAATTTCCAAGTGGTAGGATCCTTTTTTTTTTTCCTTTTTTTGGTATTATTACTAATTTCTAGTACTGTGTTAAGGTCATAAGATGCAAATTGTACCTCTTACTCTTTTTTTATATTATTGAGGATTCTGTGTGTTTGAATGTATGTTCTGGGTTCTGTAAGGTCATTGGCATTAAAACATGAATGCTCACCAGAGTTTTCATTTGAGTTTTAAGGATATGTATATCCTTTTGGAAGTTCCAAATGACTTTAAATTCATATATTCAAAACTATCCTCATAATTTTCTCCTGCTTGCAAACAATTTTTCCCAGATTTATTGCAATACACCTTACCATTTCCATCAAAATCTGGAAGCCAAAGAGCTTAGACAATGTCACTTTCTTCCCCCACTCTCTGTATTTATCCATTATCTGAGTATCCAAGAGGTCTCCTCTACTCAATTTCTACCACTATTACTCTGGGACAATCTAATAACGTTTGTTACTGTGATCTCTGTAGTTACATTCAAACTGGTGTATCCATATAAGTTCTGGGTCTCTTCCGATATTTCCTTAGCATTCAGTGTATTTTTGTAATATACTTTATTTTTTAGATTAGTTTTAGGTTCATTGAAAAACTAAGAGGATAGAGAGAGATTTCCATATACCTTCTGCCCTCACACATGCATAGTGTCCCCCATTACTAAGATCCCCTACCAGACTGGTATATTTATTACAATTGAGTGTACTTTGACACGTAATTATTACTCAGAGTCCATAGCTTACATCACAGCTCACTCTTGGTGTTCTCAGTGTATTTTTGAAACACAAATATTTTATTTCATAATTCCCTGAATGACTTTCTTTCTTAGCTAAAAGTACATTTTTCTGACTGACCTATAACACTTTACATAGCCTGGTCTTGCATAATATCCTATCTGGGGGTCTTCCTTTGCCCCAGGAGCACAGGTAATTTTTCAGTTTCTCATACATTGTTATCCTCTCTGCTGCTGTAGGGCATTTACTTGTGTTGTTCCTTGTCTTTCCCTCAATTTCTGGCTAACACCTACATATTTATCAGATCTCATTTCAGTTGTCACTTCCCGAAGTAAGGCTTCGTAGACTTTCAGATTAGGTCAGACCCTCCTATTCAAATCTCATACTATCAAATACCATTAATTGCATGATATATGACAGCTTATATTTTAACCACGTATGGCTTCTCTATTAATGCCTGTATCCTTGACACAACAGGTCTTCTGACCTCTCAAGGTAGCCTTAGGTCACACCATTATAAAGGTATTATGTAAGTGTACATTGAATGAATAAAATGTGGCAATTCCCAAATGAATTTGATTGTGAAACTCTTTTTCAGGAGGAATATCATGATGGACTAGATTTCTTATATATATTGGGAAATAATGTAAAGAATAATGAAGCTAGAATGCAATTTTTTCTCTTTTTAAATTTCATTGAATTTTTTCTTCCAGTTGTATTGAGCTATAATTGACATGCAGCACTGTATAAGTTTAAGATGTACAGCATAATGATTTGATTTATATACCTCATGAAATGATGATCACAAGTTTGTGAATATCCATCATCCCGTATAGATACAAAATTAGATAAATAGAAAAAAATATTTTTCTTGTGATGAAAACTCTTCAGATTTACTCTCTTAACAACTTTCATGTATAACATAGAGCAGTGTTATTTATATTTATCATGTTGTACATTACATCCCTACTACTCCTTTATCTCATAATGGAAGTCTGTACCTTTTGACTGCCTTCCTCCAGTTTCCCTGCCCCCTACCCCCACCTCTAGTAACAGCAATTCTGATCTCTTTTTCTATGGGTTTGTTAGTTATTTTGTTTTTGAAGTATAATTGAGTACAGCACTATGTTTTTCCTGTTACACAGCACAGTGATTTGGTATTTTTATACATTTCAAACTGATAACCACCACAGTAAGTCTAGTTATCACCCTACAAAGATATTACATAGTTATTGACTATATTTCCCACACTGCACATTTCATACCTGTGACTCATTTATTTTGCAACTGGAATTTTTTACCTCTTAATCTCCCTCACCTATTTCTGTCCTCCCCACCTACTTCCCTCTGGTAAGTGCATTATAGCAACCCTGCATTTTTACTCTCCTCCCCACCATGTTTACTGTTTTTGACATCATATTTTACATTTTTTGTTTTGTGTATCCTTTAATTACTTATTTCAGATATAGATGATTTTACTACTTTTTTCTTTTAACCTTCCTACTGGCTGTATACACAATTTACTACATTTACTGTATAATTGCCTTACCAATGAGATTTTTCCTTTTGTGATTTTCATGTTTCTAGTTGTGGCTTTTTTTTCACTTAGTCCCTTCCACATTTATAAAGCTATTTTAGTGGTGCTGAATTCTTTTAGCTTTAGCTTGTTTGTAAAGCTTGATCTCTCCGTCAAATCTGAATGGAACCTTGCTGGGCAGAGTATTCTTGGTTGTAGGTTTTTCTCTTTCATCACTTTAAATGTTATCATGCTACTCCCTCTGGCCTGCAGAGTTTCTGCTGAAAAATTAACTGATATAGCCTTATGGGAGTTTGCTTGTATGTAACTTTTTGCTTTTCCCTTGCAGATTTTAATATTCTGTCTTTATCTTTAATTTTTGCCATTTTAATTACAGTGTGTCTTACTGTGGTCCTCTTTGGGATGATCCTGTTTGGGACTCTGTAATTCCTGGACCCATTTCCTTTCCCAGATTAGGGAAGTTTTCAGCCATTATGTGTTCAAGTATGTTCTCTGCCCCTTTCTGTCTTCTCCTTCTGGGACCCTTATAAAGGTATTCTGTAAGTGTACATTGAATGTTAGTATCCTTGATGTTGTCCTAGAAGTCTCTTAAACTGTCCTCATTTTTTTAATTCTTTTTTCTTTTTTCTGTTCAGCTTCAGTGATTCCTATTACTCTCTCGTCCAGCTTGCTGATCTGTTCCTCTGTGTCATCTAATCTACTGTTGATTTCTTCTAGTGTATTTTTCATTTCATTTATTAAAATTTTCCTTTCTAGTTCTTCTTTACATTTCCTAGCTCTTTGTTAAAAAAGAGCTGTCTGACTTCTCACTCTGTTCATCTAGTCTTCTCCCAAGTTCTTTGAACATCTTTAAGATCATTACCTTGAACTCTTTATTGGGGTAGATCTCCTATCTCCCCTTCTCTTAGTTCTTTTTCTGGGGCTTTATCTTATTTCTTCATTTGAAGTATTGTCCTCTGTCTCCTCATTTTGCCTAATTTGCTATTTTTATTTCTACATATTTGGTGGGTTGGTTATGTTTCCTGACCTTGGAGAATTGGTTTTTTGTAGGTGTCTTATGCATTCCAGCAGCATACTCCACTCTGGTCACCAGAGCTCTGCGCTCTAGGGTGCCTCCACATGGGCTGCGTGGGTCCTTCTACTGTGGCAGGCTGATTACTGTGGGCAGTCAGGTGGTTTGGCTTGCCCCCATCTGGTTTGTTGCCAGGCCCTGCCTTGTGCAGAGACTGCTGGCCTGGCCGCTGGTTGGTGGGGCTCAGTTGCAAGGTGGCTGTCTACAGAGCCCTGGAGGTTCTGGCGCTAGTGCTGGCCCACTGGTGGGCTGAGCTGGCTTTTGGGTGGATGGTTGTGAGGCTGGGGCTCCTGGACTAGTGTTGGCCTGCTGGTGGGCGGGGCTGTGTCTCCACCAGCCTATCTCCTTAACCTGAGGAATCCCAGTACTGATGCTGAAAGGCTGGTGGGCAGAGACCGGCTAGAGGCTAATAAGCTAGAGGGAGGATTCCAGAATGGTGCTTGCCAGCACCAGTGTTGATGTGGTAGAACTAACTCCCTAAAATGGCTTCTGCAAGTATCTATGTCCCCAGGGTGAGTTCCAGTTGCCTTCATTCCAAACATTCTGGGGCCTCGTGTTCCTGATGTAGGACTTTCAGGCAGGGGAGCCCAATGTGGGGCTCTGACCACTCACTCACTCTGCAATTATAATTAGACTCCCTTTTGCTCACCTGGGGATAAGGATCTTGGCTATGCTGCATCTCTGCCCCACCTACTTGACTCGTGTGGTTCCTTCTTTATATAGCTTTAGTTGCAGAAGATCTTTTCTGCTAGTCTTCAGGTCTTTCTCATCAATAGTTGCTTCATAAATAGTTGTAATTTTGGCATGCCCAATGGAGGAGGTGAGCTCAGGGTCTTCCTACACTGCCATCTTGGCCACTCTGCTAGATGAAACTTTGACTTTTAGGTCTTCATTCTACAGATGACAGACCTGACGCCCAGAGACAATAAGTGACTCAGTCAAACCCAAACAGCAGGATAGAAAGACCTAAGGTTAGAATAAGGAACTCTTCACTTCCAGTCTTTTTTTTTTTTTTTTTTAATGGTGCTTCGTAATTTTAAAAGCTGCCATTTTTGTTTGTGCTTTTTGCATGTTAAGCTTTTCATACATGGTGAAACTCTACTTCTCTTTGTTTTATGAATTAAATGGAAGTAGATGAGACCCACTTGGTTTTATATATATATATATTTTTTTTAAATATAGAAAGGACAGCTGAGTAGGTAGATGCACTACCAAATTTCTATAATATGAAAGAACTTTCATTTAAATGCACATCCTGATATAAATGCAAATGATGATTGTGGAAATGAAAAGAACACTTTTTTTCTCTCTCTTTCTGAAGACGGACATTCTATCCTAATTATCACTACTGCTTAAAAGTGGGTAAAAAAAACAACTATTTTTTCCCACTTAATTTTACATTTCACCATGGTGGGTATGTTGGTTTGTGGAGTTTTTCATAATATCTTTAGAAGCTAAGTCAGAAAACACACTTGAAACAGATTCCTACATGGCTCAGGAGATATTTTGTAGCCTATGATGACACTTGGAGTGGAAGGAATTTCCTTTTTCCAGAGCTGTATTAATTTCAGATTCCTAAAGCCAAATAAGTTTAATGAAATACAGAAGTTGTCTTTTATATCCTGAAGTGATGTTCGGTGGCAATGTGTTAAAATCCCTCTTTGGACTGAATGATGGGCAGAGAGCTTTAGATAAGTGACATCCATTGCTTCCACTTGGCTACACTGACCTGTTCTGAATTCTGGAAACTAACATGGGTATGTTTCATCAATCTCATTTGATGTGTGAAGAGTTCACTATGGATTTTGGAGCAGATGGGCTACTTGTAGTATTCAAAGATAGCTGACCTTCAGGCTACATACACTTTCACAACCTTATAATTTTTTTTTTTTTTTTAGTGAAGAGGAGGAAGAAAAATTAAGTAAAATAAATGCTCCTTATCTTAAATAGGTAGATATTACTGTGACAAGTACTACTTTTTATTGAGTTTTTGGTAGTTATATTTCAATCTTTGTGTGAATATAGAAATGGCCTCTAATTCATATTCTTTTATAAAATATCAGCAGGTAAAGACTGTTTCTATTGCATAGGCTGTGGGCAGGTGGTGAACGTATGGTCCATATTCATTGAGAATTTTCAGATTATGATAGTTACTTTAGAGGTAGGCCTTGAAAGTATGTGTGTTGTGTTATTTTTTTTAAAATCCACTAATATTGTCATTGGCATGAAGAAATGGAATGAGATTTATTGTCATTATGGGATTGATACAGGAATGGTGAAATGAGCCAAGTAACCTAATTTCATCTCTAATGCTATACTGCATGACTGAAAATATTTCATGTGGATGCTATAATTGCCTGAAAGGAGAAGATAGCTTTGTGTTACCTGCTGTCTAGGTCCAATATGATTTCCCTTAAAAAAGATATGCAATTTTCTTTATGTATTTAATTGCATTAAATCAGATTTCAAAGCATACCTCTATTAGGAAAGGTGATTTGAGCACTACTTCCTTAGCCTTAATTTACACTGAATCTGAACATTTATTTATTGAGTGATTTACATTACATTTACTTAATCATGTTCTATTTAAAGAAGTGCTACTTATATATGAATTGCAATAAGATTATTCTCAGTAATAAAAATGAGTTATCCAAAAAGAGAACACAGTGCAGGTGTTTGTTTTTCTGTTTGTTTTTTGCTCAGCTGATGTGGTACATAGACTAAAGATGGAGAATCATACCTTCACTTTTACTGTAGAGTTGATCAGCAAATTGTGCTTTTGGCACTTTGGCAAGTATTTTTTTAAAACTTCTATTTATGTGATTCAGAGCTCTTCCCCTATTGGTTTGTGGTAATCTACTTTAATTTGCTAATATTAACCTCACTCTTCTAATTTATGCAGTATGTCTTCATTACAAATATAACTTTTTAAAATAAGGAACATGAAATTAACCAGGATAATGAGACGGATACATGTGTAACTGTTGGGAATATGGAGCACGCTTTGCCTAAATTTTATTAAATCTACTCCAGAGTCCAAAAACTTTGAGATGTATATGCCATCTCTCTTTTTAATGACTGATGTTCACCTTCTGCAACTTTTATTTCAGTTTCCAAAAATGGGAGTACAATAAATGCCTCATATATTATTACTTGTACTTGTCAATGGGAACATTCAAAATGAGTCCCTCCTTGAACAAATTTTAACAGACCTTTGCTTTTCAAATAAATGTCAGTGATTTTAGAGTTCATGGCCTCTACCTTAGACATCTGCACAGATGAATGTGTCTAAAATGTTCTCTTTATAGAGTTGGGAATTACCAAAGGGGGCCATTGGAGGGGACATCTTTTTCATTTCAAATCTTTGCATAATTGTTATTTACATGCAACAGCTGAGACTCCACAACAAAAATTAGTCAGTCAGATGTTTATTTCACTGAACTCATTAGAGAAAGTGCACCTTCCTTGCCATAGACACCACTTCTTTGGGGCTAATAGCATTTTTGCAAATCCAACATAAAAGATGCATAGCACTCTCAGAGAAAAGTTCAATTGTAGTAGATGATGGTAACTCTAGCATTCGGAGGAGCTTAGATTTAGTCATATCTCTGCCATGTGTTAATTATTTTCTGTACTTTATTTTGCTTCCATGAGTGTCATTTCCTAATATTTAAAATAGAGGTGGTGTTATGTGAGATGCCTGCCTCCTAGTCACTTGCCCTATTACTTGGAAGTAAAATCAGGGTGAGTAATTTCATTATTGGCTATGTGAGGTAAAATATTCGATCTAGACTTGGTGAGTGATTTAATTTCAAATACATATTTATCTAGAAAAATCCTAAATCAGTTATGGTTCCCAATGTGTAAATCTAGTGCACATAGGGTAAGGTCACAGGGAGAAACATATATACCGTACACACATACCTTAGAAAAACAGCAACCTGTAGAAAGTATGTATGGAGTCTAGAGCCTAATTGCTTGAACTAGAATCCTGCTGTATCACTAATAGCTTTGTGATTTTGTGGATAAATTAGCCACTTTGTGTCTACATTTCCTCATCTGTAAAACAAGGGAATAATGTCACTTACTTTATAAGGGGTTATTAAAATGTTTAGATGAGTGTTAAACTGACTGAAATATGGTAAGCTCTTTATTATTATTCCTATTGTTATTACTTAGTTGTACATTTATAAATGTGTAAGGCACTTTAGCAGTTGGGTGTGGTTTGGTTCTTCTCGGAGATGTGGCTGGTCTGTGTAGAAATAAATTATAGTGTGAAAAATTCGGAAAAAGAAGTCTAAAATAGTATATCTAAGAAAATCATGTTTTACTTAATTCAATTTTCTTTTTTTTTTTAACATCTTTATTGAAGTATAATTGCTTTACAATGGTGTGTTAGTTTCTGCTTTATAACAAAGTGAATCAGTTATACATATACATATGTTCCCATATCTCTTCCCTCTTGCATCTCCCTCCCTCCCACACTCCCTATCCCACCCCTCTAGGTGGTCACAAGGCACTGAGCTGATCTCCGTGTGCTATGCGGCTGCTTCCCACTAGCTATCTATTTTACATTTGGTAGTGTATATATGTCCATGACACTCTCACCCTGTCACATCTCACCCCTCCCCTCCCCACCCTCCCCATATCCTCAAGTCCAATCTCTAGTAGGTCTGTGTCTTTATTCCCATCTTGCCACTAGGTTCTTCATGACCTTTTTTTTACCTTAGATTCCATATATATGTGTTAGCATACTGTATTTGTTTTTCTCTTTCTGACTTACTTCACTCTGTATGACAGACTCTAACTCCATCCACCTCATTACAAATACCTCCATTTCATTTCTTTTTATGGCCGAGTAATATTCCATTGTATATATGTGCCACATCTTCTTTATCCGTTCATCCAATGATGGACACTTAGGTTGCTTCCATGTCCTGGCTATTGTAAATAGAGCTGCAATGAACATTTTGGTACATGACTCTTTTTGAGTTATGGTTTTCTCAGGGTATATGCCCAGTAGTGGGATTGCTGGGTCGTATGGTAGTTCTATTTTTAGTTTTCTGAGGAACCTCCATACTGTTCTCCATAGTGGCTATATCAATTTACATTCCCACCAACAGTGCCAAGAGTGTTCCCTTTTCTCCACACCCTCTCCAGCATGTATTGTTTGTAGATTTTTTGATGATGGCCATTCTGATGGGTGTGAGATGATACCTCATTGTAGTTTTGATTTGCATTTCTCTGATGATTAATGATGTTGAGCATTCTTTCATGTGTCTGTTGGCCATCTGTATATCTTCTTTGGAAAAATGTCTATTTAGGTCTTCTGCCCATTTTTGGATTGGGTTGTTTGTTTTTTTCTGATTGAGCTGCATGAGCTGCTTGTAAATCTTGGAGATTAATCCTTTGTCAGTTGCTTCATTTGCAAATATTTTCTCCCATTCTGAGGGTTGTCTTTTGGTCTTGTTTATGGTTTCCTTTGCTGTGCAAAAGCTTTTAAGTTTCATTAGGTCCCATTTGTTTATTTGTGTTTTTATTTCCATTTCTCTAGGAGGTGGGTCAAAAAGGATCTTGCTGTGATTTATGTCATACAGTGTTCTGCCTATGTTTTCCTCTAAGAGTTTGATAGTGTCTGGCCTTACACTTAGGTCTTTAATCCATTTTGAGTTTATTTTTGTGTATGGTGTCAGGGAGTGTTCTAATTTCATACTTTTACATGTACCTGTCCAGTTTTCCCAGCACCACTTATTGAAGAGGCTGTCTTTTCTCCACTGTATACTCTTGCCTCCTTTATCAAAGATAAGGTGACCATATGTGTGTGGGTTTATCTCTGGGCTTTCTATCCTGTTCCATTGATCTATATTTCTGGTTTTGTGCCAGTACCAAACTGTCTTGATTACTGTAGCTTTGTAGTATAGTCTGAAGTCAGGGAGCCTGATTCCTCCACCTCCATTTTTTGTTCTCAAGATTGCTTTGGCTATTCGGGGTCTTTTGTGTTTCCATACAAATTGTGAAATTTTTTGTTCTAGTTCTGTGAAAAATGCCAGTGGTAGTTTGATAGGGATTGCATTGAACCTGTAGATTGCTTTGGGTAGTAGAGTCATTTTCACAATGTTGATTCTTCCAATCCAGGAACATGGTATATCTCTCCATCTATTTGTATCTTCTTTAATTTCTTTCATCAGTGTCTTATAATTTTCTGCATACAGGTCTTTTGTCTCCTTAGGTAGGTTTATTCCTAGATATTTTATTCTTTTTGTTGCAATGGTAAATGGGAGTGCTTTCTTAATTTCACGTTCAGATTTTTCATCATTAGTGTATAGGAATGCAAGAGATTTCTGTGCATTAATTTTGTATCCTGCTACTTTACCAAATTCATTGATTAGCTCTAGTAGTTTTCTGGTAGCATCTTTAGGATTCTCTATGTATAGTATCATGTCATCTGCAAACAGTGACAACTTTACTTCTTCTTTTCCGATTTGGATTCCTTTTATTTCTTTTTCTTCTCTGATTGCTGTGGCTAAAACTTCCAAAACTATGTTGAATAATAGTGGTGAGAGTGGGCAACCTTGTCTTGTTCCTGATCTTAGTGGAAATGGTTTCAGTTTTTCACCATTGAGGACAATGTTGGCTGTGGGTTTGTCATATATGGCCTTTATTATGTTGAGGTAAGTTCCCTCTATGCCTACTTTCTGGAGAGTTTTATCATAAATGGGTGTTGAATTTTGTCAAAAGCTTTCTCTGCATCTATTGAGATGATCATATGGTTTTTCTCCTTCAATTTGTTAATATGGTGTATCACGTTGATTGATTTGCGTATATTGAAGAATCCTTGCATTCCTGGAATAAACCCCACTTGATCATGGTGTATAATCCTTTTAATGTGCTGTTGGATTCTGTTTGCTAGTATTTTGTGGAGGATTTTTGCATCTATGTTCATCAGTGATATTGGCCTGTAGTTTTCTTTCTTTGTGACATCTTTGTCTGGTTTTGGTATCAGGGTGATGGTGGCCTCGTAGAATGAGTTGGGGAGTGTTCCTCCCTCTGCAATATTTTGGAAGAGTTTGAGAAGGGTAGGTGTTAGCTCTTCTCTAAATGTTTGATAGAATTCACCTGTGAAGCCATCTGGTCCTGGGCTTTTGTTTGTTGGAAGATTTTTAATCACGGTTTCAATTTCAGTGCTTGTGATTGGTCTGTTCATATTTTCTATTTCTTCCTGGTTCAGTCTCGGCAGGTTGTGCATTTCTAAGAATCTGTCCATTTCTTCCAGGTTGTCCATTTTATTGGCATAGAGTTGCTTGTAGTAATCTCTCATGATCGTTTGTATTTCTTCAGTGTCAGTGGTTACTTCTCCTTTTTCATTTCTAATTCTATTGATTTGAGTCTTCTCCCTTTTTCTCTTGATGAGTCTGGCTAATGGTTTATCAATTTTTTTTATCTTCTCGAAGAACCAGCTTTTAGTTTCATTGATTTTTGCTATCGTTTCCTTCATTTCTTTTTCATGTATTTCTGATCTGATCTTTATGATTTCTTTCCTTCTGCTAGCTTTGGGGTTTTTTTGCTCTTCTTTCTCTAATTGCTTTAGGTGCAAGGTTAGGTTGTTTATTCGAGATGTTTCCTGTTTCTTGATGTAGGCTTGTATTGCTATAAACTCCCCTCTTAGAACTGCTTTTGCTGCGTCCCATAGGTTTTGGGTCATCGTGTCTCCATTGTCATTTGTTTCTAGTTATTTTTTGATTTCCCCTTTGATTTCTTCAGTGATCACTTCGTTATTAAGTAGTGTATTGTGTAGCCTCCATGTGTTTGTATTTTTTACAGATCTTTTCCTGTAATTGATATCTAGTCTCATAGCGTTGTGGTCGGAAAAGATACTTGATACGATTTCAATTTTCTTAAATTTACCAAGGCTTGATTTGTGACCCAAGATATGATCTATCCTGGAGAATGTTCCATGAGCACTTGAGAAAAATGTGTATTCTGTTGTTTTTGGGTGGAATGTCCTATAAATATCAATTAAGTCCATCTTGTTTAATGTATCATTTAAAGCTTGTGTTTCCTTATTTATTTTCATTTTGCATGATCTGTCCATTGGTGAAAGTGGGGTGTTAAAGTCCCCTACTATGATTGTGTTGCTGTCGATTTCCCCTTTTATGGCTGTTAGTATTTGCCTTATGTCTTGAGGTGCTCCTATGTTGGGTGCATAAATATTTACAATTGTTATACCTTCCTCTTCGATCGATCCCTTGATCATTATATAGTGTCCTTCTTTGTCTCTTGTAATAGTCTTTATTTTAAAGTCTATTTTGTCTGATATGAGAATTGCTACTCCAGCTTTCTTTTGATTTCCATTTGCATGGAATATCTTTTTCCATCCCCTCACTTTCAGTCTGTATGTGTCCCTAGGTCTGAAGTGGGTCTCTTGTAGACAGCATATATATGGTTCTTGTTTTTGTATCCATTCAGCCAGCCTGTGTCTTTTGGTGGGAGCATTTAATCCATTTACATTTAAGGTAATTATCGAAATGTATGTTCCTATTCCCATTTTCTTAAATATTTTGGGTTTGTTATTGTAGGTGTTTTCCTTCTCTTGTGTTTCTTGCCTAGAGAAGTTCCTTTAGCATTTGTTGTAAAGCTGGTTTGGTGGTGCTGAACTCTCTCAGCTTTTGCTTGTCTGTAAAGGTTTTAATTTCTCCATCAAATCTGAATGAGATCCTTGCTGGGTAGAGTAACCTTGGTTGTAGGTTTTCCTCCTTCATGACTTTAAGTATATCCTGCCACTCCCTTCTGACTTGCAGAGTTTCTGCTGAAAGATCAGCTGTTAACCTTATGGGGATTCCCTTGTGTGTTATTTGTTGTTTTTCCCTTGCTGCTTTTAATATGTTTTCTTTATATTTAATTTTTGATAGTTTGATTAATATGTATCTTGGCGTGTTTCTCCTTGGATTTATCCTGAATGGGACTCTCTGTGCTTCCAGGACTTGATTAACTATTTCCTTTCCCATATTAGGGAAGTTTTCAACTATAATCTCTTCAAATATTTTCTCAGTCCCTTTCTTTTTCTCTTCTTCTTCTGGGACCCCTATAATTCGAATGTTGGTGCGTTTAATGTTGTCCCAGAGGTCTCTGAGACTGTCCTCAGTTCTTTTCATTCTTTTTTTTTTATTCTGCTCTGCAGTAGTTATTTCCACTATTTTATCTTCCAGGTCACTTATCCGTTCTTCTGCCTCAGTTATTCTGCTATTGAGCCTGTCTAGAGTATTTTTAATTTCATTTATTGTGTTTTTCATCGTTGCTTGGTTCCTCTTTAGTTCTTCTACATCCTTGTTAAATGTTTCTTGCATTTTGTCTATTCTATTTCCAAGATTTTGGATCATCTTTACTATCATTATTCTGAATTCTTTTTCAGGTAGACTGCCTATTTCCTCTTCATTTGTTAGGTCTGGTGTGTTTTGACCCTGCTCCTTCACCTGCTGTGTGTTTTTCTGTCTTCTCATTTTGCTTATCTTACTGTGTTTGGGGTCTCCTTTTCACAGGCTGCAGGTTCGTAGTTCCCATTGTTTTTGATATCTGTCCCCAGTGGCTAAGGTTGGTTCAGTGGGTTGTGTAGGCTTCCTGGTGGAGGGGACTAGTGCCTGTGTTCTGGTGGATGAGGTTGGATCTTGTCTTTCTGGTGGGCACGTCCACGTCTGGTGGTGTGTTTTGGGGTGTCTGTGGCCTTATTATGATTTTAGGCAGCCTCTCTGCTAATGGATGGGGCTGTGTTCCTGTCTTGCTAGTTGTTTGGCATAGGGTGTCCAGCACTGTAGCTTGTTGGTCGTTGAGTGAAGCTGGGTCTTGATGTTGAGATGGAGATCTCTGAGAGATTTTCGCCGTTTGGTATTATGTGGAGCTGTGAGGTCTCTTGTGGACCAGTGTCTTGAAGTTGGCTCTCCCACCTCAGAGGCACAGCCCTGATGCCTGGCTGGAGCACCAAGAGCCTTTTGGGAGGTCTGACGTCTTCTGCCAGCGTTCAGTGGGTGTTCTGTAGGAGCAGTTCCACGTGTAGATGTATTTCTACTGTATCTGTGGGAAGGAAGGTGATCTCTGTGTCTTACTCTTCCGCCATCTTGCTCAGACCCTCCTCAATTTTCTACGTATTATGCCATGGCCATACTTAAACTCATACAAGAATCACGAAGCTAAATCACTTCTTTATTCCTTCCTTCATTCAAATCGTTTTGAGAGGAGGAAGTGCAGTCAATGATAGTCAAAGAAACTATGTTTGTTAATCCAACTCTACTGGCTACAGTGTCTTGGTCAAATTTCTTAACCTTTCTGAATCTCAGTCTCCACATTTGTAAATTGAGTCTATTGTGGGGATTTAATGAGACAGTTGGTTTTTCTTGAAAAGTCCTTTGAACCTAGCCTTAGTAAACAGCAACAACAGTAACAATGACCGTAACAACAACAACACAACAAACCAATAATGAAGAGGAGAAGGAAAAAAAGGTGGAGAAGGGAGAGGGGAATAATAATAAATTAATAACAACTAATAATTTATTATTAGTATTATTATTATTTAATGGGGAAATTGGGGGTCAAAAGTTTATTTTCTTAAGGATGTTAAACATTGAATTAGAAGTGTCCCTGGCACATAGTGGTTGCTCAGTACTGGCTGATTGAAGAACTGGATGAATGGGAGTGATCCTTGTGATGCTGCAGAATAAAAGAACAAAATAAGAACATGATGTAAATTTCATGTGTCTGAGGCTTTTCTGAATCTGCCCTAGTTCTCTGCATTCTGGCCATACATTAGAAAATTAGTTAAGAAGGATATTGTAAACTGAACTATTTATAATTAGCAATATTTTGAGAGTTTAAATATTTTGATTCAACAAATGAAATATTTTGACCCATTAAAAAGCACTACCTTCCTTCAAGATGCAATATTTGAAGTTCTGAAAATTGTCCAAACTTAAGTATGGATGCTCAGTGATAGCGCTATACTAAACTCTCCAGTTAATCATTCATAAATTATAATACTGGTATTATTTTTAAAACAAATGAACAAAAATTTTGAACCCATACGTTTTTGATGTTTTAACTCTCTAAATTTGCAGTTAAATGATCTACCAACATTGTCCAACTCATTTGATTTTATTGCATTTTTTTTGTTAAATGTCTGTGCCAACTTGATGCTAAGTTCTTCCAATGTGAAGATTATATTTTCTTTTTACATTTTTTCCATTTGGGGATAGATAAAAATATATAAAACATAGTAATCAAAATTTTAGAGTTGACAACCATGTAAATCTAACCCAACACAAGCAAGAGATTTATACCAACACTCCAATATCTGCCTTAATTTAAGTGAGTTCATCGTAAGTTTTTGTATGTTATCAAGTCACCTCACCTTTTTATTTCTTCAGGAGAGTATTGTAAAGAGATGGTATAGGATAGATAAAGAGGCAAAAGGGCAAATGGTGGACTTTAAAAATCCTGGGTCAATTGAGAAGCCATATGAAAAACAACAATGGCATAAATAATAACAAAAAACTTGAATTTTACCTCACACCAAACACAAAATTAATTTGAGTGGAATCATTTACCTAAATGTGAAAGATGAAACCAAAAACCTTCTAGACTCTAAAGGATAGTTACATGCTGAATCATAGCAAAAGATAGCAAAGGATGTCTTATACATGATACAGAAAGTCCCAACTGTATAAGGAAAGATTGATAAATTAGACTTCATTAAAATTAAGAACTTCTGTTCATCAAGAAAACACTATTAAGAGAGAAAATACAAACAATAAGGAAGACAGAATTTGTACCATATGTATCTAACAAAATAATCATATCCTGAAAATAAAAATTCAATTTAATTGTAAAATAACAGTCCAGTTTTTTAAATGCAGGAAACAATAGATTTATTTGAAAGTTTCAATAATTTCCAAATAAAGTAATGACACCTTTAGCTGAATGTAGTTCACAGAAAAGGATCATGTATTTCACAACAGGGAAAGGATTATCAGATGCATTATTTAAAGAATGTCAACTGCTCAGCTAATTTTTCTCTAAGTAAGTTCATGTAATCAAAGTGGAGTTCATGATCCTACCCAGTGAGGAAGAAGGAATTACTTAGATTGGACTGCATCACTGTGTGGGGAGCAGTGCCAACTGCTTCTGTTTGGAATGAAAGATTTTACAGTAATACAACAAACTTAATGGACTAGTTTACTCTTTTTCAATCTTGCTGTTAAAGTTTACTATTGAAATACTTGCTCTAGGGAATTACCATTCATTCAGTTTATTTGCAGCCTCTGTCCTATGTAACAGCAGGACAATTTTTTTTTTCCTCAGAAAGATGAAATTGCAACAGCACAGTGAATCTCAAATAACAAAAGTGATTGTATTTTTAAAACAGTGTTTTCAGACTTTCTACCACAAATGACAGATTTAAGACAGTGATTAATTTTATTTAATCCATCCTAAGGGATCGTGAAGGTAAATAGTAAAGCTGTGTAAGAAACAAACTGCATAGAAATATCTAGCATCACAGAAATATCCCCCATTTGCTATCTTTTATGACTCTCATCTATTCATCCATAATCAAAAAAAAAAAGAAATCAATTATTCTCTATTTTTCCATTTATTGGTGTTCTGTTACTAACAGGACTTTCAAGTAATTACTTTCAACTTTGAAATCATTATTCTTTTTCCAAACTCCCAAACAAGAAAGTCACTGACTGTTACTGACATGTCTTTCAGTAAACCCAGAACTGTTTTTGAGTTGATTCACATAGGGATTATTGCCTTTACGTTCCCACCTCTTTTGAGTTTTTCATCTTTTCTTTTATGCCCTTTCCTATGAATTCTTCTCTTGTCATCCTTGTAACTAAAACTTATCCCTGTAACTAAAAGCATAGTTGAAGTTGACATGAACCCAGTTGAAAAGAAAGCAAAGTACTTCAGCTAGCACTTCACAAATTAGGATACAAATGGTTAATAAGTGTATGAAAGATACCCAAACTGTGTATTTAATATTCATCTTTATTAATTTTATCCAAAATATGCACATGAAGTTTTTTTTTTAATAAAAGACAAACTAGTTATTGTTACTTACCTAATATTGTGTTAGCTCCCCTAACCCCTTGGGCTAGGGCAGTGAAAGCTGGATAGGAAAATTATCTATAAGAAGGGCCAGATCTTCCATGAATGAGGGGTGAAGAAAAATGGATTTTCTCTGCTTATATACAGAGAAAATCCATTTTTTCTGTTCCTGAAAAAAGAGAAAAAACCTTTACTCCTTGGAAATGGGTTGTAAAGGATTCTGGGTTCTTATTCTAACCTTTTGAAATGTAAATGTATCTCTTTAAGGGTCAGAAGAGCTCTGGTGTCTCTGAGTTTGGGGATCTAAAGGTATCTCCAAGAATTTGGACCTCATTTTCCCTTGAAATGTGAATCCATTCCAAAACAGAACTCTCTGGATTTCTCTTACTATTCTTCATCTGTAAATTATTTTCCCAGGGCTTCCTCTTAGTCCAGCATTTTAAGTTGTCCACACAATTTATTCAGAAATCCTGAACTCTGCTGAAACACAAAAATATGTTCCCCATGTTCCACGAGTTTATGAGTCATCATGGAATTCAAATTAATTAATACTACAGTGTGATCAATGTGACACCACTATATACTTAACAGAGAGAGAGGAGGTCAGGGAGAGAGGGAGAGAAAGAAATCATAAGTGCTCAGCTTAATGAATATTCATAAGATGAATTCACCAGTGTTAACAACCATTCAGATCAAGTGATAGAGCATGACCATCCTAGAAGGCTCCTCTCATGCTGCTTCATATGAAAGATAGCCACTACCTTAGTTTATTAAACTATTATTTCTTCCCCCCGTATTTTAAGGAATTGGCGGAATTTGATCACAGTGTGTGGGGGCTGGCAAGTGCAAAATGTATAGGGCAGGCTAAGCAGGCTAACAGCTCAGGTAGAATTTGATGCTGCAGTCTTGAGGCAGAACTCTTCTCTTCTGGGAAACCTCTGTTTTTACTTTTCGGGTGTTTGAATCGATGAGATCTGTTCTCATTATGAAGGGTAATCGCCTCTACTTAAAGTTAATTGATTATAGATGTTAATCACATCTGCAAAATAGCCTGCTCAATATTATGTAAAAACCTAAATGGGAAAATAATTTGAAAAAGAATAGATACATGTATTTGTATAACTGAATCACTTTGCTGTACGCCTGAAACTAACACATTATTAATCAACTCTACTCCAACATAAAATAAAAAGTTTAAAAAAAGGTACCAAAAAATTGTATTCCAACTAATTATTTAAACTAGATAAAATGGATAAATCTTTAGAAAATTGCAAACTTCAGAAACTGACTCAAATGAAATAGAAAATCTGAATAGATCTATGACTAGTTTCCTGTGACTCCTATAACAGAGTACCCAAAACTTGGTAGTTTAAAACAACAGAAATGTATTTTCTCACAGTTCTGGAGGTCAGAAGTCCAAAATCAATTTCACTGGGCCAAAATAAAAGTGTCAGTAAGACTGCATTTCCTCCACAGGCTCTAGGTGAGAATTCATTCCTTACCTCTTTCAGGTTCTGGTGGATGCCAGCATTCCTGGGCTTGTGGCTGCATTATTCTGATTTTCAAGGCCAACATGATCAAATCTCTCTCTGCCCTGTCTTCAAAATGCCTCCTCTTTTGTATGTATGTCTTCTTTCTTTCCTCTGCGTCAAACCTCCTCTTTCTTTTAAGGATACTTGTGATTTAGTGCATTTAGGGCCCACCTAGATAATCCAAAATAATCTCCTCATCTCAAAGTTCTTAATCACATCTGCAAAGACATCATCATATGAGGTAACATTTACTGGTTTTAGGGATTGGGTCTAAAACAGTGTTAATGTGGATGACTCGGTATTCTACATCATAAAGCATTCCTATAACAAGTAATAAATTAATAATCCAAAAACTTCCTCAGAATGAAAGCCAAGGCACCACTGAAGCTGATGAATTCTATGAAATGGCTAAAGAAGAATTAACATCAGTCCTTCAAAACTCTTTCAAAAATTAGAAGTTCATTTTCCAACTTATTCAGTGAGGCTAGGAATATCCCAAAACCACAATCAGACACATAAAAAGAAAATTATGGACCAATATCTCCTGTAAATATTAACAAAATAATTCATAACAAACTAGTTCATAACAAAATAATAGAAAAATGAATTCAGCAACATATAAAAAGCATTATACACCATGACTAAGTGGGATCAATGTAACACGTCATATAAAAGAATAAATGATAAGAACATGACCATTTCAATAGATGCTGAAAAAGCATTTAATAAAATGGCAGCACACATTCACGTTAACATCACATAGGCACGTACACACAAATACACACAAATCACACAACAACCTAGAAATAGTAGGAACATTCACAATCTGATAAAACATTGTATGAAAAACCCATACTTTTTCTATTATATGTAATGATGAATGACTGAATGCTTTATCCCTAAGAAAAGGAACAAGACAAGAATGTCTGTTTTCATTACTTCTATTTAACATTATACTGTTCTATCCAGTAAAATTAGGCAAGACAGAGAAATAAAACTCATCCACATTGTAGAAGAAAAAGAAAAGCCACCTCTATTCACAATGAGACATTTACAGGAAAAAAAACCTATTTGAATGAACACATTTAGCAAGTTTGCAGAATACAAAATCAATGTAAAATGTGTTGTATTTCTATACAACTGCAATAAACAATCTGAAAATTTAGAAAACAATTCCATTTATAATAGCATGATAAAAAAGAAAAGACATAGGGATGAATTTAACAAAATAAGTTCAAGACATATGCACTGACAATTACAAAACATTGTTGAAAGACATTAAAGATGGCCTAAATTAATGGGAAGATATCCAATGCTTATGGATTGGAAGACATCATTTTTAAGATGGCAGTGATCCCTAAATTGATCTACTGATTCAATGAAATCCCAATAAAATCCCAGCTGCCTTTTTGTATAAATCAAGAGGCTGATCCTTGACCATATGGAAATGCAAAGGACCAAGATTAACCAACATACTCTTGAAAAGAACTAAGTTGAAGGGCTCATCCTTCCATATTTCTGCGTTTACTACAAAGCTACAGAGGTCAAGACAGTGTGGTATTGCATAAGCATCGATATATAGATAAATAGGATAATATTGAGAGTATCAAAATAAACTCATAATTTTAATCAACTGATTTTAGACAAGGTTGCCAATATACCTCAACAGGGAAAGAATAATATTTACCACACATAGTTGCTGAGACAACTGGATACCCACATGCAAAAGAATGATAGCTGACCTCTATCTTACACCCATATACAAAAATTAGCTCGAAATGATCACAGACATAAATGTCAGCGCTAACATTGTAAAACTCTTATAAGAAAATATACGAGTAAATCTCCTATATGTAATGGTTTCTTAGATATGACATCAAAATCACAAGCAAAAAAGGAAAAAATAGATTGATTTGACTTAATAAAATTAAAAGCTGTGCCTCAAAGGACATCATCAAGAGGGAAATCCAACACATGTCATTAAAGCAGTATTTTAAAATCATGTATTTGATAACAGATTTGTATCCAGAACATATAAAGAATACTTACAACTGAACAATAAGAAGATAAATAACCCAACTTAAAATGTGTAAATGATTTTAATAGACATTTCTCTAAAGCAAATACCGAGTGGTCAATAAGCACATGAAAAGATGCTCTACAATGTTAGTTATTAGGGAAATTCAAATCAAAACCACAATGAGGTACCACATCACACCTACTAGAATGGTTAAAATTAAAATGAAAGAAAGGCACGCAAATACAAACGTTGACAAGAATTTGGAGAAATCAGAACCCTCCTGCTTTGTTGGTGGAATTGTAAAGTGGTACAGACAGGTTGGAAAACAGTTTAATAATTTCACAAAATGTTACATATAGGCATACACTCAAGAGAATTAAAAATCTATATCCATTCAAAAACTTGTACAGGAATTTTCGTAGCAGCGTTATTCATATTAAGGAAAATGAGAAATAACCTAAATGCCCATCAACTGATTAATGGATAAAGAAAATCTGGTATAGTCATTCAAAGGAATATAATTTAATAATAAAGAAGAATGAAAAACTGGCGCATGATACACATGAATGAACACTGAAAACATTATGCTAACTGAAAGAAGCCAGACATGTTTAAAAGGCCACATATCGAGTAACCCTATTTATATAAATTATCCATAAGAGGCAGCTACATAGAGACAGAAGTAGATTTGTGTTTTCCAAAGATTCGGGAGGTTAAGTGGGGGAATGGATTGGTTTCTAACTCAGACAGTGGTGATGGTTGCACAGCTATGTAAATATACTAAAAACTACTGAATTGTACAGATTTGAAGGGGGAGGAAATTTAATGGTTTGTGTATTATATCACAATAAAGCTGTTATTTTAAAAATGTATTAGTGTGCAGAGTATCTTTCACACTTGTGATATTTATATAATATAGATATTTCACAGTTGTGATCTATAATATTTAGATTTTTAAAATTTCACATTTGTTACAGAAACTGGAAATCAGGAAAATATCAACAAATTATAGCTGAGATAAAATGAGATCAGAAAACTAGAAAGGAAATGTTGAATGGAAACCAACATGCAATAGTAAGAATGAAAATCAAAGCTACCACAGAATGGCTATTTTCTTTGCCAAAAAAATTTAGTCATTGTATTTTGCATCTTTTAAACTAATATTAAATGTCTCAATCATATTTCTAATTGGAGAATATTAGTAAACTAGCAAATGCAGTGTCAGATACTTATCATAAAATTACCAAGCACTAGTTAAATTTTCTTTCTTCTGGCATCATTAACTATAGCTTTATTGGTGCTGCTTTAAACATCAGCTTGTACTTTTACTTCAGCTACGTAATTAAGCATGCAAGTCACATAAATATACTGAAATTAAGTTTCTACAGTGTCTATGCAATAATTTTACAATCAAAATATTACTTTACATTATTATAGGCATAGTTTATGTAAGAGAAAGTACGAAATTTTCTATACAGTAAAAGAACTGGAAGGAGATATGCAAATGTATTTTAAGATTAATATTTTGCTTATGCATGTAGAGAAGTATAAAATTATAAACATACAGGTCAATTAATTTTTGCAACATGAGATCACCTATGTAACTATTACTCATCTGGAATGGAATTTTTTATATGATATGGCCAGAGTATCAACATCAGTTTTTTATGTGTGAATATTCACTTGATCTAGCCAGCTTGAGGGATGGTTAATGGGTGATTTGGGGCACATTTCTTTCCACCAGGCTCTCCTTTGGGTCCAAGGGAGGTTTGCTGAGAGTGGTTCAGCTGCGAAGTCCAAAGGTTTTCAGACTTGAAATGCAGATATTTTATGGGTAATGTGTGTAATCAGAGATGGCAGCAGTCTACCAAGTGTTTGGGGCATTGTGAAACTTCCTAAGTGTATTGGAGAAGGCTTTTATGTCCTGGTTATAGAAATTACCAAGCTTTTGTGGGACCAGCTCTGGAATGCCAAACCTGAGAATTAATCAAATGGATTAGTTTGAGGTCCTCTGGGTTAATTGAGGTATCCTGAAGTAGCTTCTGTACCCATTTGTCCTCTTCTAGGAGTGGCCAGGATTTATATAGTCCAAGTGTTGGGTTTCAGTCCTGCTCTCCAGTCCCTGTATTGAAAATACAGTACTTTTTCTGTTGAACTATAGTAGGTCCTTAGTTGTAAATCAAAGGATCATTATATAAATGGAGCTGTTTCTGGAGTCTATTATGTTCCATTGGCCCATTTGTCTGTTGTATTAAATCATGCTGTCTCAATTATGGCTATAAGTCATGATACCTGGTTGTATATGTGCTATAATTTTTTTTTTCCTTCAGGCTGGACTTAATTTAACAAGGATATTCTAGGTTGTTTGCATTGTTTGTGTTTTAGAATCAGCTTACCTATTTTCACAAAACATCTTCTGGATGTTTCTGATTTTATTGACTCAGTAGCTCAGTTTGTGTTGAGAATTATTTTCTGTTAGCACTTTAAATATTATTTAAATGTACTTCTGGCTTACATAATTTCATATTAAGGAACTCCATGTGGGATTCACTTTTCTTTATATTTATTCAGTCTGGAATTTGTAGAGCCTTTTGAATTTGTGGGTTGATCTTTTTCATCAGTTTTACAATATTTATAGTCCTTATCTCTTTCAGTATTGCTTATCTGAGTTCATTCCCTGAATCATCTCCTTTTGGAACTCCAATTATCCACTTGTTGGACCATTGCACTATAATTATCATTCTTTTTTTGAGTGTCAATTTGAATGTTATTTATTGGTATGACAATCTGGCTTTCTGCTGACCTTTTACTGCTTGTCTTCAGTTGTTAAATTTATTTAGTGTTTAATTTCAGCTTTTTAATTTATAATTCTGCATTACCTATTTGATTCTTTTAAAGGATTTTATTCTCTGATGAAATTTTCTAGTTTATTTTTGTTTGTTTTTTCAGCACCTTGTCCTCAATTTTGTTGACCATGTTAAGATTAGTAATTTAAAAGGAGCTTATATCTGTTGTTTATTTGTTCTTTTATGTTTCTGTTTTATACACATACCTCTGGACATGCCTAGAAATTTGTACTTGAATCTTGGACATTTAGTATAATATTTTTAAATCTTCCCTTCTTGATATTTTACTGTAATCTTTGCTGGGCAGACACATTAGAGGTCAATCATAATAATATAACTAGGAAATTAGGTATGACTAGGTTGAACTTTTGGTAAAGTTCTGTCAACATTTTGTTTTCTCTAGATTCTGGGTTGTAACTCTATGGTATTTCTGGTGAGTCCTGAAATATAATTATTTTTTCTTTAGAAGAATTGAATTGATGAATACTCTGATCTGCTTATTGGAATATTTATACCATTTTTGTTTAACTTCCTAAACTACATGACTTCCCTTAAAGAGAAAAATGGCAGTGTCTCGGGCTCAGTTCCTCACTTTTTGCTTCTAAGTAGTTAGTATCTTGCCCTTTAAGTCTCCAAACTTTTCTCCCTAACCCCATGAGATCATCAGAAGCTCTCTATTCTTAAGTAACATCCCTGCGATCTAACAAAACCAGGATTCAAAGCCTCTTGCCCTGTGCTCAGAATATTGTGATTGTTGACTGTAAACTATCATCTCTACATTTCCCCTCCCTCAGGGCTCTTAGGTCTCCTAGTGCAGTAGCTTTAGCATCTCTCTGACATTAACCAAAAAAAAAAAAAAAGTTGTTGTAGTATTACATATATTTTGCCTAGCTTTCAGGTTGCTTTCTCCAGAAACATTGTCTTAACACTATTTTCATAGTGCTCAAAATACTCTTATCATATTCATGAACAAGAGTAACACCAAGATGTTTTTAATTATTTCTTTTTCAGAGTGAGAGGAAACTAACCTCTTGTTATATTTCAAATATATTCTATAATCATTATTTAATTTTATGTATAAAATAAATTAAAAGCAGTTGGGGGAGGAGTAAGTTCTGTGAAGAATTTTTGTTCTTGATTTTATTCTAACCTCTGAGTGTGGAGGAGAATTGCATGAGAGTTAAAATGTGAGTCAGTATACTACAAAGCTACAGTAATCAAGACAGTATGGTACTGGCACAAAAACAGAAACATAGATCAATGGAACAGGATAGAAAGCCCAGAGATAAACCCATGAACATATGGTCACCTTATCTTTGATAAAGAAGGCAAGCATATACAGTGGAGAAAAGACAGCCTCTTCAATAAGTGGTGTTGGGATAACTGGACAGCTACATGTAAAAGAATGAAATTAGAACACTCCCTACCACCATACACAAAAATAAACTCAAAATGGATTAAAGACCTAAATGTAAGGCCAGACACTATCAAACTCTTAGAGGAAAACATAGGCAGAACACTGTATGACATAAATCACAGCAAGATCCTTTTTGACCCAGCTCCTAGAGAAATGGAAATAAAAAAAAAATAAACAAATGGGACCTAATGAAACTTCAAAGCTTTTGCACAGCAAAGGAAACCATAAACAAGACCAAAAGACAACCCTCAGAATGGGAGAAAATATTTGCAAATGAAGCAACTGACAAAGGATTAATCTCCAAGATTTACAAACAGCTCATGAAGCTCAATAACAAAAAAACAAACAACCCAATCCAAAAATGGGCTGAAGACCTAAATAGACATTTCTCCAAAGAAGATATACAGATTGCCAACAAACACATGAAAGAATGCTCAACATCATTAATCATTAGAGAAATGCAAATCAAAACTACAATGAGATATCATCTCACACCGGTCAGAATGGCCATCATCAAAAAATCTACAAACAATAAATGCTGGAGAGGGTGTGGAGGAAAGGGAACACTCTTGCACTGTTGGTGGGAATGTAAATTGATACAGCCACTGTGAAGAACAGCATGGAGGTTCCTAAAAAAGTAAAAATAGAACTACCATACGACCCAGCAATCCCACTACTGGGCATATACCCTGAGAAAACCATAATTCAAAAAGAGTCATGTATCAAAATGTTCATTGCAGCTCTATTTACAGTAGCCAGGACATGGAAGCAACGTAAGTGTCCATCATCGGATGAATGGATAAAGAAGATGTGGCACATATATACAATGGAATATTACTCGGCCATAAAAAGAAACGAAATTGAGTTATTTGTAGTGAGGTGGATGGACCTAGAGTCTGTCATACAGAGTGAAGTAAGTCAGAAAGAGAAAAACAAATACAGTATGCTAACACATATATATGGAATCTAAGGGGAAAAAAAAAAAAGGTCATGAAGAACCTAGTGGCAAGATGGGAATAAAGACACAGACCTACTAGAGAATAGACTTCAGGATATGGGGAGGGGGAAGGGTAAGATGTGACAAAGTGAGAGAGTGGCATGGACATATATACACTACCAAACGTAAAATAGATAGCTAGTGGGAAGCAACCGCATAGCACAGGGAGATCAGCTCTGTGCTTTGTGACCATCTAGAGGGGTGGGATGGGGAGGGTGGGAGGGAGGGAGATGCAAGAGGGAAGAGATATGGGAACATATGTGTATGTATAACTGATTCACTTTGTTATAAGCAGAAACTAACCATTGTAAAGCAATTATACTCCAATAAAGATGTTAAAAAAAAAATGTATGAGTCAGCATTCACTCATTTGATAAATTAATGGACATTTGCATAGACTAGGCAAATAATAATGGACCCTGGAACTTAAGGGCAACATCATATTGCAATTACAGCATATAATATTTTATTAAGTATATTATATTTTACAAATATATGATGTAGATAAACATCTAAGGGATCATTAACTGGGATAGGTATGGCTGATTTAATGTATCTTTATATGAAAATGTATTGTATTTATAATTACACATTTGTCCTTCAACTGATGGTTTTGGTTGCTATTATTGTGTCCCATATGTACGACTGTGATAAAATACCCAGTGACCAGCTGCACCTTCTGTTCTGACACTCTTGTGAGCCATTTGACAAACTATTATTTTAGACTCTGCCAGTAGAGCCTTTGTCTCCAGAAATGCTGCTTCTTACCCTCGCTGGCGCACCATGTTTTCCTTCAGTCATGCTGCTGCTGATTGCTATAGCCCATCCCAGTCTGCTGCTACCTCTCCCTGCCACTGACATTGATGCCACAGTGCTTCATATATGCTCTCTGCATCCCTGGAGAATTAATCCTGCTTGCCTTTTATACAATTTTCCTTTTTTTAGGTTATTCTACTTTCTCAGATTTAACATTCAGGTAAAATTCTTTATAGAGTGAAAAGCCCTGTATGGGTGAGTTATGATGAGCATCTTCACCCTCTACAGTGACTTACTGGAGACTCTAGTTTTCTGTCCTCAAGTGTAAAGCTAGAAAATGAAACCCTTCCTCAGAATATGTGAAAGAGAAGCATTGAGTCACAAATAGAATAAACATTTCCAAGTAAATAAATTAGATAATTTTTTAATAATCTTAGTAAAATATTCACAACACTGATCATAACCTTGACTTCTCCAAAGAAATGTCAGAGTAAATATCTTGGGTTTTTGTGCACTTCATCATGTGCTCAGTGAACATCCACAGAACATTTTTCCATCTAGGGCTATCTAACTCATCATATCCAATTAATCAAATCCTCATTGTGATAGTTTAAAGTAGCATGCAACAGAAATCATATTCATTCACATACTATTCTGAAAAAAGTGATGCTCACCTGAATTTGTCCAAATTTACCTAGCTTTGGGGCCTATTTGAAGTGATGTAGAGAGAAAAGGAATATGGCATATTTGAGGCATTGAAAGAAGGACAAGAAATACTGTATTTTGATACATGCTCTCTGTCAGTTTTTATGGATAGTGTTTTAGCTTCCTTATACCCATTATGTTATGCAAATGCTGGCCCCCTGCTTTAGATGTGTGCCTCAGAAACTATCTAATTACTCCATTTTTTTCTTAATGTCCTTTGTCCCTGTTTTCTTCGTTGTTGTTGTTTGTTTTAGATTTTTTTCCTCTTGTGTTCCCTTTGCCATATTCAGTGTTCTTCAATAAGGTAAGAACATATGATAATTCCATATTTAATTTTTTGAGGAAACTACATACTGTTTTTCATAGCTGCTGTATCATTTCACATTCCCACCAGAAGTACAAGGGTTCCAATTTGTTCACATCCCCACTTATGGATATACATCCAAAAGAATTGAAATCAAGATCTCAAAGAGATTAACTCAATTTTTCATCAAGAGATGAATGGATAAAGAAATTGTGGTCTATACATATAATGGAATACTATTAAGTCTTTAAAAAGAAGGAAATTCTGCCATTTGCAATAACATGATGAACCTTGAGGACATTTTGCTAAGTGAAATAAACCAGTAACAGAAGGACAAATACTATATGATTCCACTTATATGAGGTATTTAAAACAGTAAATCTCATAAAGCAGAAAATACAGTAGTGGTTGGCAGGGGCTGGGAGTGGGGGAGACGGGAGATTGTTGTTCAATAAGTGTAAAATTTCAGTTACGCTAGATGGATTAATTTTAAAAATCTGCTGTGCAACATGTTTCCTATAGTTAACAATATCTTATTGTTCACTTCAAAAATTTTTAAGTGTTCTTACCACGAGAAAATATAGAGGGATGTAAGGAAATATGGGGCCATGTCAATATATTTATCACCTTGATTGTGGTGATGATATCACAAATGTTTGCATATGTCCAAACTCATCCAATTATATACATTAACTATGTTCAGTATGTTTAATATCAATTATATCTCAATAAAGCTGTTACAAAAAAGGAAAAAATAGGGAAGGGACACTTTAAATGTTTTTTTTTTTTTTTTTAATTTATTTTTGGCTGTGTTGGGTCTTCGTTTCTGTGCGAGGGCTTTCTCTAGTTGCAGAGAGCGGGGGCCACTCCACATCGCGGTGCGCGGGCCTCTTACTGTCACGGCCTCTCTTGCTGCGGAGCACAGGCTCCAGACGCGCAGGCTCAGTAGTTGTGGCTCACGGGCCCAGTTGCCCCGCGGCATGTGGGATCTTCCCAGACCAGGGCTCGAACCCGTGTCCCCTGCATTGGCAGGCAGATTCTCAACCACTGCGCCACCAGGGAAGCCCCTAAATGTTCTTTTAGTGAGAAGAAACGTAATGGGTTCTCTGTTCTGTCACACTTGATGTATTATTACACCATCAAAAAGTTGTAGGCAGCAGAAGCTCTTGGGTTTTCCAGATTAATCACTTTGTGCCCTAAGTAATGTAAAAATCAGCAGAGTAGGAGATCTTGAGAGTTAAAGCATACTAACTTCAGAAGCTTTTTAAAATATTTAGGAATTATGATAGCCACTTGTGACATTGCTAGAGCAGGGTAGAAGGTAAGACAGAGCATCATATCATACTCTCCATCTTGCTCTTTTTTTTAAGCATTGGATTTGTATCTTTTAATTTAAGTATTTAAAGGATGTTTTAGGTAATATAAATTAATAATTTTAAAGCTGTACTTCCAAAATATCTTTCTTAGATGCTCCTCTAAAATGTATTTGGAAATATAAACATTTTAGGAATTCTGCATAAATTATCTCCTTTTGAAAACAAATAATATGCTTTAATTTATTCTGTGCTCTCTAGTGAAGAATTTTGCTTAATTTTCTGTAATTGAATATTTCCCAAACACATTTGACCACAACAAAATTTATTTTGTTACATAACCCTTCTTAACATCCTTGAATTCTTTCTCAGATTTCATTTTCTTCTAACATAACACTTATTAACGTATCAAGTAGTTAGGGTTTGCTCAAACACCTTAAAGTACTTAACTGCACAAAAATAGATTAACACAGTGTCCATTGACTTGTCTCTCCAGTTTATCTTCTATACTGTTTTCAAAACTAGCTTTCTAAAACATATTTTCTTCTTCTGGAAAAAAATCAAAACACACCCTTTTGTCTGTATACTCAAGTTTAAACTATATTCGTATTTTATTAAATATTCATGTATGCTATGATAATGAGTGCTATGGTCTATATTCAATATACTTTATCATGTATAAATCTCCCTGAATTTCAGTCATACTGAGCCATTCCCCTAAAGCAGTTCCCTAGCTGTATCTTAACCCCTTAAGCTATGTTATTTTAATCTCTCTTTATTCCACCAGTCAAAATCATATGCATCTGTCCTAGTTGCACAATATAAAAGTTGTATTTTACTTACATATAACCTCCCCTACAAGCCTTATAGAAACTAGAAATTTATACAGATCTTTTGTCTGTGTTCCCAGAGCTCATGAGTTGTATCTCAGTTATATTGATAGAATATATTTAAATCCAAGATATTCCATAGTTTGTTTATAGCATTTGTGTCTCTCTCACGTTTAGTGCATTGTTTTGATCATAAGATGTATGCAGTACTTGACAAATGCTGAGAGTGCATATTTTCAGTGATGTTTTCCTAATTATTTTTCCCTCTGGTATTCTTAGAATTCATTATCTGAAACATATTTTGGACACTTCGTTTCTTTTGCATAAGTGATTAAAATACTTAAAGGCAAAGTATTCAAGTCAGAAATATTTTAAAATACTGTATAGTGCCTGAAACAGAGCTAGGCAAATAGGAGACTTAATAAACACTTCTTACATGGAAAGCATTTCTAGGTTTGTTTTTTTTTTTAAGATGTCATTATATTTGTCTAAACATTTCCACAGGAATCTTTAGAACATTTTTAGGGAGGCAATAGTAATAGACAGGACTACACAGGGAGTTTAGGAGTCTAGTTTTATTCAATAGAATTTGCATAATTAAACTTGATAGAGCAGCAAGGGAGGCAAATACATTTTACTTGAAGTGAAGCTTGTGCTCTTGTAGATTTCTGATATGTAAAGCTCCTACATGTTGGCCCATAGAAAATAGAAATTTATGCATGGTGAATGTCCAATCAAGTTAAATATGTCTAGAAAAATAACTGTTTTGTCATATTCCATGATATGGGTGAATAGTCAAACATGTAAGAGAATAAAAGGCTCACATATTTTGGAATTTTGTACTCAAGATCTCTTTCACTACACACACAAAATAAAAATCTAGGATGAATAATTGAAAATTTAGGGAAGTTTTGAAGAACACTTTTGTCATTGCTATGTTTACTGCTCACATTTCCTCATATTTTTACATGTTTCCTCAGGTCCATATTCAGTGAAGTAGGACTGCTTCAATTTATATCATCAGAGCTCCCTTACATTTAGATTTGTTCATCTACTGTTAGCACATCGATGATACATTTTGCATATGGGGTCTGAATTATTTAGAGAAAATTATTGGTTTTCATTTTCTTTGAATTTAGGAAATCATTTTCTGTCCTGTTATAGAAAGAATGAGCATATTGATGAAATATTGGTAACTTTCCTGTGCTATCCAAGGCATATACTTTTCTAGGAAAAAAAGACAGTATTGTAAATATTTTAGAGTCACAAATACTTCTGAGTCAAGTGAAATACTTTTTCATTTCTGCTAAGTCTTCATTTTTATGCTGTGTTGGTGGGATGGTAAAGAAGCTGAGAGGGATTTTGCCTTTTTAAATATCAGGTATAGAAGTCTTCTGTACACATTATAGCTACCATGTGGTGAGTATTTTCTTCCAGTTTTCATGCATCTGAATAAAATGCAACCACCCTGAAAAGTGATATTTTTCAGCATTCATGATTTGATTGGCAAATGATTCAGTTGGTATCTATACTTTCCGTATGACTGAGAGCTCTAGAAAGTCACTTTTTAAATCGGCAAGCATATGTGGCCATGTAAAGAGTCACCTTCATAAAGACCATTTGAGTATGTTTAATTTACACTCAGGGATGGGGGATTTAGAGAATGCCTATTTAGTTAGTGGACTCGATCAACACCCACCAGATATACCACTGTATCTTCTCTTTCTTATTTTCTGACTTACTCTTTTCCTTGATGACCGACCTGCATTCTTTTTTCCCCTCAAGTCCAAGTTTATGGAAGTATTTGTCTTTTGTCTGTCAGTGTGAAGATAGATAGCATACTTTCCTCTGTCTCCTTTATCTTATCCTCTACCCTCTCCCTGTGTTATCTTCTATCAGCAAGTCAAAAGCATCTCCTTTGGAAACGTCATTAGTAAATATGGAAATGGGAGGGGGGACAGAAAAGTGTGCACTGACTTTTGGAGGCTTTATTCCAGAGATTTTACATGTCATTTGCACTCATATCTCATTAGCTATTAGAGTGAAATGCAATCCTACTTTGTGACTAGAAGGAGAAACAAATGCTGTAGATCAACATTAAGGACTACTACAAGAAATTAGTTCAGTCTAGTAATAGCCTATAATTTATCTTTAATTTTTAAATGAGAACACTAAGTGAAATTCTAAGAAAAATATTGATCTATGAAAATAAAATGTTATTAAAAATACAGAGATATAATTCAGCTTACTACAAAAAGTAACTCATTATATCCTATGTGGTGTCTGCTACTGGTCACAGTAATGCCATTACAGGTGGCAGAAAGCGATGTGCATAAACCACGTTATGTACGAGTTGAGAAAGTATTTCAGGATGGATTACCTGTATTGTCTCTTACTTTGAGGCTGGTATTGGGCAGGAATAATACATGTTGGTATAATTATTCTTTATTCCCCACGAATTATTCTCACTGGCAGATATGGACACTGGAAATGTAAGTGATTTTTGCTGCTTATTGGCAAAGTTGGAGTTGGATTTCTCATTTTTTAAGGAATAATCAGGTTAAAATTAATCTACCTTGAGTATGGTAGGAAGAATTCCAGAAGAGAGTTGAAGTATACTGATGTCTTCCTTGTGCTTGCATAGTTCAGGTGTCAGCCATAGAAGCTGGAAGAGTTTATATAGAATATACTCCTCTGGCCCTCTTCTTTCTGAGATTTAATTTTTCAATTTCCAGCAAATGTGGATATGGTTTCCTGGACTTTTCTTCTGGTTCCTTAAAACAGAAAATGTGTTTATTGGAGTTTTAGTCATCTGCATGTTGTGGTATTGTCATTTGACTATAGGGTCAAAGCCCTAAAAATAAGATATTCAACTAATGTTGTTCTATTCTTTAAAGTGTTGACTTCCTTCTGCTATCTGCCTTCTTTCCTAAACTCTCCAGTGCTTCCAATGTATATATTTGTTATCTCCATCAGATTAGGTCCATGATCGTTCTTAAATATAAACTTTTAGAATTGCTCTCAAAAGAATATATTGCAAGAGTAATGGCAGTGCATATATTTGAGTCTCCTGACACATTCTGCAAAAATCCACAGTTAAACAACAAAAGCCCAAAATGAGGGGGTGACCTGTTGTGGAGAGTAGGGGGCACAAACAGAGAGAAGAGAGTATTCCCAGAGAGGAGTGACATGGCCTGTCCTGTCAGAGGCTAAACAGCCAGGATGGCATCCATTCATTGGGGTAGTCCCACAGGTATGCCAAAGCCCAATTAAGATGAGAAGCATGTCTTTATGGAGGCATTGCTTGGCATGTCATAGTGTAACCCAAACAGGGTGAGAGGGTGTTCAATTGCAAGATGTGGATGCAATACATAGAGTCAAAGCAGAGAGAGGAAGATGTCCTAATGGAGGAGATGTAGTAGCAGAGATGGGAGATCAGTTACATGAGGATGGGATGAGATGATGAAATAGTATACATGTTAAGGATAATTGAAGCCAGATTTTTCACTTTCTCTGAAAGGGGATCATGAGGCAATAGGGTGTCAAATACTTTCAAGTAATTCAGGAGTAAGTTCTTTGTATTTATTGTATTTTCAAACGTTATAAATATTAAAAACATTTAAAGTATATATTTAAAAAATAATTTTAAAAGACCTCACTGGACTCTTCCAATTTCAGACCTGACATGTAAAGGGCTCAGAAGGTGTCACTCTCATCATAAAAATAAGAAAAAAAAACCTTAAACTGAAAATCAGTGACACTTCCTGGACCCATTAGAGAACTGAGTTTGCAGGGCAAACCACCAGCCAGAAATCTTGAGATACAGGAAAATCCAGAAAGTCACAGCATAGGTGTACTACTTAGGACAGAAGCCACCAGAACAATAAACACATATATGTAAATTTAATAAATTGCTGGAGGATAAGTGTACAATAACATAAAATTGAGAAACTCCTGGGTCTTCAGTATTATGGGGTCACCATAATTTTGTAGCTTTTACCTCCAAGAATCTTGACAAGTTCTCATGATGAAAATCCAAGAAAGATCCCCTCCTGGCTTTGGCAAAAGAAAGGAAAGAATAATCATTTTGAAATGCACCAGAGTGTTCTTCATAACTAAGTCCTCCTTTATGTGGGTAAAGGCAAATGTCTTTGGAAAAATGTCTGATTCTAAAACTGGGTAGTAAATATACAAGATGAACCTAGAACATCCTGTAGTGCCAGAAAGTAAGGCAGTGCTGCAAAAAAATATCAGTATTATGAGTGTATGTCAAAGATATACAGAAGCCAACTGAAAGGACTCCCAATGGCTAAAGGTGGAACAATTTAGCATGAAAATAAGGTAGCATTATATTATAGCTAAATGTATAAAATAAATGTCTATTTGTCCATATTGATATAAGTAAATGATTAATAAAGTAATAGTGGAAGAGACTAATCTCTTATACAGAATAATTCCAGATAATTTAGATGTTTTGTCTTCAAGGAGATGGAATATAACTTCCTACTCCTTAAATGGGGCTGTACCTAATGATTTCCTTTCAAAGACTACAATATGGAGAGGGGGTTATGGATGGGTAAGAGTAACTTTACAGTGGAGAAACCTGAAAAACACTGCCTCAGCCAGGTGATTAAGGTCAACATCAACAGTGATAAATATTGATAGATATGATAAAAATGGTATATGTCCATTATTTTCCTCCCCCAGATCCATAACCCTACTCTAATTATGACTAAACTATCAGATAAATTCCAATAGAGCTGTATCCTGCAAAACACCTGATCAGTACACCTCAAAATTGTTGAGGTAATCAAAAACAAGGAAAATCTGAGAAACTTAGGCTCTAAGAGATGCTTACAGAGATAGGACTACTGAATTCAAGTTGGTATTCTGCATGAGATCCTAGAATAGGATAAAGGACGTTAGGTAAAAAACTAAAGTTCTTAATAAAGTATTGATTTTAATTTATGTTAGTGTATTAACATTTGTTCCTTGATTGTAACAAATGCACCATTTGTTGATAGTAGGGAAAAGTTGAAAGATGTTGTTGTGTGTGTATTGTAGGGATTCTCTGTACTATCTTCAAAACTTTTCTATTGATCTAATTCTATCCTAAAATACAAAGTTTGTTTAAAAATCTATTGCTGAAATTACTTTATGATGATTAAAATGTTCTACTTATAAAAAAAATTATTTCACTGAGAACTTAAAAACTCTATCAAGTAACTTTTAGATCAAACTGAAAATCAAAATTACAGAATTTCTAAAGCATACTAATAAAGAAAATGCTGAATATTTAATATCTGTGGGTATCAATTAAAATTGTGATTATAGGGTTAGGAAATTTTTAAATATTTATATCCAAAAAATATAATAGACTAAAGATGATAAAACTAAATTCTAAATGTGCAAACATATAAAATATACAAGGAAATAAACTTAAAGAAAGCAGAAGGAGAAAATAGCAAAGATAAAACAAAAATTAATTAGTAGAAAATATAGGCGTAATTAATTTTAAATGACTTTTCTGAAAAAGAAATTTACCCAAATAAACAAAGTAGTTGCTAACTTAGTTTTTAAAATAGGGAAATAGAGGAGACCTTCAAGATGGCGGAGGACTAAGACATGGAAATCACCTTCCTCCCCACAAATACCTCAGAAATATATATACATGTGGAACAACTCCTACAGAACACCTACTAAATGCTGGCAGAAGACCTCAGACTTCCCAAAAGGCAAGAAACTCCCCACGTACCTGGGTAGGGCAAAAGAAAAAAGAAGAAACAGAGACAAAAAATAGGGCTGGGACCTGCACCACTGGGAGGGAACCGTGAAGGAGGAAAAGTTTCCACTCACTGCGAAGCCCCTTCACTGGTGGAGATGGGGGTGGGTGGTGGGGACGCTTTGGAGCCATGGAGGAGAGCGCAGAAACAGGGGTGCAGAGGGCAAAGTGGAGAAATTCCCACACAGAGGATAGGTGTCAACCAGCACTCACCAGCCTGAGAGGCTTGTCTGCTCACGCTCCGGAGCAGGTGGGGGCTGGGAGCTGAGGCTCAGACTTTCGCCTTTTGATACTACATGGAGCCAGGAGGTCTCTGGCGGACCAATGTCCTGATCTCAGCTCTCCTACCTTAGAGGCACAGGCCTGACACCTGGCCAGAGCACCAAGACCCTGTTAGCCACATGGCTCAGAAATAAAGTGAGACAAAAAGAAAGAAAGAAAGGAAAAAATAAAATAAAGTTACTAAAATAAAAAATAATAAATATTAAAAATAAAAAAAAGTTTAAAAGTAATTTTAAAAAAAGGAAAGAAAGAAGAGAGCAACCAAACCAGAAAATCTCAACCTTAGAGGAAAAGTAGAATTAAATGAGGAGTTTTAAAAATCTACCAATATGTGGTCCCATCCCAGATAATTTGATTAAATTGGGAAGAAACTGGCCTAGGTACTGGTATAAAAATTAAAAAAAAAAAAGACCAAACAAGAACAAAACTCCCAAGTTGACCCTAATGTACACCCAGGTTTAAAAATCATTAATATATAGGACTAAGGTTGAGTGTAATTATTATTCTGCTATTTATCATTCTAAATAAAATCATATTAAATGTGCCTTGTGTTACATAGCAAATATTATTGTCCCATCCTCATTAAATAAAAAAGAGAAAAAAGGTGAAAAAACTATTTACAGTAGTCAAAACATGGAAACAATCCAAGTATCCATCAACAGATGAAGGACTGGAAAAAATAGGGAATATTATCCAGCCATAAAAAAGAGAAAATTTTGTCATTTGTGAAAACATGGATGAAACTGAGGGCAATATGCTAAATAAAATAAGTCAGATGTAGAAAGATAAATGTATGATCTTGCTTATACTTGAAAAGTAAAAATATCTGACCTCATAGGAACAGAGAGTAGATTATTGATTGTGGGAGGTGGAGGGAGAGGTGGGTGAAGGTGGTCAAAGGGTACTAATGTCTAAGTATAAGATGAGTAAGTTCTGGGGATCTAATGTACAGCATGTTGACTATAATTAATAGTACTGTATCATATTCTTGGAAATTGCTAAGAGAGTAGATCTTAAATGTTCTCACAAGAAAAAAAAAGGTAACTATGTGAGATGATAGATGTATTAACTAACTTTATGTGAAGGGATAGATTTGTTAACTACCTTTATCGTGGTGATCATTTCACTATGTTATTATCTAGCTATCTATCTAAAATCGTCATGTTGTACACCTTGAATTTATACAATTTATATGTAAGTTATATTTCAATGCAACTGGATAATGAAAAAGTAAATTTTTTAAAAGAGTTAAGCCTTGATAGGATGTAAAAGGTTGGTTTACCTGCTTTTTTCCAACCTGGATACCAGAATCTTGACTTCTATTGTGATGGTTTTAGTTTTAACCTGGTGGCTTTACTATTAACTTGGAGTTTGCTAAATCTGAAAAACAGTGTTTTTTAACATATGACCCACACTGAGAAATGATGGCTATATTAGACAATTATACATGCAAGAACACTGAATTCTATGTAATAGAATCCAATTTCTTTATCCTGAAGATCTAGCAAATAAATAAATGCAGTTTAGTTATATCTCTTACTATTACTACAACAACAATAATAGGAAGGAATTCCCAGATATAGAGTGCTTACTAGATACCAAAATCGCTTATTAATCCAGTAAGTAAGTTAAATCTTTTAACATACAGGATAGTCCTATGATTTAGGTACTTTTATTATTCCCATTTCTCAGAGGAGGAAGTTTCCACAGTTGTAAATAGTCAAGCTTGGATTAGAAGCCCACCAGTCTGGGTTCAGGGTCTTTATTTATATTCCCCATGTTGCTATGCCTTATATTTAATATTTATTCTAAATGTATGTGGTCTCTTTAATAATCTTGTTTTATGGAAAAGGAAACTGAGATTCAGGGAAATTAAGTAATTTTCCTAAATTGAGCAGCTAATAAGTGGCAGAGTTGAGACAATGTATAAGTGACTCTAAATTCCATTACACTTTTCTACCTTACCAGAGATTATTATGTGTATCTCCTTGTAAATGCACATTAAAGATTCAATCATGTTAAATATATTTTCTAAATGTAACAACTTCTTCATGAGAAAATTTCTTCTGTGACATAGTTCTTTGATTAAAGATACACAAATTCTTTTTTTCTTTGGCCTTATGTTTATTTGGGAAATACATTGAAAACTACTTTCGGTGACTTAAAAATTGGCAAAAATCAAAGATATTAATTTATGCATTTTTAAAAGCAAAACTGAAGTCAAATATTCTGAAGTCCAGTGTTCCTGAAGTCACTCCTTCATTATATATTCTTAATTTGGGAAGGCAAAATTATTAAGATTGTCAAATAACGTTTCTAACGTTTCTGGATTTAATTTATCATAGTAGAATTTTCTTAATTGCCAATGTGATAATACATGTAAAATTAGAAACATATGTTTGGTTTGCTTTTGTGTCACTTTGTTTTCAAAGATAAATCTCTTTTATCTCTGGAATTAATTGCTCGGTATAACAATTAATGTATGTTAGATAATAAGGTCCTCTGAGAATGTACTTTCTAAAAAAGGGATGCAGATTCATCTGAATTCCACACTGCTTTAAGATATTATTTTTTCCCATAAGTATGATAGCAGGCCTTGATACAAACAGTTCTCAGCTCCAAGTTTATGAATGTGAAGTTAAACTATATAATATCTATATCTTTCAGTATATAGATATTCATATATAGATCTATCTGATATATATGAAACTATATTATATTGACTTGATTCTTTTATAATTATCATTATATAAACTCATATTAAATATACCTTGTGTGGTATATAGCAAATATTGCTTTTACTTACTATTTCCATATTTATGAAATACTTCAGCAAAATATCAAACAAAAAGGGAGTTGGGTTCCTTTTCAATAAAAGCCACATATCCTATTAGATCATCCAGAATTAATTTTGATCAAACAGATTTCAAATCAAAACAGATTTCAGGAACATCATATTTTCATTTCAGCAGTGTGTCCTTGCTGTTTGAGATGTTTTATTTGGAGAGTGTGAGGACTGCAAACTATGGTTCATTATCAACTATGAATAATAAAATTGCAGGCAGGAAGCTAAACTACTAGGGCTTCTTTTCTAGAGCACATTTTGACCACAGTAGGCACATAGAAAAAGAATATCTGTAGCCACATTCCTGCCCACCCACCTCAAGCAGCAGAATCTCTCTCTTTTTCTCGCTCTCGCTCACTCACTCTTTCTCTCACTTTATTTTTCTTCCCCCTCTTATCGCCTCCCCCTCCTGCTCCCTTCTCACCCTCCTTCCTTTTTTCCTTAAATATGCTCCTAAAAGACAGCCTTCATCTTCCTTTCTCAAGTTCTAATTTCTGGACATTTTTTTTATGTTTTAAAGGTTCAGTGGGTAATTTCAACTTAGGTCAAGATGGAAAATTCTAGGAACTTCATAAAATTAGTTCAATAAATGAATAAAGTAACAATGACCACATGATAGTCATGGTATCTCTGTTCATCTGTTTCCCACTCTACTAAGATCTGCTCCACCAGAATCTGTGTTTCTAAATTAGTGAATGGTCATTCTTTATATCCCTACCCAAGCCAGAAATCTGAGATCACACTTGATTCTACCATCTTCTTCCGATCTACAACATTTTAAAAACCATATATTGAACATTGTGGTACATGTGTCTTTTTGAGTTATGGTTTTCTCAGGGTATATGCCCAGTAGTGGGATTGCTGGGTATGGTAGTTCTATTTTTAGTTTTTTAAGGGACCTCCATACTCTTCTCCATAGTGACTGTATCAATTTACAGTGTTCATTGCAGCACTATTTACAGTTTACAATAGCCAGGACATGGAAGCAACCTAAGTGTCCATCAACAGATGAATGGATAAAGATGTGGTACGTATATACAGTGGAATACTACTCAGCCATAAAAAGAAATGAAATTGAGTTATTTTTAGCGAGGTGGATGGACCTAGAGTGAAGTAAGTCAGAAAGAGAAAAACAAATACCGTATGCTAACACATATATATGGAATCTAAAAGAAAATTGTTCTGATTAACCTAGGGGCAGGACAGGAATGAAGACGCAGACGTAGAGAATGTACTTGAGGACATGGTGGGGGGGAAAGGGTAAGCTGGGATGAAGTGAGAGAGTAGCATTGACATATATACACTACCAAATATAAAATAGATAGCTAGTGGGAAGCAGCTGCATAGCACAGGGAGATCAGCTCGGTGCTTTGTGACCACCTAGAGCGGTGGGATAGGGAGGGTGGGAGGGAGACGCAAGAGGGAGGGGATATGGGGATATATGTATATATATAGCTGATCCACTTTGTTATGTAGCAGAAACTAACACAACATTGTAAGGCAATTATACTCCAATAAAGATGTTCAAAATAAAAATAAAAAACATATATTGTTGAATATAATAAGTTCTTAATGCCTCTTGAATCTTCCCACTTTCCATATTTTTACCTGGGTTCAGACTACCACATTGCCACCTACCTGGATTATTATAGTAACCTACAAATGAATGTGTGCCTCATGGAGAACCTTTTGAAGCCATGTCTCCATGAATTAGCCAAAGTGAGTTTTTGTCAAATTTAATGACCGTGTTTTTCCCTCAATTAAAACCATTGGTCTCTCTCCATTTTCTTCAAGATAAAATTATAACTCTTTAAAATGGCAGAGCTATCTATGCCAGTGCTTCTCAACTTGGTTTGGTATCACTCCTCTGGGATGTGTTTGAAAAAGTGGGGTTATTTTCGGTGTCACAGCCTCTAGGGGAAGAGAATGGCATTTAGTATTTAGAAGTCAAGGATGTTAACATTCCCATGAACAGTACACAAGGGTTCTGATTTCTCTGTATCCTCACCAACATCTGTTATTTTATTTTTTAATTTTTTGATAATGTTTATCCTAACAGGTGAGAGGTGATAGCTTATAGTGGTTTTGATTTGCATTTCCCTGATTATTAGTGATGTTGAACATCTTTTCATATACCTATTGGCCATTTGTATGTCTTCTTTGGAAACTTTTCTATTCAAGCCCTTTGCCCATTTTTCAGTCAGTTTATTTAATTCTTGTTGCTCTTGCTAATGAGTTGTAGGAATTCCTTATCTATTTTGGCTATAACCTCTAATAATATATATGGTTTGCAGATATTATCTCCCATTCTGTAGGTTACCTTTTCACTCTGTTGAGTTTCCTTTGCTGTGTAGAATCTTTTTAGTTTGATATAGTTCCACTTGTCTATTTTTGTTTTTGTAGCCTGTGCTTTCTGGTGCAGCTGCTGTGGAAAACAGTATAGAGGTACCTCAAAAAATTAAAAGTGTAATTACCATATTATCCAACAATCCCATGTCTAGGTATTTATCCAAAAGAGTTGAAATGAAGATCTGGAAGAGATATTTGCACTCCCATGTTCATTGCAGCATTATTCACAATAACCAAGAAGTAGAAACAACCTCAAATGTCCATCAATGGATGAATTGATAAGGAAAATGTGATATATATATTGTTATATATGAAATATTAATATTAATAATATATATGTGAAATATTATTCAGCCTTAAAAAAGAACGAAATCCTGTCATATGCTTACATGGATGAAACTGGAAGGCATTATGCTAAGTGAAATTACCCAGTCAGAGAAGGACAAATACTGCATGCTTCTTTATATGAGGTTATGTAAAGTAATAAAACTCACAGAAGCAGAAAGTAGAATGATGGTTGCCAGGGGCTGGGGGGAGGAGAAAATGAGGAGTTGCTATTCAATGGGTATAAATTTTCATTCATGGAAGATGAATACATTCTAGAGATCTGCTGAATAACATTAAGTGTATAATTGCCAGTACTATACACTTAAAAATGCATTAAGATGGTAGATCTCATGGTTTGTTTTTTTTTTGTACCACAATAAAAAAAAGGCAAGGATATTAAATATGTGGGAGAATCACATACATTGCAAAAGTATCCTCTCTAAATGCCAATAATATCAACACTGGGAAACACTGTGCAGTGAAATATAAAGAAGCATATATAAGGTAATAGATATAGACTCTTTAGGACAAATTAATGTAATGAGAGAAATCAAATGTTTGTTTATTTTTTATATACTGCATTTCCAGTGCTGTGATACTCAAGCTTTAATTATTATTATTCCATCTGAGTGATTTGTAGCCATTTAAAGGTGAACAAATACATGAAGCATAAAGACTAGATAATCATTTGAAAAGTATTCTGTCTAGATATAAATGCAGCTCTGTTATTCGAGTGTATGAGGTGACCATGGAAAAGGTTGGTGATGGAGAGAAGAGAACATATTTCAGCTTTTAAATAACTGATGTACTGAATAGAGGAGTAAAGAAAGATTGGACATGAAAGAAAAGATAGAGGAGAGAAACAGGAAGGAGAACATATTCTAAAATTTTGGTAATGTCAAAGAACCCATGGGCTTCAGTTTAAAGGATAGGTACTTTCAAGTACTTTTAATAGGTTAAAGATATATGCAAGATTCAAAAAAGTCTACTTGATTTATTGATTATAAAATGCTTTGCACAGAATAAGTATTCCAAAAATTTGTCAAATTGACTTTCAATAGCAAGCCTGAAGAGGGCAGTTTTATGACAGTAAAAGTGCGACTGTAAAGTAAAGGATTAAAGCAGGAACTCATCCAAGAAATTTGGTGATGGGAATATTTTGAAACAATGGGTGGTGACTTAAGGAAGTGAGAGGGTATGAGGTAATACATTTTTGTTTACTAAGGTTTGGATTTAAAGTTGTAAATCTTCAGTTAACAAATATCTATGGAGACCCTACCTGTTTCAGGCTCCTTGCAGGGCTGTGTATCACAGGCACATTTGTAATGGAGAAGCACATACATACACAGGAATATATATGTTCAGGGCTCCATAGAATTGCCTTCTTATTTATCTTTCAAATCCAGAAAGCATCATGCTGAAAACTATCTGCTCTAGTTCTATGAATATTACAGCACTTTTGGCAATCTAATGTGGTCTCCAGAGATCACACCTGCCTTCTAGCAATAGTGTTTCCAGGATTGATAGAGAAGAAAAATATACTGCCTTGTTTTATATACTCCATTTTGTCATTTATGGGCCCCCTATAGTCCCAAAATGTATGTCAGATAATTTTAGGTCGAGTAACTTATCTCTTAGTAGAGGATAAGATGGAGGACTAAAACTATAAACATTTTTTTTGGTTCACACATCCCTAATTATTTACCATACTTTTATGTTGCATTACTTCACTAGACCTTCTGTAAAACAAACCCATTAAACACTCATAGATGATACAGCATCACTACAATGAAAAATTCAATATATATTTATTGTCTCATGCCCTATACCAAGTGCAGTATATACAAAGATGGAAGAAACAGAGGAGGCTCCTGCTGTCATAGAGCTTGTAGTTGGATCGCTAAAAAATCACACAACAGCAAAATCCGGTTCATGAAGCCTTACTGAATTCCTATGAACAGAAATAATCTTTCTTATGATTTGTAGCTCTTCATATGCATCTCTATTAAAATACTTAATAATCTGACTTGCCGTTGATGTACTTATATGTCACTTTTCCCTCGTAGACTGTGTGCTATTGGATGGCTGAACATACACATACAAAACACTGATAAATGTTATTTGGAATTCAATAACATTCACATATTGTATGAAAAAACTATATTTTATTTCTAAATCACTAAATGGCTGGTGAGTTTGGGCCTCAGAAATATTCTAAATTCTAATAAAAGCAGCCTTGTAAGTATTTAAGGCAATAGATTTGTAGTTCAATGTTTTTTGCTATATTACAATTTTATATTTTTTGCCTAATCACAAAGGGACAGAAATAAAGACCTTAATAATACTTTTATCTTACATTGGGTTAATCAAAAACAAGTAGGAGACTGTTGAATTCTGGTAGCATTATTTGTTGGGAAAATTGTCCCAAGAAACTTGAAGAAATATGTGAGTGACTTATATTTAAGGATCAGGCTCATTTATAGTGGTAAATGTCACCCATTAATCAGTGTCTATCAAACTATATATTTTTACTGTTGAGGAATCTAATGATAGAATCTTGCACTAACAAATCATAGCCCTTCTCAGAAAGAGTATATACATAATCTCTAATAATTCACCTCTGTCCTACAACATTGCCTGAGAATAAGTTTGTGTATTGGGTTGTAGGATTATATGTGTAGTACAAGGAGGTTTGACTATTTTATTTATTGTTCTGATGCAGAATTTTCAGTCCCAGCAGCATAGTCATAGGAATATGGGGTTATTTTGATTAGGTAGATTTAACAGGTTGTTAAATGTATTTCTTTCTATTTTCTCAGTGTTGACAGATGCTCCAAAAATGGAGAACAAAGCAATAGATTGCAAGAAATTCCACATTATAAAGTAAGGTGGGGGTCCATCTGATCCATTAAGGACCTATAAAAGAGGTGAACAAAATTGGTTCTGTCGGATTAGCCAATCACCACTTCCAGCTTATATAAAAGGCTGAAGAGGCCAGGAGAGTTTTCTTTGGAGAGAATTTTTAATGTTCTAGATTATTCTCCTCCAAGGGGCAAGGAAATGATAGCTCCTCCTTTCTCAATTCAGAGAAGTGCTTCCAGGGAAATACTCTGGAGTAAAGTATGACATGTATACTCTGGAGTTTGAGGAACAAAGGCTTTCATGTTTGACTCAGATATGAATGGATAAAAGGCCTGAAGCTATGGCTGGACCTACGTCTGTCTGTAGGTAGAACAGAAGGAAGTGCTTTCAAGTTGCCTTTTCGTTCATTGGGCAAGGTGCATGTCTCTAGGGGCTAGTCCTTGCAGAGGGGAGATAGAGACAGCAATGACTCGTATTAAAAGGATGTCATCCAAGAGGATGGACAAAGGTTTCCTAACAGAATGATGGATGACTGAAAGCCAAGAGGCTGGAAAAGAATCTTAAATTGCTAGAGTGGAGGTCAAAGAGGCATTATCTGCTTCCAAAGCAAACACATTTTAGACATTGTCTGCTAGGATGGCAGAGGAATCTCCAAACGTGGCCCACCAAGATATGAACACAGGACTGGATTCCTTGTCTCAAATTCCCTCCCAACCCCACTTCTATCTCTCACCCAGACCCTGGAGAAATCAGAAACAGCAAGCAATGATTGAGGGATTACATACAATGAGAAGAGAAAAGGCCAGCCAACTCTCTTGCTACAATATCCCAAGCAAGTGTCCTAGCTTTGTAGACTGGGAGGATTTAAATTGGAAAAGAGTTGGAAGTTTTGACATTATTCTGGAGTCTATTAATTACTGAAATATGAATATGTATATGACTTTAAAAAGACTAGAAAGGTTACAGAAACATTCTGTCATTTAATCCAGGGGCAGGAAAGGAGGAATCCAAAGTGAGGACATAAATGCTCAGTGGTAGGGAAAATAAAAAGGGGAATTGTATTTGCACTCTACTGAGTCCAACTTATGTAATAAAACTGTTTTACAACTTAGGGCATCAAAGTGATCACTTTTCCAGAAGATACAATTCACCATAGTTGTCAGAATTTGAGTGTTTATAATCACTAGATATTATCTTACTTTTATCAAACATTTTATATTAGGGTTAAAATCAAAACAGAGAATCAAGTTGAACATTTGACATATTTGGCGAACCTACATATTTTTCAAAACTACCTAGGCGAAAATGGTGATGGATTTAACTCAAATTATCATAGATAAAACATGATATGGAGAATTATTAAGTAGCAAGAAGGGATTAACTACAATGGACCATAAAGAATACAAAAATACAGGCAGCAGCTACTGTCTTCAGGGCTGAGGCACAACGCCCAAGGAAGGAACAAATTTGCAAGACCCCCCTTCCCCAGCTGCCAACCAGGCCTTGCTGCAGAGGGTACAACTCTGGCCCTGGATGGTAGAGAAGTTTGCAGAGGTGCCCCAGGCCGAAGTTGATAAGCAGGAGTCCCTGTAAGGCACCTGACAACCCTACTTAGAAGCTGCTCATAAGGATGATGCTTCTGGATTCTGCCGAAGTGAGTGCCACTGGCTGCCTCTTTTGCGGCTGGAGCTTGATAGAAGAAAGAAGAAAACAGAAGCATTCCAGGATCAAGTCCCTTTCTCCTCCAGTGTCCCTCTGGCGCCATCTACTGACAAAGCTTAAATATTGTGCCAGCTGGCAAGGGAGAAATACTTGCAGAATTCGTAACGGCAAGGAAAAATTTGGAGCCGAGAGGCAGTAAAGTGATAACTGGCATGCCAGCTTTATAATGGCAAATGTATAAAATCTGGAAGGATTACAGATAGATGGATGGATAAGTAGATAGGAGGACATATAAAATATTTTGGAATATGGGAAACAGTGAAAATATTATATAATGTTAGTAATGATATATTATTTAGCACAGACAATTAATAGGACAGTATAAACATTATTTTTATTTTAACAATTTTAAAATAATTAAGAACTAGAGGATTAGCACATCAGTGAGATTTTCTATGAAATAAAATTAAATAAGATGCACATCATTAGGAAAAAATATAATAGACTATACATATGACTGGGAAAATAAAAATCTTTTAGACTATGTCAGGAATATCCAATGCTAACTCACTAAATTAGTGAAAATTAATATAACCATCCCATATTTTCTCTACCAAAATTGCTTTTTTCTTAAAAACTGAGTCTGAAAACATAGGTTCAGTGTAGTTAATTTTCTGAAAAAAGATCTCTTCTAAACAGATGCTGTTAAATTCTAAGAGATTCTTAGAATGTGAGGATCCTTGCACTGTTTCTCTGTCCATATGTATCCTATTAATGCAGTAGTTCTCAAAGTGTGGTCCTGGGACCAGCAACATCAATATCACCTGGGAACTTTCTAGAAAACGAGTCCTCAGGCTCTACCCCAGACCTACTGAATGAGAAATCCTGACCTTTGGGCCCAGTAATCTCTGTTTCCAGACTATCTTTAGGTAATTCTGATGCATGCTAATATTTGAGGACCACTGATAGGTTTTGCTAACATAATTTTTCCTCACAATCGTTCCAGATTTATAAAACAATAAAAGAACATCTCTTTTTAGAGATCTATTTGAGTGTGTTTAATTCTGAGGGCTACTTCTTCTGGTAGAGCTTCCCATTCATTTCTGTCCTCTCTGTTGACTAAACAGATTATGAATATTGCCGTTGTCTAAAAATTATTATGTATGTAAAAATAATAACAAAATAATTTAACCTTCCTCTTTCAGAACAAATTGTTCAGTTTAGATATTTGGTGCTCCAGATATTTTAACTTTTGCCAGTTGGGGTCTTGAAGCAAATATCAGGATCAAATAGCTAACCTAACACTGTGATATGTTAAAATTGAGCATTCATGTGAATTCCAATTTTTGTTTTTCTGCAAAAAAATATTCTCATCCCTTTCAGAGATTTCTCTATATCTGAGAACTATCATCCTACTGAATAACATTTCTTTGATAATCAAATAGTTGTAAAATCCTGGAGGGTAATGTCACCAACTTAAAGTAGATATTCCTAAACTGGATTCTGTATTCTAGATTGCTTTTCTTTTTCTCCAACATTCAATTTTATTTTGAAACATTTTATACCGCTTGCTAGGAAACACAAGCATCCAGGTATTCTTGCTGTTTACTCATGTATACCTCTCAGACATTATATTCAAAGCAAATATAACTAAAGTGTTCAAGAATCTTTGTATCCATATAGTATCTGGTTACAGGCAAAGTACTACTGTCTCTAGGCTTATTTCATTCTCTGTTTAGGATTTGAGCAGGCGAACAGAGCAAGTTGACCCCAAAATCTGAGATATATATTGTTTTTTGTTTAACCTAAGTTTTGTTTATGTTCATGAAAGAAACTAAACTAAATTTTGTTTACATGGCTTAAATGGTTTGTCTGCTCAGGGGAATCTTCAAACCTGGTGTCCATTTTATTTTGTTTTAACGAGAGATTCTTCTGATCGCTTTCAAGTCATGGCTAAGGTAAACCTTGATACCTTAAGATTTCCTAAACTCAGTGAGCATGTAGATGCTCATCTACAGTACCTGCACTTTCTTATTAGAATGACAGTTTCAAAAGGCATAAACAGTAAGTTCTGAGACATAAGGGCAGGGTCACAAAAGAATAGTGTTCTCAATCTTATTACATTATCACCTGTTTGAGGGAACCAATTTAATAATTACTTCAACAAATACCCCAAGCAAGGATTTATTTCATTCTATGAAATAAATGTTTCTGTTTATGTATATAACATGTGTACCATGTGCTAGGAAATATGCTCAAGGATTTAGAAGTGTTATCTTTTTAAATAACAAGCCAATTATTAAATATTTTATCAACGAGAAAACTGAAGAACAGAGACATTAAGTAATTTGCCCAAGGTCACAGAAAGTAGCAGCAGAGATGGGTTTTAACCTCGATCATAGGATTTTAGAACTCATACTATTTTTTTAACAGATTCTGAGGTATAATTGACATTTTAAAAACCCCTGCACATGTTTAATGTATATAATTTGATGAGCATGGACATATGCATATACCCCCGATACTATCATCACAATGTAATAAACATATCTATTACCTCCAATAGTTTATTTGTGCTCCCACCCCTTTTTGTGGTAAGAATGCTTAATGTGAAATCTACTCTCTTAATAAATTTTTAAATGCACAATACTTTGTTAAATATAGGTACTATGTTATACAGCAGATCTCTAGAACTCACTCATCTTGCATAACTGGAACTCAAAACCCATTGAACAACAACTTCTATTTTCTCCTTCTCCCAGTCCCTGGCAACCACCATTCTGTTCTCTGCTTCCATGAGTTTAACTATTTCAAATACCTCGCAAAGTGAAATCATACAGTATTTGTCCTGAGAGTAACTTATTTCACTTAGTATAATGTCCTCCATGTTCATCCATGTTGTTGCTAATGGTTAGATTTCTTTATTTTTCAAAGCTGAATAATATTTCATTGACCATACTGCCTCTTTGAGAATGAAAAAGCTGAAAAGATAAATTTTTCCAGGAATAAGATTATCATCAACTAGAACTAGAATCAACTCACAGCTTTTGTTGTCACATAAATTACTCCTATGAAATTCTTCCATAGAAGGGCCAAATTTTTACGGGATTTCAGCATGCCTGGTGTTAACATTTATTATTTCTTTTGCAATGTTTTGCTCTCCTGGACTTCAGCATCTGTTTTAATTTTGACTTCCTCCTATGTGGCCAGATTTGTGGGGAGGTCGCATATTGATGAAATGTCCTGCTGATTTCCCTCAACCTTCATACCTATATCCACCCCTCCCCCACCAGTACATTTTTGAACTAACTATTTTATCTGAAAGTTGTGATATTTAAAACTGGGATTTTAAGTCTAGATATCAACAGCTATTTATAGACTGAGGTCTATTTAAGTTTGGACAGGGATGTCATTTTGAGATGTGACATGGGTCTCGGTGGAGATGAACAGAGCAGTACAAACATCTATACTTGTTAGTGGCATAGTTATCAAAGAATGAAGAAGCTCTTTATGTATTAATAAGAAGAGATTTCCAATAAATGTTTTTATGTGAAACAAGAAAGGTGTACAGTGCATCCTGTAGGATGATACTGGGTACGTATTGTATGTCCCCTATAAGGGATATAAAAGTGTCTATGATTGTCAGCACACTTTAACAACAGTAAAATGTTGTTGGGATAACAACAACATTGATGAGGAACACAACTTGGAGAAATACTTTACACTTTTTAATATTTTTTGTTGTTTAACTCACGTGAAAGTTTTAGAAATTTAGAATAAAAATTTAAAAATATATACGGAAGAACAGTTCCAAGGAAGGTAAGTCAATTCAGTAAAAACATACAAAGGGAAGGATTAGTTTTTTCAGAAATGAATTACTACAAGATTATAGCAAAAAATGAACATGATACCAGAGCAGAAAAAGAAAAACAAGTACAATTTAATAGTGAGTCTAGAAACTGATCAAGTGCAGTTGGACACATTTTTTGCAAAGTGAACACACACCTCTGTTACTCTCACACTAATCAAGATATAGAACATTGTTGGCATCCCAAAACGTCTCTACTCCTCCCTCCTATTTATTATCCATCAAAAGGCAATCTATATTCTCACTTCTATCACCAAAGATTAGTTTTGTCTTTTTTTGAATTATCTGTATATAGAATCATATAGTTTGCCCCATCTTGTATCTCATTTCCTTCACTTAAAGTTTTATGTTTGTGTGTAGAGGTAGTTTGATCTTTCTCAGTGATATAGAGTATTCAATGGTATGGATATACACCAATTTATCCATTCTACTGCTGATAGACATTTGAGTTGAATCAGTTTTTGGCTTTTGCAAATAACGCTGTTAACTTTTTTTGTACACATCTTTTGGTATATTTCTGGTGGGTTTATTTGCCTAGAACAATTGCTTATTCATGGGATTTGCCTTGCCCAGCTTTAGTAAATATTGATAATGTTCCAGACTGGTTGTACAATTTATATTTCTACCAAGCCCTACCATTTTATCGTTGTTTGCATTTCCCTGGTTATCATTTTCTATTAGTTTATTTTCTAACTTTGTGAAACACTTTGTCTTAGGTGCATATTTTTATAGAATAATGTGAATTTTTTCTTCATTTATGAGTTATTTTAAGATATATCAATTCATGTTATTGTATACTATGTTTAATGTTGTTATTGGTTTTTAAGAAGCCCTAATTAATAAAATATGTGTTAATTCAATACTGTCATATACTTTTATGATGTTTTTAAGTATTTATAATTTTTATGACTTTACGTGTTCTCTTTATTTTGCTTTTGCTTCTAATTTATTTTGACTTATTCTTCTCTTAACACCTTAACTTATATAATGTTATGAAGTAAATTTATCTTCTTATTTTCAAATAGTAGTTAATAACTCCATATTGTGAACAATGAGAAAACTAATGTATTTCCTTTTTCTTCCTCTCCCCGTTCTCTCCTCTACCACTGTTCTAGTTAATAATATTATTAGTAATTAGTTTATCTTTGTGATGCAAATATGAATACAGCCCCATTACTTGATTTATATCTTTTGTATGATCATCTTTTATTACAGTTATTATAAATGAGGAAGTAAGCCTTCTTACCTTCTTCCTATGTGTTTTCTCTTTTATTGATAACTGTATCTATAATCTCTACATTGTTGGAGCAGATCAATCTTTTAAATTCCCACATTTGTTTTATCTCAGTTCTAATTTCAGACACATGTAGTGCTCATTGCTAATTCTTTCATCATAATATCTGCAGTTATAAATCAGTTGCCTCATGAAGTGCTATGGAAACATTCTCTGAGTTGTTTCATATTCAAAAGTATGACACAAAGTCCTTATGCTCACACTTTTATACCTTAAGTGTCTTGTAGCTTTTGCTTCATTGTTTTCTGATATTGAATTTGGCTGTAGAAATTTCTTAAGCTATCTTGATTTTTTTCCTTTTGATAAGTGTTTTGAAACTTATCTTGACCAGGCAAAGTTTGTTTTTTTTTTCTTTTTCTTTGAAGACCATTACATTTACTAGATAATTTTTCAATGGAGGTTATTCTGGGTCAGTTTGGTCAATTACCCATGGGTAAGCCTCTTAATAACTAGATTCAATCTTCCCTAATTTTAGGAAATTTTCTTTGATTATATTTGTCTTTTTCCCCTGTACTATGAAGTGCAGGGGAAAAAGTATTTAGTTACATTTTGGAAAGCTTCAATTATATATACTGTCTTAGATGGGTTGAAGTTATTCTGAGGAGATTTGTATGCCAGATATTTACCAAAGAGGGTTCTTTGGATAAATACCTGTGGAAATTGGGGGAAAGGAGCTTGATGAGCAAAAGCAAAAGTATGATGTGCAAAGCAGTCCCCAGATAGGGCTTAGCCAACTCAGTGAAGACTGGAGAATGGTTAGTGGATAAAGAGTGGTTAACTCTCAATGCTGTGATTGGTCTTGGGCCCACACTTGCTACTTTTAGTCTCCCTCTTCTACTCTATATTTTAGTTTTTCCTCACCCTCACTAGCAATTCTGATCTCACTGGCTTATTTTGTTGCACTACTCAAACTTTCAAAGTCCTTCTCAGACTGAGATTGCTGCAGTTGAACATTTTCCCAACAAAATTGTATCTAAGTGTATCACCTGTGTGTCAAACACAGTCCTCTAAGGTTCCATTGTATACAAAAACTCTTACTTCTTCTTGATAATTACAGACAGTCATCCCTCTGAAGATGACTTCTTTTCTTCTCTGCTTGTCCCTTGGCATGAAATAACAGAGGTGCCCAGTTGGCAGTCACAGCCTACAACTCAGTACTGTTTCCCCTGATGAGAGGATATCCTGTTCGGACTAGGAGTTCTTAACACATATAATCTAGAGTTGTGGCATCAGGGAGCACAAAATCCCCAATTGTGTTTGTGAGAGTGATGGTAAGCCCTTTGTGTTTCCATACCTTTGTTACTGGACATACGCAGTCTATCTATATATAAAGTTCTTTGATTTAAGTGCTGAAAGATGACATTCTATTCTTGTAAAGATTCACCTCCATGTTGGCATTACAGCTATGCATTCAACAGTTTGTATCATAACTTTACCTGGCTGGCAGCTTTTGGATTGTATGATATGTGATATGACAAGTGTATCTCATGGAGATCGGAACACTCCTGCTCTTCTTTTGCTGTAATTTGAAACGATATCATGAGGCATCTAGTATCCGTGGATTAAATTCTCTGCAAATCCTCTGGTAATAGTGCCAGCTGTGGCCATATAAGTATAAAAGGAAAATCCATATCCAGAATATGTGTATTTTTCTAACAATGTGATTTGCTTGATTTTCTAGGGCTCCAATGCAGTCAGTGTTCCACCAGTTGAACAAACAGGTCTTCAAAGAATTCGTGCAGTGGGAATCAGCATTGATTTTTGTTGCTGGTAAGTTAGATATTTGGTAGTAGCAGTTCGGAAGCATGGTAAGTTGTTCCATGTATAGCCTCCATCCTGCCATCATGACTACTTCATTCATGAACCTATTATATCAACATTGGGGTGGTTGAGGTCTGTTGGCTGAGCATTTTGTCTGCCTGGTTACTTTGTATTTGTTCTGTGGTGAGTACACTCTTGTGGGTGTTAGTTATTATGCAATCTAAAGATCTCCACACTTTCTTTCACTCCCATATGCCTGTCATATGCCTCAATTCCAGTCCTCCGTGTCTTAGATCTTTCACTTTCGTTCTTCTTCCTCCCAGGCCTTTGACTAGCTGGCCAATGAATTCACTAATGTTCCCACTCCTTCCATTCGAAATAGATAGTCAAGTGCACTGCACAAATCTCTTCAAATCTCAAAAATCTCTTCTAAGATTTTCTTCACCACTATCTTTAGAGGCCACTCCTGAGTGGGGCTTTAGTGCAGCATTACTAAACTTTGGTTATTCATGAACCAAGCTGGAATTTTTTTCCTTCTCTGTTATTTGGTCGTAAGGGATGATCTCAAGGGGCCGTAACTGTGGGCAGTGAAGGAGGGCCTCATGTGCAATATTGGTGAATGTCATGGGTATCTGGGTGGCCTGCTCATGTAGCTTGCAGTTCTGTTCATGTGTGATCCCAGATGTACACTCCCATCTTATGGTGGAATATTGCTGGGCCTGCCCAACTTTATGACTCACTGAGTTTGAGAAAGCCCAGTTCATGATGAAGAATGCTTCCTACATTGTCCCTTGATTTTCCATGTCAAGAGCTCTGTCTCTGTCAGTATCCAGTAATGTGCCAGGAACTATTTTTCAAAAAGTACAGAATTCTCCACTTTGGATGGCATGGCCTTGTCCAGAAATCTAGTTTCCTGCATTATAATTCTATTTACTATTTCCCCCAGCCAGTCCATTATTTTCCAAGCATTTGACATCCCAGTTTACATAGCTAAATGTTTGAAAAACTTTTCCACTGTCTTATGCCCGGAGCTATCTGTGGTCCATCTACCACAGGTGATAGAATCATCACTGCCAGCTGGAGGTTAAGATGATATGGGCACAAAATCCAATATTAGTATTTGCTTTCTTGAACCACTCCACTTCTGGTAACAATTGTCAAAATTTGGATGTCCCAAGAGTAGATAGTGATTAATGTTAAAGATTTTATTAGGAAGTGCCCCGTATTGACAACTGTGGAAGGGAGACAGAGGAAGCAGGTTTGGACAGAAGATGTGTTACCAAGCAATCCCAATGAAGGGTTTAAATTATCTAATGAGCTCTGAAGCTGGATGAGACTTACAGAATTATCCTGAGTTGGGCAAAGGGACTGTGCCTTTATAGTCTAACTTTGATCAGTCACTGAATATAGGCTGCTTCTGGAATAGGCATGGCTTTGAAAAAATCAGTTATTTTTCAACTGAGGCAATTTCCAAAGGGACTGAGGGATGAGGGTTATCTTCTGGCAGCAATCCTAGTAGCTGGGAGCAATAAGTCTTTCATTCATAAAGGGGGATATGGAAAGCTCAACACAGTGTGTTTATTACAAATATGTTGGATTTATTTTCTCTGTAATTACACACACACACTCACACACACACACACAAAAATAGGGCAACAACTTTCTTGATAGTTTTTCTTTGTCAGTTAATTCCTTTTATTAATACTTTATCCTTTTCTTTGTTGTATATTTTTACAGATACTGTGCTAGTTCTTCCCTTTTTTATGTCTCTTAGAAAGAGATTCTTTTTCCTGGTCCATTTGTTTACTGGGTCTCTCTTGCTGTTAGAAATTGGTAATTTTAACATTTCTGGATAGCTTATTTTCACAATACAAAAGTCTTTTTCTAAGTAACCACAAACACATACTGCTTCCTGCAAACATGGCTTGTTTATGTAGTTTTAGTGCAATCTTACTGACTCTATTTTTCTGAAATTAACTGTGTTAGAATGGCTTCTGCCAACATCCAATTCACTTTATGTTTTCTTACAGCTTCACCCTTTTTGCCTTTAGCCTATATTTGCTCCTCAGAAAGTGTATTTTGTGATCTTCTGGAGCTGGATTCAACACCTGGAATATATGTTAAATTTCTTTCCACTTCCTTATATGAATACTCTGAATAAGCAGTTTCTTTCGGCAGTCCTAATTAGTATTATGGTTTTATTTAAAAATTTGTTTGCGTTTATATTTTTCTTATACTTATAGCTTTTGAGTGATTTCTAAGAGGAAGAGGAAATACGTTCAATTTTCTAATCCATACAAATTCTGGAAACTGACCAATACATATATTAGAATAAGCTCCTTAAAAGTCTTTCTACTGATGTAATTAAACTTGCAGTATATTTTTAAAATAGCTTGCGAAAAATTGGCAACCTTATAATAGTAAGTAGTTCAATCTATTAAGCTGGCATTTATCCTAGTGTTCCCTTATATCTTTTAAGAGAATCATGCTTAATACCTCAAAGTGTATATTACCATTCTGGATAGTATTTTGCTTTCTATTATATTTCCTAGGTGATTATTGCTGATATATGGTAATGCTATTGATTTTTGTTAGCTGAGGTTATATGTGGCAACCTTGTTGAACTCTCTTATTTGTTATAGGCTGTTGTTGATACTCTTCATTTTTCTATGCAGTTTTATTTTCTTCAGAATCATGCCTCACTTCTTTCTCTCTTTTTCCTCTGAGATATGTTCATCAATTGTAGTTCATCTTGTTCATATTGAAAGACAGTAAGCATTCTAGTGTTTTCTGAATTTTTTAAGGGATTACATGTATATTTATCTATGTTGTTCCCTATATACTGTTGGTATATGACCTATGTTAGGTAAGGATAATTCCCACTTATTACTAATTCTGAGAATTGTTAAATATTCTGAGATGTTGAACCTTATCAAATGCTTTTTCTACATTAATTTACAATTTATATCTCAATTCATTAATGGTAAGACACTTTGATAAAAGTTTCTCTTCCTAAAGTCACTTTTGAATTCCTAGGATAAAACCTATATACACATTTTAAAAATACAAAGACAGACTCAATTAGATAATATAATCATTAAAAACTGCGGCATTTTTGATCACAAGAAAAATTAATTTTCTTTTATTGTACCATCTTTACTAATTTTGAAATTAAGTTTATTTAACAAATAAGTAAGGCAGTTATCTTATGGGTTTTTTTTCTAGTAAAACTTGTGTAAGATAGAGAGTTCCTTGATAATTTGGTAGAATAATCATTTAAAGCAATTTTGTAAATCCATAAAGATTGTGTGTAAGGAGTGAAGGGGTGTGGGAGTGGAGAAGCAGTTAGAGGTCTCTAATTAGCATTTCAATTACTGTCATGCTCGTTTTTGTCTACTTTGCCAATTTTGACATTTTGTATTTTTCCAGAAGAGTATTTCATTTTGTCCATGTTTCAAATATATTGGCATATAATTGTGTGTGTGTACACACAAATGTGTATATATGCACACAAACAACTATATATTCATTTATATGTACATAGTATATATATAATATTTATATATATACTGTATTTTGCCTAAATTAATTTCATTTTAAAGTTTGCATTTTGTTTACTCTTATCTTCTTTCTTTTATAAAATATCAAGTTTTGCTGGAGCTGTTTTTGCTTCATCAGTCTTCTCCAAAAAACATCTTTTAGCTATTTCAACTTATTAATCATGCTAGTTAAATTTCCTACAATATGAAAGGTTTCTGTGAGTTTTTCTGTTATTTGGCAAATCCTTCAACCTCTCTTTGGCTTCTTTTAGGTCTAGGGTACTTGGTGGATGAGAGGGAGCTAGGAATCCAACATCTTTTCAAAGGTTAGCATCTTTTTAGGAGCCAATGCCAGGAAAAATTTCAAAAGGTATTGATGGAGACAGGGAGGGTAGCTGTAAAGCCAGAAAAGAAGGTGTTTGTGTGTTAAGGGTGCTTTTAGCTATTTGTGTAAGACACTAAACAAATGATGTCTTAATAATTGAGGCCTACTTAGTCTTCTCAGTGCATAAAATTCTGGCAGGCAGATTTTGCTGGCATAAATTTAATGGCTAAGTGTTGTAAGAACTCTGGGCCATCATCTTGCATTACTTTAATTTGTGTTGCTGTAGCATTTACATTTAATCCGTGTTTAGCAGTTACTGGGTGCCAGGTTTGTTTATTTTTATTCTTTTACATTTAATCCTCACCAAAAAACTGTGAAGTAGGTCTTATTATTTCTCTCATAGATGACTCTGATGGAAATAAAATCATTATGAAAAAATTCTAGCAAATTTCACTTTATATCTCATTGGCCAACATTGAGGTACAGCCTATTCTTTTTCTAGGAATTGGACTTGTCCTCCATGAAATCAAAGCATCTCTGCCATTATCAGAAGACATGGCAGGGTTCTGTTATGAGGTGAAAATGAGGGGGTAGGAATAATAGTCTTTAAAACAAAATCTTTGTGGAAGAATTAAAAATATGGAAGGATCAAATGAAAAGTTTATGATAGGATATAGTGAAAGATAAATTATGTAAATTTCTTGGAGCCTGGAGCCACATAATTGATATCATTAGTATCAACTGCCTTTATATGAACAATAAATAAACAAAATGTTTTAAATAATTTTGTTTTCTTGTTTTAAATAGATCGGATGCTTTTTTTACAACAAATGACAATACAGAGAAATAAAACGAGGATCATATTCTGAAATATAAAACTTTGTTATATGGAACTCTATAATCTTTGAAAATATTAAATAGGATATAAGTAAAAAGTGAATTGTGCTAAAAAAATACAGTGTAATACAGACAAAAATCAAGTGCATTTATTGACCACCGGAGAGATTATTTTTGACAGAAGATATGTAAGATTGATCATAAAAGTTTTTTCACTGATATTTTAGAATTGTTGGAGAAAATTATAAGAAAAAATTTTTAATTGGATATTATTGAGTAACAGAATGAACAGAACTGAAAGTATGTTAATTGTCTGGAGAAAACAAGGAAGATAATTCAGAAAAACATCCATGTTTTGAGATCTTTGTAAAATGCATGTAATTATAGTTGTAATAAACTTGAACTATTATCTAAAAGAAATATAAGCTCATGGTTATTTAAGCTGTTATAGCATGAGATGTAATAATGGATAAAGACGACAGCAAACTTGAATTGTGCAATGGAATAGATTTAATTTGCTAGCTATGTGAAGCAGGTCATATGAACACAGAAATTCATAGCCTTCTGGATTGTTCTAACTCTGTGAACTTGCTCATGCTTTTTTCTATATAACTTCCCTACATTTATTTTCTTTTTTTTTTTTTTAACATCTTTATTGGAGTATAATTGCTTTACAATGGTGTGTTAGTTTCCACTTTATAACAAAGTGAATCAGCTATACATATACATATATCCCCATATCTCCTGCCTCTTGTGTCTCCCTCCCACCCTCCCTATTCCACGCCTCTAGGTGGTCACAAAGCCTGGAGCTGATCTCCTTGTGCTTTGCAGCTGCTTCCCACTACTATCTATTTTACATTCAGTAGTGTATATATGTCCATGCCACTCTCTCACTTCGTCCCAGCTTGCCCTTCCCCCTTCCGTGTCCTCAAGTCCATTCTCTACGTCTACATCTTTATTCCTCTCCTGCCTCTAGGTTCTTCAGAACCACTTCTTTTTTTTTTAGATTGCACATATATGTATTACATAATGGTATTTGTTTTTCTCTTTCTGACTTATTCACTCTGTATGACAGACTCTAGGTCCAACCACCTCACTGCAAATAACTCAATTTCGTTTCCTTTAATGGCTGCGTAATATTCCATTGTACATATGTGCCATATCTTCTTTATCCATTCATCTGTTGATGGACACTTAGGTTGCTTCCATGACCTGGCTATTGTAAATAGAGCTGCAATGAACATTGTGGTACATGACTCTTTTTGAATTATGGTTTTCTCAGGGTATATGCCCAGTAGTGGGATTGCTGGATTGTATGGTAGTTCTATTTTTAGTTTTTTAAGTAACCTCCATACTGTTCTCCATAGTGGCTGTATCAATTTACATTCCCACCAACAGTGCAAGAGGGTTCTCTTTTCTCCACACCCTCTCCAGCATTTATTGTTTGTAGATTTTTTGATGATGGGCATTCTGACTGGTGTGAGGTGAAACCTCATTGTACTTTTGATTTGCATTTCTCTAATGATTAGTGATATTAAGCATTCTTTCATGTGTTTGTTGACAATCTATATATTTTCTTTGGAGAAATGTCTATTTACATCTTCTGCCCATTTTTGGATTGGGTTGTTTGTTTTTTTGATATTGAGCTGCATGAGCTTCTTGTAAATTTTGGAGTTTAATTCTTTGTCAGTTGCTTCATTTGCAAATATTTTCCCCCATTTTGAGGGTTGTCTTTTCATCTTGTTTATGGTTTCCTTTGCTGTGCAAAAGCTGTTAAGTTTCATTAGGTCCCATTTGTTTATTTTTGTTTTTATTTCCATTCCTCTAGGAGGTGGGTCACAAGGATCTTGCTGTGATTTCTGTCATAGAGTGTTCTGCCTATGTTTTCCTCTAAGAGTTTGATAGTGTCTGGCCTTAAATTTAGATCTTTAATCCATTTTCAGTTTATTTTTGTGTATGGTGTTAAGGAGTGTTCTAATTTCATTCTTTTACATGTAGCTGTCCAGTTTCCCAGCAACACTTATTGAAGAGGCTGTCTTATCTCCATTGTATATTCTTGCCTCCTTTATCAAAAATAAGGTGACCATATGTGCGTGGGTTTATCTCTGGGCTTTCTATCCTGTTCCATTGATCTATATTTCTGTTTTTGTGCCAGTACCATACTGTCTTGATTACTGTAGCTTTGTAGTATAGTCTGAGGTCTGGGACCCTGATTCCTCCAGCTCTGTTTTTCTTTCTCAAGATTGCTTTCGCTATTTGGGGTCTTTTGTATTTCCATACAAATGGTGAAATTTTTTGCTCTAGTTCTGTGAAAAATGCCATTGGTAGTTTGGTAGGGATTGCACTGAATCTGTAGATTGCTTTGGATAGTATAGTCATTTTCACAATATTGATTCTTCCAATCCAAGAACATGGTATATCTCTCCATCTGTTTGTATCATCTTTAATTTCTTTCATCAGTGTCTTATAGTTTTCTGCATACAGGTCTTTTGTCTCCTTAGGTAGGTGTATTCCTAGGTATTTTATTCTTAATGTTGCAATGGTAAATGGAGTGTTTCCTTAATTTCTCTTTCAGATTTTTCATGATTATGTATAGGAATGCAAGAGTTTTCTGTGCATTAATTTTGTATCCTGCTACTTTGCCAAATTCATTGATTAGCTCTAGTAGTTTTCTGGTAGCATCTTTAGGATTCTCTATGCATAGTATCATGTCATCTGTAAACAGTGACAGCCTTACTTCTTCTTTTCTGATTTGCATTCCTTTTATTTCTTTTTCTTCTCTGTTTGCTGTGGTTAAAACTTCCAAAACTATGTTGAATAATAGTGGTGAGCGTGGACAAACTTATCTTGTTCCTCATCTTAGTGGAAATGGTTTCAGTTTTTCACCATTGAGAACAATGTTGGCTGTGGGTTTTTCATATATGGCCTTTATTATGTGTAGGTAAGTTCCCTCTATGCCTACTTTCTGACGGGTTTTTATCATAAATGGGTGTTCAATTTTGTCGAATTTTTGAATTTTGGTTTTTCTCCATCAATTTGTTAACATGGTTTATCACATTGATTGATTTGCGTATATTGAAGAATCCTTGCATTCGTGGGATAAACCCCACTTGATCATGGTGTATGATCCTTTTAATGTGCTGTTGGATTCTGTTTGCTAGTATTTTGTTGAGGTTTTTTGCATCTATGTTCATCAGTGATAGTGGCTTGTAGTTTTCTTTCTTTGTGACATCTTTGTCTGGTTTTGGTATCAGGGTGATGGTGGCCTCATAGAATGAATTTGGGAGTGTTCCTCCATCTGCTATATTTTGGAAGAGTTTGACAAGGATAGGTGTTAGCTCTTCTCTAAATGTTTGACAGAATTTGCCTGTGAAGCCCTCTGGTCCTGGGCTTTTGTTTGTTGGAAGATTTTTAATCACAGTCTCAACTTGAGTGCTTGTGATTGGTCTGTTTATATTTTCTATTTCTTCCTGGTTCAGTCTCAGAAGTTTGTGCTTTTCTAAGAATTTGTCCATTTCTTCCAGGTTGTCCATTTCATTGGCATATAGTTGCTTGTAGTAATCTCTCATGATCCTTTGTATTTCTGCAGTGTCAGTTGTTACTTCTCCTTTTTTCATTTCTAATTCTATTGATTTGAGTCTTGTCCCTTGTTTTCTTGATGAGTCTGACTAATGGTTTGTCAATTATTTTTATTTTCTCAAGGAACCAGCTTTAATTTTATTGATCTTTGCTATTGTTTCCTTCATTTCTTTTTCATTTATTTCTGATCTGATCTCTGATTTCTTTCTTTCTGCTAACTTTGGGGTTTGTTTGTTCTTCTTTCTTTAATTGCTTTAGGTGTAAGGTTAGGTTGTTTATTTGAGATGTTTCTTGTTTCTTGGGGTAAGATTTTATTGCTATAAATCCCTCTTAGAACTGCTTTTGTTGCTTCCCATAGGTTTTGGGTTGTTGTGTTTTCCTTGTCATTTGTTTCTAGGTATTTTTTGATTTCCTCTTTGATTTCTTCAGTGATCTCTTGGTTGTTTAGTAGTGTATTGTTTAGCCTCCATGTGTTTTTTTTTTTTTACAGGTTTTTTTCCTGTAATTGATATCTAGTCTCATAGCGTGTGGTTGGAAAAGATACTTGTTATGATCAATTTTCATAAATTTACCAAGGCTTGATTTGTGACCCAAGATATGATCTATCCTGGAGAATGTTCCATGAGCACTTGAGAAGAAAGTGTATTCTGTTGTTTTTGGATGGAATGTCCTATAAATATCAATTAAGTCCATCTTGTTTAATGTATCATTTAAACCTTGTGTTTGCTTATTTATTTTCATTTTGGATGATCTGTCCATTGGTGAAAGTGGGGTGTTAAAGTCCCCTACCATGATTGTGTTACTGTCGATTTCCCCTTTTATGGCTGTTAGCATTTGCTTTATGTATTGAGGTGCTCCTATGTTGGGTGCATAAATATTTTCAGTTGTAATATCTTCTTCATGGATTGATCCCTTGATCATTATGTAGTGTCCTTCCTTGTCTCTTCTAATAGTCTTTACTTTAAAGTCTATTTTGTCTGATACAAGAATTGCTACTCCAGCTTTCTTTTGATTTCCATTTGCATGGAATATCTTTTTCCATCCCCTCACTTTCAGTCTGTATGTGTTCCTAGGTCTGAAGTGGGTCTTTTGTAGACAGCATATATATACGAGCCTTGTTTTTGTATCCATTCAGCCAGTCTGTGTCTTTTCGTTGGAGCATTTAGTCCATTTACGTTTAAGATAATTACCAATATGTATGTTCTTATTACCATTTTCTGAATTGTTTTGGGTTTGTTGTTGTAGGTCTTTTCCTTCTCTTGTGTTTCCTGTCTAGAGAAGTTTCTTTAGCATTTATTATAAAGCTGGTTTGGTGGTGCTGAATTCTCTTTGCTTTTGCTTGTCTGTACAGGTTTTAATTTCTCCTTAGAATCTGAATGAGATCCTTGTTGGGTAGAGTAATCTTGGTTGTAGGTTTTGCCCTTTCATCACTTTAAATTTTTCCTGCCCCTCCCTTCTGGCTTGCACAGTTTCTGCTGAAAGATCAGCTGTTAACCTTATGGGGATTCCGTTGTATGTTATTTGTTTTTTTTCCTTGCTGCCTTTAATATTTTTTCTTTGTATTTAATTTTTGATAGTTTGATTAATATGTGTCTTGGAGTGTTTCTCCTTGGATTTATCCTGTATGGGACTCTCTGCACTTCCTGGACTTGATTGATTGTTTCCTTTCCCATATTAAGGGAGTTTTCAACTATAATCTCTTCAAATATTTTCTCACTCCCTTTCTTTTCTCTTCTTCTGGGACCTCTATAATTCGAATGTTGTGGCATTTAATGTTGTCCCAGAGGTCTCTGAGACTGACCTCAATTCTTTCCATTCTTTTTTCTTTATTCTGCTCTGCAGTAGTTATTTCCACTATTTTAACTTCCAGGTCACTTATCCGTTCTTCTGCTTCAGTTATTCTGCTATTGATTCGTTCCAGAGAATTTTTAATTTCATTTATTGTGTTGTTCATCACTGCATGTTTGCTCTTTAGTTCTTCTAGGTCCTTGTTAAACATTTCTTGTATTTTCTCCATTCTATTGCCAAGATTTTGGATCATCTTTACTATCATTACTCTGGATTCTTTCTCAGGTAGTCTGCCTATTTCGTCTTCATTTGTTTGGTCTGGTGGGTTTTTACCTTGCTCCTTCATCTACTGTGTGTTTCTCTGTCTTCTCCTTTTGTTTCACTTACTGGGTTTGGTGTCTCTTTTTCACAGGCTGCAGGTTCGTATTTCCCGATGTTTCTGTTGTCTTCCCCCAGTAGCTAAGGTTGGTTCAGTGGGTTGTGTAGGCTTCCTGGTGGAGGGGACTAGTGCCTGTGTTCTGGTGGATGAGGCTGGACCTTGTCTTTCTGGTGGGCAGGACCGCATCTGGTGGTATGTTTTGGCATGTCTGTGACCTTATGATCTTTGGCAACCTCTCTGCTAATGGATGGGATTGTGTTCCTGTTTTGCTAGTTGTTTGGCATAGGGTGTCCAGCACTGTAGCTTGCTGGTCGTTGAGTGGAGCTGGGTCTTAGCATTGAGATGGAAATCTCCGGAAGAACTTTCACCATTTGATATTATGTGGAGCCAGGAGGTCGCTGGTGGACCAATGTCCTGAACGTGTGCCTCTCCCACCTCAGAGGCACAGGCCTGACACCCGGCTGGTATACATGAACCCTGTCAGCCACACAGCTCAGAAGAAAAGGGAGAAAAAAAGAAAGAATGAAAAAAATAAAGTAAAGCTATTAAAGTAAAAAATAAAATAATAATTATTAAAAATAAAAAAATAAAAAGTAATAAAAAAAGAAAATAAAGAAAGGAAGAAAGAAAGAAGGAGCAACCAAACCAAAAAAGAAATCCACCAATGATAACAAGTGCTAAAAACTATATTAAAAAAACAAACAAACAAAATAAAATGGACAGACAGAACACTAGGAAAATGGTACAAGTAAAGCTATACAGACAAAATCACACAAAGAAGCATACACATACATACTCACAAAAAGAGAAAAAGGAAAAAATATATATATCTATATAAAAAGAAAAAGGAGGAAGAGAGTAACCAAATCAATCAACAAATCTACCAATGATAATAAACTCTAAGTACTAAACTAAGATAAACATAAAACCAGAAACAAATTAGATGCAGAAAACAAACCCCAAGTCTACAGTTGCTCCCAAAATCCACTGCCTCAATTTTGGGATGATTCTTTGTCTATTCAGGTATTTCAGAGATGCACGGTACATCAAGTTGATTGTGAAGATTTGATCTGCTGCTCCTGAGGCTACTGGGAGAAATTTCACTTTCTCTTCTTTGTTCGCACAGCTCCTGAGGTTCAGCTTTGGATTTGGCCCTACCTCTTTGTGTAGGTTGCCTGCGGGCGTCTGTTTTTCTCTGAGACAGGACGGGGTTAAAGTAGCAGCTGATTAGGGTGCTCTGTCTCACTCAGGCTGAGGGGAGGTGGGTACTGAGTGCGGGGTGAGCCTGCAGCGGCAGAGGCCAGTGTGATGTTGTAACAGTCTAAGGTGTGCCGTGTGTTCTCCAGGGGAAGTTGGCCCTGAATCACGAGACCCTGGCAGTGGCAGGCTGCACAGGCTCCCGGGAGGGGAGGTGTGGATAGTGACCTGTGCTTGCACGTAGGATTCTTGTGGCTGCAGCAGGAACCTTAGTGTTTCATGCCCATCTCTGCTGTCCGCACTGATAGCCGTGGGTCACGCCCATCTCTGGAGTCATTTAGGCACTGCTCTGAATCCCCTTTCCTGGCGCACCCTCAAACAGTGGTCTCTTGCCTCTTAGGCAGTTCCAGAGTTTTTCCCGGATTCCCTCCCTGCCAGCTGTGGTGCACTAGCCCCCTTCAGGCTGTGTTCACGCAGCCAACCCCACTCCTCTCCCTGGGATCTGACCTCCGAAGCCCGAGCTTCAGCTCCCCGCCCCCACCCATCCAGGCAGGTGAGCAGACAAGCCTCTCGGGCTGGTGAGTGCTGGTCAGCACCGATCCTCTGTGTGGGGAATCTCTGTGTTTTGCCCTCTGCACCCCTGTTGCTGAGCTCTCCTCCATGGCTCTGAAGCTTCCCCCCCCCACCCCCCCATCCCTGCCAGTGAAGGGGTTTCCTAGTGTGTAGAAACATTTCCTCCATCACAGCTCCCTCCCAGAGGTGCAGGTCCCATCCCTATTCTTTTGTCTCTGTTTTTTCTTTTTTTTTTTGGTCCTACCCAGGTATGTGGGGAGTTTCTTGCCTTTTGGGAAGTCTGAGGTCTTCTGCCAGTGTTCAGTAGGTGTTATGTAGGAGTTGTTCCACATATAGATGTATTTCTGATGTATTTGTAGGGAGGAAGGTGATCTCTATGTGTTACTCCTCCGCCATCTTGAAGGTCTCCCCCTAGAACTTTTCCTCTGGTGCGACTCTCTCGATTCCAATCTGATTGCATGTCTCCTACCTACATTTTTTTTTTTAAACTTACATCTTAAATGTAAAATTCTCATCTTTGAGATTTCTTCCTAATCTATCACACTTGGAAGTGATTTGTATTTTTTTAATTATCCCTTGGTGATTTATTTGTATCTTTTAATGAAGAAATACACACACACAGACACACACACACACACACACACACACACACACATATTCTCTCCTACTAGAGACTTTAATCTCCCTGAGGACAGAATTTTAGTCTGAATTTCCTCTGTATCCTAAAACAGTTCCCCTGATGCTGACTGATTGTATAGGGAGTAGAAAGCAGTGTCTTTTTGTTGATAAAATAGAGAATATAGATCAATGGCAGCAGTTATTTATTTAAAAACAAAAGAAAAACACACACAAAAAAAATTTCCTAAAATTTTGATTAATAGATATATAGCTACTTAGAGAACAGATTCTGTTACCAAGGTACAGACACTCTGTGGCTTGAAATTATATATCCAGCATTTGCCTGTCAAATCTATTTAGAGAATTTTTGCAAGAAGAACTTTAAGGTGAGAAGGTGAATTCAATGGTTTCTATATTATTTTCACCTTTTAAGGTGATATGATTCCTTTATTCTTAAAGATTAAATTTTTATCCATCATTAATAAAACCTATGAGAATTCAAATTGATATAGCAGATTTGTAATATCCATAAAAACTCTGTAAAATAAGTTGAAGTCCAAAGAAACCTAAATCACACACCATGGACGGGTTAAAGTATGCAAGATTATTCCTGAAATTTATGTGGATTGATGTGCTTCATAATCAGCTGGTAATCTTGATGAAAATTCAAATTGTTCAGAATTTACCATTTGACATTTTAAATCCTTGGAATGCGGGATAAGAGGCGAGTCAATATTTTTATCAAGTCTCCAAGCTGATTTTGACACACAAGTGGATTTTTATGGTCAGTGATATAAATTGATCATTTTTTAACTAAATCACATTGCCATAGGTGAAATGGAAGAGGATGAGAACTAAATATTATTATTTGGCTATTGTTTATCCCAGAGGCACAAAACCAAGTTTTAATGCAGTAGAGTCTTAGAGCGTGAAGTTGACAAACACCTTTTCAACAGATGGGGGAAAAACTTTAATATTTATAGTTAAGGAATAGATCTTTAAATCAAGAGGGAGAAACCCAATAATTAAATGCACTTTATGTTGCAGGGAGGATGATGAGGCCATGTTTTAACAACCTGCAAGATTTCAAACTTACCATACAGAAGAAAATTTTTTATTTCCTTGAATTCATCAGAAAAAAGTTATTGGAAAATATCCTACACAACATGAATACAAAGTCAGTGTCCATTAATAATAAAAGAGACATTTGAATGAGAACATTTAGATGGTTCGGTGGAGTGTTTCGGAGGTAGGCTGTTGAAATTATACTTAGCTGGCAGCTATAATGTTAGAGAATTAAAATGATCTAAGACTGGATTCTTAGATGAAAATACCATGTTTTTAGTGTCTTAGAGTTTCTCTCACTCCCCGTAGGCAGTGGACTAGGATTATTCAATTCTCTTTTATTTTGGATGGAATAGGTTGATAAATATGTAAACTTCAGTGTTGGGAGGACCAGTGTTTAGGAAAAAGAAAGGTGTTTTATACCAGTGCTGGGATGCCAGATGCTCAGTCATTTTGCCTTGCATCTCCCAATGCTCTAACTACATAAACTCATTAGCAACAGCCAATGAGGATATGTAAATTTATCATTCAGTCATTTCAGGAGTGGGATGCTCTCTGGTAAAGAGAATCACATGAGGAACGGCAGTTGTGCTCAGTGGTCAATGCAGTTGGTAAGGAGTCATTTGCTTATATGAGAGGTGATTGTATTACTCCATTGGACTAGCCCACGTGATGGTAGGTTCTTCTGTTAGTGAATTTTGCTTTCTTACCAGGTTGCCAGGTTTATGGACATCACCTTTATCAGCACTTAGTTCGTGACAACAGGCTTTATTAATACTTTATTAATAAACCAGTTCTTTCAGTAATGCAGTTTTCTTGGGCTTGTCCCAATCTATAGGACTTTGTTTCAAGGGAGGTCTTTGCAGAATGGAAATGCCATTCCTAAGAATTTTGACTCTTCTATTGATAAGATAAGGTTTTTTCTTTAGAATCTATGAAAAGGTTGAAAGTTGCTTTCAAAATATTAAGTGTATTTCAGTAGCATTTGGAAGTCTTCAAGTCAAAAAACCCAGTGAGAGTTGATACCCCAAAATTGTCATTACAATTGGATTGGCTAAAAGGTTTGTTCGTTTTTTTCCGTAACATGGCTCTAGTAGCACTTAGTTGTCTTTAACTTCATTCAAAACAATTTTGTTAGATTGTATGTGACAGCTGTCATATCAGCGTGCATTTAAAAAAAGACTTATCAAAATTGGTGAATTTTTGCATAGCCATTTTAAGCAACTGAAGTGCCAGAAAAGATTTGTGCATTTGTGTATGGAGAAGGTGCTGTGACTGATCGAACGTGTCAAAAGTGGTTTGTGAAGTTTCGAGCTGGAGATTTCTTGCTGGATGATGCTCCACAGTCGGGTAGACCATTTGAAGTAGATAGCGATCAAATCGAGACATTAATTGAGAACAATCAATATTATACCACGCAGGAGATAGCCAACATACTCAAAATATCCAAATCAAGCGTTGAAAATCATTTGCACCAGCTTGGTTATGTTCATCACTTTGACGTTTGGGTTCAACATAAGTTAAGCGGAATCAACCTTCTTGACCATATTTCCACATGCGATTCTCTACTTAAAAGTAATGAAAACATTCTGTTTTTAAAACAAATTGTGACGGGTGATGAAAAGTAGATACTGTACAATAATGTGGGATGGAAGAGATCATGGGGCAAGCAAAATGGACCACCACCAACCACACCAAAGGCCGCTCTTCATCCAAAGAAGGTGATGTTGTGTATATGGTGGGATTGGAAGGGAGTCCTCTATTATGAGCTCCTTCCGGAAAACCAAATGATTGATTCCAACAAGTACTGCTCCCAGTTAAACCAACTGAAAGCAGCACTCAAAGAAAAGCATACAGAATTACTCAACAGAAAATGTATAATCTTCCATCAGGATAATGCAAGACTGCATGTTTCTTTGATGACAAGGCAAAAACTGTTACAGCTTGTCTGGGAAGTTCTGATTCATCCACCATATTCACCAGACTTGCACCTTCCGATTTCCATTTGTTTAGGTCTTTACAAAATTCTCTAATGAAATAAATTTCAATTCCCTGGAAGACTGTAAAAGGTACCTGGAACAGTTCTTTGCTCAAAAAGATAAAAAGTTTTGGGAAGATGGAATTACGAAGTTGCCTGAAAAATGGCAGAAGGTAGTGGAACAAAAGGGCAAATACATTGTTCAATAAAGTTCTCGGTGAAAATGAAAAATGTGTCTTTTATTTTTACTTAAAAACCAAAGGCACTTTTTGGCCAACCCAATAAATATATTAATTAACTATGATGTTGGTCACTGATAGTTTTAATGCTGTAACATATGAAAGAAATGTGTGGCCAAAATAAAGAACTTATTTTGCCACTTATTGGATTAACTCCAAGCCTTCTTGTTGCAGAGTATTCTACTAAAATTTACCTGGATGCATCATAGAGAATTAGCCAGATCCAGATGTTGATTTTGTTGTCTCTATTAGCCACTTTTTTTGTTTGTTTGTTTTGTTTTTTAGGCAATGGGATTTTCTTTAGACAAGATAATCACCTGTGGCCTGAGATTTTATACTAGTTCATGGCCTAGCAAATTTTTTCTCACCTGTAACTGGATAACACTTCATATAAGACAAGCAGTTTCTTTGATGCAAGCCACTATCAGAATATCATTAATACAAAGAAATATTTGGATGTACTTGAAGTCCTTATTATATTAGGATTTGAATCACTGCTAACATATTGTTATGGAGCAGAAATACTCCCATATCAGGATGGTTCAGGTATATTGCATTCCCTACTGGGTGAAAACAGCCGGTATTTGACTTTCTTATGGAGAAATGTGGAGAAGGAGGAAATAACACTGTCAAAAGACACACGCCAAGTACTAATAGCATAGTCACTATTAAAATATCAGGCATTATGGATGAAATAAAGTTTCATATTTATTTAGGCCACCATAATGCACAGTGAATCATTAAACACTACTGGCTTTTTTCATCAACTGTGTAGGACTGTTAAAGTGGACAATAAAATAGCATAATACTCTCCCCACATTGTCTCATATGACAAAAATGATTTTGTTGTATGTTGTATGTATTTTCAGTTGCATAATCCTAGAAGGCTTTGGGATACAGTGACTTTAAAAGTGCACAGAATCCACCATTATATTGGACACTAGTAGGGGTTATAATAAAAATATCCATCCAGTATATTAGCACACTAACACTGGACTTGAGTAATGCTGAATATCTATTATAATTATGCAATCCAAAAAATAACTATCAAACTCATTTTAAAGATCCCTTAGTCTTGCAGTAGATGATACTGGTTCTGAATCTCAGTGGGGTAATTTGTTTATTATGGTCCCTCTTAGGTCCAGGTATAATTAGGGTATCCAACATACCAATTTTGGGAGACTGAGGAGTTTTCCAGGACATGGAGGTTCAGTGCTAAGCTAGGGAAGTCCCAGAGAATTCAGACTATCACACTAGGTATATTAGTAGTTTGGGTTCTGGTGTCTGTAAATCCAGGAATGATAGTTTCCTCCCCACTCATTTTCCAGCACATTTGGACTTAAGAGTGGGAATGGGCTCCGCTTTTGATTTTTGGTGTGCTTTTGATTTCAAGGCAATCAAACCTGAATTAAGAGAACCACAAGGGTGAGATTGGTGTAATTCTCTTGGAATATTGCTGAATGCTGTGGGGATTTTCTGAGCAGCCTATTTCATAAGTTCTAAAATGTTATGAACGAGCACTTGAGTCTCATGTTCTGGGAGACTTGGGGCCTGTGGGGCAAATAGTGACAAGGGAAATGAGCATCTTTTATGTCAAGGAGCACCCTTTCTCTCTCTCTCTCTCTTTCACACATACACACACACACACACACACACACACACACACACAGGACTACTTTATATTCTTAATAGATTTCCTTCAAGCTGATATTCTGGTAGATTTCCTCCTCACACCAGCTTTTGTATTCTTTAGACTTCCACAATCGTCAGTCAGTCTCAACCCATAGTTCAAAGTAAATAGTAAATACTGGCTAAATAAGATTCTGTTACAAAATGGAACCCAGAATGATGGTCCTGTGAGAAGACATTAATCAGAAAGTAAGTTCCTTTCTGATTATATCATCTTCATGGATGTTGGAAGAAGAGGAACAATTTATAAAATACAGAGAAGAGATTGGGTATTGTACTTAATTATATATTCTTAGCTTGATAGAACAGGTTAAGTTAAAATTAATCATCTCTACTTAATAATTACACTTTGTAAATTACTGTAGTATCCTGTAACTTTGGTGACTAACAGTGGCATAATTCATAATAGACATGAAGGTGAATTAAGTGAAAGGTGTTATTACTAAATGATTACCAAATCAAGTAGAATAACATTTTCAAAACTAAAAAAATATGAAATATATAACATTCACATAATATAGACATGGGAAAAAGTTACATAATTTCTCCAACCTAATCCACCCATTGCTAGAGTTTTGTTTTCTTTCAAGAATTTATTTATATGCAATCATATTTAACATGCTGTTTTATAATTTTCTTCTTATAAACATTAAGTTTTGAACAACTGCATATGCCATTAATTATTCTTATACACAAATGTTTTAAATGACTATTTAGGCTTGCATGTTATAGATGTATCCTAATTTTAAAAACATTTTCCATTGCTCAGTTCATAGGTTGTTATCAATTTTGTCACTGTGATAAAGCATCTTGCAAATAAAGTATCTAAACTTTTATACTAATTGTTCTCTTATGTTTCTAGACATAAGTGGGGAAATCAAATTATACAAAAATGTTTATGTTTTTCTAAATTGTCAAATACCAACTGACTCTCCCAAAAACATTGTTCAGGCGGGCCACAATATAAAGGATTGTTAATTATCCATAATTTGTGTAAGCTTTACTTTTTCTTCTTACATTGGAATAGAAAGTTAAGAATATTGTGCATTGATCTAATTAGTAAAGCCAGACTATATTAATAGAACCATAAACTATGCCCATATTTTCTTTTTGGCTACTTTAACAGTTGTGTTTAATTTCATTCTTATAAAAATTCTGGGCTTAATGAATAAATGAACCATGAAATAATGTTCTTAAAAGGATGGACAGTTTATATAATGATTCATCACTTACAGCTTAAGTGTTATAGAAAAAGATAGTACTATCCTAAAAATGCATAGGTGACAGGTTGATTTATCTTTGTGTTCTTTGTGTTTTGATGCACAGACTTTTTAATGTCAATTCATTTACTAAATTTGACAAGGTATACCTTCTATGTGTATGACACCATGGTGGTGCTGGGGGTATATATAAATGAATAAAATACAGAGTCTTCCCTCAAGGAGTTTAAAAGCTCGTATGATAGAGACATGAAAATAAATAACCATGATACAGGAAGAAATACTAAGTCCCCCAGAGAAGTGTGAAGACAGATTCTAGGAAAGTGCTGATGGATGTAATTGCAATTGCTTCTATCTAAGGGAACTAGGTAGGTTAACATTGGTGGGGACTTCAAATGTTGAGTAGAGTTTTACTCTGTTTCAAAAAGGTCATTCTTTTTTAGCTCTAAAGATAATAAAAGGAATATCATAATTCCATAGACAAGTAACACTGACTAAAATATTAACAGATTTCCTAAAATGTCAATGCTGTAAGGAATCTCAAAAATTATCTAATTCTATATATTATCAAGACATGATAGAGATATTCGGGACATTGAGGTAAGTTTATAACAAAACCTCAGCTATCCAGAACCATGTAATAGTTATATGAGAGCTCTAACCTTGAGGACTACTTTTCTCTGATTCCTAGATTATTTACCCTGGCTATGTAAGGCTTGTGGGGGAGGAGAAACCTTTAATGAAAGTACTTAGATCTGTTTATTTAGGTCAATTTGGAGGAAATTGTGGCTGGATAATAAGAATCAATATCCTCATCAAATTGTTCTACCAGCTAATTCCATACCCCATGAACATAGCAAGTTCTATTTACAATTAGTGTTTAAATCAAAGTGCATTTCTTAAGAGAGTAGATCTTAAAAGTCCTCACCACAAGAAAAAAAATTGTTAACTATGTACGTTGATAGAAGTTAACTAGACTTATTGTGGTGATCAATTCACAATATATACAAATATCAAATCATTATGTTGTACACCTGAAACTAATATAATGTTGTATGTCAATTATACCTCAATTAAAAATGCATTTAAGATTGATTTTTATTGGAGAATATTTTAAATTGAGAATCAGGAGATTTGGGTTTATCCTTTATTCTGTAAACAACGTAAATGATTAGTAGTATGAACTTGGTAAAGTCCTTTGACTTTTTTTTTTTCATTAATTAATTAATTAATTTTTGGCTGTGTTGGGTCTTCGTTTCTGTGCGAGGGCTTTCTCTAGTTGCGGCAAGCGGGGGCCACTCTTCATCGCGGTGCGCGGGCCTCTTCACTATCGCAGCCTCTCTTGTTGCGGGGCACAAGCTCCAGACGCGCAGGCTCAGTAGTTGTGGCTCACGGGCCTAGTTGCTCCATGGCATGTGGGATCTTCCCAGACCAGGGCTCGACCCCGTGTCCCCTGCATTGGCAGGCAGATTCTCAACCACTGCGCCACCAGGGAAGCCCTCCTTTAACTTTTCTTGATATAGTTTTCCTCATTCGTTAAAAGAGGAGAAATCACTCTGTGAACTCCAAGTCCCTTTTAACTGTGTCTAAAATTTTCTTTGCTTTTTTTTTTTGTCAAATCCTAAATGAAATATAAATTTTATAATTGATTTTACTAGAGGGAAAAGCCATAGAGTTGGCTGATGGAAACTCTCATGCTTAGTTGTCATAGCATCAACCATTAAATGCCTCAATGAGAGTGCATTGTTTTATAAGAACCTTTCTTCCCTCTCTCAGATAACCGAATTCTACAAGTTAAATTTTTTTGTCTTCCATTTCTATTTGATGCATTGTTAAAATTCAAGTCCCAATTTAACTGTTACTGTAAATTATTTTTTAAAGTCATAATTACATGCTTTGTCTTTTAAATACAGCTACATAATTACTATGAAGACTTATTCTAAGTTGAATACAGGTGGGATGCGATATAAAATGTACCTTTTCTGAACAAAGGGGGTAAAAGCTGTGCAAATCACAGCCGTAATTACTAGGTGCAGTGTACAGAAAAAAAACATGATTTTCTAGTCACTGTACTCATTCATCTTATTTTGAGTAGGAGACTATAGTTTTCCAAATTAAAAAAAAAGTTGTCACTTTGATTTGCTAAGCACTTGAGTGGTTGAATAATATCACACACTTTTAATTTTGTATGGGATGGCCTGATTTGGGGATGTTTTCTGAAAATGTTGAGAGTTTTTTTGTTTGTTTGTTTGTTTTGAAATCCATGGTGTACTATTTTTTTCCAAACTTTTAGCTCAATGCTGATTCTTGTCTGGAACATGAGAAATGGCTGACCATGTCTACAGGTCTAGCACTCACCTCAGCATCTTTCTCAAGAACCCAGTGGCAGAATCAGATTATCAGAATTCATGAAGAGGCTGCTCATGGCAGTGTGTTTCACACTCGCAGCCCATCGTTGGTGAAGTCATAGTTTTTGTCAACTATACACACACAGCCAGTAGTGCCAAGAGAATTCAGGTTTGACCAGCACCCCCACATCCCAACTTCTCACCCTTAGGTGCCCCCCAGTTAACGAGACTCTGGCTCCTTACTGAAAATTGACCTTTTTATTTTTTTTAAAGTTTATTCTAGTGGATTTCTTTAACTTGGAAAGAATTTTTGGCCAAACATTTTCACTTTTACTATCTTTGACATTTGAAAATGATTTTGCCCTGATAAAATTGCATTTATACATTTATATGAAATATTTTAAAATATATATATATATTTTTTTCTTCAATTTAATTCAAAATATTTATTTCTTGAACATCGTGATACATGGTGTTTAAATATCCTATTTATATTGTATTCTTCAGCAAGGTTTTATTATAATTAGAATTTTATTATAAACAATCCCTATGGAGTTTTAAATTTTTTTTTCTCCCTGAGTATCCTTTATAAGCTCAGATGTGAATATAATTTGCACATATTAAGTACTTGAAACATAGCCAATTTTTGGTTTTTAAAAATATAAATTGACATAGATTTTACTTATTCCTAAATGTAGTACTCAAATATATAATTTAATTTATAATTGCATTTGAAAAATTTTACTAAGAGTCAGTGCCCAGAGACAGAAAGTACTTGTTCAATTAACCATATTTGTTTTCAAGGAGATGGTTACTTTTTGCTATATGCTGTAACAGACCACAGGTGAAACATTTTCTATGATTTGCTGGATGACAGAGATAAAGACACATTTAACAAAACCTCCTCCAATAATATATTTGAATAATTTTTGCTTTGATAGGAAGTATTTACACCCTATGATTGAGACTCTAAATTCAGAGATGTCATTCTTAAGTGTTCGACTCATTGTTTTTGCTTGTGTTATATGTATATATACACATATATACGCACATATATATAGTACACCATGGTAGAAGACCGAATTTGATGAGGCATTTTTGTAAGTTGTGCTTATCTATTAAGCTTTTGAAACTACTGTGCTTGTATAATTTGTGTGTAAAGCCAATAAATAAGAATTTGGCTGTATGTGGCCTGCCTTTTCATATATGTCCATTACCAGTACCACAGATTTCCTCCAACATACTTAGAGCTAATTTTGAAGATACTGCTTTGTGTGTGTATACAAAATATAATTAAGATTTGTATGATTTATTCCTATGTTGGAAGATATCAGAGAGGAGAGAGTAAATATTAATGTAAAACTCTAAAATATAAACACTAAAATGCAGACTATATTATAGTAAGCAGACAGTTCTTGCTATGCTACTTATATAACTTCTTTACCAACATAATTAATAATCAGCTTCTGATCTAGAGTTTAGTTCCACTGTTCCTAAACCAAAAGGCATGTCAGAAAAAAACAAACAAAAAAACCCTTCCTCAACTCTTAGAAAAATTGGCTAGGTAATACTCACTAATTATCCACAATAGGCTTTTTGAATTCAGTAAAATTTATGTTCAGAAATAAATGAGCAAATTCTTCAAACACTCAGATGAGTGCTTGTATAGTCTGGAACCTCTTATTAACTAGTAATTCTGGGAGCTTAAGAGACTCTTGAGCAATTCTTAATATATAGATATTATTAATAGTTGTTTCTTTGACATGCTAAAGATTATAAAGCCCACCATCATGACTAATTCAGTAAGATAATTACAGATACAATGTGTTCAATTGAGATGCATGGAAAATGTTGGCTAAGGATAGCAATATCAAAATGAAGGGTCTATTCAGTTGTTGAAAATGTGGTTTTTCTAATAAAAGCACAAACTCTTCTGTCATTTTAATCTAGAATTAATTTGTGCAACTATTACCATTAGCTGTAATTTCCCATGTAATCAATTCTTAAGCAAATTAACAATGTTTCTTTCTTATATGTAATTATTAGTGGTTATGGTTGACATTCATTATATTTAAAGTGGTTATTAATATAAACATATCTTATTAGAGATGTCAAATTTAACATCTTGAATTAATTTATTAATCATGTGTGCATACTCTTGTACATATTATAATCAAGACATAGGTTTTAGAAGAGATATGACTGAAGTACTATGCTATTTTGTATATTTAGTTTAAAATAGTACCTGAGCAAATTTTGATATAATTAAACCAAACTGGACAAAATATAAAATATGGCATTTTTTCAGGCATTGTACAATAGGTAGCACAGGTCTAAGATTCTTGAGAGAAGGGAGACACATGAACCTGGGCTTTCATTCCATAACATTTTCTGACTAGAGAGCAGGAGTGTGGAGGCTCAGTGGACAATAGCTGTCTTGCTGAGCTGAGAAGGTAGAACTAGAAATGTAAGAGTGCTGAATTTGATGGAATTTGTAGATGATTATACTGGAAATGAGAGAACTGCTCAGAGAGAGATGCCTAAAGTCTGTATAATATTCCTCATAAACTTTTGGCTGAAAGCTAGGCTGTGTATAGATGGAGTGATATTCTATGAGGCTTAAAATATAATAGCTGTTATAGAGCTGAATGCTCAATGAATATATTAGAGATTGCACAGTGCTGGAAATTCTAGACTTCCAACCCATTCGGAATAGGCAGACCTCTTTCAGATATTCGGCATTCATTTGAGAAAACAGAAAGTCTGTGCTTTAAGAGTGAAGACTGTGCCCTAAAGCAGGGTTGACAGAGTTTTGTGTAATAGGCTAGGTAGTAAATATTTTAGGATTTCATGACTATATGTTCTTTAAGGCAGCTACTCAACTTTGCCATCTTAGTGTAAAAAAAAAACAAAAACAAAAAGAAAAGAAAAAAAAAAGCTACAGGCAATACATTAAATAGATATGGGTATTTTAAAATATAGCAAAACATACAAAAAACAGAAACTAACCATAAGCTAAATTTAGCTTGTGGGCTCCGGTTTGCCAATCTCTGCCTTAGAGTATGTGCTATCTCCTAGGACTGAAGACAAATCCAAAGCAGACTTCCTTAATAAAGCATGAAACCAAGCCTGACATGATCAATTTCTAAATCACTGTCTGGGAGGTCACATATTTGTCAGAGGTGAAGAAGTAGAGCAGCACCCAGGCTTGCCCATTTTCTTTCTCCTTCCCACACACTCTCCAGTAGTTTCCCTTATCTATGTTATAAATTGCCTAGCTGGATACACAAACACACACACACTTGTGCAAATATATGCATGCATATATATGCATATTCACAGATCATGTATATATACATGTCCATATATCTACATGTATGTTTATATGTAGATATGTGTGAATATTTACGGATCATATATATGTGTATTCACAGATCAGTATATCCAGTTGTACGTATTTGATGGTGCCTTATAAAGTTCTGGACCTGGATGAACAGACTGGTTATTTTTACGGGTTACCTAGAATAGTCTCCTTTAATCCTTCCTCTCCAGTAGTGTTGAGCATAGAATTGCTCGTTAACACAGTATGACTATGCTGTTTTACCTTTCTATAACCTTGATTAAACTTTTCATTAACTTAACATGATATATCCAAATGACATAGGATTTTTTTTTTGGCTTTCATATAGGCAAATATTCAGAGTTTTTGATTCTTTACTTTTTCTAAATATATAGTTTTGTTTTTTTTTTTTTTTGCAGACATAGCTAAAGGGTGACTTCATAATATTTTGCTGGAATTATATAGCCATCGAAGTACAGTGTGTCTTGTTAAATATCTTTATATTTTTTAAGATAGGATGAAATTTTTCAGGAACTCATAGAAGAGATGTCAGGAAGTTGTTTAACTGTTGGAGTATGTCAGAAGACACTCAAGTAATTAATTATTTATCAAATTTCTACTCTGGAACTGGTACCATTTTTGGTACCAACAATGTAAAAAGCAAGTTTCTTATTCCTCAGCAGATACATTATATTTGAACAATCAAGATGTTTCCACATGAAATAGAGATCAATATAAGTTAATGTACACTATAAAGAAAAATGTTAATAAAAATTTTTTAAAAGGATGAGCACTTTATCAAGAGATAAGAATTTACATGAAATGAAATCTATTTGACTCTGTTTCAAGCTGGAAATGAAGATCATTTTCTAATGATGTTAGCTATAGTTTTCTTAATATCGCCTTGTAAATAAACTACACAAAAAATCTCTATGGTCTTATTTTTATAACTTACTACTGTTTGGTATAATTTTGATTAGCGAAAGTTATTTCATTTCACAATTGGAAATAAGACTTAACATGACAGTATTCTTGGGAGATGAAACAGTGGCGTTTTCAAACTGGAATAAAAGTGACTGACAACTGATCATTTCTTGAGGCCAGCTTTTGATAGCTGGGAAAGCTGTAGGTACTAGCAGAGGGGCTAGAGGATGAGTTAGGGAGCCAAAAGCTGAATTACTTTTCTTTCATTATGTTGCTTAGGGCCAGGCTGAGAAGAGTCATAATTTGGCTTGCAGTTTTTGTCTTTAGTTTTTGGAGTTACATGGAGGACACTAGTAAATATTAAACCATAAAAACACGTCTATCTTTTCATTTACACAAAAGAAACACTAAATATGTATGGGAAAAAATGATAACCCTGGGCTTGGTGTCCTTTCCAAGTGTGCCAGCATTTGCCAGTTTCCCAAGGATTAATTTCCACTTGGAGAATTTACACCTGGTAGCTAAATGATACCTAGATGGCTGTTGCATATTTAGACCAAGTTTCAGCAAAATTAATTGTTAGCACACAGAAAGGAGAGTGGCTGCAGAGTATTCCTTTGTGGGCTGAGTAACTCTGCATGGAAACTATATTTTGGAAGATAATATTAAAACATGCAGTAAAATGACAATGAATCCTAAAGGGGGAAGGACAAAAAACTGTTACAGTAAACCTTTGAACAATGTGAATTCCCTATCATTTTTATCAATCCTCTTTATGTTTTCAGTCTAACATGATATTTCTCTTATGGCTGATTAAATTGGGGGAGTTCAATAAAAAAGTAAAATGAAGGTAAAGGCATTTTATACTGAACCATCAATGCATACAGAATATTACAGCAATTAGAATACTCAGACCAACAAGGTGCAAGTCTTAGATGTTCATGTGTTCTAGTGACAAGAGACAGAATAATGGATTTGCAGTGAAAATAAGTGGAACTATAGGCAGCCACTTCGACTGACCCTACTCACATATTTAAGATTTTTTTCCTTTTGTCTAATGGAACTTGTCTAATGTCTTATTGTCTCACTGCAATTTTTTTTAACATCTTTATTGGAGTATAATTGCTTTACAATGGTGTGTTTGTTTCTGCTTTATAACAAAGTGAATCAGTTATACATATACATATGTCCCCATATCTCTTCCCTTTTGCATCTCCCTCCCTCCCACCCTCCCCATCCCACCCCTCTAGGTGGTCACAAAGCACCGAGCTCATCTCCCTGTGCTATGTGGCTGCTTCCCAACACCTATCTTAATTTTGGTAGTGTATATATGTCCATGCCACTCTCTCACTTTGTCCCAGTTTACCCTTCCCCCTCCCTGTATCCTCAAGTCCATTCTCTAGTAGGTCTGTGTCTTTATTCCTGTCTTGTCCCTAGGCTCTTCATGACCATTTTTTGTTTTTAGATTGCATATATATGTGTTAGCATACGGTATTTTTTTTTCCCTTTCTGACTTACTTCACTCTGTGTGACAGACTCTAGGTCCATCCACCTCACTACAAATAACTCAGTTTCGTTTCTTTTTATGGCTGAGTAATATTCCATTGTATATATGTGCCACATCTTTTTTATCCATTCGTCTGTTGATGGACACTTATGTTGCTTCCATGCTCTGGCTATTGTAAATAGAGCTGCAGTGAACATTTTGGTACATGACTCTTTTTGAATTATGGTTTTCTCAGGGTATATGCCCAATAGTGGGATTGCTGGCTCGTATGGTAGTTCTATTTTTAGTTTTTTAAGGACCCTCATACTGTTCTCCGTAATGGCTGTATCAATTTACATTCCCACCAACAGTGTCTCACTGCAATTTGAGCTGTCTTTTGTTTGTTCCTCAGAAAGGAAGAAAGTCACTGAGAGCCTCCCTACTACCATCAAAAACTTAACTTCAACGACTCTTTTCTGGTCCAAAAAAAAATGTAATATCTGTAAAATCTCATCACTTTTCCCATATTCAAAATGTTTCCTTCTTTATTCCCTCTCTTCTCTGAATGCTCTGTATTCTGCTGCTTGATCTTTCTTGAAAAAGATATCAAATTAAAATTAAAATGATATTCATGAAACAACCATAGCCATAAGTTTTGCAAAGATGTGTAAATTAGCTGTGCTCTCTTCTGGTTAGCAACTCGTGAAATTGTGACTGTGTAAACACTGTAACTGGTGGTGTCAGGCTGTAGTGGCATTGGGCGTATCTGTCACAAAATAGGTATATATGATGAGAGGGAGTGTCCTTCCAAACAAAAGATGAAACTTTTGATGTAATTAAAGAAGAGATAACACAACCTGAAGACCCATCTTGGGAAGTCACTTTCCAGCATTGGAGCCTCACATGTATTTTACTTGCCTGGGTGAGTCATTAGGAAATATGTAAGCTCTGACATCATGTATTTCCTGGTCATAAACTGATTCCAATATGGTTTTCAAAAGTACTTCCTTTCCTTTTTTGACAAACTATTAGCAATATTAAACTATTGTGTGGCTTCCTGGTATAGATTTCAGTTCAGTTTAAAGATTGGGAACCCATTTCACCCCCATAGTTCAGTCATCATTTGATAACATAAATATTGAAGTTTTTCTTTATAGATCATGAAGTCTAAGGCTCTGTAGTTTAGAGGGTTAAGTGGACATCAGAACTTTATTGAGAAACTTAATGTTCCATAAATAAAACTTTAAATCTTCCAAGACACAAATATAATTTGTCTTTCTTTTTGTCATAAATTATAGAGATTTTATTTTTTATATAGTGTGTGTGTGTGTGTATGATACATTACCAGTTTTGCTAAGGACATTTTAAATTGATTAATTGATTCATTTGTTAAATCATTCATTCTCTTGCATTCCTTAACCCATATCCTATTTTCCTCCACTCCACAGGCAACCATTTCAATGCATTTATCTGTTTATTTTTATTTGTATGCGTTCTTAAAATGTGTGTTCTTATTTTGTGTACACACATTTTAATTTTCATAAATTGTATTGTGGTATAACTCCCATTATCTTTCTTAACCTTTCATATTTTTTAAACTCACCATTGTTTTTAAATGGCATCCATGTTGCTACATCTATTGCTTAACCTTTCCTTTTAAGTGCCATGTAGCACTCCATTGTAGTTTGCACCAATGACACTTAACTATCCATTAGAAGCTAAGAACTCAGGTTGTCTCTAAGCGCTGATCCCACCACCCCCTGAGTAATTAGTTTCTTTGCAGTATACCTGCCAGTAGAATTTCTGATCCCTAGGAATAAGACGAACTATGACTTTGTAAGGCTAAGTTGCTTTCCAAAAGGCTGCACAAATAGAAATGTCTATCAACAATACACAAGGATTCCCATATCCTCACGTTTTTCCAGTACTTGATAAACAGCTGCCTGATAATTTTCAGTCTGATAAGATGTAAAGAAATTTATTTTATTGCTTTGACTTAAATTTCTCTGACTGCTAATGAGTTTGAACTTCTCACACTATAACTGTTATCCTTTTGAGTTTTCTCTTTAAGTTGCCTCACTGTCTTCTATGCTTATCTGTGATAGTTTTTCTTATAATTTTGTTGGAAATCAATAATTCTAGAAATTGATTTAGATATTGCAAATATCTTCTCTCATTTTGTTATCTTTCTGCTAATTTTTCTGTGGTTTTCTTCATCAAGTAAAATTTATTAATTTCAAAGTAATCAAATCATCACTTTATTTACCTTATATTTTTATGGTTTTGAAGTTTTATTTTGACGTCCTTTGTCGTCTCTATGTTATGAAGCTATTCTCTTATATTTTTTTCTCCATTAACTTTGTAGTTTTACTCTTTACACACAGATCCTAAAACACAGATTATCTCTGTTTTCTGTATTTCTGTATTCTGGTGGACTTGTCAGTCCTGCACTAATACCACACCCTTATTACTTTGGTTTTATAGAATAATACCGTATTTTAAAATTGATTTTACTCACTTTCCAATAATAGTTCAAAAAATTTTATAAGATTAAACAGTATATTTTAATTTTAATAATTTCTTTAATGTTTAATGATGTTGAAAAAAAAGTCTAACCCCTGTGAGTTTAGCATTTCTTTAATAAAAATGGATTTTGTGAAAGTCTCTGGAGACAGGCTAAAGTATCTCAGTTGAAATCCTACTATTAATCATGAACTGATATTAATTTAAAAAGAAAGAAGCAAACTTTGTTTTTCATTTTAAACTGTTTATTAGTAATTTCATAGCCTGTTTGAATCTCTCAAAATCTCTAAAAAATATTTAAAAAATCTGATCATACTTAGATTATGCCTAAACACCACCAGTGATAAAACCCACTGATTAGCTGTGTAAATAGTAATAATTAAAAAGAAAGTCTGATATCTCCAAACAAAAACATCTCAAGCAAATTTAATCAATGTTTTATATGATGTTGGATGATTGGCTAAATCTTTACTTTTCAAATGGTTGGACTGGATTCAGTGTTAAAAAAAATTAAATGTTTGAATCAAAAGTCAGTATTTTTCTTACTTCTCAATTATCTTAGTAGGCTGAATTAAATAATAACTTTAATATCCTACTGACTGCCTAGGATACAATAATACCTCTTAATTTAATTTTACATTCTATTATCGTGAAAGTTATTTTTGTGGAATATTATCTTACCTAGGATATGGCTAGGATTTATTTGTCTCTAAGTTATTCTTTTCTCTTAGTTAATTTTACTTATCATTGTGCCTCACATTTCTTCTTATAATATCTGTCAGTTGAAGAAGTCAGGTAAAAGTAGAACTAATGAATATATATGGAATCTAAAAAAAAAAAAAAAGGGTCTGAAGAACCTAGGGGCAGGACAGGAATAAAGACACAGATGTAGAGAATGGACTTGAGGACACGGGGAGGGGGAAGGGTAAGCTGGGACGAAGTGAGAGAGTGGCATGGACATATATACACTACCAAATGTAAAATAGGTAGCTAGTGGGAAGCAGCTACATAGCACAGGGAGATCAGCTGGGTGCTTTGTGACCACCTAGAGGGGTGGGATAGGGAAGGAGGGAGGGGGATGCAAGAGGGAGGAGACATGGGGATATATGTATACGTATAGCTGATTCACTTTGTTATAAAGCAGAAACTAACACACCATTGTAAAGCAATTATACTCCAATAAAGATGTTAAAAAAAAATAAAAGAAAATGAAATGCTGTGGTTAAAGACCTGGGGACTATGGTATCCTAGAAAGCAAGCAAGGAAAGTATATGATGGATGATGGAAATTTCATATATGTTGTGTTGCTGATTATCTATCTGTCTATCATCATCATCATCATTATCATCTAGCCTATCATTTATTTGATAGCTGAGCACTGATCATTGAGTTGTATATTTCCTATTGCTGCTGTAACAAATCACCACAAATTTACTAGTTTAAAACCACATGAATCTGTTCCCTTTAGAGTTCTGGGGTCAGCAGTCTGAAATAAGTTTAACTGGAGTAAAATTAAGGTGTCCACAGACCGATGCTCCTTCTGGAGACTAAAGGGGGAAATCTGCTTGCCTTTTTCAGCTTCTAGAGACACCTGTATTCCTTGACTTATTGCCCCTTCCTCTATCTTCTCATCATGCCATATAGCATCTTCTTTCCTCTCTGGTCACTGCTTACACCATTACATTTACTTTCTCTGACTCATACTCCTGCTTGGGCCCACAAAAATATTCCAGGACAATCTCCCTATTTCAAGACCCTTGACATAATCACATCTGCAAAGCCCCTTTTACCATGTAAGGTGAAATATTTCCAGGTTCAAGGGATTAGTGAATGAACATCTTTGGGGGCCCTTAGTCAGCCTGTCACATGTTACAGAATCTAGAGATCATTGGTGATCTAATGAAAAATTAGGATGGAGAGTGATAGAGAAAAGTACCTGGTTGGAGGGCAGATTAAGTGAGAAAGAGAAGAGCAGAATTATAGCCAGTGAATATAGAAAACTTTTTTGAGGAATTTTGCTGAAAATGGGGGTCAAAGAAATTGAGCTCTCATTGGCAGAAGTGGCGTTAATAACTTTTTCTTTTTAAATTTAAGATGTGAAAAATAATAGCATTTTTGTTGACAGGTATGAGGAATAATGAAAATACTGATGTAGAAGAGAAAAGAAAGGGTTTCTGGAACAATTCCCTTGAGTATGGATAAGATCATGAATGTTTCATTTATGGAAATAGAGAGGAAGGTAGACTATGAGGGGTAGGTGAGTAGATGTGAGATGGACATTTGTGAATCCTCTTTGATTGCTCAGTTTTCTCCGTGAGGTAGGATCTGAGTATTGTTGAGGTTAAGGTGGCAGGGATAGTGTTCACGGAGAAGGTATGAAATATTTTTCTAGTATACTAGGGTAGTTAATAAAATAGAAAATTATAATTGATCAGCTATCCTAAAGTTCCTCTTAAGGTTCATGATTGTAAATGTAAACTGTGTCCATTTAAGAGTGTGCTATATTATTCTCTAGCCATATTTAACTGTTCTGGAGTAGGAGGGGGAACCAGAGAAGTTTTGTTTGTTTTCTCTTTTACACTGCGATTGTGACTTGGCTAAATGAGAATTGTGATGCTAGAAGGGGTGAGTTAAAGTTGCATTTAGATGGGTATGTGTTACAAACCAAACTATGGTCAGCTCTTCTGACACGCAGCAAAGTCAATCTATTGATACAGGGTTGTGGTGAAGGAAAGTGCAGTATTTATTGCAAGGCGCCCAACATGGGGCCAAGTGAGGAGAATGGGCATCTCATGCTCAAAAGACCCAAACTCCCCTATGACTTTTGGGAAAAGGTTTTTAAAGGCAAGGTGGGGGAGAGGGTTTCAAGGTGCCTGATCAGCTTGTGGATATTCTTTTCATTGGTTGGTAGTGAGGTAATTGGGTGGTATTTTGAGAGTCAACGTCATCAACCTTCTGGTTCCAGATGGTCTGGGTCTACATACTGGTGGTCAGCAGTTAACTTCCTCCATCTGTTGGAGGTTTTAGTAGCAGCAAAACAACTCAAGGGTATGACTCAGAATATTATCTATAGCTTTTTAGGGGAATTAAAGGTCCTTGACTTTGTTTTATGACTAAACTATTATTGATTTGTTTGTTTCTGTATTTTCTCACTTCTCTAATTAAATTTGTTCTTTGGAACTCAGGGAAGGCCTAAAAGGGTAAAGCTTTTCTACAGACAAGAAGTGGGGGGCACAGAGAGTCTGGTCCCTGTGAAGGCCCCACAGGGTCCTGCTCGGTTTCATAAAGACTGACCATGAAATTCTAGCTGGGAAGGAGTGGAGTGGATTATTGGTACCAATGGGTTGAGTGATTATTGGGGAAGAGGTAATAGAAAAGGAGTTCTATGGAAAGATGGTGTTAGAGAGAGTAGAATGTATAAGATGGACGTTATGGAGGAATTATAATTGTTAGTAATATTAATCAAGTGTATAAGAATATGTTTACTTTGTAAATAAGATCGTCTTTACAAAGCAGAAATGGAGACACAGACAGACACAGACATAGAGAACAAACATATGGATACCAAGGGGGAAAGTTAGGGAGTGAGATGAATTGGGAGATTGGGATTGACATATATACACTATTGATACTATGTATAAAATAGATAACTAATGAGAACCTACTGTATAGCACAGGGAACTCTACTCAATTTCCTTTCCCTAAATGGGAAGGAAATCCAAAAAAGAGGGGGTATATGTATACATATAGCTGATTCACTTTGTTGTACAGTAGAGACTAATACAACATTGTAAAGCAACTATACTCCAGTACAATTTTTTTTAAAAAAAGAATATTTTTAATTACTTCCAGTCAGTTAGTAGTGGAAAGGGAGATAATCATGTGGGATAGTGAGTGATAAGTTTGTGGGATTCTCTCTTAAGCCCTGATGATAGAGGCAGGAGGATCTGGGGAATATAAACCCTATTCTCTTTGCCCCTGAAGATAGATTTAGAAGATCTAGGAAAGTGGTAGACTTAGACCCAGTATTTGTGTTTACCCCTGACCCATATTTAGGGATAGTGGTAAGAACTATGTTTACAGACTTTGATTTGAAATTTATTGATGGAATTTTGACTTCTGGGGAACATGTATATTACTTACTGGTGCAGACTCCCCCTAAACACTTATGATGCGGTGTGCTAATTAATACTGCGATATTAAGTAATCTGAGACTCTACTCTTTTATGCTACGGGTCTGCATTTCTAATGTGTGTGAATTAAAAAAAGAAATGTGTGGAAGACTACAGTTAAAATAATAGAAGCAAAAGCATCCTCATAAGGTTGAAAGAATGTGGGTTTTCTTACTCCTATTTTTGGGAAATCACCTAGTATGAATAACAACTATTTCCTCACTTCTAAAATAATAATAATTATTATTAGTAGTAGTAGTATTATAATTATAATCTTACTGTGTCAAACTTACAGAGTTTCTGTGAGGATTTATTGTAATAATATGGTAACACAATTATCATACACCTGTACATATAAATCCTAATGTAAATAAAGAACCAAAATCATTTAATATTTGGTCCTTGTTACTATTTCTGAAATTAAGTTTATTTCTTTGTATTACTTCTCTGCTGCCAGAAAGGGTTGCTTAAGATTGCTTACCACAGTAATTCTATATGAATAAGTTCTCTTTTCTAGATTAAGCATAACAGTTATATAACAAATTTTATGTAGATGCTTGATCAGGGTTGTAATGTAAGTTTTTCTACCCGTATGCCTTTGTTTGTTCATCTTAAAATCTTCATTGATGATTTAATCATCTGATCTATTCCACCTCTGATAGTATTTTGGTTTTATTTTCACCCCAATTTCAAATCACTAATTGAAAGAATTAATATATGAATTTTAAAATCTTAAATTTAAAGTGTAAAAAGTAAAATATTATTTTGTATAAAACAAAGTAATTTGTATGATAAAGAAATATTTGTATAATAAAACATATATTGTTATAAATATAAAATAATATAAAAATGTATCACCAATATAAGAAAATATATTTCTTTTCAATAAGTGGAAGATATCAATAGAATATTACCATTTGTGAAGAAAATAATAAAGTATGATAAATCATAGAACTCTTGCCTCCTTACCCATGAACAAGAGATAAAAAAACATAAAACTTTCACTTGTTAAAAGTGCATGAAAGGAGATATACGTATGTATGTATCTGGGTATATATATATATATATATATATATATATATATATATATATATATATATACACATATGTATGTATCTGGGTATATATATATATATGTATATGTATATATATGTGTATATATATATATATGTATATGTATATATATGTGTGTATATATATATATATATATATATATATATATATATATGTTTGAACTCCTATACATGGGTAAGTAGAATGTATTACAGCAGCATTAGAGTAAGAAACATCCATGGCTATAAACATTCATGAAGTAGGCTACGTATTAGACTATCGAGGGAAACTTATGAAGCACCATCTTTGATAGTCTAATACATAGGCCACTTCATAAACCTTTACAGTCATGTACTAAGGTATATTCTTGTTGTAATTTCCATCATATTTGCTTTATAAAAAATAATTATTGGCAGGAATCAGTTGAACAATTGTTGGCTCATTTCACATGAAACCTAAACATGTTTATCTTCAAAATAACAAATAATTCCTTCTTTTAAAAAGCACATATTTAATATAGCCTCCATAGTACAACATGAGCCAAAGGTATTTATTTGTACAGTTTTATCCAAGATTATTTCAAATGAAAATCGACCTTACAGGCAGCATGAATATCATGTGCATCTTCTATCAGGAATACTTGCTACTTCATATAGTAAAAGTTAAAAATAAAAGCTAGAGACAGCAGAAGCAAGAAGAACAACAATCCTGCAGCCTGTGGAACAAAAACCACATTCACAGAAAGATAGACAAGATGAAAAGGCAGAGGGCTATATACCAGATGAAGGAACAAGATAAAACCCCAGAAAAACAACCAAATGAAGTGGAGATAGGCAACCTTCCAGAAAAAGAATTCAGAATAATGAGAGTGAAGATGATCCAGGACCTTGGAAAAAGAATGGAGGCAAAGATCGAGAAGATGCAAGAAATATTTAACAAAGACCTAGAAGAATTAAAGAACAAACAAACAGAGATGAACAATACAATAACTGAAATGAAAACTACACTAGAAGGAATCAATAGCAGAATAACTGAGGCAGAAGAACGGATAAGTGACCTGGAAGACAGAATGGTGGAATTCACTGTTGCTGAACAGAAAAAAGAATGAAAAGAAATGAAGACAGCCTAAGAGACCTCTGGGACAACATTAAATGCAACAACATTCGCATTATAGGGGTCCCAGAAGGAGAAGAGAGAGAGAAAGTACCAGAGAAAATATTTGAAGAGATTATAAATGAAAACTTCCCTAACATGGGAAATGAAATAGCCACCAAAATCCAGGAAGCGCAGAGAGTCCCATACAGGATAAACCCAAGGAGAAACACACCGAGACACATAGTAATCAAATTGGCAAAAATTAAAGACAAAGAAAAATTATTGAAAGCAGCAAGGGAAAAATGACAAATAACAAGGGAACTCCCATAAGGTTAACAGCTGACTTCTCAGCAGAAACTCTACAAGCGAGAAGGGAGTGGCATAATATACTTACAGCAATGAAAGGGAAGAACCTACAACCAAGATTACTCTACCCGGCAAGGATCTCATTCAGATTCGATGGAGAAATCAAAAGCTTTACAGACAAGCAAAAGCTAAGAGAATTCAGCACCACCAAACCAGCTCTACAACAAATGCTAAAGGAACTTCTCTAAGTGGGAAATACAAGAGAAGAAAAGGACCTACAAAGACAAACCCAAAACAATTAAGAAAATGGTCATAGGAACATACATATCGATAATTACCTTAAACGTGAATGGATTAAATGCTCCAACCAAAAGACACAGGCTTGCTGAATGGATACAAAAACAAGACCCATATATATGCTGTCTACAAGAAACCCACTTCAGACCTAGGGACACATACAGACTGAAAGTGAGGGGATGGAAAAAGATATTCCATGCAAATGGAAATCAAAAGAAAGCTGGAGTAGCTATACTCATATCAGATAAAATAGACTTTAAAATAAAGAATGTTACAAGAGACAAGGAAGGACACTACATAATGATCAAGGGATCAATCCAAGAAGAAGATATAACAATTATAAATATATATGCACCCAACATAGGAGCACCTAAATACATATGGCAACTGCTAACAGCTATAAAAGAGGAAATCGACAGTAACACAATAATAGTGGGGGACTTTAACACCTCACTTACACCAATGGAAAGATCATCCAAAATGAAAATAAATAAGGAAACAGAAGCTTTAAATGACACAATAGACCAGATAGATTTAATTGATATATATAGGACATTCCATCCAAAACCAGCAGATTACACTTTCTTCTCAAGTGCGCACGGAACATTCTCCAGGATAGATCACATTTTGGGTCACAAGTCAAGCCTCAGTAAATTTAAGAAAATTGAAATCATATCAAGCATCTTTTCTGACCACAACGCTATGAGATTAGAAATGAATTACAGGGACAAAAACGTAAAAAACACAAATACATGGAGGCTAAACAATACGTTACTAAATAACCAAGAGATCACTGAAGAAATCAAAGAGGCAATCAAAAAATACCTAGAGACAAATGACAATGAAAACACGACGATCCAAAACCTATGGGATGCAGCAAAAGCAGTTCTAAGAGGGAAGTTTATAGCTATACAAGCCTACCTCAAGAAACAAGAAAAATCTAAAGTAAACAATCTAACCTTACACCTAAAGGAACTAGAGAAAGAAGAACAAACAAAACCCAAAGTTAGCTGAAGGAAAGAAATCATAAAGATCAGAGCAGAAATAAATGAAATAGAAACAAAGAAAACAATAGCAAAGATCAATAAAACTAAAAGCTGGTTCTTTGAGAAGATAAACAAAATTGATAAACCATTAGCCAGACTCATCAAGAAAAAGAGGGAGAGGACTCAAATCAATAAAATTAGAAATGAAAAAGGAGAAGTTACAACAGACACTGCAGAAATACAAAGTATCCTAAGAGACTACTACAAGCAACTCTTTGCCAATAAAAAGGACAACCTGGAAGAAATGGACAAATTCTTAGAAAGGTATTACCTTCCAAGACTGAACCAGGAAGAAACAGAAAATATGAACAGACCAATCACAAATAATGAAATTGAAACTGTGATTAAAAATCCTCCAACAAACAAAAGTCCAGGACCAGATGGCTTCACAGGTGAATTCTATCAAAATTTAGAGAAGAGCTAACACTCATCCTTCTCAAATTCTTCCAAAAAATTGCAGAGGAAGGAACACTCCCAAACTCATTCTATGAGGTCACCATCACCCTGACACCAAAACCAGACAAAGATACAAAAAAAGAGAATTACAGACCAATATCACTGATGAATATAGATGCAAAAATCCTCAACAAAATACTAGCATACAGACTCCAACAACACATTAAAAGGATCATACACCATGATCAAGTGAGATTTATCCCAGGGATGCAAGGATTCTTCAATATACGCAAATCAATCAACGTGATACACCATATTAACAAATTGAAGAATAAAAACCATATGATCATCTCAATAGATGCAGAAAAAGCTTTTGACAAAATTCAACACCCATTTATGATAAAAACTCTCCAGAAAGTGGGCATAGAGGGAACCAACCTCAACATAATAAAGACCATATATGACAAACCCACAGCAAACATCATTCTCAATGGTGAAAAACTGAAAGCATTTCCTCTAAGATCAGGAACGAGACAAGGATGTCCACTCTCACCACTATTATTCAACATAGTTTTGGAAGTCCTGGCCATGGCAATCAGAGAAGAAAAAGAAATAAAAGTAATACAAATTGGGAAAGAAGAAGTAAAACTGTCACTGTTTGCAGATGACATGATACTATACATAGAGAATCCTAAAAATGCCACCAGAAAACTACTAGAGCTAATCAATGAAGTTGGTAAAGTTGCAGGCTACAAAATTAATGCACAGAAATCTCTTGCATTCCTATACACTAATGATGAAAAATCTGAAAGAGAAATTATGGAAACACTCCCATTTACCATTGCAACAAAAAGAATAAAATACCTAGGAATAAACCTACCTAGGGAGACAAAAGACCTGTATGCAGAAAACTATAAGACACTGATGAAAGAAATTAAAGATGATACCAACAGATGGAGAGATATACCATGTTCTTGGATTGGAAGAATCAATACTGTGAAAATGACTATACTACCCAAAGCAATCTACAGATTCAATGCAATCCCTATCAAATTGCCAATGGCATTTTTTGTGGAACTAGAACAAACTAGAACTAGAACTAGAACAAGTCATCTTAAAATTTGTATGGAGGCACAAAAGCCCCCAAATAGCCAAAGCAGTCTTGAGGGAAAAAAACGGAGCTGGAAGAATCAAGACTCCCTGACTTCAGACTATACTACAAAGCTACAGTAATCAAGAGAATATGGTACTGGCACAAAAACAGAAACATAGATCAATGGAACAAGATAGAAAGCCCAGAGATAAACCCATGCGCCTATGGTCAACTAATCTATGACAAAGGAAGCAATGACATACAATGGAGAAAAGACAGTCTCTTCAGTAAGTGGTGCTGGGAAAACTGGACAGCTACATGTAAAAGAATAAAATTAGAACACTCCCTAACACCATACACAAAAATAAAGTCAAAATGGATTCGAGACCTAAATGTAAGACTGGGCACTATAAAACTCTTAGAGGAAAACATAGGAAGAACACTCTTTGACATAAATCACAGCAAGATCTTTTTTGATCCACCTCCTAGAGTACTGGAAATAAAAACAAAAATAAACAAATGGGACCTAATGAATCTTCAAAGCTTTTGCACAGTAAAGGAAACCGTAAACAAGATGAAAAGACACCCTTCAGAATGGGAGAAAATATTTGCAAACGTATCAACGGACAAAGGATTAATCTCCAAAATATATAAACAGCTCATGCAGCTCAATATTAAAGAAAAAAACAACCCAGTCCAAAATTGGGAAGAAGACCTAAATAGACATTTCTCCAAAGAAGACATACAGATGGCCAAGAAGCACATGAAAAGCTGCTCAACATCACTAATTATTAGAGAAATGCAAATCAAAACTACAATGAGGTATCACTTCACACCAGTTAGAATGGGCATCATCAGAAAATCTACAAACAACGAATGCTGGAGAGGGTGTGGAGAAAAGGGAACCCTATTGCACTGTTGGTGGGAATGTAAATTGATACAGTCACTATGGAGAACAGTATGGAGGTTCCTTAAAAAACTAAAAATAGAATTACCATATGATCCAGCAATCCCACTACTGAGCATATACCCAGAGAACACCATAGTTCAAAAAGACACATGCACCCCAATGTTCATTGCAGCACTATTTACAATAGCCAGGTCATGGAAGCAACCTAAATGCCCATTGACAGACGAATGGATAAAGAAGAAGTGGTACATATATACAATGGAATATTACTCAGCCATAAAAAGGAACGAAATTGAGTCATTTGTTGAGACGTGGACGGATCTAGAGACTGTCATACAGAGTGAAGTAAGTCAGAAAGAGAAAAACAAATATCGTATATTAACGCATGTATGTGGAATCTGGAAAAATGGTACAGATGAGCTGGTTTGCAGGGCAGAAGTTGAGACACAGATGTAGAGAACAGACGTATGGACACCAAGGGGGGAAAACCACGGTGGGATGGGGATGGTGGTGTGCTGAATTGGGTGATTGGGATTGACATGTATACACTGATGTGTATAAAATTGATGACTAATAAGAACCTGCAGTATAAAAAAACAAACAAACAAGCAAAACAACTAATACTAAACTTTCATTGGGTTATTTGTATGGAATTATGTTAATATAAATGTTTCAGACATTACATGAAATTTCTAAAAATCTTATATGTTCTGGTATAATGTTATAAGTCATAATTCTAGTTATTACTTTAAAATGTATATGTCAGAAATAAATGTTTCCTTGTCAATTGCATTATTATGAACCTTCATCAAATCTTTAACCGTGGTCATTTTTAAGTCTTTTGTCATTTACAGACAGTTCTGGGTGTACTCTGATGCCTTTGCAAATATGTTTCTCTAAAAGGTTTTCATCTTCAAGGAATTCATGGAAAAGACTCTGACAAGTACAGGTTTCTGGTAACTGACTATACTGCTGAACTGAATGAATAAGCATTTTCAGAACTCTAATGGAAAACTGATGAACTCATAAAAGTGCTAACAAAAGATCAAGATGAAAAAAAAAATTAATTACATGGGACTGAGTGAACTGATGAGGATGATTATAATTTTTGTGACTTCCTGTTTGAATAAAAAAAAAAATCCCACAAGGACTCAGAGGCAAAAAATATACAAATCAATTTTCACTGCAAAGTAAAGGAGCTGTTACAGTGGAGGATTACTGGACTGAATGTCAATATTATGACATAGTATGAGTGTGTTTCGTGTTTGGTAATTGCAATCATTGTTGCTTTTGTTGTGGTCATCCATTTACAGTGCTTGGTGTCAGTCTATTTATCTTTTGTAAAAATAAAACACAGTGTGTGTGTGTGAAAAAAAAAAAAAAGAAACCCTCTCTCTTAGCTGTCACACCCGAGTCCCACCCTCGCAGCCCTGCAATCACTAATCTACTTTCTGTCTCTATAGATTTGCTATTCTAAGCATTTTGTATAAATGGAATCTTACAATAAAAAAAGAATAAATAAATAAATAATAAATAAACATGTACTGGAAAAAATAAATAAATAAAAGCTAGTGAACAATATCATTAAAAGTCCTGAAATAATTCATTTTTAACAGTGTAGATAAATGCACTTTCTGCAATTATTTTAATTAAGAAATTATTTAGTTTAGAATTTTTCATCATTATATAATTATTTGGACCACAGACATTTACACAGGTTCCACTGACAAATAATTATTTATATTGCTTTTCCCCCCTAACAGATAGAGAACTATGTGAGTAAACAAACTGTTTATTACATGTTTTAAAATAAATGACACATTTTCTACTTGTTGCTGCTATTGTTTGGGGGAAGATATAGGAATTTTTTTTTCTGAAAAGTTTGGGTTTATCCTAAGGGCAATATAAAGGCACACATTTAAAAATATAATAGTGTAGCATAGACTAAGGTTTCAAAAATGTAATTTAAAGTTTGCAGGCTAGGTGGGAAGTGGGAAGCATAAATCATCATCACAAGGCTAAACTCATAGAACTCTTATGAGGTGGTGCAATATAGGATGACGAGGGGAATTTTTGTTTTTGTTTGTTTTTTTGCCAAAAAAAAAAAATCTAAGAATACTGTTGGTAAAAACTTGTTGTTTCAAACCAAATTTTTGACCACTACAAATAGATATTGAGAAAATCCTAAATACAGAAATAAGGGCTCTGATCCACATCAGTAACAGGTAGGGAAAAAGAATTTGACAAGCACGAATATATCAGAAGGTATGGGGAGAATTTTGAGAGTGGAGGAAGAGCCAGAAATAGAACAGACACACATACATACACACATGTATATGTGTGTACATCTATACACACACATATATACACATATAACATATTTTATAATATATGTTTATCTATAATTCATAACCTGTTTCTATTTTTTAAAGTAAATTAATTATTTCATCAATTATATATATATGGCTCTTTAGGCCATAGAAATGATTTGAAATTCTTGATTCAGCTTTCTGCTACCTGCATACAATACTTAACAAAGAACTCTAATTAATTACCATCTCTATGGAATAAACTCTTCAGGATCATATACATCTCACACACCTACTAACAAATAGGTTATTATAATTAATAAATCATAAATTAAATATTCTGAAAATTATGAGAATATATTTTTAATGAAATGTTATTATGATTATCAGATATTTAAAGGAGGCATATATTACTAACAAATCATGTTATTCGGTCATATTGATTCATTAGAAATGCTTGCCAATGTTGTTTTATGCAGCAGATATCTATAAATTTCAATTCTCCTTTTTTTTTAGTAATGGATGAAGTAATGTTAGAATTTTGTGCAAAAATACTAGAGTTCCCAGATCTCAACAATCTGAGATTACTATTTCTCAAATACATTAAATAAGGACTTAAAAAATATCAAGTACATTTTTCAAAAGGTCAGTCTCCAGCCTTAGCTTTTAAGAATATATTAACTGAAAAACAATGCTAATGGACTCCCTGGCTGACTGAGCAACTGCAGGATATATTATTGGACAGATGTCTTAGTCCCTGAGAGTTGTATCTATGTCAGGTAAACTTACAATGAGTAATACCAATTTTGTGAACTCCTATACCCACAGGTAATTAATTGACTTCCTGTTCACACTCTTTTCGTAATCTAGAAACCAGAACTACCTGTCCACACATTCACTACAACCTAGGCTTTCGTTCTGCCTTATTATTATTCAAAGGACCCCATAGTTAGTTGAAATAGACAGTTTCTCTGATTTCCTTCCTTTCCATCTCTTCACCATTTGGTTTCCTGAATCTTGATCATTTCACCTTGGAATGTATAAAACAAGCCTTTTTAGAAGATGATAATGCAAAGATATTATCAATAATAACACAAAGAGAATGGAAACTATAATGTAAAAAGTATGTTTGTGTGTGTGTGTATTTGTATGTGTTTTAGTGTGTTGGAGCTGAAGTTGGGTTACTTACAGTGAATCTAAAGAGTTCTAAGACATTCGGTGCATGGGAATATGGGAAACAAAGGGGAACATCTAAATAAGAAAACAAAATAAAAATGGCTCTCTATTATTTTCTTTTTCCTGATGGTTATCATCATGTATTTTTACAGGGTTTTCACAGCAGCAATTCCTTTGGACATATCTATTAGGAGCTATGTGTTGATACTTAAGATTTGTCTTGCCCTTGTTCTCCATTATAGGACTCTTCTTGAGAGAGAAGGAAAATGCCCTTTCCAGGTCATCTTCTGACTATAGTAGGTTTCATCCGGACTAGCATGCCCAGATAGTCATTACAAGATTTCTCTTCCCTCTTCTCAAATGGTACCATGTTTCTCTTTTGACCACTTGTTGCAGAATATTTTGAAGTATGACCTAACTGTCAGAATGCTTATTTGAATTCTTTAGGACTGTTTATACCACAGACAGTGATAGGACTAAAGTTCTATCTGCAAGAGTACTGTGAATTAAAAACGGCTTCAACAATTTCCACCCACCCATTCCCTCCCTGATATCCCATGGGAGGGTATTCTTACAAATCTGGAACACTTCCCTTGTAAAGCATGGGAGCTAAGGTGAAAGGCTTCTGCAACATTGGTCAATTGTTTATGTCCCTATAATTTATTTTTTTCCTTGTAAGTAAATGTTTACAAAGTGTAATGTACATAAAGAAAATTACATTCTTCCTTGCATATAGCTCAGTGGATTTTCAGTAATGGAAGGCATTCATGTAATCAGTAATTGGATCAAGGAATAGAAATTTAAGAACACATAAAACCTCCTCTTTTGTTACTTTCCAGTCACTACCATCCCCAAAGTGAACACTCTCCTAATTTCCAACTTTATCAATTAATTTTGCCTCTTTTTATACTTGATACAACTAGTCACATCATGTACTGTTGGTGTTTAACTTCTTTCATTTGACCCTGAATCATAAGATTCATCCATATCAGTGTGTATAATTGCATATCTAATTCATTTTCTTTGCTGTATAGTTTTCCTTTCTGTGAATATAGGACAATATATTTATCATTCTTCAGTTGATGGACATTTGGATGATTTCCGTTTGGAGGTCATTTAAAAAATCATGCTGTTTTAAACGATATAGTAGGTATCTTTTAAAGTGGACCTTATTTTTTAGCATAATATATATCTGTAGTTGACTGTGCACACAATTCTGTTGGGTAAACCCTATGAGTGGAATTGCTGGGCCAATGCATTTGCTTGATTTTGGTAGATACTGCCAAAGTGTTTTCCAAAGTATTTGCAATGATTTACACCCCCCAATACAGTGCATGAGAGCTCCAATTTTTCCACAAACTCAAAATTTGATAGTTTTTCTGTTTTTCATTTCAACCATTCTGGTGCGTGGAAATTTGTATTGCATTGTGACTTTGCATTTCTTTTAAAATTAATTAATTAACTTGATATTTTCACATATATATGATTATTTGTATATCCTCATCAGTGGGGTGTCAGTTCAGCATGTTTCCATTTTTATTGGATTGTTTGTCTTTTTTTAAGTAAGCTCTTTTGGAAAACATATTATAAATATCTTCTCCACTCTGTTAGATGCATTTTCAGTCTGTTAATAGTTATAGAGAGACATTCTTCATCTTAATGTAATTTAACACAGTCCAAATTCTCATTTTTTTGTCATTAGTGCTTTTTAGGTCCATTTAAGAGATGCTATCTACTCTGAGGTTGCAAAGATTTTCTCTTTTATATTTTTAAAATTTATTTATTTTAATTTCTTTATTGTTTTACACCATATTTATATCTGCAGTCCACCTAACTTTTGTGTGTGTGTGCTTTAAGTGGTAAAATAGGGATCCAGATACATTTTCTTTTTCATGTGAATATAAAAATTGGACCAGTAACATATCTTTAAAGTCCCATTCTTCCACAACTGCATTGTAGTGTTGCCTTTGTCATAAATCAGCTGACTACAAACATGTGCATTTGTTTCTCTACTCTATTCTGGGTTATTGGTCAGTTTGACTGTTCTTGCACCTGCACTATCTTAGTATCTGGTGGTACAAATCCTTTGTTCTTCAAAATAACCTTAACTGTTTTTGTCTTGCTGAGATTTCCATTGTGATTATGTTAAATCTGATGTTTGTACCATATTGAATTCTACAAACCATAATCATTGTGTATTCCTCTGTCTTTTTATTATTTCTTTAAAATTGTGTGGTGGTAGAGGTCTTGAACATCTTTTTGAAAGGTATATTTATAGATATTTTTGATATTTTAAGTGCTGTTTAAAATTTTATTTTGTATTTGTTTTTTGGTGGTATAAAGGAACACAATTGATTTTTTTTGCATATTTTCCTTTTATCTAGTGTTCTTTCTAGATTCATTTGTAAGTGCATTTATAAATTTTCCTGTAGATTGGATTGTCTATATTTACAATTTTACAGCCCACACAATGACAGCTTTCTTTATTCCTTTGTGTTTGCTTTATGTAGTTATTTGGGGTTTTTTTTGTTTTTTTTGTTTTTTTTGTTTTTTTAATTTATTTATTTTTATATTTATGGCTGTGTTGGGTCTTCGTTTCTGTGCGAGGGCTTTCTCCATTTGCGGCAAGCGGGGGCCACTCTTCATCGCGGTGCGCGGGCCTCTCACTGTCGCGGCCTCTCTTGTTGCGGAGCACAGGCTCCAGACGCGCAGGCTCAGCAATTGTGGCTCACAGGCCTAGTCGCTCCGTGGCATATGGGATCTTCCCAGACCAGGGCTCGAACCCATGCCCCCTGCATTGGCAGGCAGATTCTCAACCACTGCGCCACCTGGGAAGCCCTAGTTATTTGTTTTTTAAATTTATTTATAGATATATTTCAAGTTAAGTAAAGGTTTCCTGTATAATTTTGAGGGCCACTTTGTTGAGTTGGTTACGTTGTGCATATGTTAGACTTCCGTCTTGTCTCAGAGTGGCAGAGGAAGAAATTATTATTTTTAGAGATTCTCAGTGACTAATTTTTTCATTTACGGTCCTGATTTATTTAGCTGAACTTCAGCTCATAAACTCTTCCCTGGGATTTGAAGGTTCATTCAAAAGTTAAGTGACTAGAGAAATTAATAAATTAAGAAGAGAGTCGACATGGAAAAAGTAAAATTGCCTTACTATTTAATAAAGAGTTTAAATTATGGAAAAAGCAGGTTTGGTTTGGTTTGGTTTGGTTTTCTACAAGGCAGCATTGCTACAGACATAGGGATTTAATTTGTTTTTGACCAAGATTTTCCTATGACAAATTGGTAACTGGTTAATGGTCTTCATTCTCTTTATTAGGCAACAAGACATCTTGGAAGATTTATTCATCTTCTGAAAAGAGAAGAAGGGTGACAAAATGCTGCCCATATTATATGACCACTCCAATTTTAAGAGCAGTGTATTTAGAAGGAAAAAAAAGATACTGAGTAACCATAGAATGAAGAATACACTTTTTGATAAAAGAATAAAATTCCAAACTATAACATGCATAAAAAAACCTGAATAATGCAAAACCTTCCCTCAATAAGACACAAAACCTAAATAATGTGATGGCATTTGTCTGCCTCATTTATAGGCCAGCTACCCTTTTCTCTTTCATGTTACATATTGGGTAGTTCTCTCAGATTAAAACTGAAAGTAACTTTTCCCCATGAATTAATTACCCTAATTGGAATCTGATGTCATAATTGAAATTAATACATAGGTAGATAATAGATAGGTGTTAATACACTTAGATATCACAATTTCATCAAACTATTTCCCCACCGTTATGCATATATCATTGCAGAGTATTCATACGTTTAATGTTAAGGTGATTATTTAACTTTTGCCCAAATATACAGATATAGGGCCCAAAAATACAAAATGTAAATTTATGACAATCTAGAATGGCACTGGTTGCATATATATGTAGCATTTAAGGTAGAGCCTTTGGAAATAATTTGGATTTATCGTCAGAGCTTATAACTTAAGTTCAGTCCTCTACTCCTAAAGTTGTTATCATATATATATATTTATTATTGAGGAATTTTACCATTGAGTTTTCTCATTTTCTCAGCTTAAACTTGGAAGCAGAGAATTAGAGGCTTAGGATAGGGAGGAGGCAATTGCTTTGTATTGTAAGTGTCATACCAATGGAAGTTTATTGTTTGCTGCTTTATAATAATCTTTACTTTTAGAGCATCTTCAGGTGTACATAAGAACTGAGAAGATATTACCATATATTTAGAAAGTTTCCATCTACACTAGCATATAGTTTTTCTGATTATAAAAATCGTACATTAGTATGATACATTTCTTACAATTAATTAACAACATCGATGTTATTATTAACTAAAGTCCACAGTTTATTTAGATTTACTTAGTTATTACTTATCCTTTTTCTACTTCAGGATGTGGAGTTATATTTATTTATTTTAGCAGGTAAGCAAGATGTTACAGCAAGATGTTCTAATCTCATCCGATATATTTCTTGTCCAAGTACTAGAATCAGCCTTTTTCCAAGTTACCCGGTTCCTTTTATTGGAGAATCAATCATATTAAGAACTAAGATCTGGCACTAGTTGTGCTTGTCATCACTAAGGCCCTCCTAGCTAGCAGAGAAAAGATATATATGAGCATACAAACCTATATGTTTACATATCTATAAATATTTCTGTTTATAATCATCCATACTGTATTAAGCTAAACATGAGTTCTTACTGATGTCTCCAACTATAACCTATTAATACATGACTCCTTCTAGCCTCCTTCCCTTGCTTATCTGTAAATTTTCACTCCAGCAGTGAGAAAACTGGCTCCCATCATCCATTATCCATTTACTTAATTGTTCCTAATGGAGTTTTAAGGAAGTCTAACATTCTTTGGTAATTTTAATTCTTCCTAATACGATATAACTTTTTTTTCTGGACTATATGTATTATCACATAATATTTTTAGCCCTGTTTTCCAGTCCTTATCTTCCGCTACTTTAAATTCCAGGATTCAGCCTAACATATTGCTCAAGGTTCTCCTTCTCAACAAGATGTTCTAAAATGCTGTGTGTACTCAATGAACAACATCACATGTTATCTTACAGTCACTGAGTATTCTAATATATTACAGAAATTGAAGCTAAATGCTACAATTTAAAATAACTTTAATAGCTCATGTTTGCTGAAGGGGTATATGTGAATGTGCAATAGGAACTTAAAAAAACTGAAGTAATATGAGTAGATACACCTAGATTTTTATGATTTTTCTCCAACAGATAAAGTTGCAGTGTCAGTACTTCTTTTTCTTAAGTGAAATATAGTTGATGTACAATGTCAGTACTAATTTAACAGCAAATTTAGGCAATTCACATAGTTTATGTTTTTACAAAGTATTCAACTCAGCTTGCAGAACAATAACTCTCTTCAAGCTCAAAAGCTATGTAATAATTAGACTATGCACATTAAAAATATACATATATAACTAGGATAAAGTTTTGGTTAAAACACAACTGAAGTTTCACAGACTTTAAGGTGGAGAAGAAAGGCACATCTTTCTAGTTATGATTATTCTCATGCTGTAGGACTCAGTAGTATGTTTTAACAGGGTATAATAAATAGCATGATTTAGTCTAAATAGACAGGTAAGCAAAATATGTTTAAGAGAATTTCCACTGAGTGTATGTATTACCTATGTAACACATGGCCCCCAATATTATTTTTGATTTATATATTTTAAATTATTTATTTATTTATTTTTAACATCTTTATTGGAGTATAATTGCTTTAAAATGGTGTGTTAGTTTCTGCTTTATAACAAAGTAAATCAGCTACACATATACATATATCCCCATATCACCTCCCTCTTACGTCTCCCTCCCACCCTCCCTATCCCACCCCTCTAGGTGGTCACAAAGCACCGAGCTGATCTCCCTGTGCTATGTGGCTGCTTCCCACTAGCTATCTATTTTACATTTGGTAGTATATATAAGTCCATGCCACTCTCTCACTTCGTCCCAGCTTACCCTTCCCCCTCCCCGTGTCCTCAAGTTCATTCTCTAGGTCTGCATCTTTATTCCTGTCCTGCCCCTAGGTTCTTCAGAACCATTTTTCTTTTTTTTTTAGATTACATATATATGTGTTAGCATGCGGTATTTGTTTTTCTAACTTACTTCACTCTGTATGACAGACTCTACGTCCATCCACCTCACTACAAATAACTCAATTTCGTTTCTTTCTATGGCTAAGTAATATTCCATTGTATATATGTGCCACATCTTCTTTATCCATTCATCTGTCGATGGACACTTAGGTTGCCTCCATGTCCTGGCTATTGTAAATAGTGCTGCAATGAACATTGTGGTACATGACTCTTTTTGAATTATGGTTTTCTCAGGGTATATGCCCAGTAGTGGGATTGCTGGGTCGTATGGTAGTTCTATTTTTAGTTTTTTAAGGAACCCGAAACAAGGGTTTCTTGCCTCTTAGGCAGGTTCAAACTTTTTCCCCGACTCCCTCCTGGCTAGCTGGGGTGCACTAGCCCCCTTCAGGCTGTGTTCATGCAGCCAACCCCAGTCCTCTCCCTGGGATCTGACCTCCGAAGCCCGAGCCTCAGCTCACAGACCCCACCCGTCCTGGTGGGTGAGCAGACAAGCCTCTTGGGCTGGTGATTGCTGGTTGGCACCGATCCTCTGTGCGGGAATCTCTCCGCTTTGCCCTCTGCACCCCTTTTGCTGCGCTCTCCTCTGTGGCTCCGAAGCTTCCCGCCTCCGCCACCCTCAGTCTCCGCCGGAGAAGGGGCTTCCTAGTGTGTGGAAACCTTTCCTCCTTCACAGCTCCCTCCCAGTGGTGCAGGTCCCGTCCCTATTCTTTTGTCTCTGTTTTTTCTTTTTTCTTTTGCCCTACCCAGGTATGTGAGGAGTTTCTTGCCTTTCGGGAAGTCTGAGGTCTCCTGCCAGCGTTCAGTAGGTGTTCTGTAGGAGTTGTTCCACATGTAGATGTATTTCTGGTGTATTTTTGGGGAGGAAGGTGATTTCCATGTCTTACTCTTCTGCCATCTTCAGAAAGCTGCCTTTTAATTTATTTTCTTTTTATTCAAGTATGTGTGATTTACAATATTATATTAGTTTCAGGTGTACAACATAGTGATTCAATATTTTCATAGATAATGCTTCATTTAAAGTTATTTTAAAATGTTGGCTATATTTCCTGTGTTGTACAATACATCCTTGTAGCTTATTTATTTTATACATAGTAAGTTGTACCTCTTAATCCCTTACCTCTATCTTGAACCTCTTCCTTCTCTCTCCCCACTGGTAACCACTAGTTTGTTCTCTATATCTGTGAATCTGTTTCTTTTTTGTTATATTTATTTCTTTGTTTTATTTTTTAGATGCCCCATAGAGGTGATAAAATATAGTATTTGACTTTCTCTATCTGACTTATTTCACTAAGCATAACACCCTCCAGGTCCATCCTTGTCACCAATGGCAAAATTTTATTATTTATTTCATTCAATACTTATGGATGAGTAATATTCTATTATATAAATATACCACATCTTCTTTATCCATCCATCTGTTGATGGACACTTAGGCTGCTTCCATATCTTACCTATTATAAATAATGCCGCTGTGAAATTGGGGTGCATTATCTAATTAGTTTTTTAATTTTCTTCAGATATATACTCAGGAGTGGAATTACTGGGTCATATGGTAATTCTATTTATAGCTTTTTGAGGAATCTCCATACTGTTTTCCATAGTGGCTAAACCAACTTACCTTCCAACCAGCAGTGTACAAGGGTTCCCTTTTCTCTACATCCTCCCTAACTTTTGTTATTTGTGGTGTTTTTGATAATAGCCATTCTGAGAGGTGCAGGATGATACCTCATTGTGGTTTTGATTTGCATTTCCCTGATGATTAGTGATGTTGAACATTTTTTCATGTGCCTGTTTACCATCTGTGTGTATTCTTTGGAAAAATGTCTATGCAAGTCTTCTGACCATTTTTTAATTGTTTTTTTTTTTAATACTGAGTTGTATGAGCTGTTTAAATATTTTGGATATTAACCCCTTATTGGACATATCATTTGCAAATAATTCCTCGCATTCAGTAGGTTGTCTTTTCATTTTCTTGATGGTTCCCTTTGCTGTGCAAAAGCTTTTGAGTTTAATTAGGTCCCATTTGTTTATTTTTGCATTTGTTTCCTTTACTTTAGGAGACAAATCCAAAAAATATTGCTACAATGTATGTCATTTTATGTCAAAGGGTGTTCTGCCTATGTTTTCTTCTAAGAGTTTCATGGTTTCTTGTCTTACATTTAGATCTTTCATCCATTTTTAGTTTATTTTTGTATATGGTGTGAGAAAATGTTCTAATTTCATTCTTTTATGTGTAGCTGTCCAGTTTTCCCAATGCCACTTATTGAAGAGACTGTCTTTTTTTCCATTATATATTTTGCCTCCTTTGTCACACATTAATTGACCATATGTGCATGATTTTATTTCTGGGCTCTTTATTCTCTTCCACTGATCTATGTGTCTGTTTTTGTGTCAGTACCATACAGTTTTGATTACTGTAGCTTTGTACTGTAGTCTGAAGTCAGGGAGCATGACCCCTCCAGCTTTGTTCTTTTCTCTCAAGGTTGCTTTTTTTATTTGGGGTTCCATATAAATTTTAGGATTATTTGTTCTACTTCTATGAAAAATATTATGGATATTTTGATAGGGATTGCATTAAATCTGTAGATTGCTTTGGTTAGTATGGACATTTTAACAATATTAATTCTTCCAATCTATGAACATGGGATATCTTTCCATTTTTTGTATCATCTTCAGTTTCCTTCATCAGTGTTTTATAGTTTTCAGAGTATAGGTCTTTCACCTCCTTGATTAAGTTTATCCCTAGGTATTTTATTTCTTGTTATGTGATTTTGAACAGTATTGTTTTTTGCTTTCCCTTTCTGAAGGATCATTATTAGTGCATAGAGAAACAACAGATTTCTGAATATTAATCTTGTATTCTGCAACTGAATACAAGAATTCTGAACTCATTTATTAGTTCTATTAGTTTTTTGGTGGGCACTTTAGGGTTTTCTATATATAGTATCATATCATCTGCAAATAGTGATAGCTTTACTTCTTCCCTTCCAATTTGGATGCCTTTTATTTCTTTTTCTTGTGTGATTGCTGTGGCTAGGACTTCCAATACTATGTTAAATAGAAGTGGTGAGAGTGGGCATCTTTGTCTTGTTCCTGATTATAGAGAAAAAGCTTTCAGCTCTTCACCATTTGGTATGATTTTAGCTGTGGATTTGTCATAAATGGCCTTTATTATGTTGAGATATGTTCTCTATACAAACTTTGACGATAGTTTTTATTATAAATGGATGTTGAATTTTGTCAGATGCTTCTTCTGCATCTATTGTGATCATGTGATTTTTAACTTTCATTTTGTTAATGTGGTGTATCACATTCATTGATTTGTGGATATTGCTTTATATTGGTTTCAAATAAACTTTTAAAATTAGAATATATTGAGATTTACAGAAAAGTTTGCAAAAATAGTACAGAGAGTTCCTGTGTACCTCTGATCTAGTTTCCCCTATTACTACCAAATTACATTTCTATGGCATATTTATCAAAACTAAGAAATTGATATTGCTACACTATTATTAACTGCTGCTTGGTTTATTTGGATTTTAACAACTTTCCATTAATGTCCTTTTACTTTGTGAGAATCCAACCCAGGGTAATATGTGTTTAGTTGCCATATGTCCCCAGTCTCCTCTGGGCTGTTAGAATTCCTCATTCTTTTTCTTTTTTCTATTATTATGACTACCTTAAAGTACCCTGCAGAAATTCTGTAGAATGCCCAAAATCTGGGTTTGTCTAATTTTTTTTTTCATGATTAGAGTGTTACAAGTTTTTGGATAGAACCCTGATAGCTTATATCACCATGTCATATCACAGCATCCACATGACATATCATAGTCATAATATACATATAACACCAGTGGTGATGTTAAGTTTCATATTAAGTGAGTGAAATGGTAATTATGGAACACATATTTTACCTGAGACATACACTTATGTATACATTGCATTATAATGAAAATGTGCATTTATACATGAGTTCTGCAGTGCTAATGCTTACAGAAACCCTAATTCTCATGGTAGGAAATAGCTGCTTTATATTACTTTCTGAGACTACAAAATAGAGTGTTGGTAAATTAAAGGCTGTTAGAAAATTCTACGCCTGTAAAACTGACTATGAGGTTTTCTTCCATACAAAACATAAACAAAATGTCCTTATTCTCTGTATTTAGTTAATATTACCCTTGAGTTTTGGCTAGGCACTGTATACAATACTCTTTGCTTTAAAGATGTTTAAGCTCTATGATATTTTAAAGAGGCAATTAACAAGGTAAAATGATAAAAATGAAACAATTGTCTCCAAATCACTAATGCAAGTTTGTTAGTATATTTCAGATTGCCTTTGAAAGAGGATTTTAAGAAAGGATTATAACTAGGTGTAATTAAGACTGTTCAAGTGGCTCAGATTTCACCCTGGTTTGATTTGGACTTTTAAAAAAATATATTTATGTATTTTTTTCTACATAGTTGGAACCTATATGAATTTTCAATATGTAGTTTCTTAGAATTTTTATTGGGAGTGAGAATAAATGTTCTTTTTACAAATAATCAGTTTTAACACAATCTTCTAGTGGATGGGTAGCTAAAGGATAAAAACTTCCCCTAAAGTTTCAGAAAGTAATTGTGCAGTAAGATGTTTGCCCACTGGCCCTTGTAATGACAAAATGTTTGTCTGAGTTAATCCCCTTGTCTGGTTTCTTCTCATAGGAATGTGATCTATGGGTGATGCTACTCAATTATGTTGTCTTCTGAAATATTCACATATTGAAATATTTGTAAATATAAAGTGAAATAGATAATAAAGAAGAGAGTAGAAAAATCAAGTTTTAGAAAATTAACTAATAACTTTGAATTTATTTTTGAATGGGCACAGTCCTCTAATTAAAACATTTAGTAAAATGATTGCTGACTCAACAGACTTAAACTAACATTTGATTTAAACCGCTCATTTTTCAGGTAAGAAGTGCACCTGGAAATATTAAATTAATTATCTTAGCTCACCTAAGCTTATTTCTTAAAATACAGTTTTGTTTAGACGAGTTTTAAGTTACACTTAGATTTCTAAATATATTTCTGTGATAGTGTTCATTTTTCAGCCCTAATATGTGAAACACCTAGAAAGGGTAAAAAATTGACTGTACTACCAATCTTACAGAGTAATTTATGTGATGAGTCATGGAGTTACTGAACCGGCTAGGAATCATAAGATTCCTGCTAAGTTAAGAGAATCGATAAAAATTTAAAAAAAGAAAAAAGGCAGCCAAGCAATGTGAGGTAAACAGAGTAGATGTGTATGATATTCTTAAAAACATCTCTTTCAGGATGTCCTGCTGGTAGAGGAAACATTAAATTAGATTTAAATATAGAACTGTGACATATTTTAGTATATGAACTGTCACTCCACCTGTCAGGGAGGCTTATATTACTTGTATTCACAGCAATTCATTTTTTTTTAAATTCAAAGGTAATCTGACAAAAAGTCTCCTTTCTACCACCAATGCTGAACTTTTAAATACTGGCAAGAAAAGCTTAATCCTTAGAAGGTTTTCATTTTTTTTGGAAAGGAAAGTTTGTCCAACAGAAAAGTGTTGATTGTTTCTCTCTCCTAACTTTGGAGGAATGTCAGGTTTAAGATCACTTTTATTATCATTTTTATTTTAACTTTGTCCCTTGCTAAGGAAAGAATAATAAAAATAAACTGTGGAGTTTGGAAATAAGTCTGTAAAGCAAAAAGCAGTCAACAAAAGAGTGACTGACTAACAATGTTTATCTGAAATGCTACGCCACATTTATTGAAACAAAGGATCTTGTCTGTCAGATTATCTGGAAGCTGCAGGCAGTATATCCGAGGTAAACTTAACCTTGATGTTGTGGCTAAATGAGTACAGTCCTCTCATTCCAACATCTGAGTTAAAAAAATAGAAATCTAACATCACATTCTATCATTTAACATCATTTAAATTCTGAGTTGAAAGGACCTTAAAATACATTTCACCTAATCCTCCCATTTTGCAGGTGAACACACATGAAAATGTTAAATGACTTACCATAGCTCACCTAAGTATTTTGGGATAGCTAAGTGGAAGAATAAATGATACTACAACATCCTAACTTCATGTACTTAGATAAATAGAGGTGTAGATGTATGAATATATTTATGAACTTTATAATACAAATATTTGATTTATATAATATAAATGCTATTTAAGTTAAAAATACTTCAGAGTTGGTAATTTAGATTTCTAAAATTCTCTACATTTTCAGTGTTTCAGGAGAGAATTTCATTGACTTGGCATTTTATAGTTGTTCAAGCTCTGTAAAGAAAGAAAGAAAACAAACAAAAACATAGCATGGCAGACTGGGTAGGAGGGGAGTTTGGGGGAGAATGGATACATGAATATGAATGGCTGAGTCAGTTTGCCGTGAACCTGAAACTACCACAACATTGTTAATCAGCTGTACTCCAATATAAAATAAAAAGTTAAAAAAATAATAATAATTTTATGTTTAGAAATACAGTAATTAGAACAGAAAGTATTATTATAAAATAATTAGATAATATCATTGCAAGAACTGCTTCTGAGCCAGCCTGACTGACTTTATTTCCTTCTTTTTTATCCCAAACATATTTTTAAGACTACAGAAAATAATAGCATCTGACATCTAAGCATTATGATGTTCTTTAATATTTAGGGATTTCTCAGTTATACTATAACAGAGTACTAAAATTTAAGTGTTTAGAGTGAACCTGCTTATGTCGGTAGCATGACGGCCGTTACTTAACACCAATACTGACACTGGCAGTTTGCCATCTGATTGTCAGTTTTTCTTTCTGAGCAATGCAGCTGTGGTACTGTTGTAATTAGAACCTTTCATTAGCATTTTTCTAATTTAATCTTGTCTTTCCTCTCTACTAATGCATTAAATATAATTTTTTAAATGTTTATTTTCATTTTGTAAAAGAGACTGAAGTGTGTGTGTGTGTATTCTTTGAAATCATCTCAGGAGTTATGAGAGTCAGTTATCCCTGACGTAGATGTTAACATTAACAAGTGGGTAGATTATTTGATTTTGTAGACTTATTTTTTAAAGGCAAAATACTATATTATATGAAGGGGACATGATTATATTTTAAAAAGCTATAAAGTTATAAAACATATGAAGCTTACTTCTTACTAAGACACCATAATACTTTTTTTTTTAAGTTGGTAAAATACTCAGTGACAGATTTGCTCATTTCCTTCCTTGGCATTAGGGAGAAATGAAACCCTGGCTTTGGCTGGACTCTGACACCACATGCCAAATTAATTAATGTAAATTTTCTTGCCTTTTAAAAAAACATATATTCTATTTTCCATCCTTTAAACATCTAAATACACACATTCAGAACACAGACACAGATGAATACTGTTCTCTAGTAATGATCATCAGCAATTGAAAGATAATCCCTTAATAGATAAACTCATGTTTAAACAAATTTTACTCACAATCTCAGAACTGCCTGGGTAAACAGATGGAGCTGGCATAGTGTCTTAAAGGTCAAGACATTAAGACTGGGTTGAGCCAATTAAGTGGAAGGGGAAGAGTATAGCAGAGCTGAGGATTGTCTGGAGAAAACACTTTGGTTACACCCTCGCTTCAGTAATGATCTGAGAGTGTCAACAGAAAGTTTCCAACTAAATCCACCTTTTATGATGATGTATGATGAGAAAAAGAGCCAAAGCACAGATTAAAAAGGGGACTGTGCTGTTGATTCAACACCTGCAGCATTTGTCTTCCTTATTTTATAGTATTCTCCTTATAAAGCCAGAATAATGGATTAAAAACAGATTAATTAGTTGATATTGTTATTTAGCAATTTTAACTATCATATATTATAAATAATTAGTTACTTTAATTTTATCTTTGCCCTGAGGAAAGTATACACACACACACACACACACACACACACACACACACACATATATATTATATATATTATATATATTACAGTGGGTAATCCATTTGGGGTTGACTGTTTTTGCCAGATTGACTGATTTATGTTCTTTGATACAGAGTTAAGGGCAAGTAAAGGAAGAGGGTTTTTTTCTGAGAGTGTAAATAAAGATAAACTTCTTTGTATTTGCTTTGATGTCTCTTTATGATATTTTCTCTTAACACCAATGATTAAGAGTGAAGTTTTTGGTAAGTAAAGCAGAATTGTTTTCACAGAAAATAAAGATATTTTTCCCCATTAAGCACATACCTAAGGGAGATTTTTGAGATCACTCTTGAGTATTTGGTTTAAAATAAGCTGTTGTCAAATCTCCTATTTTATTCAACTATCAGAATAGGACTTGTATTAACACTAAGATAATTATTTTTCTTAGTTTTCGTATCCACAACCAGTAATTGCCTTTTTAGTAAGAGACAATTGCATAGGTGAGAAAACAGATTTCAGAGCCTAAAATTTCAGTATGGATAATCTTCTCTGAATTTATGATTTACATCTGGTTCTAATATTATAAACCCATAAAAAAGTGAAAGTATATAAGTTTGGGTTTAAGAGAATAAGAACAATCCTCTATTAAGTTTCAGTCATTAATTTGAATTTGCTGCCTATTTCAGAGTCTACTTTAGCATGCAGTTAAGGGTCAGTAGTATGATGCCAATACATTTCAGAGGAACTTAACAACAGCACCTTAGTATGCCTTGTCTTGTGGGTTCTTAATAAATATTTTCTTCTATTTCTCTAAGTCTTAGAAATATGTCATGCAAAGTACTGAGATAGTCTTAGATCTCCAAATGTGAATAAGATGATATTATGTGGAGGAATTAAACAACTTTTTCTGAAGAATGTTTCACAGTAAAAGTCACTTAAAAATCTTTGAATGGTTCTAATTTTCCCTAGCACTGTCTGCTAATACCTGTTCCTTATCTCCACAGTCTTCAAAAGTCCATTCTGTAATTCCTTTATCTACTTGTTTAGAAAATTGGTGTGTCTTTCTTCACCACTCAAGAACTTTGTAAAACATTTCAAGTAACCTCATTCACAGTAATTGGGCCGGAAAAAATAAAATGTTCAAGAATTAGTATCTCAGCAAAGAGACTCCTATAATTTGCATGGATACCATCACTACTTTTTTTATTTCCAGATGCCATCCACAAGATTGAATAAGTTGGGTGCTGAGTGCAACAGAACACAATTTGATTGTTTTACTTTCTCTGAGAATTTGTTACCTCTGCTTGGGTTGAATCCCAGGAAAGCCATGACTTCACTGGTCAGAAGGTGAAAAGTCCTCTGGTCACATTGACCCCTAAAATGCTCTCATTTTGTAATTAATATGACTGCTTTAGCATACATTTACAAATTAACGTTCATTGTTCTAAAGCACTTTAAGCTGTTTCTTGCAATAAGGGAGGTGGAGAACCTTTCTATTTGTTTTGCTTTAATTTTATAACTGGAAGTTCTACCTTACTCCCCAATTTGCCAATTTGGGAATTTGCAGGATGCTATGGGAGGAGTTACGGACAATGAGCAAATGGGAGTGTAACTCAACAGGCCCTTCTTGAATAGTACCATCCTGAGGAAGTACTGGCATTCGCTAGGCTCAGCAGGTTTTCTGACTTACTGACACATTCTTTCATAAAGTGCTTTGGTCAAGTAAAGTCCCAAAGTTTCCTAGGAAACAACCTCTGAGATGATGATCTGCATGCAGGGAGTTTACTGAGGAGTGTTCTTGGGACATTACCTGTAAGGGAATGAGGGAAGCAGGATGATGTAGGAATCAGTAAAATGGTCATTGGTGACAACAGGGGCCTCTGGAGATGCCACAGGGGGAGCCCTAGAGCTGCCATGAGTGCTAAGAATTGTCTAGAATAGAGGTAAGGGGTCTTGTGCCCTCACATTTCCAGTATTGCCCAGTCATTGGCAAACCCACACACAGAGATGTGGTGTAAACTTAGGTTAGGCAGCTCCAATTGGCAGAGGGTAATTCCTCAGAGAGACTCCATGAATTGTCAGTAATCACATTTATGGCAGCTGGGAAATGAATATTTGGGTCCCGAAGAGATACTTTTGGCATAATACAGCATCTGCTATAATGCATCAATCACACTCTTTACATGCATTTATTTCATAGAGCAAGTCATGTAGGAAAAGTTTATAAATTTTGGGGGGAATCTTTAGCTTAATGGGACTACCTGAAGCCCCATCACTGTAGCCAGTCTCAAATTCTCAACAAATGTTTATTTTCTCTTTCTTCTACTATGCATTCAAGATTTCCCTTGCCCAGCTATCATTCTTTTAATTTATAAGGTTACTTAATGGAGTGATTCATACCCTCATGAATTAGGGGTCTGAGTCCCTGATCTCTCCTCAGGCTATGGCTGTGGCACTTGTCCATTTTTGGTCAAAATTGAATTGAAATATCAACTACTTTTAAATGCATATTTATTTTATGTACTTTGTGTTTAGTTTGCTCTTCCAGCTTCAAAACAAACCTATCAGCACTGAAAAGACAGCATAATCTAAAAATAATATATAGAAGGGTCAACATACAGGTTCTGAATTTGTGATAGCAATCAAATGTTGACATATTATAATCAATATAGTATGTGGTTTAGCGTCAGACACTGTGCTGTGAGGGACTTCATCATAGGTTTGGGTAATTTGATGTAATGGTAAAGCTGAGAGCAAAGAGACTAGGAATGCCCGATGGAGCAGCAGATACTTAAACCCAAAAGGCACTGGGAAAATCATGGTGGAGGAGGTAACTTTTGTGTTAACTAGAGAAGTGGCAAGTGATTCTAGGGAAAGAGCCGAACACAGTGAAACACAGAAGCGGAAAAAAGAAGCGCTTCCTTGGGGTATGGCAAGCAATTTATCTTATTAATATCAGGTGACAAAGAATATAAGAAATTTTTTTAAAAATGAAACAATGCAGGGTTTTATGAAAATTAAAAGGATTAAAAAGAACTGAGAACTTTTGTCTTGATTATAAAGCTCTGTTTGAAATTAAACGATAAGAAAACTTCCAGGGATTAAAAATTACAGGAAGAAATAGGCAAGAAAATTCATTATAGAAAACAGACAGGAACAAGAGGTTCAAAGACTGGTCATTCAAGCTAATATGGTTATAAGAAAGTAATCATCAGAATTGTAACATATAACTATCCAAATATTGAACATATTTTTAGAGTGCGAGTGGAGGGCCTGAAGCTTCTCTTGTCTAGTGTCCCTACCACCTCTCTTGCTATAAATACAAAAAGACTTCTGCTGAATGTGGCTTAGAAATCTCTTCTCAATTAAAAACAATTAAGTGTAAATATAATATAAAGTATTAGATCCTTTGCTAGGTTTGATTAAACATGCATCTAATTTATAATATCCAACTTACATATAGTACCCAAACTCCTTCCAATAGTGTTCAATATGCTATTTTTATTAAAATAGGTGATATATGGAAAATTTACCATAAGGAAAGTATATTATAAAGTTGATTGATAGCCTCATTATGTATTATGTTTCACTTTCTGGTACTATAAAATGAGGGGGTTTGACTAAATTATCAGTATAGACTTTTCTAGATTTAAATAATATGAATCAATGCGTTTTCAATATTATAAAAGTAAAAATCTAGTAGATTTGTAGAAATACAAAAGTGATTTTTGAATGCTGTGATTAAATCACATCTATTCACATCAAGCATTTTAATTTATTCTTTTTTTTTTCTTATTTAGCCAAATGTTATATGGCTCTAATTTAGTAAATGGTGGGCTAATGGAATAACAGAATGAACTGCATTGTATATTTAAATATCCAGGCTTAATGATTTAATGGACAAGTATACATTTTCTTAAGTGCCAAAATAGAAAAAAAAAATATATTAGAAGCTTTGAGCTTAGTCTGAAACACTCTACCTGACTACCTCTGGTACCCAAGGCTATTGCATGATTTACTGTCCAGTGAAAGTCAGAAAATTTAGGTTTTTCTAAATAAAATCTAAGCATAAACGTATAGATTAAACTACTATCCATCTTAGCCAGGCAATAGGGTATACTGGTTAAAAGTATTTTGGTAGTAATAAGATTCATCTATACATCTCTCAAGTAACTGTTGACCTTTCTGCCACCTACTCCTCCTACACACTTTGATGAGTCTAATATCCTTATTTGTATCCTCTGCTGTGACCCATGGCCCAGTTGACTGCTGGTTGCCACTTGGCCAGAAACATCTATCTCACTTTCCTCAGAGGACAAAGGGAAAGGTAATTTAAAGAAATCACACTTCACTTTACTGACTTCTACTTTTTTCTCCACATGTTACTACACAATTCTATGTGAGTGAATCAGAAGGCTATTACAAGTCAAAGGAATTGAAACTTAATCATGCAATAAGTATATATTCAATAAATATGCCGTGGTGAAAAAAAAAGACCATATCTGTTTAATTTCTTGAAACCCTGTTCAAGCTGCTCCATGTACCCACTCTCTAGGCTGCAATGAAATTCATTTTCAGTCATAATACTGGATGAAGTGAAGAAAACTTTCTCTTCCTTAGAATACTACTTAAGAACCCAAAGGTTAATTGTAAATAGTGCTGCAGTGAACATTGGGGTGCATGTGTCTTTTTGAATTACGGTTGTCTCTGGGTATATGCCCAGTAGTGGGATTGCTGGGTCGTATGGTAGTTCTATTTTTAGTTTTTTAAAGAACCTTCATACTGTTCTCCATAGTGGCTGTATCAATTTACATTCCCACAAACAGTGCAAGAGAGTTCCCTTTTCTCCACACCCTCTCCAGCATTTGTTGTTTGTAGAATTTTTGATGATGGCCATTCCAACTGGTGTGAGGTGATACCTTGTTGTATAGTGAACTCTTCTCAGTGTTCTGAGACCTAAATGGGAAGAAAATCCAAAAGAAAGGAGATATATGTATATGTATAGCTAATTCACTTTGCTATACAGCAGAAACTAACACAACATTGGAAAGCAACTATGCTCCAATAAAAATTAATAAAAAATAAAAACAAACCAAAAAAGAACCCAAAGGGGAGACTTTCCTTCAGTCTATCACACAAGTCCCAGGTGATGTGCTAGTTGATCCAGGCCACCTTGAATATGGCTTCTCTGCCACCTTTTCCCTGGATTAAATCTAGTAATCTTTTCAAGGCTGATGGCCAGAGCACCCTGAGCACAGCCACCCAAGAGGCAGCATGAGGCAGTCATTCCCAGGGACTCATGAGGAAGTATGGCCCACAAAATCTTAATCCTCTTCCAGGTTTTTACTGGACACTATCTAGACACCCTTCCTCCTACTACTACAAATTCCAGCCTACGTTTCCCTTTTATTGAGACACTAACGTTTTACGTTAGAAAGTTTCTTCTTGGGATTAAGGACATTAACAGGCCCCTTAGGAAAGGAGATTGAAGATCATCTCTTATTCCTTCCATACACCTAGAGCAGTGGGAACAAATCATAGATTAATTTCTCAGTCATTATCTCACCATATATGACTTAGCCTCATTGTCAAAGTGGAGGAAAAGGAAGGTATTGTAGGTTGAGTGGGGGATCTTGTATATTACACCATTCTCATATGTTAACCAAAATTTCAGAAATGGAGACCTGATTGAAACAGGCATTCATTTGGGCTTTGTTAGGACTGCAGCCCAGGAGACACAGATTCAAGAAGCACTTGAATTGTGTTCTTCTGCCAGACTACAAAATGGAAGAAGTTTATACAGGCAAAAACTGTAAGGCCACAGTTAGTTACATGAGTTGTTTATTAAGGATTATAATTGGAGGCAAGGAGTAAGGGTGCTTGTTAAGCAAGGAAAGGTTGGGATCCAAAATGGCTGCATAGTCACAAGGGGAATGACCTTGAGGCCACAAGGTTGCAGCTAGCAGATATTGTTTTAAAAATGGCTGGTGTCCTTGGTTTGGTATAGTCCACAGAAAGTTCAAGTTCTCAAGCGGTACAGGGACATGTGTGAGACAGGATCCTCAGGGGCTACCTGACTCAATTTCTTATGTCTGAACTATGATTACTCCATTATGATTTTAATCTGTCATCACATTTAACAAAAAAATTCACAATGAAGTATAAAATTTAAAAGTGATATTTATTATGAAAGAAGGAGCTGAAGAAAGGTAGCAGACAGTATACTAAAATTAATACTGTCTTTGAAATCTCAGATGTGAATTGGAAGGCCAAATTAGATGTTTTCTGAAGACATGCGCTTGGCAAGATGCTTTATATTTATTTTTTAAATTGAAGTATAATTGACAAAAAATCATATTAGTTTTGGGTATACAGCACAGTGATCAAATCTTTAAATACATTTTGAAATGGTCACCACAATAAGGCTAGTTACCTCTGTCACCATACAAAGTTATTAAAATATTATTTACTATATTCCCTATGCTATATATTACATCTCCATGACTTACTTATTTTATAACTGGAAGTTTATACCTGTTAATCCCATCACCTATTTTGCCTGTCCCCCAAACCCCCTCCCCTCTGGCAACCACCAGTTTGTTTTCTGTACCTATGAGTCTGTTTCGGTTTTATCTTGTTTGTTTGTTTGTTTTGTTTTTAGATTCCACATATAAGTAAAATCATATGGTATTTGGTATCTGTCTTTCTCTCTCTGACTTATTTCACTTATAATATCCTCTAAGTCCATCCATGTTGTCACAAATGGCAAATTTTTATTTTTTACGGCTGAATAATATTCTATTGTGTGTGTGTGTGTGTGTGTGTGTGTATATATATCTATATATATATATATATATCTCACATCTTTATCCATTCATCTATTGATAGACACAAGTTGTTTTCATATCTTTGCTATTGTTAATGCTGCAATGTACACGGGGGTGCATATATCTTTTTGAGTTAGGATTCTTATTTTCATTGGATAAATACCCAGAAATGGAAGTACTGGATCATATGGTAGTTCTATCTTTAGTTTTGTGAGGAACCTCCATACTATTTTCCATAGTGTTTCACCAGTTTACATTCCCACCACTAGTACATGAGGATTTCCTTTTCTCCACACCCTTGCAAACACTTGTTAATTTTTGTCTTTTTGATAATAGCCATTCAGACAGGTATGAGATAATATCTCATTGTGGTTTTGATTTGCATTGTTCTGATCTTTAGCGATGTTAAGCACTTTTTCATGTACCTGTTGGCCATCCATACATCTTTGGATAAATGTTTGTTCAGGTCCTCTGCCCATTTTTTAAACAGGTTGTTTGTTTTTTGATATTGAGTTGTATTAGTTCTTTATATATTTTGGATTTCAACCCCCTTATCTGATATATGATATGCAAATATATTTTCCCATTCAGTAGCTTGCCTTTTCATTTTGTTCATGGTTTCCTTTGCTGTGAGAAAGTTTTTTAATTTGATGTAGTCCCATTTGCTTAATTTTGCTTTTGTTGCCCTTGCCTGTGGAGATATGTCCAAACAAATATTGCTAAGACTGATGTCAAAGAACTCACAGCCTATGTTTTCTTCTAGGAGTTTTATAGTTTCAGGTCTTAAATTCAAGTCTTTACTCCGTCTTGAATTTATTTTTTATATGGTGTAACAAAGTAGTCCACTTTCATTCTTTTGCATGTATTATCCAGTTTTACGAACACCAGTTATTGAAGAAACTGGTCTTTTCTTCATTCTTTATTCTTCATTCTTCATTGTTTATTCTTGCCTCCTTTGTCATAGACTAGTTTACCATATATGCAAGGGTTTATTTCTGGGATCTGTGTTCTCTTCCATGGATCCATGTGTCGTTTTCATGCCAGTACCATACAGTTCTGATTACTATAGCTTTATAGTATAGTTTGAAATCAGAGAGTGTGATACCTTCAGCTTTGTTCTTTTTCCAAGATTATTTTGGCTATTTGGGGTATTTTGTGGTTCTATGCAAATATTAAGATTCTTTGTTCAAGTTCTGTGAAAAATGCCATTGGTATTTGTATAGGGATGTCAATTAATTTGTAGATTGCTTTGGATGATATGGGCATTTTAACAATGTTACTTTTTCCAATCCATAAGTACCATATATCTTTCCATTTAGTTTCATCGTTTTCAATTTCTTTAATCAGTGTCTATTAGTTTTCAGAGCACAGATTTTCCACCTCCTTGGTTAAATTTATTAGGAAGAATTTTATCTTTTGACACAACTGGAAATTGGATTTTTAAAAAAAAATTCTCCTTCTGATAACTCATTATTAATGTATAGAGACACAACTGATTTCTATATACAGTTGTTTCTGTGTATCCATTGGTTCTGCATCCACAGATACAGAGGGCCCACTGTACTATACCATTTCATATAAGGGACTTGAGCACCTACAGATTTTGGTATCCAAAATGAAACCTCATGGGTATTGATGGATGACTATATTAATTTTGTATCCCACTACTTTACTGAATTCATTCATTAGTTCTTATAGTATTTGTGGTGGAATATTTAGGGTTTTTTTTAATATATAGTATCATGTCATCTTCAAATAGCGAAAGTTTTACTTCTTTCTTTGCAATTTGGATGCATGTTATTCCTTTTCTTGCCAAATTGCTGTGGTTAGAACTTCCAATACTATTGTTGAATAAAAGTGGAGATAGTGTGCATCTTTGTCTTGTTCCTGATCTTAGAAGAAAAGCTTTTCACCATTGACTATGATGTCAACTGTGTTTGTCATATATGGCTTTTATTATGTTAGGCACCTTTTTTTCTGTAACCACTTTTTTGAGAGTTTTTATCATATCAATAAATGGATGCTGAATTTTGTCAAATGCTTTTTCTGTATCTATTGAGATGATTGTAATATTTCTTTTTGTTAACGTAGTATATCACAGTGATCAATTAGTGGATGTTGAACCATGCTTACATCCTTGAAATAATCCCACTTGATCACGTTATATGATCTTTTTAATGTGTTGTTGAATTTGGTGTGCTAATATTTTACTAAGGAGTTTTTCTTTTTTTTTTTTCTTTTTAAGAGGTGGGTGCTATTTCTTTTTTTTTTTAAATAAATTTATTTTATTACTTTTTTATTTTTGGCTGTGTTGGGTCTTCGTGGCTGCCCTCAGGCTTTCTCTAGTTGCAGAGAGCAGGGGCTACTCTTCATTGCGATGCGCAGGCTTCTCATCGCGGTGGGTTCTCTTGTTGTGGAACATGACCTCTCGGCACACGGGCTACAGTAGTTGTGGCACGTGGGCTCAGTATTTGTGGCTCACAGGTTCTAGAGCACAGCCTCAGTAATTGTGGCGCACGGGCTTAGTTGCTCTGTGGCATGTGGGTTCTTCCCAGACCAGGGCTTGAACTCGTGTCCCCTGCACTGGCAGGAGGATTCCTAACCACTGCGCCACCAGGGAAGGCCCCTAAGGAGTTTTTCATCTATGTTCACCAGGGATGTTGGCCTGTCATTTTTGTATGTGTGTGGTATCTTTGCCTGGTTTTGATATCAGGGTAATGGTGGCCTTATAAAAGTAGTTTGGAAGTGTTTCTTCCTCTACAAATTTTTTGAATAGTTAGAGAAGAATAGATATTAACTCTTCTTTAAGTGTTTGGTAGAATTCACCTGTGAAGCCATCTGATCCTGGACTTTGTTTTGGCGGGTGGGGGATTAATTATAATGTGTGTTGGTGTGAATCTCTTTGAGTTCATCTTGCTTGGGCCTCTCTGTGCTTTCTGGGCCTGTATGTTTGTTTCCTGTCCCAAGTTAGGTACATTTTCAGCCAATATTTCTTTAAATAAGTTTTCTGCACCCCTTCCTTCTGGAATTCTTATAATGTCAATGTTAGTATGCTTGATGTTGTCTCAGTCTGTTAAGCTATCCACATTTTTTAAATTCCTATTTTTTTCTGTTTTGATTGAGTAATATCCACTACCCTGTTTTCCAGATTGCTGACCCACTCTTCTGTATCATCTAATGTACTGTTGACTCCCTCTAGTGTACATTTCACTTCAGTTATTGTGATCTTCATCTCTGATTGGTTCTTTTTTATATTTTATAACTCTTTATTGAAGTTCTCACTGTGTTCATTCATTGTTCTCTTGAGCTTCGTAAGCATCTTTATGATCATCACTTTTGATTCTTTATCAGGTGGATTACTTATCTCTGCATCATTAAGGTCTTTTTCTGAGGTTTTGTCTTGTCTTTCCTCTGGAACATATTTCTTTATTTCCTCATTATTCTTGGCTCTCTGTGTTTGTTTCTATGTATTAGACAAAACTGCTACCTCTCTCAGTCTTTAAGGAATGGCCTTGTTTAGGTGATGATCCTTCTCATTCCACCTTTCCTTAGCTCTTGGTTGTCTCTCAAATTTTTGAGGTTGTCAATTCCACCTGATTTACTCTTGATGTGTTCCTTTTGTTAGGGGTTTGCCAAGACCAATCCATGTTTCAAGGGGAGGAATCTCATTTAATGCCTAGTGTCAGGCTGATTGGATGCCAGACCTTCAGGTAGCAGCTAGTAACACATGCAGATACATACAGTCCTGTGGGGCTTCAATCCTAATCCCTGCCGGCCTCCAGGAGATCTGGAGGTGTCACCTGGGCAATAGTTTCCAAAAAAGGGGGAGCTTCTGGCCAGGGTATAAGCTCCTTTCTGGGGAGTCTCATTGAGCTCTAGCAAGGGCTAGGGGGTACACAAGGATGGTGCCTCCCTGCATTTGTTCTCCGGGAGCACCTCCTTGGCCTCTAGATGTGAGGGAAACCTGAAGCCTACCCTTTAGGGTGAAGTTCAAGGGTAAATAAACAAGCATTTCTTACAGGAAGACTGGGTTGTGTTTCACTCTGCTCCCTTTGCAGTGCCCTGTTCATGGTGGCCTGCCAAGAACTGTTTTTTTTAGATTGTTACAGTGTCAAGGAGGTCAGGAATTCCAGCCCCCTTGGCCACCAAGGCCTGGTGACCAAGGAGGATCCTCTGTGTGGTTTGCATGCTTGCTATCTTTAGGCAGGTAGCTGGGGAGTGTAAGGGGTGGGGCTTGCTCTTTTGCTTCAGGAAGGCAGCAGGGAAAATGACTTCAGCAATGTAGTATGAGGGTGCCTTTTCTATGCCCACATCAGCTTTAGGCTTGGAGCAGGAGAATGACAAGACCCCCAGCCAGAGAGTAAGGGAGAATGTCAGCTGTCCATACTTGCAGACTTTAGCTAAGGAGCAACAGAATGCCTCAGCCATTTGTGCTTGCCCACCTCAGCCAGGGAGCAGGAGAGTACTGTAACCACTAGAGCTTGTTAGCCTCAGCAGTGCAGTGGGATAGTGTCATGATTGCTTTCCCCTGGGTCCAAGCTTACCCACCTGTGCTAGCAGAAATGGTTTGGGATCCTTGGACATCATCTTCATTTGTTTTCTAAGCCAGATGTTTTGGGGGCTTGTTTCTCCAGTATAGATCCCAGGGGCCGAGGTGCCTGATGTTAGGTGCCAATACATCATTCCTCTGAGAGAAGTCCTGTGAGCTGAGATCATTCCCTATTGTGTGCCACCTTGCTTGAGGTAAGGTTTTTGGTAAGAGTATTTCTCTGCCTCTCCTATCTGTCTCCATGTGGTCCTTCTTTTCCTGCATTGTGGAGCTAGTTCTCAGGTTCTTTTCAGAGAGAATCGATCCATATGTAGCTGTATATTTGTTGTGTCCATGGGAGGAGGTAAGTTCAGGCTCTTCTTACACTGCCATCTTGAACTGCCCCTTGTTTTATATTTCTTATACTTGTTCTATTAATGAGAATGTACTAGTTTGCTAGGGCTGTGGCCATAATGAAATGCCACAGACTAAATGGCTTACAGACAGGCATTTATTTTCTGACAATTATGGAGGCTATAAGTCCAAGATCAAGACTAGGGACCCACCCTAATGAACCTATTTTATTTTATTTTTGACCCTATTTTAAATTAATTACCTCTTTTAAGAAAACAATTTCCAAGTGTAGTCACATTCTGAGGTACTGGAGTTTAGAGCTGCAACATCTGAATTTTAGAGGCACACAATTCAGGCTATAATTGGATAAGGACTTTTATCTCATACAATTTTTGTGATGATTAGACATAGTTAATATAAAAATGTAACACAGCCTGACATATGTGCTTTAAAAATGTCAGGCTTATTATGATATTTTGAATTATTGTAATAAATGAAGTGAAATATGATTCTACTGCCCTGGTATATTTCTGCTCAGCATAGTCTGGCAGATGAAAGGGAACACATCAACTGGTAAATGATATATTTTCTCTGAACAAGAACCTTTGATTCTACAATAATTATTTAAAGAAATGGCTTCCCACATAAGACCCATAAAAGTATCCAAGAAGGCACCGGGTGACAAACCTGGTATACCTCTTGCTGTGAAATATAAGTGAGCCCTATTGGGTAGGAGAGGAGAAAGAGGAGGTAGAAGAAGGTTTTAAACTTGATCAAGACCATTTTATCATTATTTTTTCCTTTATAGATTGGGTTTATGTTCCCTGGTTTAAAATTATTTTAAATTGCCTCATCGAATGTGACAAACACTTACTTGCCTTTTCTTCCTAAAGTGTAATCGTTTTAGCTCTTATGTTTAGGTCGGTGACAATTTTTTAAATTCATTTTATTGAAGTATAGTTGATGTACAACGTTGTGTTAATTTCTGCTTCACAGCAAATTGATTCTGTTATACATATATATGCATTCTTTTTCCTATTCTTCCCGTTACAGTTTATCACAGGATACTGAATATAGTTCCTTGTGCTATACAGTAGGAACTTGTTGTTTATCCACTCTATATAAAATAGCCTGCATCTGTTAATCCCAAACTCCCAATCTATCCCTCCCCCACCTCCCTCCCACTTGGCAACCACAAGTCTGTTCTCTATGTCTGTGTGTCTGTTTCTGTTTCATAGATAAGGTCATTTGTGTTATATTTTAGATTCCACATATAAGTGATATCATATGGTATTTGTCTTTTTCTGACTTACTTCACTTAGTATGGTGATCTCTAATTGCATCCATGTTGCTGCAAATGGCATTATTTCATTCTTTTTTATGGCTGAGTAGTATTCCATTGTATATATGTACCACATCTTCTTTATCCATTCATCTGTCGATGGACATTTAGGTTGTTTCCATGTCTTGGCTCTTGTAAATAGTGCTGCTATGAACGTAGGGTTGTATGTATCTTTTTAAATTACAGTTTTGTCTGGATGTATGCCCAGAAGTGGGATAGCTGGGTCATATGGAAACTCTATTTTTAGCTTTATGAGGAAACTCCATACTGTTTTCCATAGTGGCTGCACCAATTTACATTCCCACGAACAATGTAGGAGGGTTTCCTTTTCTCCACACACTCTCCAGCATTTGTTATTTTTAGATTTTTTAGTGATGGCCATGCTGACCAGTGTGAGGTGGTACCTCATTGTAATTTTGATTTCCATTTCTCTAATAATTAGTAATGTTGAGCATCTTTTCATGTGCCTGTTGGCCATCTGTATGTCTTCTTTGGAGAAATGTGTCAGTGACAGATTTTGAGTTAAGTTTTTGTATGGTGTGAGGAGAGTCAGGGTTCATTATTTTCCATCTAGTTATCCCACACAATATCTCTTGTCTGAATGAATTACTTTGATACCTTAACATATTTTTACATGCATTACCCCTACATAAATTATAAACATAACAAGATAATTTTTAGCAGCTCTATGGTCACAAAAGAAATAATTATTAGGGAAAAAACCAAAAGAAAGAAATATTTTTCTGGATTTGCTCAGATATTTATCATTACAAAAAATTCTTTATTTTTTGAAGATTAGAGTTTGTATCTGGCATCATTTTTCCTTTGTCCAAAGAAGGCCTCCTGCATTGTTTCTTATAGTTCAAGTCTGCTGAAACTTAATTATCTTAGTTTTCTTTATCTGAAAATATGAATAATAAATCTTCTTTCTTGAAATACATTTTTACTGGATATAGAATTCTGTGCTGACTTATCTTTTTAACACATTAACTTGTTCTATGCTTCATGGATTTTGATGAAAAGTTAGCAATTAATCATATCACTGTCCCTCATATGTATGTGTCATTTTTCATTTGCCACTTTTAATATTTGCCCTTCCACTCTGGCTTTCAACAGTGTGACTGTGATGTTGACAACTTTGAGCTTCTTTTTGTTTATTATGTTTGACATTTGTTTAGCACCTTGGATATGGAAATTTCTTGTCAAATTTGGAAAAGTTTGCAGAATATTATCTTAAATTGTTTTGCCCCTTTCTCTCTTATTCCCTCTTTTCTTTGTGATATTCCAGTTACACATATGTGTTATGCCCATGTGTGTATAAAATGTCCAATGATCTTTTGCCATCATCTAACAGGTCCCCAAGGCTCTGTTCTTTATTTTTTCATTTTTTCTGTCTAGTATTTACTTCTATACTTTCTATTAATCTATCTTCAAATTCTATTTCTCTTTACTGTGTTATTTCAATTTGGCTGTAAAATCACCTACCTTTTTAAAATTTCTCAGTTATAGAATTCTTTTTTGTAATTGTTTGTAATTATCAGCTGAAATCCACTATCTCTCTGTTGAGATTACCATTTATTAAACATGCTTTATTTTCCTACATTGGGGATAGTTAAAATAGTTGCTTTTAAATACTTGGGAGCTTATTGAAACATCTGGTTCATCACACAGTCACACTTTATAGATTGTCTTTTTTCTTGAGAATGTATTTTTGCATAGTATCCCACACATTATGAATATTAGACTGGGGAAATGCTGTATTGTGTAGTTCTTCAAGAGTGCTCGTTTCTTTGTTTCGGAAGATAATTTTCTTGGCTGAGCTTGATATTTTCTTCTCTGGTCCTTTCTTTTCCAGGATTCCTTCACTCCCTTCAGTGTTCATGGTATTCAAACTTTTCTCTCCTCATTCAAGGAATATTGTACATTTTTCCCATATGTGCTTCCACAAACTGTGTCTTCCTCATGAGCTGCTAGCTATAGGCTAAAACTGTGCAGGGAGAATTTACTTGTATAGCTCCTTCTATTGTCTCTTTCATGTACTCACTCTTCAATAGGCAGTTTGTTTTTGTTCACTTCCCAGTACTTTCAGATAGTTGCTTTCGTATTTTATAGGTGTTTTGTATTTTATAGTTTTATAGGTGTTTTTCTGCAGGGGGTATTCCAATATGGTCATAGTCAAATGTAGAAGTCGCATAAATTTCTTGTTGCACATCTGAATTTGTGGGCTAATAAAATGCAGAACATTATATCAACTACATAAATAAACAGGAACAACGAAATAGTGACTATGCTGAACAAGACTGAAAAGAATTGTCTTCCAGTTGTACTAAGTTATAGAAACATTTATGTGAGCTAAATTCGATTAATAACACAAATATTGAGACAAAAATGAAGGGACATTTTCAGATTAAACTTCAAAGCTTCTCGTATACTGGAAACAAAAGCTACGGTGGCCTCTAAGACTTCTGTGTTATTCTAAGCATAGAGGCCCAGAATAGTCTGTAATCAGGTTGTTAGACTGTGGGGTGGTGGTGGTGGTGGTAACAGTGGTGATGGTAGGAGTGATAACAGTGCTGGCAGTGCTCGTAATGGTGTTAGTGGTGGTGAGAACATCAGTATTGGTGGTGCTGGTTGAGGTGGGGGTGGAAATAGAGGAAATTGTAATGATATAGTATTGACATCTGAGAGAAATGATTTGGAGAAATGATTAGATAACAGGTTCCACAAAGGGCTGAATTTCACCTATTTCTAACACTGGGAAAAACATTCTCTTAGATCAAGTAAAAGGTATGTTGACCTCAACTTAAATTACTAAACTATAATATATATTGAGCCTCATTTAACCTATTTGTAATGTTTCCCAAGACAAGAGTTGGTTGGGTTGTTTCTCAAGACAAAAAACATGTTTTTCTCTAGAACTATATCTGTATTCCCTCTCTCACTGTGTCCCTATAACATTTGGTTCATATTTTTTTATACTTTTACCATGCCATAACAAACATTCACTTTTTTATGTTATTTATTTGAGAATGAGGAGTATGCTTTTTCATTCCCTGTATTACCTTACATAATACTTTGACTGATGTGCAAAGGTATGGAATTTAACCATGGTTTGGAGTGTGTAAAATGTTACATTTGTTCCATGAAGTAAAATTAATTTTACTCTGAGCTTGCATAATACTGATTGACTAGAAATATATTATAAAATATTTAATAGAGAGTCCTCTCTACCTACACTCACTCAATGTTCTTCAAAGATCTGCACAGCAAAACAAAGACTGATGCCCCCAGATTTTTTCCATATCTCTTGCCTCTGAGAATCCTATGATATTAGCACACATAAACCTTTTAAGTGCTAAGGCATGAGGTTCCTATGTTGTGCTTGGTGGCTGATGTAGGAAACATGATGCTCAAGGTCCAGCCTAATAGGACAACCACTGAGCCATCCATTTCCCTTTGTCATTTCTCCTTGCCTAAGGCATGCAAATAAAGAGGTGTGTAGGGCTGGTAATCATAAGACCTATCAAGCTTTTTTTCCTTCCCAGTATGATATCTCCTCTCTTTCTCCTGCTTGCTTTTTTCCCATCACCCCCATCAATTTTAGAATAACCCTAACCTAGGGTCTCAGAACTGAGCATAACAGCTATCGTAGAAGGAGACTGTCCTTCAAGAACCTTTATTTTTATTTATTTATTTAACATCTTTATGGGAGTATAATTGCTTTACAATGTTGTGTTAGTTTCTGCTTTATAACAAAGTGAATCAGCCATGCATATACATATATCCCCATATCTCCTCCCTCTTGCGTTTCCCTCCCACCCTCCCTATCCCACCCCTCTAGGTGGTCACAAAGCTTTATTTCCATCTCTGTTTCTAATCTCCCTTTCATTGAGACAACACAAAATCTGGCTACCTGATTGAAGTGGAGTATGCTGGGGGAATGTAAGGGAAATATGTACAGCAACAAATTACTACTAACACCTTGAGAAATCATCCTGCTGCATACTCAGTGAATATTTGTGAAATCAATGTGAATAAATTTAGTTTAGGTATGAAGAGAAATTCTAATTCCATTTTAATTTGGGTGACATCTAAGGAGAACAAATTAGTTTTACTTTTTCTCATGGTTCTCTAAATTATCAATCATTTGTTACTTTTGTTAAAAATTTCTAGGTCCTTTATAGTTACTAGTCTTTAAAACTAAGAGATTCTGAATTTCTTCAGACTCAGCAGGAAGGGGCAGGTTTGGAAGTACAGTGGATCTTTCCACATCATACTGTGCTACAGAGGAATCTGGTGGGAAATTGGGTAGCAATGCCCATTTAGGGCATTAAATCATCCTTGGGCTGGTGGGGAAAAAAAAATAACTAAAGAGGGGCCCTGGGCTGGACTAAGAGTCCTGGGGCTTTGAACTGAAGTTTCCAAAGTTGGAAAGAGATTATCTTAGCCCATATTTCATATCTTGTTGCACCCTCCTTGCCTTAGTAAAAGTTCTTATTCATATTGCTTAATCAAATCCAAAGGCCAATGTATTATTTTTATGGATATTCTTAGTTTATTATAGTAAGTTTGTAAGCAGAACAAAACAATTCCTCTAGCCTCTATCTTATTCTAAAGAAAAAAGAACATTACTTCAGCTCAGCTCATTTGAAGAAAATACCCTAAGTTTTCCTATTAGTTCTTTTCTTTCTTCTCCTGATAGTATCCAAAATAAATTAAACCCATGTGCTGATCTGCAGCACACATCAAACTCCTTACTTTGCAGAATTTAAGTAACTCCAAATATGTCTCTAGGGTTCATCCCAATTGAATTCATAGTCAGGTCCTTACCAAAAAAATCTCTCGAAAGGCAGCCCAGTCCTTCCTCACAAAATGGTTTCTCTGACAAATTTCTGCCTAAACTACTGCTACTCAAATTTAATGTGCGTATAAAACACACAGGGATCTTGTTAAAATGCAGATTTTAGGCCAAATGTCCCAGAGGATCTGATTCAGTAGGCTTGGACTGAGACCCAGAACTCTGCATTTTTAACAGGCCCTCAGGTGATTCTGAGACACATGCTTTGCAAACCTCACTACCTATCTGCCTTATGTTATGCCTTATGAGATCTTTCTTCTCTCCATCTCTAATCACAATAAGAGAACAGAAGACATTTTTTTTCTTGTTTTCTTTCCTTCACTAACACTTCTCCTTTCCCTATAAAAAACAGGCAAATTTAGGAACCTGCTTTTTATTTTCTATCTCAGTCCTTTCTCATGTATATTTTTTTTCAATAATAAAATGTCAGGCTTTTTCTGATGTATGTTTTTCCTCCTTCCAAACCAATTAGGCTATATTTTCCCTGTATTTTCTTAAAAATTTTTGTGTTACTATCGGAAATTTATTATTTCCCTAATTATTAAGCAATTTATACAGTTGGGATTGATTCTGAGTTCACCACAGTAGATCAATGACAGTTAATTGGAGTGTATTTACAAACACTATTTTTGTAAATATCAATGGAAAATGTGACTCTTCTAAACAACAAAATCAAGATAAGATGTAGAGTTTGACAGTCTGCTAGACTCTCACTAGCTAAATAATTTCTGTACCGTGATCTTACATTATAATTCAAATTCTTGCCTCAGAACAATCACAGATTTCTAATATATATAAATGTAAAGGTCATCGTGGATTACTATTAAGTTACTGAAATCCAAGTGCCTCTTATATGTTCACATTCCTAATGATGTTCCCTTTTAATAGTTCCTGAATGATAGTAAATACCTTGAAAATTTCCAAATATTGGGAAATTTAAAAAAAAAAACTTTAAATAACACTTGTATCAAAGAGGAAGTCTCAAGGGAAATTTAGAAAAAAAATGTATATAATAAAAAATGAAATAAATTATATCAAAACTTATTAAAACAATACTTGGAAATTTGTAGAACTACGTGCTTTTATTTAAAAATTAAAAAAGAAACAAATCTAAAACCAGTAACCTAAGCTTCCTTCTTATAAACTAGAGAAAGAAGAACAATTAACCCAAAGAAACAGGAGGAAAACAATAAAGAATAAATACAAGCCAATACAATTAATTAAAAAAATAGAAAATGAAGGAAACCAAAAACTGATTCTTGGAAAAGATAAATAAAATTTCACAACCTCTAGACAGTCTGATAAGGGGAAAAAAGCAAAAAGAGATGACCCATATTACCAATATCAGGAATGAAAAAGGTGGCCTCACTATCAATCCTATGTATCTTAAAAAAGTAATAAAGAAAAGGAAATTCTATGGACAACTCAGTGTCTATAAAATTGACAACTTAGATGAAAAGGACCAACTTCTTGAAAGACACAACTACAAAATCACTGAAGGAGAAATAGATAACTGAAATAATCTTATAACCATTAAGGTGATTGAATCTGTAGTTTAAAACTTCCTAACTCCCACATCCTCCCTCTCTAAACAAAGGAAATGCATGCAGGCCCAGATGATTTTACTGATGCACTCTACCAAGTTTTTAAGGAGAAATAATGACAATTCCAAGCAGTGTATTCCAGAAAATAGAAAACAGAAGAAAAATACAAGAAAAGAAAGCTATAAACCAACATTCTTCAGGCATGTAGATGTAAAAATTCTCATGACATAGTAACAAATCAAATCCAGCAATATTTAAAATGGATATTAAATCACAAACAAATGGAGTTCATCCTAAGAATGAAATTCTCATTATCACTCATAAATCAATGTAATTCATTATATATATATATATATATATATATATATATGTATATATAGGCTAAATAAGAAAACATGTGATAATCTCAATAGATGCAGGAAATATCTGAAAAAAAATCAACTTTATCCATACTAAACATTTTCTGAAAACTAGCTGTAGAGGAAACTTTAGTAACCTAATAAAAGACGTCTTCAGTCAAACTACAGCTAACACCATGGAGAGAGATCAAATGCTTTCTCTTTAATATGGAGAAGAAGGCAAGAATGTCCTCTCTCGGCATTCCTATTCAGTATTGTCCTGGAAATTCTATCCAGTGAAATAACACAAGAAAAATAAATAAAAAGCATACATATTGGCAAAGAAGAAATAAAATTATTTTTTATTCACAGATGATGATTGCCTATTTAAAAAAGTTTTAATATCTACAAACAAGCTCCTGCAATTAATAAGTGAATTTAGCAAGGTTGCTGGATAAAATATCAACATACAAAAGTCAATTTTTTCCTATATAGAGACATTAAAATACAGATATATATGGGTATACATATACATATATAACATGAATAGAAATATCTATGTAAATATATCATTTATGGTATTACCAAGTAATGAAGTACTTAGATATAATTCTAACAAAATATGTGTAGAATCTATATGCAAAACATTGATGAAAGCAATTAAAAATCTAAATAAATGGAGAAACAATGTTCATAGATTGGAAGACAATATTTTTAATATGTCATAGGTCCTCAATCTTTTCTTCAGAGTAAATAAAAATTGGCAAGCTAATTTTAAAATGTATATTAAATGGCAGAATAATTAGAATAACCTAAATGATTCTTAAATGGAAGAACATAGTCATAGGATTCACATTATCCAATTTCAACGCATTACTATAATGCTCCAGTAATAAGATTGTGTGGTTTTAGCAAAAGCATAGACATATGTATCAATGGAACAGAATAGAGACGTCAGAAATACATCCACACCATATAGTCAACATAGTTTTGACAGTATATTGATGGAGAAATATTGTTTTCTCATAAACAAAGCAAAACAAAAGGACCCTCAACATAATTAAACATAAAACTTCCCAAAAGCCCCATATGCATTCATCTACTTGACCTTAGGTTTTCCGTATGGTAGTATAGTGATGAATTTTCAGATGAAACACTAAAATTACCACCCACAGGTGGTGGGGAGCTTGATAAATTAGACTTTATCAAAGTCAAAACTGTTTGCTCTGTTCTGTGAGAGACTCTGTGAAGAAAATGAACAGACATGCCACCCACGAGAAAAAGATATTGGCAAATCACATATCTGATAAAGGATTTGTATCGTGTGTGTGTGTGTGTGTGTGTGTGTGTGTATTCTTTGTTTCATAGGTTTCCTATAGTTTCTTTCAAGTTTATTTTCACTAGGATTTTTAAAACTACTGATAGTTTATACAGTTTTAAAGTTAATATATTTTAATATATCATCGGTCATCCATATCCAGAGTTTCTACATCTGTGGACTCTACTAATCATGGATAGAAAATATTCCAAAAAATTTACAGAAAATTCTGAAAAGCAAAACCTGAATTTGCCATATGCCAGCGACTATTTATATTGCATTTATATTGTATTAGATATTATAAGTAAACTAGAGATGATTTAAAGTATCTGGGAGGATTATGTAGGTTAATTGCAAATACTACACCAATTTATATAAGGGACTTGAACATTCATGGATTTTGGTATCCACAGGGGGCTCCTAAAACCATTGAAAATTGGAAATGGGGAATTTTAAAGTGCTTATAATATTATCTCCCCAGACATGAGCTGTATATTTCCCCATATCTGTGTCTTTATATGCTGCTTTTACTAGTATTATTATGGGTAAACTGCCCATGATAGTAGCAGTGACTTATCAGAAGGGGACCATATGCAATTTCTTCTTGCCTACATAAGGACTTCAGTCTATCAATGCTTTCCCCTTACTATCAGATATTTCCCATGAATCTAAAACCATGTTTTCTTCAACCTACTACCCTTTAGGTCCTGCATAATTTATTTTCTTCCTTTAAAGAATATGTTCCCAAATAAATTATTGATACCTATAGTCTCCATTTTATCTTCTGCTATCTACCTACCCCTTACTTTTGCTCTCTTTTCTCTCTTTTATTTCTCTTAAAATTTTTAATTGTGAAAATTATGTAGAAACAGAAATGTGCATGTGTGTGTGTGTCTGTGTGTACAGGTTAAATATATAAGATAAATCCCTGTGTGATTAAAATTTTGATTAAATAAGTAAACCTTCTTAGCCCAGCATAGATCAGAAATAAAAATGCATCAGTCCTGACACACTTTATATCCCAAATATTCTATCTCCATCTCTGTCCTTCCACCACAGGTCATATCCTGACTTAGTGGTAGTCATTTTTCTTGCTTTTTTTAAAAAAAGGACTTTTATTATTTTCATAGGCATCCCTAAACAATGTATTTTCACTTGTCTATTTTTGGACTTTAAGTGAACAGAATTATTATTTTCCTATTTAATATCTCAAATATGTTGTCCATTCTTATTTAGTTAGATACTTGAGTTGTTTTCTGTTTTTAGATACAATCCTCCCCTACCCCAATTCTGGATATGAGAATTACCTTTGATCCACAAAGCTGTTCACCCATTTTACATTTTGTTAAACTGGTGGAAATATAATAAAACAATGTCATGTTTTTGTTTTATACATCCCTAGGGAAGTTAAAGACTTTTTAAATGTTTCTTGGCCGTTGGATTTCTACTTTTTGAAGTGTCTCTTGAATACTTTTTTCCCATTGTTCCTATTGATTTGTAGGATATCTTTATGTATTTGGGATATAAGTACTTTAATGCTTATATGAATTGGAATGTCTTCTGCCCTCTGTTGTTTCTCTTTTTACTCTCTTTTAGGTACTTCTATGAATAAAGTTTGTAATCTTAGTAGAGTTGAATTTTTCCATCCTTTTCTGTATTTTAGAGCTTTTTATTAAATAAAATTACCCTTCCCATTATGCTCTGTATTATTATTTGAGACCCTTATTGTTTTGACTTTTACATTTAGGTCATTAACTGTGTTTTGTGTGGTGTAAGGTAGAGGGTCTAATCATTTTTTTTCTAATATGGATTCTTCAAATGCATTATTTGCCATCAATTTTTCACTTCATGTCTCTTAACATGTCAAGTTTTCATGTATTTCAGGATTTTGAATTTTGGTCCATTGATTAATTTATCTCTTCCTTTGCAATGCTGCGCTCCCATAATTACTGTAGCTTTGTAATAATTTTTGACATTTTACCAGATATCACACTAACTTTTTTTTCACTATAGTAATAAATGGTCCTAGGAATGGGCAAAAAAGGCAAATTCATCTGTGGAAAGCCTCTTTATAAAATTGCTTGTTAGGCTCTTCTGAATGACAGGAACATACTACATGCTTTACAATTTCCAGAGGGCTTTCTAATGATTAGTATTTGCACGTCTATTTTATTTCTAAACTCTGAATAAATATTTTTTAAATGATAATTAATTTGGGAAAATGTACAATAGCTGCAATCAGTTATTTTCAATTATTGATCCTCAAAATGATGCATAGACATCATTGATGCATAGCTATTTCAACATGCAAAATTAATTGTTTTAGTGAAACATTATATATATGTATAAAGTAGTAAATAGTATAGCATATCGTGAGAGATGGTTCAGAATGAGGTTTCAGTGTGTTACAGTGAAGTAACATCATTGTCTTTTGAAATTAGCTCTTTGCTATTTCCTGACAACTTCTCAGCCAATAAGTGATCATAAGAGTAAATCACCGAGTTGTAATTGACTGTTTTATTAGGATATATTATTCTTTAACATAATTTCTTTGTAAAGATTATTCTGGTTTATCTTTTAAGAATTAAAGGTGTTTTGGATTTTCATGAGTATAATAAATTAATAAGAAAACAAAGTCAGAGGTGATTAAAATACAGACATCATTGTATAAGCTATGTGATAATTTAAGTAGAAATAACTTTAGTTAAGACAGTCAAATTATTTTGAAATATTCTGTAATTCAAGCCATTCACTAATGAAAGACATAATCCAATGATACAGGAAGTAGGATACAATGTATTGCTAGTTTCGGCAGGTCATCTCATTAACATGAATGATGAAAAATAAAATGATGTGAATAAATATTTGGTTTTCATAATGTGGAGGAATAAAGGACTTCCTGATTTATTAAATGAAATAATTTATATGTTGTGGGCTTTCAGTCAGCCTTGTTTTTTAAAATGAGGTGTCAGTATTCATATCTTGGTAACATAAAATACCTTTCATAGTCTTCCTCTAATTCTATACTTCTTTCCCTTTGCTGTGATGGGATTGATGTGTGAACTTATTCTTGAAAAAATAGTCCCTCAAGATAAAAATGTTGACTTCCCTGCTGGCGCAGTGGTTAAGAATCCGCCTGCCAATGCAAGGGTCACGGGTTCCATTCCTGGTCAGGGAAGATCCCACATGCCGCTGAGCAATGAGCCTGTGTGCCACAATTACTGAGCCCGCATGCCACAACTACTGAAGCCCACGCACCTAGAGCCCGTGCTCCACAACGAAGCGGAGAAGCCACTGCAATGAGAAGCCCGCGCACCACAACGAAGAGTAGCCCCCACTTGCCGCAATGAGAGAAAGCCCACGCGCAGCAATGAAGACCCAATGCAGCCAAAAATAAATAAATAAATTTATTTTTTAAAAAAAGAATGTTAATGTATTTATTGGGGTAAAGTGGATCAACATCACTGAAGAAGTCTAGATTTAAAAAATGGAAACATTTCATTGACAAATTATAATAAGAGTTTGAAGAAAATTTTGTTTATCTTACCCATATTATTTGAAAATTGAAAAATTTACAATTAAAAATATTGCTTTAGTTTATAAGGTAGAGTTTTAATAACCAGAAAAAAAAGTTAAATTTCTCGAGCCATGATAGGTAACTACCATTGTTCACTTCCCTCACTTTACTTTAGCCAAAACTGGACTTTCTTCTCCCACCTCAGAACTTTTAAGAAATCACTGTTCATTCAGACTGAAATGTTCCTCACTAGTCATATGGCTTTTGTTTTATCCCTTTTATACACACTGAGAACTGAGCTCTCAGTGTGTATAGATATTGTATAAAGAGTAAATTTTTTTGGAAAAACTACGTTTCCTACTCCAGATCATTCTGTGCCAAATGTATTTTTATACTAATATCACTTATTTAATTTGTGTATATTTGTTTATTATCTAGCTCTCAATTTTAGTTTCATGAAGGCAGAAAGTTTTTCTTCACTTCAGTTTCCCCAGTGCCTAGAACAGTGCCTGGCACATAGTAAATGCTTAATACATAATCAATGAATGTTGAATGAAAGTTTTTATGTTACAGTTCCATGGAGCACATGAACAGAGCCTTGACCTGATATATACTGTTAAGGTAATATCAATAAAACCTTTATTATGGAAATACTGAATTGATGTCTGAATTTTTACCTCCAACTCTATTTGCGCAATACAGTAATTCAATTAATTGCTTTGTTTTCTGTATTGCTTTAATTTTAATTTTGTATGACTAAATAATAAATGCAATGAATAACATATAAAGAATAATAAAATAATTTATATTTTTATTGAATTAGTTTTGTGCTATGGTCGTGGTAACAGAGAAAACACTAAGATTACCATATTCTAAAGGAAACTGAGCTTGGAACCTTTAACATAGGTAAAAATAATTAAAATATTTAAAATATGGCTAATCAGTATTCTTTCTTACAGTTTTATCACATGAGTTTTCATGTGAAGAATTCCTTTCAGTTTCTGATAATACCTCTTTCCAGTGTTTAGAAACTTTATTCGGATCTGTTAAGTCTAGTAAAAGAGAAAAAATTTTTATAAAATATCAGGAACTATGGCTGGGCTGGGGCGGGGGGATGGAGGTTGTGAGCTGCGCGGCAATGTGCAGTGTTGGATATATCTATTCCCTTGATTGTGCTGATGGTATTACAGGTGTTTGCATATATCCAAACTCATCAGATTCTACATGTTAAATATGTGTAGTTCTTTGTGTATCTCAATAAAGCTGTTAAAAATTGTTAACAGGAGAAATTGAGATATTTTCAAATGAAATGTGAAAAATAGTTTCTGAAATATATTGAAAACATTTGTTAAAAATAAAAGAAGTAGTCATCTTTCTTTCTCTATGGTGTTTCCACTTTTATGAATAAGTAATAAAGAAACAAGTCTCCACTTCGGTTTCAAAAGTAGATTATAAATTACATAAACTTATGCCTTACATAAACTATGTCTGCTGTGAGCTGTTTGTCTAAACAACTACTTAAATGAGATATATTTACTACTCCTGAGAAAATATAATTTAAACAACTTTATCTATAGTGCTTAATTTATACAGTTATACAATATTTTTTGTCAACTTCTTCATGAGTATTGTATTTGTGTAGGATTTGATGCCTGATATTTAAATTAATACCATTTCCTTAAAATTGAGTACAATAATCTTTTCCCCTCTTTCTTAAAAATACAGTCTTCTCTGAAGCTAATACGTTACTTTGAACTCTCACTTTGATAGTATCATAAAAATAATAAAATGTTATTCTGCATCTGACATTTATTTTGTTTAGTTTCTTCTCTATGTATTGAGGTATAAATCAAGTTCAGCAAAATGCATGCATCCTAAGTGTGATTCCAATTAATATTTATATATATTGTAAGAAAATATCATCCAGGTTTATATGTGATATTTCCAAAACCCCAGCAAACTTCCTTGTGCCTTTGTAATGGGTTGATAACCACATCCAATGATAACTACACTTTTGACCTCCATTATCAAAGATTAGTTTTGTTTATTTTTGAAATTCCTATAAGTGGAAACACATAGTAAGTACTGTTTCCATTTTTTTCTTAACTTTATGGAAATCATCCATAATGGTTTTATGCAGCAGTTGATCAACTATTGTTCACTGTAAGGTAGTATATAACATATTTATAAATTATCTTGCTGACAGACATTTGGATTATTTCCAATTTGGGGCTACTATTAAGAATGCTGACATGAATATTACTGTGCTTGTACTGTTAAGATGTAAGTACTTATTTATGTTGGGCATATAGCCGGAAATGGAATTGATATTGTTTTAGGGAATAAAAATGCTCATCTTTATGCAACTGATTTTTCAGTGCTGATTTTGTATCCTGCAACTTTAGTGAGTTCATTTAGTAGTTTGAACAGTATTTTTGGTAGTGTCTTTAGAGTTTTCTATGTATAAGATCATGTCATCTGCAAAGTTCATAAAATCTTGAGTATATTAAATGATAATTAAATAAAATCACTTGTTGGCACTGTAGCCGATATATAGTTAGGGAAATTTTAAAGAGTTCCTTCATAGAGCAATGCTATTTCACAGTATATTACAACTCCCTGAGTTAACTGTTTAATTTCAACATTTTTGTATGGTATTTATTACTGCTGTTAATAATAATTGGAGAAGTATATGGAATATCTATGTAGGTATGTATTCCATATGTTTTTTATTGGAGTATAGTTCTTTACAATGATGTGTTAGTTTCTGTTTTACAACGAAGTGAATCAGCTATATGTGTACATATATGCCCTCCCTCTTGGACCTCCCTCCAACCCCACCCCCATCTCATCCATCTAGGTCATCACAGAGCACTAAGCTGAGCTTCCTGTGCTATACAGCAGGTTCCCACAAGCTATCTATTTTATACATGGTAGTGTAAATATGTCAATCCTAATCTCCCAGTTCGTCCCCCCTCCCCCTCCCCCTCCCCCTGTGTCCACATGTCCATTTTCTACATCTGCGTCCCTATTCCTGCCCTGAGAATAGGTTCATCTGTAACATTTTTCTAGATTCCACATATATGAATTAATATACAATAATTGGGTCATTTGTAGATATGTGGACGGACCTAGAGTCTTTCATACAGAGTGGAGTAAGTCAGAAAAAGAAAAACAAATATTCCACATATTTTTATAACTTTATTAAGAGTACCAAAAATTATATTTTATATTCACATATAGTCATGACAATATTATTTTGAATGGAAGTAATTTTCACACAATAATATCAATATTGGTTTCGGAAGTGAAAATTTGAGTAGGTCTAATTTTGACTTGCACTCAGTGATTCCCCATCTCTTCCTCTTCTGCTTAAGTATGTTGGGTCATTTTCTGTACTTCCTCAAGTTAATATCTTTAAACTACTATATATTTTATACTTGCTGTTGGCCTGATGGCAGGAATGTCATAGTTGGCATTGCTTGTCATGTGTTTGATTTAACATATGCACAAGAATGCTTTCTGATAAAAATGTCTGTCTAAATCAATTAGACAAAACAGCTTTTTGATAAGAATAAGATAAAATCAGGAGTAAGAAGTAATAAATCACGGTTAAATTGGGAATTATTTTTCTTTTTAGTCATATTGTAATAGTGCATTCTATAATTGATGGTATCTCAGATTTATTGAAATACAATGTATGTATCTGTTGTACTGGAACTTTAGACATGCCTAAGAAAAGACCAGACACTTGACTGCTTATTGTACTGATCATAATACTGTACACCTTAAATATAAGTATTTAAATATTTGTTAAAGAAATACTTGAATTTATGAAGGATAATAAAAATAAGGAAGTGTAAGGAAGAAACCCATAGAAGTCTCATATGATAAAAATATGACATAATGGTCACATCACTTTTGATAAAGCTTTTTGATATTTCAAAATACAGTTTGCCAATTCACAAAATATGTTTATATTTAAACTCATTTTGATCACAGACAATTAAACAAAACACATTAAAACCAAAAATATAATGTCTTTTTCTAATTATAATTAAATCAGTGCTGTTTAATTATATGTTTGATGCAAATAAAATTAAATAGCATATTTCGAGTGATGTTTTTGCCATAAATAAATGTTTTTAAAGTGATTCTACTGTTAGAAAAAATTTATGAGTTTTTCATCCCCCACACTATCATATTAGGTTATCACTGAAATAAACAAATAAAATGTGTATAAGCAGCAAAATGGTGCAGCTCATATAATTTAAATATCAAATTAAACTTTTTAATTCAATATATTTGGGAGTATATATTTTAACTTATACCAAAATAAATTTTTCCCTAAATGTCCCTAAATGTAAAACATTCCTGTTTAAAAAATACTGAAGAGGAGGAACCGGATTCTAAATTCCTAGTTACCAAAACTTTTCTTTAATAAACACATCTAAAAGGGGAAAATCAATAAATTTGGAGCATCTGTTATATGTTTTATTCATTAAGAAAACACATCTAACTCTAACAGAATTTAAGGAGGCCTGAAGTTTTTCATAAAATATATAAGAAATCTTATATATTCAATAGATGGTCAAATTTTTTCTATTCACTAAAAAATGTAAATAGAAAATAAAAATCCTACAGCCTTTATTTTAGTGCCTTTCTCCTTGCAGAATGTTTAAAAGTGATTCTTGACATTTTTAAGACAGAGCTTGAGAATCTGTTTGTATAATCTTTCTATTGGTAACTTAACTTAGGTTCTGATCTTAGAAAAAATTAATTATATGTAACTCATGTTTAATTACAGAGTTGAAAGAATAGTAAAATTGGGATACTAGGGCACTTCACTCACTTTAAATTGTCATATTTAAACATCATGAAAAGGCTATGTTCAAGATATTTTAGTAAAATAATAAACTGTATATGCTTAGTACATTAATCAGTTTTTTATATATTTTCTTTTTATAGAAATATATTGAAATATTAGTATTTGTACATTTTCTGTTATATGGTCATTTATAGTTAACATTATTGCTTTACTTATATTTACATGTAAAAATATAATATAAAAAAATATATATTTTTTAAGAACACAACTTTGTATTTTTCTTTCAAGGGAATAATAGAGCCATAAGCATTGTCAAAGAATGAATTGTCTTTGAAGTTTCATGACCTGTTCAATGAATTATCTTTGAACCAGATGTGACTCATACTGATGATGGTCCCTTGTGATAAGCTTGTTCCTTCTGCATAATTTTCAGTTCAAGCTAAAATTACTAATTACTGAAAAATCAAATTAATATACTGAATCATTTTCATACTAATATAGCAAGGAAAATATTTGTGGAATATATGAAGTGTCACCTGTACACAATATATATGTATAGTAACATGTTACTGCAACCATATGTATCAAGTAGCAGTTTATTTCTCTGTTGTTTTATTTGTTTTTTCTCCTTAATGGAAGTTTTATAAATAGTAACATTTAATTTTCTCCCATCTGTTCTGTACATTCAAAACATGCTAAAACCAAGTTGTTCACTTCCTAAAAATATCACCACTGATCTTTGACAGTACAAGTGTTTATTAGTGTACAAAGTAATGATCTACTAGGGAATGTCAAATGAATCTTGTTACTAGTCAGATTTATGGGGACAGAGTCAACAAGAAAATAAGTCAAGAAGTAGAAATAGTGTTTTAGGTGGAGAAGAAAATTTATAAATCATCCCTTGTCTTTGGAGGTCAATAGTGAAACTGTTGGTAAACTCTGCATGCAATTTTGACTGAACTAAACCTATCATTCACAGTATCTCTAACTGGTGATTTCAGTGGACATAATCTTAGAAATGCTATGTTTCCATGATAAAATAATAAAGGGAAATGAAATAATACCAAATAATTTCTTTGAAAGTGATCTCGCTCATGTGATTACACATGTGTACTTCTTTGATGCATTTCCTTTGTGGCTGTTGTTTTAAAGTCCCATTATTTTTAAAAAGATTCTGCAACTGGTCATATCTCCAGGCACAGCCAGATAACTAATCAACTAAACCAAACAATGAATGATTCAATTCAGTAGAATCTGGTTAAATGCTCAAACATAGAGCACTAAACTCATTGTTAACCTGAACCTTTCCTCAAAATCGTTACCCTGTTCTTCACATCTCTATATCAGAAGGTTTCCAACCAGATTTATGTGACTCTCTATATAAGGGTGTTTCTAAGTTTACTTTTCTTCACCTTTTCAGCATAACTACAACATTAAATAAAATATTTTAAATAGAAATCATCCAGAAAATACTATTGTACTGTAAAAACTAATTTTCACTTTAGTAATTTCCTTAAAATATATCTTATTGTAAGAAACATAGTTTGCTTTGTCATTCTGTCTTTTCAATTGAGAGATCAAAAAATTTAGGGAAAATTAAGACTCTCATTATAATTGACATTATATATACACACATATTATAATATAAAATATTTGATATTTAAAATAATTTTCCTAATTATGAATTTGTGTGATTTACTTTAAAATTTAGAGCATGAGTAGTGCAATATGTGTATATATATATATATGTGTATATACAAAAACTTAATCTAAATTAGTAATTTGTGTGGATAATTAACATAAATATTGTTTTCTGTTATAATACCAGATTGTTACCAAATTAGCTTAATGAATTTTAAAACAAAATTTTGATTGGGAAATGCATGGTGTTTCCATATATACTTCTTTAACCGTGGAGTGACAAAACCAATTGTCCTTACATGTTGATATCTAAGAATTCACCATCTGATTCAAAGGAAGACTTTTCTGCAGTGATCTCATGAGTGTATTGGAGGGCAGAAATAGAAATTTCTCTATCACTGTACTGGACGGTAGAAAGGGAATTTTTCCTATAAGTACAGACAGATTCAGTGGGTTGAATGATGTTGTCTGTTTGCTTGTAAATGGCTGCTTTTCTTTTTTTTCCTTGAGGAGATTGATTCAGTCTGGAATTTGCTTTCATCATGATGTACTCACTTAAAAGTGAGGATATGGGAGTAGGAACACATGAACCCTACTCTCCCTACTTCTAACATCCAAAAGATAATCGATATGCAGCAAAATGAGGACAGCATTCAGCCAGTGTTCCCTAGGTTAGGTCAGTTCATTATACTGACTATGTAGATGATTTCTAATTTTTATTAGGATAGTCTAAACTACCATAAATAAATTGGAATGTCTACATTCTACTGTTTTAAACTTGTGTAGGGTTATTTATTTCAGAATAGACCCATAGAAGTTTGATTAATAAGACAAATCTTAGCATTTTTATGGCTCTTCATTGCCATGTTGTTTTCCAAATGGGGTATATTAATTTATAATTATCGCTATACTTCTTTCAACCTGCATATTAATCTGAATGGTCTGCTTATATAGCAGGTAAAACATAATTTTTTTAACAGCTTTATTGGAATATAATTGTTTTACAATGGTGTGTTAGTTTCTGCTTTATAACAAAGTGAATCAGCTATACATATACATATATCCCCATATCTCCTCCCTCTTGCGTCTCCCTCCCACCTTCCCTATCCAGCCCCTCTAGGTGGTCAAAAAGCACCGAGCTGATCTCCCCGTGCTATGCAACTGCTTTCCACTAGCTATCTATTTTACATTTTGTAGTGTATATATGTCCATGCCAATCTCTCACTTCGTCCCAGCTTACCCTTCCCCCTCCTTGTGTCCTCAGGCGAATTCTCTCTGTCTGTGTCTTTATTCCTGTCCTGCCCCTAGGTTCTTCAGAACCATTTTTCTTTTTTTCTTAGATTCCATATATATGTGTTAGCATACGGTACTTGTTTTTCTCTTTCTGATTACTTCACTCTGTATGAAAGACTCTATGTCCATCCACCTCACTACAAATAACTCAATTTCGTTTCTTTTTATGGCTGAGTAATATTCCGCTGTACATATGTGCCACATCTTCTTTATCCATTGATCTGTCGATGGACGCTTAGGTTGCTTCCATGTCCTGGCTATTGTAAATAGAGCTGCAATAAATCTTGTAGTACATGACTGTCTTTGAATTATGGTTTTCTCAGGGTATATGCCCAGTAGTGGGATTGCTGGGTGGTTAGGTAGCTCTATTTTTAGTTTTTTAAAGAACCTCCATACTGTTTTCCATAGTGGCAGTATCAATTTACATTCCGACCAACAGTGCAAGAGGGTTCCCTTTTCTCCACACCCTCTCTAGCATTTATTGTTTGTAAATTTTTTGATGATGGCCATTCTGACTGGTGTGGGATGATACCTCATTGTAGTTTTGATTTGCATTTCTCTAATGATTAGTGATGTTGAACATTCTTTCATGTGTTTGTTGACAATATGTATATCTTCTTTGGAGAAATGTCTATTTAAGTCATCTGCCCATTATTGGATTGGATTGTTTGTTTTTTTTGATATTGAGCTGCATGAGCTACTTGTAAATTTTGGAGATGAATCCTTTGTCAGTTGCTTCATTTGCAAATACTCTCTCCCATTCTGAGGGCTGTCTTTTCATCTTGTTTATGGTTTCCTTTGCTGTGCAAAAGCTTTTAAGTGTCATCAGGTCCCATTTGTTTATTTTTGTTTTTATTTTCATTTTTCTAGGAGGTGGGTCACAAAGGATCTTGCTGTGATTTATATCATAGACTGTTCTGCCTATGTTTTCCTCTAAGATTTTGATAGTGTCTGGCCTTACATTTAGGTCTTTAATCCATTTTGAGTTGATTTTTGTGTATGGTGTTAGGGAGTGTTCTAATTTCGTTCCTTTACATGTAGCTGTCCAGTTTTCCCAGTACCACTTATTGAAGAGGCCGTCTCTTCTCCATTGTATATTCTTGCCTCCTTTATCAAAAATAAGGTGACCATATGTGCATGGGTTTATCTCTGGGCTTTCTATCCTGTTCCATTGATCTGTATTTCTGTTTTGTGTCACTACCATACTGTCTTGATTACTGTAGCTTTGTACTATAGTCTGAAATCCGGGAATCTGATTCCCCCAGCTCCGTTTTTCTTTCTCAAGATTGCTTTGGCTGTTCGGGGTCTTTTGTGTTTCCATACAAATTGTGAAATTTTTTGTTCTAGTTCTGTGAAAAATGCCATTGGTAGTTTAATGGGGATTGCACTGAATCTGTAGATTGCTTTGGGTAGTATAGTCATTTTCACAATGTTGATTCTTCAAATACAAGAACCTGGTATATCTCTCCATCTGTTTGTATAATCTTTAATTTCTTTCACCAGTGTCTTATAGTTTTCTGCATACAGGTCTTTTGTCTCCTTAGGTAGGTTTATTCCTAGGTATTTTATTATTTATGTTGCAGTGGTAAATGGGAGTGTTTCCTTAATTTCTCTTTCAAATTTTTCATCATTATTGTATAGGAATGCAAGAGATTTCTGTGCATTAACTTTGTATCCTGCTACTTTACCATATTCATTGATTAGCTGTAGTAGTTTTCTGGTAGCATCTTTAGGATTCTCTATATATAGTATCATGTCATCTGCAAACAGTGACAGCTTTACTTCTTCTTTTCAGACTTGGGTTCCTTTTATTTCTTTTTCTTCTCTGATTGCTGTGGCTAAAACTTCCAAAACTATGTTGAATAATGGTGGTGAGAGTGGGCAACCTTGTCTTGTTCCTGATCTTCGTGGAAATGGTTTCAGTTTTTCACCATTGAGAATGATGTTGGTGTGGGTTTGTCATACATGGCCTTTATTATGTTGAAATAATTTCCCTCTATGCCTACTTTCTGGTGGGTTTTTATCATAAATCGTTGTTGAATTTTGTTGAAAGCTTTTTCTGCATCAATTGAGATGATCATATGGTTTTATTCCTTCAGTTTGTTAATATGGTGTATCTCATTGATTGATTTACATATATTGGAGAATCCTTGCATTCCTGTGATAAATCCTACTTGATCATGGTGTATGATCCTTTTAATGTGCTGTTGGATTAAGTTTGCTAGTATTTTGTTGAGGATTTTTGCATCTATGTTCATCAGTTATATTGATTGGTTGTTTTTTGTGTGTGTGTGACATCTTTATCTGGTTTTGATGTCAGGGTGATGCTGGCTTCATAGAATGAGTTTGGGAGTGTTCCTCCCTCTGCTATATTTTGGAAGAGTTTGAGAAGGATAGGTGTTAGCTCTTCTCTAAATATTTGATAGAATTTGCCTGTGAAGCCATCTGGTTCTGGGCTTTTGTTTGTTGGAAGGTTTTTAATCACAGTTTCAGTTTCAGTGCTTGTGATTGGTCTGTTTATATTTTCTATTTCTTCCTGGTTCAGTCTTAGAAGTTTGTGCATTTCTAAGAATTTGTCCATTACTTCCAGGTTGTCCATTTTATTGGCATATAGTTGCTTGCAGTAATCTCTCATGATCCTTTGTATTTCTGCAGTATCAGCTGTTACTTCTCCTTTTTCATTTCTAATTCTATTGATTTGAATCTTCTCCCTTTTTTTCTTGACGAGTCTGGGTAATAGTTTATCAATTTTGTTTATCTTCTCAAAGAACCAGCTTTTAGTTTTATTGATCTTTTCTATTGTTTCCTTCATTTCTTTTTCATTTATCTCTGATCTGATCTTTATGATTTCTTTCCTTCTCTTAACATTGGGTTTTCTTTGTTGTTCTTCTTTCTCTAATTGCTTTAGGTGTTTATTTGAGAGGTGTTTATTTGTTATTAAAGGTTAGGTTGTTTATTTGAGATGTTTCTTGTTTCTTGAGGTAGGGTCATATTCTATAAACTTCCCTCTTAGAACTGCTTTTGCTGCATCCCATAGGTTTTGGGGCACCATGTTTCCACTGTCATTTTTTTCTAGGTATTTTTTGATTTCCTCTTTGATTTCTTCAGTGATCTCTTGGTTACTTAATAGTGTATTGTTTAGCCTCAATGTGTTTGTATTTTTTACAGACTTTTTCCTGTAATTGATATCTAGTTTCATAGCACTGTGGTTAGGAAAGATATTGATACGATTTCAGTTTTCTTAAATTTACCAAGGCTTGATTTGTGACCCAAGATATGGTCTATCCTGGGGAAGGTTCCATGAGCACTTGAGAAGAAAGTGTATTCTGTTGTTTTTGGATGGAATGTCCTATGAATATCAATTAAGTCCATCTTGTTTAATATATCATTTAAAGCTTGTGTTTCCTTATTTATTTTCATTTTGGATGATCTGTCCATTGGTGAAAGTGGGTTGTTAAAGTCCCCTACTATTATTGTGTTACTGTCGATTTCCCCATTTATGGCTGTTAGCATTTGCCTTATGTATTGCGGTGCTCTTTGTTGGGTTCATAAATATTTACAATTGTTATATATTCTTCTTGGACTGATCCTTTCATCATTATGTAGTGTCCTTCTTTGTCTCTTGTAATAGTCTTTATTTTGAAGTCTATTTTGTGTGTTATGAGAATTGCTACTCCAGCTTTCTTTTGATTTCCATTTGCATGGAATATCTTTTTCCATCCCCTCACTTTCAGTCTGTATGTGTCCCTAGGTCTGAAGTGGTTCTCTTGTAGACAGCATATATATGGGTCTTGTTTTTGTATCCGCTCAACCAGTCTATGTCTTTTGGTTAGAGCATTTAATCCATTTACATTTAAGGTAGTTATCGATATGTATGTTCCTATTACCATTTTCTTAATTGTTTTGGGTTTATTATTGTAGGTCTTTTCCTTCTCTTGTGTTTCCTGCCTAGAGAAGTTCCTTTAGCATTTGTTGTGAAGCTGGTTTGGTGGTGCTGAATTCTCTTAGCATTTGCTTGTCTCTAAACTTTTTAATTTTTTCATCAAATCTGAATGAGATCCTTGCTGAGTAGAGTACTCTTGGTTGTAGGTTCTTCCCTTTCATCACTTTAAATATGTCCTTCCACTCCCTTCTGTCTTGCAGAGTTTCTGCTGAAAGATCAGCTGTTAACCTTATGAGAATTCCCTTGTGTGCTATTTGTTGTTTTTCCCTTGCTGTTTTTAATGTTTTTTCTTTGTATTTAATTTTTGATGGTTTGATTAATATGTGTCTTGGTGTTTTTCTCCTTGGATTTAACCTCTATGGGACTCTCTGCACTTCCTGGACTTGATTGACTATTTCCTTTCCCATATTAGGGAAGTTTTCAACTATAATCTCTTCAAATATTTTCTCAGTCCCTTTTTTTTTTCTCTTCTTCTTCTGGGACCCCCTATTATTCGAATGTTGGTGCATTTAATGTTCTCCCACAGGTCTCTGAGACTGTCCTCAATTCTTTTCATTCTTTTTTCTTTTTTCTGCTTTGTAGTAACTTCCACTATTTCATCTTCCAGGTCACTTATCCGTTCTTCTGCCTCAGTTATTCTGCTATTGATTCCCTCTAGAGAATTTTTAATTTCATTTATTGAGTTGTTTATCATTGTTTGTTTGCTACTTAGTTCTTCTAGGTCCTTGTTTGGCGTTTCTTGTATTTTCTCCATTCTACTTCCAAGATTTTGGATCATCTTTACTATCTGAATAGTATAGTATCTTTACTCTGAATTCTTTTTCAGGTAGACTGCCTATTTCCTCTTCATTTGTTTGGTCTGGTGGGTTTTTACCTTGCTCCTTCATCTGCTTTGTATTTCTCTGTCTACTCATTTTGCTTAACTTCCTATGTTTGGGGTGTCCTTTTCACAGGCTGCAGGTTTGTAGTTCCTGCTGTTTTTGCTGTCTGCCTTCAGTAGCTAAGGTTGGTTCAGTGGGTTGTGTAGGCTTCCTGGTGGAGGGGACTTGTGCCTGTGTTCTGGTGGATGAGGCTGCATCTTGTCTTTCTGGTGGGCAGGACCGCGTCCGGTTGTGTGTTTTGGGGTGTCTGTGACCATATTGTGGTTTTCGGCAGGTTGTCTGCTAATGGGTTTGGTTGTGTTCCTGTCTTGCTAGTTGTTTGGCATGGGGAGTGCAGCACTGTAGCTTGCTGGTCATTGAGTGGAGCTGGGTCTTAACGTTTAGATAGAGATATCTGTGGGAGCTTTCTCCGTTTGATATTACGTGGAGCTGGGATGTCTCTGGTGGACCAATATCCTGAACTTGTCTCTCCCATCTCAGAGGCACAGGCCTGACAAGACCTTGTCAGCCACATGGCTCAGAAGAAAAGGGTAAAAAAAAAAAAGAAGGTAGGATAAAGTTATTAAAATAAAAAATTTTTTAAATTATTAAAAATAAAAAAAATTAAAAAGTAATAAAAATAAGTAAAGAAAGAAAGAAGGGAGCAACCAAACCAAAAAACAAATCCACCAATGATAAGAAGTGCTAAAAACTATACAAAAAAAACAAAAAAACAAAAAAAAACAGACAGACAGAACCCTAGGACAAATGGTAAAAGCCAAGCTATACAGACAAAATCACACAAAGAAGCATACACATACACACTCACAAAAGGAAGTAAAGGAAAAAAAAATATATGTCTATATATAAAAAAAAGGAAGAGAGCAACCAAATCAATAAAGAAATCTACCAATGTTAATTAGCTCTAGATACTAAACTAAGATAAACATAAAAACAGAAATAAATTAGATGCAGAAAGTAAAACCCCAAGTCTACAGTTGCTCCCAAATTCCACCGCCTCAATTTTTGGGATGATTTGTTGTCTATTCAGGTATTCCAGAGATGCAGGGTACATCAAGTTGATTGTGGAGTTTTAATCCTCTGCTCTGAGGCTGCTAGGAGAAATTCCGCTTTCTATTCTTTGTTCACACAGCTCCAGGGTTCAGCTTTGGATTTGACCCTGCCTCTGCCTGTAAGTTGCCTGAGGGCGTCTGTTCCCCGCCCAGACAGGACAGGGTTAAAATAGCACCTGATCAGGGAGCTCTGGCTCATTCAGACCAGGGGGAGGGAGGGGTACGGAATGTGAGGCAAGCCTGCAGAGGCAGAGGCTGGCATCATGTTGCAGCAGCCTGAAGCACACCTTGTGTTCTCCCAGGGAAGTTGTCCCTGGATCATGGGTCCTTGGCAGTGGCGGGCTGCACAGTCTCTTGGGAGGGGAGGTGTGGATAGTGACCTGTGCTTGCACACAGGCTTCTTGGCGGCTGCAGCAGCAGCCTTAGCGTTTCATGCCCGTCTCTGGTGTCCATGCGGATAGCTGCAGCTCGTGCCAGTCTCTCAAGCTCATTTAGGCGGTGCTCTGAATCCCCTCTGCTAGTGCACCCCAAAACAATGGTCTGTTGCCTCTTAGGCAGTTCCAGACTTTTTCCTGGACTGCCTCCTGGCTAGCTGTGGCACACTAGCTCCCTTCAGGCTCTGTTCACACAGCCAACCCCAGTCGTCTCCCTGGGATCTGACCTCCGAACCCCGAGTCTCAGCTCCCAGCCCCCACCCGCCCCCACGGGTGAGCAGACAAGCCTCTCAGTCTGATGAGTGCTGGTCGGCCCCGATCCTCTGTGCGGGAAACTCTCTGCTTTGGCCTCTGCACCCCTGTTGCTGGGCTTTCCTCCGTGGCTTCAAAGCTTTCCCCCCCACCACCCCCTATCTACACCAGTGAAGGGGCTTCCTAGTGTGTGGAAACTTTTCCTCCTTCTCAGCTCCCTCCCAGAGGTGCAGGTCCCGTTCCTATTCTTTTGTCTCTGTTTTTCCTTTTTTCTTTTGCCCTACCCAGGTACGTGGGAAGTTTCTTGACTTTTGGGAAGTCCGAGTCTTCTGCTAGTGTTCAGTAGGTGTTCTGTAGGAGTTGTTCCACATGTAGATGTATTTCTGATGTATTTGTGGGGAGGAAGGTGATCTCCAGGTCTTACTCCTCCGCCATCTTGAAGGTCTCTCCAACATCATTGTTTTAATTTACATTTCTTTGATTACTGTGAGAGGTGAACATTTTTCCTCATGTTCATTCATAATTTTCGTATGAAATGAACTTTCATTTAACTTTCCCCACTACCCTTTGGGGTCCTAATGTTTTCTTGTAAATTGAATGAATTATTTATATACAATATACAGTAAGCAAGTATGTTTTGCATACCATTTATTTTCACTTTGTTTCACCTTACTATTACATGATCCATTAAAATTTTGTAATTCATGCAGTAGAGGTTTAAAATCTTTTTTGTGATTTTCTGGTGCTTCCAATTGTAATATTTTTTTCACACCACAGTTCTAACACGTATCTATCCAATTTACAAATAGCTTTTATAATTTTGTTTTTATTTTACATTTAACTCTTTATGCTTTCTCTCATCTTGTAAACATAATCAGTTATCTCCTTTCAAATGTAACTAATTTCAGATTCATTTCTAATAATATGACAGATTGTATGGATTAATATGGGGGCTTTCAGTGAAAATCACCTACAATTAATAAGCAAAACGTACAAAATGTTGTAAGTATAAAGTTTAAATGGACAGAGAATTATACAAATTCCAGAAGTTAAAAAAAAGGCATACAGTAAAATATTGATGAATTTGACAACATTAAAAATTAAGAACCTCTATTCATCAAATATCATGACAGAAGTGCGAAATTTTTTTAAATTTGTAAAAGGTGTTTGAAGTGATATAACAAAGAATCCAAATATATAGACACTTCTATAAATAATTAAGCGAAAGAAAAATTGAAAAGTGAAAGAAAAAGAATCAAATGGATGGCTTGTAAACATTTGAAAGTATGTTAATCTTGATTAAGAATCAGAAAGATGCAATTAAAGACCACAATGATATGTAATTCTATATCTATCAGGTATCAAATTCACATTTACCCCAAATTCACATTATCAACATCAATTTCTACCCTGAATTCCAATCTAATATTTCCAACTTTCTACTCTAAATTTATAATTGTGTCTGTGTTCACTCAAGCTTGCTCTTTTTGAGTGTTTCCCCCTCACTTATTGATAACTTTCTTTTTTTATTGTTCTTCTTTATTTTTTCTTTATTATCCTACTGCTTCAGCCAAAAATCTTTGAACTCCCTTGATTACTCTCTGTGTCTCATACACGTTCTGTCATGAGCATACCCTCTGCTAGTGAATCCCATAGGCTGTCCTTATAAATTATATCCAGGACTGACCACTTCGCACAATTTTCTCTGCTACCACTCAAATAGTGCCATAATTATATTTCAGTAGTTTCCCTGCTCTTCCCTTTCTTCACTTTTCTCAACACAGAAGCCAGAGTGATCTTTGAAAACATATATTATATCATGGCACTTCCATGCTCAAAACATTTCAGTCACTCTCCGTTTCTTTCAAAGTAGAAGGCAAAGTCCTTACAATGGCTTACAATACCCTGTATCATCTGGGTCACCTGCATCAACATCAACTACTACTCCACTAACTCACTGCAACCCAGCTGTTCTGGCTTCTTTGTTGGTGAGTGTATGTGTATGCTCTTATTAGTATTTGTTTTTAATGCACCAAGCATCCTCCTACCTTGCATCTTTTTCATTGGTAGTTCTCTCTGCCTGAAATATTTTTCTAAATATCTGTATGGCTAACTTTCTTCTCCTTCAAGTCATTGTTCAAGTCATTATTTTCCTTGACCACCCTTTTCAAAATTGCAACAGGGCCCTCCAGCATAATTCTGTTCTTTAATTTAAATTTAACATTTTTACTTAATAACTATTATTTTAATTAAAATATTATTTATGTGTCCTATTCACGGTTGGTTTATGTTAAGTAGAATTTTAAGCTACATGGGACATGGAATCCTCTTCTATTTGGTCTCAGTTGTATCTTAAGCTCCTACAACAGTGTCTGGCACAGCAAACTTCTCATTTGTTGACCTATGAATGAAATCTTGAAATGAAATTCTTACAATGCATACAAGGTACCTGCCATCAAGAAAGTATAAAAAGATGTACTACTGTTCTTGCCAGGTGAAACTAATCAACTGGGGGTTTCTATTTATTAGAACAGAGAAAAGTAATCTACTAGAACTAAAACTCCATACCAGGATCTACTTCTGAGACTACTTCTGGAACAGTCACATCAACTGTCCATATCAAGATATTTTGACATCAAAAGATATCAGTACCTGGTTAACTTTACTGCATAACAGTGTCATCAGTCTTCACAATTTATAAATTATAATGAGGATGTTATAGCAGAATCATCAATTCTGCTTTTATCTACTTGATATTATTTTAACCATCTGTCTAGCATAAACCCCCAATACGACTTCTGGGCCAGAAAGATTTTCCAGGAAATAGTTTAGGTTAGAGTGACTATCCAATAGCCCACAAAAGTTTGGGTAATTGCTTTACACAGTGCATAGTTGCCCTACAAAATATTAATCTTGGGAAAGACTAAGTGGGTGCACTTATTTGTTACGGAAGGCTGTTTCCTCAAGATTACCCAGCTCTTATTTTTAGAAGGGCTTTAGATTAAGATCTAAATCATGTCTGGGGCTTTGGGAGAGGGCATAAACTTTGTATTTGAGAGGCTCAAATCAGGTCTGTATTTAACAGTCTGAGATATTTTTCATCTCTAATGAAAAATAATTTGTAATTTTATGAAATGAATTCCATCTGCCATCACCCCAATATGATTCTAAAGCAATTTAGATTGTGTTCCTCCTACCAGAATTGCCATTCTAAAATGATTCTAAATAATCTGGTGCTTTACTCACCAATCTACCCTTAGGAAGCAGCATGATATATATATTCAAAACACGTCCCAGTCCTCTGGAATTAATTATTTCCCCTACATTATCCATAGTGTTTCTAGCCTTTTGGTGGCATTTATTATAGACTCTTTTATCTATATTTTTATTAGATGGTAGAATACAACTAACAAAGTGATGATACTAAATACAAAATAGTATATATATTAGTTAAGTATTAAATTAAGCACAATAATTGAATGAACTATGTCACTGCACATCACTGACTGTGTATTTCCACCCAGATGATACTTTTTCACTCCATCTTTTCAGATAGTTTCAAGTATACCGTGAGATCTGGAGAACTGTTTTCTAAAATCTGTTTTACAGTGTTAATTCATATATTACTCATATAGTACTCAGAATAGAAACTTATACTTTCTAAATTAATTAACACTAACACTTTTCAGAAAGATGAGAAATATTTATATTTTAGGATTATTTCAATTAAAAAAATTAACAGCTGGCAAATGTAATAGGGAATGTAGGGCTACCTCACTCTATAAAAAGGAGATAAGCAGGACTTACCTGACATTTGGTCTGGTGTTGGGTCAGTCTCTAGGAGATTCTCTATACATTTTTTACTTTTGTATGTTAGCTTTATCCTCAGCCTGTTTCTCCAGAACTAGAAAAACTGGATACAGAATTTTCAAGTTTTGTGTTCTTATATGATGCCATCCAGAAGGAAACAAAGCATATACTCTTATTTTTCTTACATGAGTTCTTAGCTTTCATGGATTGGAATAACCTAGGAACAACTTCTGTGGCTGGAGAATTTCCATGTTCCGATGCTTTTAGCTTGGATAAATCAACAAGTCATTGGGACAATGGGAGGATATTTCTCTAGCTGTAACAACTAGATGCTACTCCTGGACATGGGATGGAGCTAATATATACCAATCTGCATGGTAGCCATATAATATTGGGGAGGGATATGATAAAATAAATTTTCACTGCTGATAGCTCACAAAATAAAAATCCAAAAAATCAAACTTAGCAAGGATGGAAGCTCTGTCAGCTCTGATGTAAGAATTAACAGATAGTTTGATCAGGCAGTGAAGATAGGATTAAAAAAATCAGCTCAAATCTTTTTTTTTTTTCTTTATGTTACTTTATTAAAGTTTCAACCTTGAGGAGATGAGCATCTGATTAGCCTATCTTGGGACACAGATAATCTGCTGCTTTTTCAAGCAAAGGCCAGTTGCTTTTTGCTGACCAGTGCATTAAAGATTTGACTCAATGGGAAATGACAGAGTCCAACCCAAATCCAGGGACTTGTTAGAAGAAGGGAAATGGATGCTTACTTGCAAAATCATCAGAGGTTTATTACTATATTTGCTCTTATTATTTCTCTATAATTTAGTATTCTTTGCTTTCTCTAAAGAATTGCCTTGCAAGAAGTGTATGAAATCAGTTCAGAGTTTAACTTATTTCACCAAGTGATTATGTGATACTATAGAAACCATACTCATCAGTTTTGCTGATAATAGTAATTGGGTAAAGGTGACTAATATCTTAAATGGATTTCAAAATAACTATGATTAACTAGAGAAGTGGTCTACACTTTCAAGATTAATCCATCAATTGCAATCCAACAATTTAAGGAATAAAACCCGAAACACATACATGTAAGATGGATGATTTCTGACAATAGTTAATATAGAAAAAAAGGGAAGGTTATAACATCCATTAGAACTTTAAAAAAATTAAAGTTATAGAATAACAAATATTCTATAGTATTTGTGGTGGCATATATATTAACCAGAATTATGTGTCTTAAATACTGAAATATTATGGAAGTTTTGGACCCTGGAGTAGACAACTGCTGTTTGTGCCTGACTTCTGTCTGTCTCTGCATTCTTCTGGCAAAAGAACACATCTTTCTTTCAGACACATTACTCTGTCCCATTTAATCTGGTTCTGGCATGAGTACAAGTCACACTGCCCTCTTGTTTGATCCAAAATTTGGGCAGGAAATTCAGATCAGGTGATTTAAAATAACCTTTGGTCATAAGGATTGTCTCTGGAAAGAACAAGTGCCCCACTCCAATAAAATATTTCCATAAACCGACTTGGGATGATGTAAGTTTTGACACTATGATTCTGTATCTTTCCTTACTGCCATATGGAGAAAATCTATGTGTGCAAGGAAAAACTCAAATAGAAAACAGGGTGGGAAGAGAGAATGAAAGAAATCAGAGACCAGACAAGTAAGAAGACAAGTCATGTCTGGATTTGTACAAAAGTGAAGATGCTGAAGGCTCTATTGGAACTTCCTGTAGTCAGGTGACACTCTTGAGATTCAAAGCTTGGAGATGTAAAGGAGGGAGAAAATATAAAGGTCTGAAACTAATAAGATGATTCAAAGAGGACACTTACCTCATCTATAAGCCAGTAGTGGGGCAGGAGGGGGGCTGGGGAGAAAATGTAGCCTCCATTGAGAAGGTTCCAGAAAATGCTGATATGTCATGGGAAAAAACGATTTTAGTTATATCAAGAATGACTATGTTCTGGCGAAAAAATATGAAGGATTTCAGGCATGGGGAGAGGGTGGGAAGTGACGAGCAGAATATAAACTGTGAATACATGGTAAGTAACTTAGATAGAGACAAAAGACAGAATGTGATTAGTCTGATATTCTCAAGGGAGGTTGTCTTGGTTGTCTTGGTATGGCTTAGAGTTTTAGAAGAGGAAAGGGTGGCTTAAAAGTATAGAGAGATATAGGTAGATAAAAATGCATAATATATATAGGGAGTCATTATGGAGTTTAAAGCCAGGGTATTGGATGAAATTATCAAGGACATGAGTCATGAATGTGAGTCACTGGGTTGACCACTTACTCTAAAATGGTTTAGAAATGAAATACACATATACATACATACACATGCACACATTTCTGTTATAGTTGTAACCTATTTAATGATTTTTTAAAAATCAAAAACTGTAAATATAAACAAATCTTACATAATTTAATTTCCTAGAAGTGAAGTGTTAAATCATTAGTAGCCTGGTAAAGACATTTGTCATGTGTTGTGTGTGTGTGTGTGTGTGTGCATGTGTGTTTGTGTTTGGACTGAAGGAACAAAGAATAACAACAAACAGAATTGATTAGAAATTTACCAACAGCAAAATTAAAGTAATTTAAATGGACTTGCTGAACAGTTTTATAGAATTTTGCTGGGGAGACTCTGATTACAAGATAGTTTTCGGCTATAGTTAATAAATGATTAATAAAAACTTAAAAACTGGGAATCTTTGATCATTGCAGTATATGTAGTTGCTTGGATGATGAAACAATCTGTGCTTAAACAGTTTGTGTTCAAAGCTTCTGGAAATATTGAAATATTCCTGAGTCCTGGCAATCTATTACTGAAAGAGATTGAGTTTAGGGAGTTTGTCTGTATTTTTAAGTCAATATTTCTTTAGCTTTCCTTCTCTAAGTTCCTTTTGGTCATTGATAAGCCATGGCTATAGGATACATACACCACATTTTATTAGTGATTTTCAGTTCAGATCTGCACTACTAGTCAAAGTATCTGTGGTCATATGTTTTAACCAGATTTAGATCTTTGTTCGTGTTGAATCATCACTTCTTACATTACCTGGTGAGACTGAGGCTACATAGCAGTATTAAAGACTCTATAAACTTCATATTTGAATGCTACAATTCAGAAAATGCTAATAATATTTAGACCTTTTAGATTATATACAAGCCAGTAGCTAGGCATAGAAAATTAAGTCTTGGCAGTGATTTTTTGGATATGACACTAAAAGTATAAGTAACAAAGGCAAAAATAAAACTGTGACTATATCAAACTAAAACATTTCTGCACAGGGAAAGAAACAATTGATAAAATGAAGAAATAACCTATGGAATGGAAGAAAATGTTTGTAAGCCATATATCTGATAAGGGCTTAATATCCAAAATATATAAAGAACTCATACAAATAAATAACAACAACCAAAAAAAAAAAAAACCCAAACAATCCAATTGAAAATGGGCAGAGGATCTGAATAGACATATTTTCAAAGAAGACATACAAATTGCCAACTGGAGCATGAAAGGATGCTCAACATCACTGATCATCAAGGAAATGCAAATCAAAATCACAGTAAGACTTTATTCCTGTCCTGCCCCTAGGTTCTTCAGAATCATTTTTTTTTTTAGATTCCATATGTATGTGTTAGCATACGGTATTTGTTTTTCTCTTTCTGACTTACTTCACTCTGTATGACAGAGTCTAGGTCCATCCACCTCTAGAGAATGGACTTGAGGACACGGGGAGGGGGAAGGTTAAGGTGGGATGAAGTGAGAGAGTGACACTGACATATATACACTACCAAATGTAAAATAGATAGCTAGTGGGAAGCAGCCGCATAGCACAGGGAGATCAGCTCGGTGCTTTGTGACCACCTAGAGGAGTGGGATAGGGAGGGTGGGAGGGAGATGCAAGCGGGAAGGGATATGGGGATATATGTTTACATATAGCTGATTCACTTTGTTATACAGCAGAAACTAACACATCATTGTAAAGCAATTATACACCAATAAAGATGTTTAAAAAATCACGAGGTATCATTTTTTATTAATTTTTATTGGAGTATAGTTGCTTTACAATGGTATGTTAGTTTCTGCTGTACAGCAAAGTGAATCAGTTATACGTATACATAGATCCACTCTTTCTTAGATTTCTTTCCCATTTAGGTCACCACAGAGCACTGAGTAGAGTTCCCTGTGCTATACAGTAGGTTCTCATTAGTTATTTATTTTATATTTAGTAGTGGATATATGTTAATCCCAATCTCCCAATTCATCCCACCTCCCCTTTCCCCCCTTGGTAACTATAAGTTTATTTTCTACATCAGTGACTGTATTTCTGCTTTGCAAATAAGTTCATCTGTACCGTTTTTCTAGATTCCACATATAAGCAATATTATACTATATTTGCCTTTCTCTTTCAGACTTACTTCACTCTGTATGATAGTCTCTAGGTCCATCCATGTCGCTGCAAATGGCATTATTTCGTTCCTTTTTATGGCTGAGTAATATTCCTTTGTATATATGTACCACATCTTCTTTATCCATTCCTCTGTCGATGGACATTTAGGTTGCTTCCATGTCCTGGTTATTGTAAATAGTGCTGCAATGAACATTGGGGTACATGCATCCTTTTGAATTATGTTTTTTTCTGGATATATGCTCAGAAGTGGGATAGCTGGGTCATATGATAGCTCTATTTTCAGTTTTTTAAGGAACCTCTATACTGTTCTCCACAGTGACTCTACCAATTTACATTCCCACCAACACTGCCAGAGGGTTCCCTTTTCTCCACACCCTCTCCAGCATTTATTATTTGTAGTTTTTAATGATGCCCATTCTGACTGGTGTGAGGTGATACCTCCTTGTAGTTCTGATTTGCATTTCTCTAATAAGTAGTGATGTTGAGCACCTGGAAACCATAAACAAAATGAAAAGACAACGCTCAGAATGGGAGAAAATATTTGCAAATGAAGCAACTGATAAGGGATTAATCTCCAAAATATACAAACAGCTCATGCAGCTCAATATCAAAAAAACAACAACCCAATCAAAAAATGGGCAGAAGTCCTAAATAGACATATCTCCAAAGAAGACATACAGATGGCCAAAAAACACATGAAGATATATCATCTTACACCTGTTAGAATAGCTTTCATCAAAAAGACAAGAGACAAGTGTTGGCAAGCATATAGAGAAAAGGGAACCCTTGTACACTGTTGATGAGAATGTAAATTGGTACAATCACTATGGAAAACAGTGTGGAGATTACTCAAAAAGCAAAAAATAGGATTATCATATGATCCATCAATCCCAGTTCTGAGTATATCCAAAGGAAATGAAAACAGAATATCAGAGATATATCTATACTCCCATGTTTATTACAGCATTATTCACAATAGGCATGATATAGACATAAACTAATCACCTGCCATTGGATGAAAGAAAGAAAAGGAGGGAGGGAGGGAGGAAGAAAGAAGGAAAGAGAGAGAGAGAGAGGGAGGGAGGGAAGAAGGAATTGGGTGAGATCAGAGAGGGAGGGAGGGAGGGAGGAAGGAAGGAAGGAAAGGAGGAATGGAGAGAGGAAGATAGAAAAAAAGAAAAAAGAAGGAAACCCTGACATTTGTGACAATATGGATGGTCCTAGAGGATAGTATGCTAAGAGAAATAAGTGAGACAAAGAAAAACAAATACTGTATGATATCATTATATGTGGACTCTTCATCTGTAGAGCCTGCATTATCAGGTATGAGTGTATCAGCCAAATTGCTAATTTCCTAATTTCCTTTAGCCCAAATTTATTTAACAACATTCTGTAGTGGTTTGGATGATGGCATCACTAAAAGATACGTCCAGATACTAATCTCTGAAACCTGTAAATTCTGCTTTATTTAAACAAAGTGTCTTTGCAGTTGTAATTAAATTAAGGACTTTGAGATTATCCTGGATTATCCATGTACACCCTAAATCCAATGGCATGTGACTTTATAAGAGACACACAGAGAAGACAAACACAAGAAAGGTTATATGAGAACAAAGGCAGATGTTTTAGTGATGTGGCCACAAACCAAAGAAGTCAGCAACCACCAGAATCTATAAGAGGCACGGAGCAGATTTTCCCCTAGAGCCTCTGTAGCAAGGGCAGCCTTGCCTATACCTTGGTTTTGGAGGCTGTCCTTCATATTTCTAATGTGATTACTTCTGGGGAGTGGGAAACAATTGGGTGAGATCAGAGAGGTGATGGTGTACATGCCAGAGAAAGCATTTTACTTTTGACCCTGTTCATTTTTGATACAATAAAATTGATTATTTTAATAAACATGACTTACCATTAAATTATGGAGAAAAAAGAAAATTAATAGAGATGACAGCTTTCAATTAAATGCCTCTTAAAATAAAAATTCAATGGGTATTTGTTGAAGAGTGAAAATGTTTCTATCTACTATAAAATCACTGGGGATCGCAGCTTCCTCCATATACCCCAATATTCATTGGTTGTGTGGTCTGAAATTATAGCATTCACTTGTTCATCAAATAATTCTTGAGTTCCTATCATGTGCCAGACATTGCTTTGTGTGTTTGAGATAAGGCAAAAAAAAATTGGCAAGAAGAAAATTTCTCTGACCTAATGGAACTTATATTCTAGAGGAAGAAAGATGAAATATATGATTGATCTGTCTCATCACCATCATCGTCATCATCACCACCATCTGTTAGATAGTGCTAAGTACCAAGAAGAGGGAAAGGAAATGTTATGTTTCTCACTGAGAAAGTGATATTTAAGAAAAAAAGAAGTGAGCAATTGAGTCATGTGGCTATTGAGTAAAGAGCATTCCAGGCAGGAGACAGCCTAGACATGTGGAGATCTAGGTAGCTGAAGTAGAGTGAACAAGTAGTAGGAAACAATGTTAGAGCAACAGCAGAGGCCAGGTCATGGAGGACCTTATATGATTTACATTGAGGAGATTGGATGCCACTGGAGAATTCTAAGCTGAGGATAAGACAATCTAACACATTTTTTAAAAAGGGTGTTGGAAATTATTAAAAAAAAAAAAAAAAGTAAGATGGGCCCAGGAAAGAAACGTAAATGAGCTTAATGATATAGATGAATTGGGATGGGAAAGATTTGGCATTGGGTTCTTAGTAAATTTACATTGGCTGCTTCTTAGTGTTAGAACTTTATACTAGCAGTTATACCTAGAGTCATGGCTTTAGACATTAGGCAAGAGACTAGGACAAGTATCTGCAGGTGAAACAGATGGTTAGTGCTGTATTCAGGAAATTCAGGGTATAGATTTGCAGTAGTTCCAATGTTTCAGAACAATTGTTATTTTTGAAAAAAAAAATAATGATAGTTAACTTTGTTCCAAATAGGTGTGATTTTTCGTAAAACAGTCCTCCTTATATTTGAGCAGAATTGTAGCATGACTAGGCTAATGACTTAATGCTGGATTATAATACAATACTATAAATTGTGCTTGGTTTCCAAATTCCTATGTCTTCTTGGCCTGTGTGTGGGAGAGGAGATGTTGTCAAATGGTGGACTAATGATAATCCATTACTGTGTCCAGTAAAGGGTGCAAGAGACTCTTGTTTGAGAAAGGATTCAGTTAATGTCTATTCTTAATACATTGCAGAAGGAACTACTCAATTCTAGGCATTGATTCATTATTCCTCAAATCAGCTCTCTAGGAAAAATCAGTCATAGTCCCTCTCTTTAGGAAGAGAGTTTTCTTAGGAGTTTTTTGCTTTTCTTCCATTACAAACGAGCCCCTCTAACTTCTGCATAGCCTATTGTCAGTTATCAAGCCCTTTCCTCATTTGAAGCCAGACAGGTGTCTGAGTGGCACTCAGAAAGGAATATACCACATTTTCCAACTTTCTCATCCTGAAGAATCATCTAGGAATCTTAAATACAGATTCCTAAATTCTAGAAATTCTGATATAGTAGGATTTGAGTGGTACCAAAGACGTCTACCCCAGACAATTCTGATTGAAGAAGGGGGTCTGTAAACCAGCCTTTGAAAAATGCAGCCTTATAATCTAAAGTTTTGTAAGATGAAGCAGTTTCAATGTAATCAAATCAATTTAATTTCTAAATTTGGCCTATATTTTGTGATATATTAGTATAACTTCTCCCATCTTTACTCGCATCTCAGGATTAACACTTCAAGTTTATATTTTTTATGCTATCGCTTCTTATAGTTTAGTTACAATGTTTATTGAAGCTCTTGCACTAGGGAGGAATTTCAGTGGTAAGCCACATTCTAGAAACAAGGCTTTAATTGGGACATTGTCTTAGAGAAAACACGTTGAGCTCAATAAATAAGAACTCTTTCATGGGGCGAGACAAAGTTTTCAAATTGTGAGACCTTAAAAAGGTGATACTTATGGGGCATATACACAAATTTATGGGCAACTGAGTCTGCAAACTGAAGATACAAAAAATGTATTTCCTAATTCTCGCCAGTGAAAGATCCAAGAAGCAATGACACTAGAGATGCAAAGAACCAAACTTTAACTGTGATCATCCACTTTCAAATTCCTTACTTCTGTTTCCTACTAACCAGTACTCTCTTCTCTCAGGTTTCAGTGATATGGTCAGTATTTCCCCACTCAAGGTGTGACTCTCTCTATTTCAACTCGATTTGTTTTTAATTTTTAAAATTTGCTTCCACAACCACTGGGGTACTGCTACATTCTTCCTTTTTCCTGCATTATTTATTTGTCACTTTGCTCTCCTATGGTTAGTAGCTAGTCCTGCTAATTTCAGATGCTTGTTTCCCCGCTTACCATCAATATTTGTAAATCCTGTTTTTCACTTATACTTTAATGGGTAAATAGTAGGTTGTTAGATTTGTTCACCTTTATGATTATTGTATTTCCAGAGAGATAAATAGAGATATTTGAAATTAAATGCCTTCCAGTAAATACTAGACCCTGATTTCTTTACAATATTCTCACTAATAAAAGTTGAAGATCTGCCAGTTTCTTTACCAATCACTCTGTTAAAAATGCTCTTCTCCCAATTCTCTGTAAATTTTCATTTTCTTGAAGTCTCTACAATAAATCTGTTTTGTTTAAAGACATTTTCCTGCAATAGCAAGGTGCCTACCTTGTTCTTGCAGTGAGACCATCCTATTTTAAGGGATGGGTTTTGTTTCTCTTTTTCTTTCTCGGTTACGGATGCCTACAAAAGTCACAAAGAACTACATTAACTTTTTTTTTTTTTAACATCTTTATTGGAGTATAATTGCTATACAATGGTGTGTTATTTTCTGCTTTATAGCAAAGTGAATCAGTTATACATATACATATGTTCCCATATCTCTTCCCTCTTGCATCTCCCTCCCTCCCACCCTCCCTATCTAGGTGGTCACAAAGCACAGAGCTGATCTCCCTGTGCTATGCGGTTGCTTCCCACAAGCTATCTATTTTACGTTTGGTAGTGTATATATGTCCATGCCACTCTCTCACTTTGTCACATCTTACCCTACCCCCTCCCCATATCCTCAAGTCCATTCTCTAGTAGGTCTGTTTCTTTATTCCCATCTTGCCACTAGGTTCTTCATGACCTTTTTTTTTTTTTTTCCTTAGATTCCATATATATGTGTTAGCATACTGTATTTGTTTTTCTCTTTCTGACTTACTTCACTCTGTATGACAGACTCTAGGTCCATCCACCTCACTACAAATAACTCCATTTCGTTTCTTTTTATGGCTGAGTAATATTCCATTGTATATATGTGCCACATCTTCTTTATCCATTCATCTGTTGATGGACACTTAGGTTGCTTCCATGTCCTGGCTATTGTAAATAGAGCTTCAATGAACATTTTGGTACATGACTCTTTTTGAATTATGGTTTTCTCAGGGTATATGCCCAGTAGTGGGATTGCTGGGTCGTATGGTAGTTCTATTTTTAGTTTTTTAAGGAACCTCCCTACTGTTCTCCATAGTGGCTGTATCAATTTAATGGTTGCTCTTTTCCTAGTGGCTAAAGGGCACCAAGAAGTAATGGCTCTAACTTTATAAGTACAAATAACCAACTTATAAATGAACTTTCAGGATTTGCTCCATAAAGTCATATTCAAAGTATTGAAGTATGTAAATGTGTAATTATTTTATTCACATACCCTATTATCCTTCTTGGTTGTTGAAATTCAGATCAGATTTATTTTTCCATTACACATATGAATGTCCATCAGCTTACAATAGACATTTGAATGTAAACCATTTCATATTTAGCATAGCTTGTTAAAAGACTTTAATTCAGCATAAATTTTACCCTCTAAATATATTTAGTCTACCACTGGTAAGTGATCTCTAAGTCTTCAATTCATTGTAATTCATTATACTTAATAAATTTTTTTCTCTCAATTTTATATCAACTTAAAATGTATTTTGTACAATAAAAAGTACATAACAACTTTCACAGTTTTAAAAATATTAGTATAAAAATTTACACTATGCTACAATAATATGGTATAAAAATTATACCTTCAACATCTAATCCTTTAAAGTTATTGATAAGCCCAAACATCTTATTTTCTTAAAAAAGAGCCATTGGATTTCTTAAAATAAAGTCAATGTCTTTAAGGGTATGTGGTAAGAACTTATTTAATACACTAATAAAATATTATAAATTGTTATATAGCATTTTCCTTTTTCCTTTTCTCTCTATTCTTTAAATGAAATAGTTTAATTTTTATGATGATAGGGTCAGCTATTTGTCCAACAGCATCAAGTACTTTCTAGAATTTTTTTAAATCAATATTTTTATAGGCTATACTCCATACAAAGTTATTATAAAATATTGACTATATTCTCTGTGCTGTACATTACATCCTTGTAACGTATTTATTTTATACCTTGTAGTGTGTATCTCTTAATCCCCTTCACCTATGTTGCCCCTCCCCCAACCCTCTCCCCTGTGGTAGTAACCACTAGTTTGTTCTCTTTATCTGTGAGTTTGTTTCTGTTTTGTTATATTCATTTATTTATTTCATTTTTTAGATCCACATATAAGTGAAAACAGAAAATTTAATATAAGTTTGCAAACAAATTGGCTGAATGTTTCTTAGGGATAAATGCATAGAAATTAATATGTTAGTTATAGTAATTTTATATATTAATAAAAATTATGACTAACCAAGTTATTTATATACCTTGGGCTGATCTTAGATAGCATGGTGCATTTTAATGGAATATATAAATTAGATCTTACATAGAAATATATTATATCTCCACTCCTACCCTTACTATTACTAATAAAAATAATTTAAGTACTGAGAATGTATAAGATACATTTTCAATAATTTCTTAGAATTAAACTTTTTAAATAAAGTACATAATAATGTATTCGGTTGGTTACTTTACAGCAAAGTAGAGATCTTTATTATTATAAATATAAATTCATAACTCAAAGATTCACATTTTGGTTTCTTTTATACAAGTAAAAGTGGTAGATCATATCTTAATCTCAAGACTTTTACAATGCAGAAAAATAATCACAAAATTTCTCGATAATTTTAATAGCGCAATATAAAATTTAGAAAACTATAATCTTACAGAGATCAAATATTTATAATATTTAATACTTTAATAGTCTTCTACTCCATTATATAAACTAACATCAGCATTTTTTTCAAAATAAAGCAAGACTTCTTGTTTCAATTACAACACATAAAGTGCTTTCAAGTTATCCTTCCCACATTACAACACGAAAAAACTAGACAAACTGAAAAGAGAAAATAATTTTTAGAAATTAGTCTACAGGGCAGATTGTCATCTTGAACTTTAGAGACACAGTTAAATTCAAAGAGTCATGGCTGACATCTGGAGCAGAGTTCAGTGGAGCCATAAACTGATAGGAACACTTAAATGGTAATATTGACAAGTTATCCAAATCACACAGCTTGAGGCTGGCTGTGGACTAGCATCAAGTAAGAAATTTGAGTTGTAGGCAGCTCCTTAACACTTCTCTGGGTTTTATCTCAGGGACCCAACCAGGTTCTCAAAGTAAGTTCTGAGAAAGTATCTCTCATGGCTCAGAAAGAGAAAGCATCTGAATAATCCTTATGGAAAATACATAGATCCTTTTTGATAACAAAGCCATACTCTCTAAGGGGAAAGACTTTAGCCAAGCCTTGTCCCAGAGCTTTGGTGAAAGGGCATTTCTCTAACTCTAACCCCTCTAGTTTGTAAAACTGAAGTGGGGGAGTCCATATAAGAAGTAATACTTGTGAAAGTTACAGGCCAGAGATGCAGCCCGCCAAAGGACTGAGAATTAATCAGAAGATTGTAGAAAACTTATCTTCCCCTACACCTCACCACCGTACCAACAGTGCTCCAGTATAACAGTGGATTACAGATGAAAGAGATGCAAAGCATAGACTCCTTCTGAGTCAGAATACTTAGGTAGGCCCAAAGTCAATGGGGAGACAAAAACAAGAACACTAAAATAATTTCAAGATCTGGTACTTACAGCTATCAAAAAAAAAAAAAAATTGAGCAAAGGTGAATGTGAATCCTCACACTAGAAACCTATTTATCTCATTTTTTATTACCCAAATACAACATGTCCTGCTTTCCAAAGAAAACATTATTAGGCATGCCAAAATGCAAGAAAAAAATACAGTCTGAAGAGATAAATCTTCAGAATGAGACTTAGATGTGACAAAGTTATTGGGATCATCAGACAGGTAATATAAAATAACTTTACTATATTAACAACACTAATGAAAATTAAATAATATGAAAGAATAAACACTTAATTTTAAGTAGGGAGATAAATTTTCTAGGACAATCAAAATGAAATGCTAGTGATCAAAATCACTGTAGCATTGGTGAAGAGTGCCTTTTACAGACTCATCAGTTGACTAGACATGACCTAGGATAGAATCAATAGAAACTCCCCAAACTTAAGAGGAAGGAAAAGTACAGAATATTCAATAACTGTGACACAATCTCAAAAGCTATAACATATATGTAACTGGGATATCAGAAGTAGAAGGAAGACAAAATGGAAAAGAAGAAATATTTGAAGTAACAATGGCTTAGAACTTAGCAAAATTAATAAGACACCAAAATACAGATCTAGGTTGCTCAGAGAACTTCAAGCAGAATAAATAACAAAAACTACAACTAGGCATTTCATAATTAAACTGTGGGAGACCAAAGACTGAGAGACGGTCTTGGAAAAAGACTGATGGAGAGACAGTGGACATTTTGCCAGAAATTATGCAAGGGAGAAAAGAGTAGAGTAAGATATTTAAAGTTTTTAAAGAAAAAGTAACAACTGATATAGAATTCTATATCCAGCAAAATAATCTTCAAAAGTAAAAGAGAAGTGAAGACTTTCTCAGACAAATAAAAACTGAGGGAATTCATTGTCAGCAGATCTGCCCTGCAAAAATCACTAAAAGATTTTCTTTAGTAGAAGAAAATCATGTAGGTAAGAGACTTGGGTATAATAAATACAGAAGAACATCCTAGAAGGAATAAATGAAGATAAAATAAAATTTTTCATTTTTATTTTTCTTGATCTAGAAGGTAACAGCTTTTGAAAAATTAACATTATAATAGTGTCAATCTATGGAGTGATTATGGCATATGGATACCTAAAATGAATAAGAGAAATATCACAAGGGATAGGAGGGTGGAAATGGGAATGCTATAACTTACATGTAGTACACATGAAAAGTAATAATGTTATTTAGAAGTAGAATTATCTTAGTACAAAAATACTGTCAACTATGGGGCAACCACTAAATTTGTCAATACAGGTATAACTGATATCAACTTTAAGAGAAGAGATAAAATGGGATCATATAATGCTCAATTAAAACCAGAAACACATAAAATGTGGTGATAGGGAAACAAAAAACTGTCATAACAATTGGAATACATTTACAAACAAGCTGATATTAATCCAAATATATCAGTGATGACTTTAATTGTGAATAATAACAATGGTTTCTATAAGAAATTACTTTAAATATAAAGACTGTGATAGTTTAAAAGTAAAGGGACGGAGAAAGATTCACCATACTAACACTATTTTTAAAAGCTGGTTTGTCTATATTAATTTCAGACAAAGCAAACTGACTTCAGAAAAAGGAAAATTATGAGGGATAGTGAGCAGCATTACAAATATTAAAGGGATAAATTCTCCAGGAACACTTTACAATCCAAATGCATGTGCACTTAATAATAGGCCATCAAAATAGATAGAAGCAGAAGGAGAAATAGATAAATCAACTATTGTAATTGGAGACTTCAGCACCTCCCCTGTCAGTAACTGATAGATAAAGCAGGCATAAAATCAATAAGTTGATTTGAAATGCTTTTACAATCAACTTGATTTCATTGTCTTTTATAAAATATTCCATCTAACAATAGCAGAATACATATTTTTCTAAAGCTTATGTGGAATGCACCACAATATCCATGTTTTGATTCATAAAACACACTTTAGCACATTTAAAAGAATAGAAATCATACAAAGTATGTTGTCAGACCATAATAGAATTCAACAATAAATAAGTAACAGAGCTTGCTGGAAAATCTCCAAGTTTTTGGAAGTTAAACAATCCATGTCTAAGTAACACATGGATTAAATGTGTTTCAAGAAAAACTTAACAAATATTCTAAAGTAAATGAAAATACAACTTTCAAAATTTGTGAGATGTAGCAAAAGCAGTGCACAGAGGAAAATGTATAGTATTAAATGCTCACATTGGGAAAAACAATAAAGATCTAAAATTAGTAATTTAAGCTTCCATCTTAGGAAACTAGAGAATAAAGAAGAATTTAAGTTTAAAGAAAGCAAATAAAAAGAAATAGTAAAAATCAGAGTAGAAATGAATCAAACTGAACATAAGAAAATAACAGAAAATCTGCAAAACCAAAAGCTAGTTCTTTGAAAATATCAATAAGATTGATCAACCTCCTGCCAGGCTAGCCACGAACAAACAAACAAACAAATTCAAATGATGAGCAATTTCAGAAATTAGATAGGTATTGTAACTATTAAGGACATTCAAAGAGTAATACAAAGTATACTATGAATAACTTAATGCCCATATATTTGATACTTCAGATGAAATGGATCAATTCCATCAAAGATATGAACTTCCAGAACTCTCACAGGAGAAACATATAATGTGAATAGTCGTATGTCTATTAAATAAATTGAACTGATAGTTAACAACCTGTCAAAAAAGAAATCGACAGACCCAGATAGACTCACCAATGATTCTACCAAACCTTTACAAATGCTACCAATATTACAAATTTCTCCCAGAAATTAGAAATTTAGAGAAAACTTCTAACTCATTATATGAGTTCAACATTACCCTAATATCAAAACCAGATAATGATATTAAAATAAAGGAAAACTACATACCATATTGCATATGAACATAGACTCATACGTCCCCAATGAAATACTATTAAACCAAATCCAGCAATAAGTAAAATAATGCCTATGTGGGATTATTTCTGGTATGCAAGGCCAGCTAAACATTCAAAAATCAATCAGTGGAATCCACCACATCAAAAAACTTTAAAAATATAAACATATGACCGTACTGATGGACAGTAAAATGCATTAGACAAAATCCAACACCAATTCATGACAAGAATATTCAGCAAACTATGAATAGAAGGGAACTAAGTTTCTACCATTTGATAAAGAACATCTACAAAAATCCTACAGCTAACACCATATGTAATAGTGAGAAACCAGAGAGCAGTGGCTTAACTCCAGAGAGCAGTGACAAGGAACAAATATCCTTTCTTACCGGTTCTATTCAATATCATACTGGAAGTCCTAACTAGTTCAATAAAACAAGTAAGGGAAAAATAAATTTCTAGATTGAAATAAAGAGAAAAGAAACAGGCTTTATTTGCACATGGCATGAATGTTTATATAGAAAATCCCCCAAACTGACAAATAATTCCCAGAACTAGTAAGTGAGTAAAACAAGGTCAAAGGATTACTAGCTTAATATAAGAAGAACACTTTCCTATATACCAATAATCAAAAATTGGTATTTGAAATTTCTAAAAAATACATGAAATAGCATGAAATAAAATGAAATACTTAGGTGTAAATCTAACAAAATAAGTATAGGCCCTATGTGGGAAACTATAAAACAATGATACAAATTCAAAGAAATTCTAAATAAATGGAAACGCATTCCATGCTCACAGAATGGATGACACAGTATTATTTTGGTGTCAATTCTTCCAAACTTGATCTATAGATTCAATGCAATACCAATGAGAAATCCAGAAAATTATTTTGTGAATATCAATAAATTGATTATAAAATTAATATGGAGAAGAAAGGGACCTAGAATAGCCAAAAAACACTACAGTGGAAAAAAGCTGAAGTACTCAAACTACCTAATTTCTATGCTTACTGTAAGTTTACATGCACTGGTGAAAAAATAGATAGATTATTATATAGAAACAGATATAGAAACCCCAGACTTAAACTGTAATTATAGTCAATTATTCTTCAACAAAGGAGCAAAGACAATTCAATGAAGGAAGGTTAGCTTTCATAATCATTCTGGAGCAATTGGACACCTATACACAAAAACATTGATCTAGGCACAGATATTACAACTTACACAGAAATGAGCTCAAAATGGATCATAGATCTAAATGTAAAATGAAAATGTATGTTGTTTTTGAATAAAACATAGGAAAATGTTGGCATGACCTGGATCTGACAATGGGTTTTTAGATACAACACCAATAGCATGTACCATGAAAGAAAAAAAAAAAGGATAAGATAGACTTTATTAAAATTATAAATTTCTACACCTCAGAAACTGCTGTGAAAAGAATGAAAGGCAAGTCACACACTAGGAGAAAATGTTTGCAAACTGTGTATCTGATAAAGCACTTATGTCCAAAATATGCAAATAAATGTTAAAATCAATAGTAAAAAAATTAAAATGGGTAAAAGATCTGAATAGACACATAAAGCACATATACAGATACTAAATAAGCATATAAAAATATGTTCAACTTCACTTGTCATTAGGGAATTGCAAATTAAAGCAAAACCGAGACACTACTACACACTTATCACAATGACAAAGAGCCAAAAATCTAATAATGCCAATTGCTGGCAATTATGCAGAAGAACAGAGACTTATTCATAGCTGGTGGAAATGTGAAATCATACCACATTTTGGGGGAATGTTTTGTCACTTTTTATAAAGTTAAACATAGTTTTATCATACAATCCAGCCATCATGCTCCTAAGTAATTATTCAGCTGTTTAAAAATTATATTCATGCAAAAATATGCACATAAATGTTTACAGCATCTTAGTGTATAATCACCAAAAAAAAATGGAAGCAACAAAGATGTCTTTCAATAGGTGAATGTATAAACAAACTGTAGTTTGTTTATATGCAGTAGCATATTTAGCAATAAAAAGCACTGTGCTGTCAAGCAATGAAGGCAGGGGTGAATCTTAAAAGCATAGTGCTAAGTGACAGCAGCATGTCTTAAACCACTATGTACTATGAATGCATTCTGGAAAAGGCAGACCAGAGAGATGTAAATTATCAGTGGTGATCAAGGGTTTTGGGATAGGGAGAGTATTGAATAGGTGAAACAAAAGGGATTGTATAGGGTGGTGAAACTATTCTCTGTTATACTATATTATACTGTAATGGCAAGCACAAGCTATTAAGCATTTATCAAATTCCCTAGAACTTTACAACACAAAAAGTAAACATTTCCCATATGGAAATTTTAAAAAATCATAAATGAAGTTGGGGAATCTCAGGGTGGAATGCAATAAGTGAAAAAAGACTATAATGTATTTCAAATGTAATGAGTGTGTTTGGAGAATAAGATGCTGTCCTAAGTAACCCTGGAAATGACTGGAGATTGTAAAACCAAAGGCAAAAATAGTTGTACATAGCACTGTATCTAGTTAATAAAGTTGTTTCCTATGGTGGCACAGGTTAACAATTCTGAAACCACTATAAATGGTTACTAGAATTAAACAATTATATAAATGAGTGGCAGATGGTGAGAGCAAAGTTTCTCACAGAGTGGGAGGTTAGATATAAGCATATGGAAGGGGCTAGAATGATCAATGTGGTAATGGATTCGAGTTGGAGATATCAGTAAAGACTGATGTTCAAATTAATATAGATATAGATACAGATATTTACATATAGACTTATTTATATATGTGTTTATATACATAAGTTATTATACATACATGCATACATTCCTTTGCTCTGTCAAGTTAGAGGGCCTAGAAGAAACAGCATCTTTCTCTTCCATGCTCAGTTTAAAGTTGTATTTAAAATGTTTCTTACATTTGGCAAAGTTTTTCTTCAGCCTGGCTCCTTTTTCCAGCAATGGAGCCTCATTATGTATGATATAATAATAGACATGCTAAACTGTTTCTACATGCAACTGTAGCCTTTGTGTAATGATCAAACATGCTTAATAAAGAAGCAAATATAACCTCTAGAAATTAAAAAAATAATAAGAAGAAGAAGACTGTATTCTTAAGGTGAAGTGAGAATGTGGTTGAATAGGCAAGAAATTTCCCTATTTAGTTATAATATAGGGAGATTGGGATTGCCATATATACACTACTATGTATGAAATAGATAACTAGTGAGAACTGACTGTGTAGCACAGGAAACTCTACTCAGTGCTCTGTGGTGACCTAAATGGGAAGGAAATCCAAGGAAGAGGGGATATAGTATGTGTGTGGCTGATTCACTTTGCTGCATAGTAGAAACCAACACAACGTTGTAAAGCAACTATACTCCATTTAAAAAAAAAAGAGAGAGAGAATATGTATTAAATATTAAATAATTTTTCTATTGATGATAATGTAATAATTTAACACTAGAGTAATGCACAGTTATGTGCTGACTTATTACCCCATCCTGCCTTTTCTTAGAGAAGAAGAGATTCTCTCACAAAACAGGGGGTTCTGCTTCAAGGGAGATTTTTCAAAGAGTTGACAATATTACTGCTACTACTACTACTATTAATACTACTGCTACTATAATTAATATTGTTAGTTTCTGTAAATATAATGTATACCTATTAGTAAGTAGTAATCTTGCATTCAGAATTAGACTGTATAAATCTCATTGGCATAGTTTCCTCAAGAATCTATGTTCAGTCTCCCAAATTAATCATGAGGATTCTAATTAAACTGACTAATAGAGATAAGCACAATATAAATTCTAAAAGCAATCCTAAAGGAACAAGTTTCCCTGGAGCTACAGAGTACAATTTCAAATTTTCTCTTTATATTAAAACACAAAAAAGATAGTATACAATAGTGTTGCAAATTATCCACATTGTTGATCCCTCTTAGTAAGGACTTGAAAATCAAATCAGTTAAAAAAAAAAAAAACAGCAATAATTTCTACACTTGTGTACCATAGGCTGTTTCTTGGAGATAATGTTTTGATTCAATTATGTCTGCAAGCACCATAATTTCTATTGATGAACGTGGATTGACATAGCTGTTTAAGCCTATAATGAACTAAATGTTACACAGAATACAATTTTCCTCTTCATTTACCTTAATTTATTCTAGTTATAAATGCCATTGACTTCCATGATTACAGAATAAATCTCACTATAAGATCAATTACTACAGTTTAGAATAAAACTTGAGTTATTTTGTAATTATATTCACTGGGTATTCCATTTTAATTTAAAATAGCTTTTGCAAAAATACTGGAGCTTTAATGAATGACGTACAGGATTACATTTGAACCTTTAACATGTAGTTAATAAAATTATTATAAATTGTTATATTTCTTCATATTTGGTTAATTTCACAATTTTCTGAAAGTATCTAAACAGATGCTTTCTGGATTTAATATATAATTTACCTATTTGATGTAAGAAAATGTGTTTCTCAAAATAGTATATGTATGTTTTTTGTATTTCTGAATTTTTTAAATGAGTTTTTTTCTTTTTATGAGAAATACTGAGTATCATTTAATAACTTTTGTCATCATTAAATATGACCAAAATAGTATATGGTTTCAAATAAAGTTGAAGTAATTTAAAAATCAAATCAGTTTTAAAGAAAGAGCACTAAGTATATTTTCTTCAATATAAATGCGAATTTACATACTTTCTTATATCAGTGGTTCTCAAACGTTCTGGCTTCCAAATCCCTTTACCTTCTAAAAAATTATTGTGGGCCACATGAGTCTTATATCTATATAGGGTCTTATATCTACAAATATTTACCATATAAAACTAAGAATTTTTAAAGTAAAATAATGTGCATGTATACATTTCAATAGTTGTCAGAGCAGTGACCTAAACACATTGTTGTGTAACTTCTGGAAAACTCTACTGTTCACTCATGAGAAAATGAAATTCAAAGACTAAAATGTTTTTAATGAACATTTAAACATTTAATGTAAAGAACATTAAATCCTTGGTAATTTCATCACTTTGTTATTTTTCCAGAAAGTTGACCTTATCTTTTAAGACTGGACAAACTAATATAGTTTTTATTCATAAAAGGCTAAAATTGCATATTTATCAAATTTGCTCTTCCCTTTGCTTCTACTTCTGACACATGCATATTCACAAACCCAATTAATGCAATATTTATATATGTAATTATCCATCTTGATCTTTTAATCTAAACAGAAATAGATAAAAATAAAATAGTAACACATGCTTTCATTGCCTTTGAATAATGTCAGGTAGACCTCCTAAACAACTACCACGGCATACTTCCTTGTAGGATGATCATGATAGAACTGTGAAATTGTGATTCTCTTGTTCCTATCTTATATTTATTTCCATTGTAATACATTTATTTGCTGGAGATATTTGTCAAATCTTGAGTCTTGCCACTAAGAAAACAATAAAAAACTTTATATTTTTCTATTAAAAAATGATGAGAAGGTCTAAATAAAAGGGATGAAATGATGCAATTTAAAATGTAATCCCCATGAAACGTTAGTATAAATTGTGGAGTAAGGGACTCTGAAAATTCCTCCATAAAAGCAATGATAAAACTGACAAAATGAAATGTCAGAATCAACTTTTTCAGAACTCTGGAAGTTAGCCAGATATTTTCAGGAGTTCAGGGAGTGTTTATTAGAAAAAATGCTGAGTCTTGATATGACAGAGAGCTTCATGATGTTTTAATTTGCCTGTACCTATATCACTTTGTTCAGCCCTACAGTGGACTTAAAAACTAACAGGCCACAATCCTGGTGAAACCAATAGTCTGGTAGCCACCACAGGAGACAAAATGGGATTACAACTTTTTTAAGATTCATTCCTAAAGAATTATTATTATTTCAACAATCTTGTGGTTCTCTGTAAGACCCCACTTGCAAGACTGTCTACATTTGACCTGACTTGGAATTCCTCTAGAGGAATATTTTTTCCCCATGGGTGACTGTCAAAAACAATTACAGGGAATTGTTTAACTTTGGTTGCCCAAGGTAAAAAATATGAGTTGGGGCAAACAATAGGAAAACCAAAAAGCCTTAAAAGGAAAAGCTGAGAAAAAAAGATGTCTATAGAGTCATTGCAAACCTCCAATATATTCTTGGGAAGCTATAAGACCACACACATGGATAAGTCTGTGTTTATGGCCAGGAGAGACTTGAGGCAGCCTTAAGTTTTCAAGTTAGCCAGACTTTGAGGCTCTGCTAAAGCAGGAAGTAAAGACAAAAGTAGAATTGTTACCTGACTGGCTGAATATTAAAGGCATTTCCCAATACACACACACAGAGCCCTTCATAAGAGATTATGATACATACAGATTCTAGGCATTTAAGGAAATATCTTAACTAACTAAGCAGAGACTTTAGTGGCCAAACATGGCAAAGAATATACTCTTTATAGAATTAGCTTAGGAAAGTTGTCAAACAAGCAAAGAATAACAACAACAGACCCTGGAGAGGGAATCTGATTTGCAGAATTCTTGCATTATATTATTTAAAATTTTCAGGTCACAGCAAAGAATTATAGGCTATACCAAGAAGCTGAAAACCAGCAGTTTACAGGACATAGTATTTATTTTCTAGAGCAATAGAATACTAAAGAAACAAATTATACTCTGCTTCTGATCATGAGGAACTAGTTAGTACTGGATCCCCACTTTCTCTCTAAACAAGTAAAACACTGAAAATAATATATCACAACTGTTTATATATATTGAATTAAAGGCAGTACAAGCCTATTATCCCTGAAAGAAGGTAAATAAATGAGGCATAATCCATGATCACACTAGATTTCTGCCTGGTAGTATTTTATGGACAGAAGTTTAAGGAATGATATTCTTAGCAGAACACAATGATCTCACTGAGTTGAGGAGACAGTATTCAGGTGTCTGGACTCCAAGGAGCAGAGAACTAAAGAGGGGGGAAAGAGCTACAAAAGTATACATAAGGGTGCTGTTGATTCTTTGGCTGAATAATAACTATCGCATTGAAAGAGTAAAACTCTCTAAGTCTAGTCAAAGAATGAGTCCTTAAGTGTTCACAAAACTACTACTAGACTAATAAGTGGATTTAATGAGGTTCGGGATAAAAGATTAATAGAAAAAAGTTTTATTTATATATGCTAACAGTAAACAACTGAAAAATGATATTTAAAAACATTTATAATAACATCAAAACTGAACAAAATATATATAATGCTGGAACAAGGAAAACTATGAAACATTGCTAAGAAAGATTAGGAACACCTAAAAAAGTATAAAATATGCCATATTCATGGATTGGAATACTTACTATTGATAAGTTAACTATGCCCAAATTGATCTATAGGTTTAACACACTCTCAATCAAACAAAGCCCTATTCACCTAGTACTCTTTGTAGAAAATGAAAGTTTTATAGAGAGAGAACCAGGGCTGGAACAAAGAGCTAGAGATAAAAGTAGAGATAGACATATATTATATGATAGATACATATAGTCCATGTATTAGATACATATATATATAATTGAAGGATCTAGAAATAGCCAAGAGAAAAATGTTGGAAAATATTTCTATTTGATTCTAAGACCTACTTTAAGACTACTATAATCAAGACAGTGTGATATTTATATTTTCATAAATATTTATATCAGTGGTATAGAATAGACAATCAAGAAATAGACCCATTAGTTTACAATTATCCCAGAATAAAGATAAAAAAAAGAAACAGACGCACATCTATATAGTCAATTTACTTTAAGTGGTGCCAAGGTAATTAGAGAAGAAATGAAAATATTTTCAACACATAATGCTAGAATAACTGGATATTTATAGTGAAGAATAGGCCTCAATTATTATGTCACAACATATACTGAAATTAAATTATTACTTTGTTGGTAGGAATGTTAAATGAGACAAAGATCAAGATCATCTAACACACATATCTTATATGGTTAAACATACACTTGCCATACGACCCAGAGATTGTCCTAGGAATTTCTGTTTGAAAAATGAACTGCATTTATTATCAGTGCTTTGTCATTTTATATTTAAGGTAATCATTTACACAATTGTGTTTGTCTACCTTTTGCTAATTGATTTTGATATATCACAGCTGTGATGTGATCCATTGTTTCTGCTTTCCTAGAGATCTTCATTTCCATCTTGTATAATTTTGTTTCACTTTAAAGTATTTCCCTTGGTATTTCTAGCAGTGTGAGGCTACTGGTACCAAATTCCTTCAGGTCTCTTTTATATGAAAATGCTTTTATTTGCTATAACTTTGAAAGTATTTTTGTTAGATATAAAATTCTAGGTTAACATATTATATTTTTAAAGCAGTTTAAAGTTTCTCTTTCACTGTCTTTTCTTTATTGTCACTGGTAAGAGAGTAGCCATCATTCATATCTTGTGTTTAGGTAACAATGTCCATTTTCTCTAACAGTTTTCAAGATTTCATTGTATTTTTAGTTTTCTGCAGTTTAAGTGTGATTTACCTAGGTGTGTATTTCTGTTAATATTACTTTTCTATGTATGGTTCAGTTTAGATCATCTTTATTTGCTTCCAAGAATGATGAATTTTGTTCTGGTAGGCAGGTAATTAAAGGTGAATTGCCTTGATTTAGGGTAGAGTTAGTTTTAGGTTTTATTGTGGTGAGTTTATCTCAGTTTTGTTCTTAGTCGCAAACTGTATCCCTTAATCCTGTTACATAATCCTTATATTTAAGGCATGATTTCTGGATTTTCACTGACAGTGTGAGGTTTTTCCCAAGATCCTTTAACTCAGTAAGTTTTGTACTCCTAATCCTGTCCATACAGCTCAGGGTAGTTGCTTTTATCCCTGTTCAGCAATTTTAGGCTTCCTAATGTGGTTCCCACCTGTGTTCCTGCAGTGCGTAGTCTCAGCCTCCTTTTGCACAGTTTAAGGAGTCAGCCATAGTTTTGAGATGAATTTGTGTATTTGGTGGTTCACCCTTCTGTTTTGCTCTCCTTGCTAAGATTCTCCTCCTCAGTGTGCAGCCACTCTTGCAGACCCAACTTCAAGTTCTGATTTTGCAATCCAGTAAGATGACTTGTATAATAAATTGGAAAGTTTTCTCTGTTACTTTGCTTGATAAATTTCTTTCTTTTAAGCTTTGTTTCCCTCCAGTTTTCGTCCAGCTTTTAGTTTCTTATCAATGTATTCAAACAATTTTATAAATATACACATATACAATTATATGTAATATATAATATATATCCATAGTTTACATAGTCTACTACCATCATTAGGAGAAAGATTAATTGGATATAATTTATTTTGTTATCAATGAAGTTGAATTCCTACAAAACAATTTTTGTTTTAGATTTATTTTTTAAATACAAAAGTACTGAACATTTAAAAATTTTTTAAATAATTAATTCTAAAAGTTCTTAGTGAATTTTTAAAGTAAATAATCAAAACACTGTTATATTAAATAAAAAACAGTGGCTATGAAAATAAATTATGTTAATGATGTCCTAAATGCTTTTGTTCAGTGCTTTAAGTTTATGAATGTACTTATATTTTATTCACTCTAACCATAACCCTACAAACCAAGCATTATAATCTCTTATATACAAATGGCAAAAAAGAGTATCAGAGAAAGAAAGTCACTTACCTGAGTTCTATTATTAGGAGGCAGAATCTTTACCTATATTTGTTTTATAACAACAAATCCAATGTTAAGGCTCAAATACCAAGGACTTTATCTATGAAGATCTTTTTAAGTTCCTTAAAGGAAAAGGGTTGATAAAGCTATGGAATTCAAGATCAAGGGCATACAGGAATCTTTAGGTTGGGAAATAAGAAAATATCAATAGATAGGTCTACAATTTATGATGTCAGAATCTCCTGCATTCTCGTTCTGCATCATGTAGTTTTTGTAGTATTAGTGAACAAATAAAACTTTTGTTATTTACACTCCTTTTTCAGTGTGAGAGAACAGCAATTTGAAAGTTGAAATCCTGTTGAAAACCTTTTTTTGTATTTTCTGTTCTTCAGCACTTGGAAACCTTGGGAAATTTACTTCTACTCCAGATGAAGTCTCTTTTAGTGATGGAATTGACACCCCATCCCCTCTCCCAGTCTTAGGTCCATCTCTTCCACTTCTCCTCCTTGTGCAGGCACCATTATCCAGGATAATCTATGTATCTAAGATAAACACCCTCTGTTACATTGCCTATACACATGGACAGACACACACATGCACACTTACCCCTACTTTTAGTTCTAAGAGGAATGTGTTTCAAACAAAACAAATTTATCAGTGTTAAAATCTCCTGTAGATAATGCTTCACCTGAATTACCTTCTTCAATAATTCAGATAATATCACTGCAGCAGTGAGATCTGCTAAGGTAGATTCTCCTGCAAGTTTTGCTATGCAGGACATTGTTCTTTTCAAGTTTTTGAACCCACCCTCACTTTGTTTTTTATCATCCTGTCCTTAAACAAAATGTGCTTTCGTCTTTGTTTCATTTTTATGTAACTTGGTAAAAAGCCAAAACAACTAGATTTTAGGACTGTTCATTTATTATTTTACAATACAAAAGCTTACACTTTGAGTTTCATCTCGTATCCATATTCTACAAATAAATCTTAATATATAATCCTCCTATTATTTGTGTAGGATTATATTTGTGCAGGATTATTTTTGTTTTTGTGATTTCTATTTATAGGTAAAGATTAGATCAAATGTTTAAAAAAGCAAATGTAAAATTTTATATGCAAATGTAAATCAATATCGTTGTACAGCTATCATGGCTAAAACATGATTTGTATGATATCTGGAATGTTTAACAAACATGTCCACAACCACATTGTTAATATGTTGAAGATATATGTATATGTGTGTATGTATGTGTATATATATATATATATATATATATATATATATATATACACATATATATATATATTTAAAGACAGTGGAAGAGAATCATAGAACTTTGCTTGAATTATTTAGCACAGTATTTTGTAGTCATAAATACAAAGAATAAGAAGCATTTCCTTTCTTTCCCCTTTTACTTGGTTAAAAATGTATAATGAGTGTTTATCATGTGTAAGGCATTTTGGCAGTCATTAGGAATCCAGTGATTCAGTGGTTTCCTGGTTTCTATTTTTATGGGTATGCAATCTAAACATAAGACTAATTTTTTAAAAAACATGAAAACTCAATCTAGAAAGTATTTCTGATTAAGGAATGACAGACTTCAGCTATACTACAGACTCTTAACAGAACCCTAACTCCTAGAATTGTAACTAAAAAGGAATTTTAGTTTATATATATATATATATGTAGTATATATATATATATATACAACATATATATAACAAACATATATATGTGTGTACAATACGTGTATAGTGCCAACACCTAAGCAACTAACTCTGTGCCAAACTCTAGCTATATTCTCCAAAATTTTGTCTGGAAGGAAGAGTAATTTAGTATGATCAGTTTAAGAAAATGGATGCAATGGGTGCCAAGAAAGAGATGAAAAATTTTCTTTCACCATAGTCTTATAGCTCTTCTCAATGACCACCCTGAATAAAATTACTGATGAAAGAAGATAAATAAAGTCATAAGAATTCTAATATTCCCTAATTTGGAGACAGATAATCTAATGGTAAGAGAAAAATCAAAGAAAATCTCTGGTAGTAGAGGTGTCTCTGTATCTGAACTGGAACTGGAAGGGACTCCAAGACCTGCTGTTTTCTAGTGCATAGCACTTAGTTGAGAGAATGAGTTAAAATCAAGGGCTTGTTGGAGTGTGCATGATATGCTTGAAGAACAGTAAAGATATTGATCAGTAAGATGCTGTGGAAGATCAAGTGGTATATGTTGGTGACTTTGACTAGAGTTATAGCAGTAGAAAAGGTGAGAAATTGTTTGTTTTATTTTTTAAAGTAGAGCCAGCTGTTTCTGCTGATGAATTAGAGTTGGTATGTGAAAAGAGGAGACACCCCACATTATTTATCCTAACCTGCTGGATCTTTTCTGATAAGGGTGAGATAGGCAGTACCATAGACTGCTAATTGTGTACCAATACGCACTCCACCATTCTCTCTTAGTGATAGACCCTCACATTTTAAAACGTTTGGAAGGGTATACAGGGAGCAATATCTGAGAAATTTGACTCCTAAGCACCTGCCAAACTCTAACTTCATAAAAATTTTCCTTGACTTTCCCTGAAGAATCTCTTTGTAAACATAAAATGAATTTTTCAACCTTTACTTCATCATATTACAACATTCTGGTTATAATTACTTAACACTGTTTTGTGTGATTCTTTCTAATTTTCTTTATGACTGTTTTTCTCATGAATACAATACAATGATTAGGTCATTCGTAAATGCCCAGTACAGTTCATGTTTATACTCTCCCATAACTTGTGTTTTTTCTTAACAAGTTATCTAGATAGATTTTTATGAAATAGAATAGAATATCTATTCTAGATAGATATACATCTGTGTGTATAGATATACACAGTGTATATATTTATACACTATGTTAGTTAATCACATCATTATCATTTACAGTATGACATGTGATTTATTTAATTGTTCCTCAACCACCAAACACTAAAATGTAACTTCACTGACTATCTAGTTTATATACCCTTGTGTATTTGTATGGGAAATTTTATAAATATAGATGCATGGAAGTTTAAGTTTGGTGTCAAAGGGGGTGTATTTTAACTAGAAAGGAACTGACAACTTGCCAACCAAGAAAATAATTGACACATGTCTTTAACCTTCAAGTGTTTAACAGCTTTCATGTCCACTCATGTAGAGCAAAACTGATCATAACAAGCGTTAAAATATTTTTGCTTGTCTGATTAGGGGAAAAGTGATGGTTTACTTGTATTTCCCTGGCTTCTATTGAAGCTAAGCATCTTTCATTTGTTTTTCATTTTAGCCATTTGTGTTTCTTCTGTGAACTCCCTGTTGATATAAATTGTCCTTTAATATTTGTTGTTGTTTAACTTGAAATAATTTAATCCTTTTCTACTATGGAGTCATTTCTTTTTTGGACCTTCCAAGAAGCCTTTACATCAGACTTTTTATGTACGCAGTTTTTAAATAGCAAAGATAGAACAAAAAGAGGAAAATGGTTGTTTCCTTAGTATCTTATTATTGATAACTGATCTTACAATTTGTGAAATCAAACAGAAGATGAGTTTATTCTAGTATCTATGAAATATCAATAAAACCACTAACAGCACTTGGATATTACTGAATACAGATTTCTTTTATATCAAATGTTATTGTACAAAGAAAAATTACATAGCAAGACCTTAGTGACCTATGTAAATTAACAAATTCTAAATGAGGTAGTAGGTTAAAAAAAAGTACTACTATTGAATGTATTCTTAGAAACATGAAAGTGCTTGTACAGTCTTCCAAAGATATCATATTTATAACCAGAAATTGATTACTGCTCATATTACTTTTTAAGAATTGGTAATGTTTTCCTTAAAAGTAATAGACTATTTCAATCTAATTTTAATTCAATTCTTTCTGCTTGCAAGATTAACCCTTTTATTTGCAGCCCAGGATAATATAGAGAGGTAGTATTTCCTTTAAAAAACTCCAAATAGTGACTGATACATGAAAATCTATAGCTAGTTGAGGCCACAGTAACATCCACTCTAATAAGAAAACTTCAATCCATTTTCTAGATAGATATTTAATTATGTTTATGCAGATTGGTGACTTTAGTTTGTGCTTTGTGTGTGTGTGTGTACATATATATGATATTTTAAATACTAAATTTAATGTAATACTTAACAGTAGTGACAAAACATACTTAAAATTATGTTAAATATGACAAACAGTTCCTTTAATATGGCAAATATATACACACAAATTATAGGCATGTCATTATTATGTGCATGTATAAATAATGGCATATGTAACAGTTCCTTTCAGTCACAAAGAAATCTGTTTTTTTTTTCTTTAAGTGTACATTCTAATTCAGGCTGTGGTATATGAAATGAAACTGTTTATGTGTCTCTCTGTATTATAACTTTCACCTCCCCTAGGCCTTTGGTACTAATCTGAATAATGTTCCTTTTGACCACTTTCTTCACCGTACAAAAATATTACATTATTATCCATACTCCCCACACTGTACATTTCATCACTGTGATTTATTTATCTTATAACTGGAAGTTTATACCTCTTAAACTCTCTCACCTGTCTCACTCATCCACCCAACACCTCCCCTCTGACAGCCACCTGTTCTCTGTATCTATGACTCTATTTCTGTTTTGTTATATTTGTTCATGTATTTTGTTTTTGTTCATTTATTTTATATTTTAGATTCCACTTATGTGTGCAGTCATACTGTGTTTGTCTTTCTCTGACTTATTTCACTTAGCATAATACCTTCTATGTCCACCCATGTTGTTGAAAATGGCAAGATTTCATTATTTTTTATAGCTGAATAATATTCCACTGTGTGTGTTCTATATCTATATATGTATCAGTCATCTTCTTTATCCATTTTTCTATTGGTGAGCACTTAGATTGCTTCCATATCTTAGCTATTATGAATAATGCTGCAATGAACATAGGGGTGCATATATTTCTTTGAATTAGTGCATTTGTTTCCTTTGGAAAAATACCCAGAAGTGGAATTGCTGGATAATATGGTAGTTCTACTTTTTAATTTTTTGAGGAAATTCCCTATTGTTTTCCATAGTGTCTGCACCAATTTACATTCCCATCAACAGTGCACAATGTTCTGTATTCTCTACCTACTCGCCAATACTTGTTATTTGTTGTCTTTTTGATAATAGCCATTTTGACAGCTGTGATATCTTATTGTGGTTTTGATTTGCATTTCCCCGTTGATTAGTGATGTTGAGCATCTTTTCATGTATCTATTGGTCATCTGTATGTCTTCTTTGAAAAAAATGTCTATTAATGTCCTCTGTCCATTTTTAATTGTGCTGTTTTGTTGATGGTTCCCTTCACTGTGCAAAAGCCTTTTAATTTTATGTGGTCCCATTTGTTTATTTTTGCTTTTGTTTCCATTTCCTGAAGGGACATAGCCAAAATAATGTTGCTAAGACCAAAGTCAAGGAGCATACTGCCTATATTTTCTTCTAGGAGTTTTAAGGTGTCATGTCTTACATTTAAGTCTTTAATCCCTTTTGAGTTTATTTTTGCATATAGTGTGGGGAAGTAGTCCAGTTTTTTCTTTTTCATGCAGCTGTCCATTCTTCTTAACATCATTTATTCAAGAAGCTGTCTTTTCCCCACTGTATATTCTTGCTTCCTTTGTCATAGATTAATTGACCATATAACTGTGGTTTCATTACTGAGCTTTCTATTCTGTTCCATTGATCTATGTGTCTGTTTTTGTGCCAGTATCACACTGTTTTGATTACTGTAGTTTTGTAATATAGTCTGAAGTCAGGGAGTGTGATACCTCCAGCTTTGTTCTTCTTTCTGAAAATTGTTTAGGCTATGCAGGGTCTTCTGTATTTCCATACAAATTTTAGGATTCTTTGTTCAAGTTCTATCAAAAATGCCATTGGTATTTTGATAGTGATTGCATTGGATCTGTAGATTGCCTTGGGTAGGATGGTCATTTTAACAATGTTAATTCTTCCAATCCATGAGCATGATATAACTTTTCGTTTGTTTGTGTTGTCAATTTCTTTCATCAGTGTCATAGTTTTCTGAGTAGAAGTTTTTTACTTCTTTAGTTAGACTTATTCCTAGGTTTTTTTTTTTTTTTGGAGTATAGTTGTTTTACAATGTTGTGTCAGTCTCTGCTGTACAGCAAAGTGAATCAGTTATATGTATACATATATCCCCTCTTTTGTGGATTTCCTTCCCATTTAGGTCACCACAGAGCATTGAGTAGAGTTCCCTGTGCAATACAGCCGGTTTTCATTAGTTATCTATTTTAGACATAGTAGTGTATATATGTCAATCCCAATCTCCCAGTCCATCCCATCCCTTCTTCCCTGCTTGATATCCATACATTTGTTCTATATATCTGTGTCTCTATTTCTGCTTTGCAAATAAGTTCATCTATACCATTTTTCTAGATTCCACATATATGCGTTAATGAATGAGATTGTTTTCTTAATTTCTCTTTCTGATAGTTTGTTGTTAGTGTATAGAAACACAACAAATTTCTACATATTAATTTTGTATCCTGCAACTTTTTGAATTCATTGATGAGTTCTAATAGTTTTTTAGTGGTGTATTTAGGATTTTTTTATATATAGCATCATGTCATCTGCAAACAGTGGAAGTTTTACTTCTTCCTTTCCAATTGTATTCCTTTTACTTCTTTTTCTTGTCTGATTAATGTGGCTAGGACTTCCAATATTATGTTGAATAAAAGTGGCAAGAGTGGGCATCCTTGTCTTGTTCCTGATCTTAGAGGAGAGATCCTGATAATACAGGAGAGAAATGATAGTGACTTGAACAAAATCAGTGTTAGTGCTAGAAAGTAGCCAAATTCTAGGCAGATGTTGAAGTTTGGTTCAAGAAGACTTGCGGATCTATTTGGATGAGAAAATGAGAGAAATTGATAATTTTCTAAGGTCTCTGTTCTAATCATAGGAAGAATGGGTTTCCACTTATTGCAACTGGTTAGAATGAAGGAATACTTTTGGAGGAAGAGAATCAGGAGTCTAATATAGAGTTAGATAGGAATGGAGTTCAGGGGGAGTTAGGGATAACAAATATACATTTGGGAGGGATCAGCATAAAAACTATATTTTACCTATGGGGTAAATGGAGAAGAAGAATATTTCTAGGATAATTTCCTGGGAAGACTATGTATTTGTAGGTCAGGAAGATAATGAGGAAATAGGAAAGAAGAAATAGTATCAGTAGGATTCTGTATGAAAATTGAATCAGAATACTTGAAGAATTGATAGATGTGGATTGACTCTTAAACCACTATTTACTATTGATTTCTAATTGAACTACTTCTTTACTAAAGAAAGGAGAAATAAATTAACATCTTATATATTTATGTCAGCTTTATATCTCATCCCCAGTCTGAGTGCATACAAATAACTATGGACATATTTTACATTTTATCTCCTACCTTCACTTACTTTTCCTTTCTTGCCTTTCTTTTTCCTTCCAAAGCCAAAGTGGTATCTAGATGAGGAAAGACGGAAAATGTTTAGGTTCTGAGAGGTTCATTGAGCAGAAAGAAATACCCCGCCCCTAACACTCACACCTGCTAACTTGTTTTTGCATCAAGACCATGTCTTCTCTGACCTTAGTTATGAAATACGTAAGTTAAGTAAGGACTAATTATAGGTAAATATTTATCAAATTATTTCTGCTAAATTAGATATATGGCTTTCAATGTACATTGGTAGACATAATTTAAGTGGAAATTTATCTAAGTCTTTTCAAAAACTTCAATCAAATTCCAACATTTTATAGCGATATAGATGAATAGGACAATAAATATGACAGAACTATCAAGATCATTGCTTCAATTTTTAATGTAATTTAGAATGCATCAATTCAGGTGTGACATAAAATAGATTTGCTATAATATATATGAAAGGTATATGATGTGTATTTCACATCCACATGATAAAATTTATATTCATTTTGATGAGTAAGAATTTTTAATATTTTGTTAATAATTTAATGATGGGGCTTCCCTGGTGGTGCAGTGGTTGAGAGTCTGCCTGCCAATGCAGGGGACACGGGTTCGAGCCCTGGTCTGGGAGGATCCCACATGCCGCGGAGCAACTAGGCCCGTGAGCCACAATTACTGAGCCTGCGCGTCTGGAGCCTGTGCTCCGCAACAAGAGAGGCCGCGATAGTGAGAGGCCCGCGCACCGCAATGAAGAGTGGCCCCCACTTGCCGCAACTAGAGAAAGCCCTCGCACAGAAACGAAGACCCAACACAGCCAAAATAAATAAATAAATTTATAAAAAAAAAAAAAATAATAATAATTTAATGATGGCCTAAGGATCTAAGGCTTAATGGACCTGTGTGAGGTTGAAGAAGAATTATTTGGAAGTGGTACTTTAAGAGCTTATTGTCAAACTTTACCATTACAGTGAAGCTTATTTTTTAATCTGAAACTTTTTAATCAATTTAAAAACCTTCTCTAAATCTTCATAACATTCCATAAATCTGAAATTATGGTCTGAAACATTGAGATACATTGCTTATCATTTTGAACACAGCTGTGTGAATTATTGAGAACTAGAGAAATATAAACTAAAAATATGAAAATTGCTGTATAAATCTAAATGTTTGAGAAAGTGGTTATAAGTACTTCTGTTACAGTCAAACATGGAAGTAAGTAAATGTAAAATGTAAATTTGTACATAATATTCTTTAAGTTTTAGCCTATTCTGTGTGTGTGTGCATGTGTATGTATGTGTGATTTAAATAATAGACTTTTTCATTTTCAATTGAAAATCGTCTAATATCCTGGGATCTGTGATGACACAGAGACCTGCTACACAGCTTTAAGCCTATGTTTAACAATGCTGCATTGTACACTTAGATATTTGCTAAGAGGGTAGATCGCATATTAAGTGTTCTTACCACAATAAAAAAAGAGTATTTCAGATACCCTTGCTGACAAATACGAGAAACTAACTGAGGAGAACTGGAGATGATTTTATTTTTATTGAGAATCTTAAGTTATAGAATTCTCTGCTCACCTTGACACAAAGTGACCTGGTCCTCTGACTAGGGGAAATACAAAAAACAATTAAATTCAGCTAAATTAAGTCACTGACTTTTAATGTTTTTTAAATTTAAATATAGAAGCTCCTTTGAAAAACCTTGTACTTGTTGCAGATTTTTCTTTGTAAAAGTCTGCATGTTAGTTATGTTATTTGGATATATACTTTTTGAAGTTCTCCTAAGTCGCACCTCTAATGATAATGTAGGCTATAGTTTTACCTTCCTTCTCACCCTCTCATGTGTCAGACGTCTTACTTATAATTGTCTTTATCTACATTTTAACTACTTTTTAACTACTGAGAATTTACTTGTATTTGTAACACTTACTATATAATAAGATTTTAATTGCATATAACAGAATGTACTCTAAGTAAATGTATTTTTCCTAAAATGTACCAATCACATAGAACAAATATAGCCCATTTATGTTATGAATGCAATCTATCTATCTATATGCATAAAATGTGTATATGTAATCTGTGTGTATATATATATATATAGAATCCATGTCTATACATAATATATATAAATGTGTATGTATAGACATGAGTGCATGTATACATATTCATCCATCCACACACACACACACACACATTTTATTACCAATAGTAGCAACAACTCCATCTATTTATAGAACAAAAAAAGATAACACATAATATGAAAAGCTCTTAGAACAAAGACTGAATACAGAAAATGCATAATTCATATTTATAGAATTTCATCACAGCATTTACACTGAACATTTAAACGTTACATCAATAACAGTTTATAGCTAAGAAATTTTAAGCAAACACACCTGGGGGAAAAAAACACACCATTAAAAAAAGTTTAACTTTTTAAACTTCTCATATAAAAGCTATTAAAATTAGTGTTCTGATTTAGTTTAGTGACAATTTTTGTATGATTCTTAGAGATTCCTGAACATTCTGAGTATTTCAAATCAGTTTTTTACACCAATCAAAGATTACCAAAGAGGCTTACCTCAAACTCATCTTCACAGGGCTACCGAATAACAATTTTGATTAGAAAATCCATAATATATGTACATATACCAAATTAGAATGACTTTTTAACTGGATTATTGTTCAATTTAGTATAGAAAAGAATCAGTCAAAATTTTTAATCTAAACTAGTTGTTTGATCATTTGAACTTTTTGCATTGCTATTCTTTAGAAACAAAATGTAATTTCTTGACATGTTTCTAAGGAAAATTTGGCAAATGAAGAGATAAAAAACACGAATAGGACCAAAAATTACTGAATATAGTTCTTGAATAGTTAAAATTCAAAAATTAATGAAATGAATTTACTTTTTTTTTGCCTATTATTCCTTACAATTGTGGAAGAACACTAGTTGTGAAGTAAAGAATCAAAACATATTAAATACTTAGAATAAATATTAACAATTAACTATCCATTGGCAACTGAGTTAATGACTCATTCTACTTTCTGAGAGGGCCTCAGGAAAAATATTAATACTTTATAGCATCAGTTTCCAGTGGTCTTGCTAATATAAGTATTGTGTGATATGAGGGTTTAAATCTAATCTCTTCATATTAAATCATTTTCAGTAATTAAGAGTGAATATATTAAATGCAGAGAATACTATACACACTATTCATTATTCTCTTTCTTAACCTTCTGGAAACATGTCAGCTGAAGTTGTGAAATAAAGAACAGGGTATTTGCTAAATAAATATTTTCTTCATCTGCATAATACAATTGGTTTTGGACTCTAACATCATGGCTGATATAAAGTTCCTTGCTGAGTTTTAACCTAAAATACTTAAAAAACAAAATATATTGGAGGATGAATTCCCCTACTGACACTGTGAGCAATATTTCTTGGATTCCATGATCTCACCCAGAAAGAGAGAGAGAGGGACAGAGACAGACAGAGACAGAGACAAATAACATAGCCAACGAGGTTAAAAGAATTGAGACACAAGAAATAAAATCAGTGTAAATACTGGGATGCTATTAATGTTCTATTTCTTGATCTATATGTTGGTATGTAATTGTGTTAAATTTGTGAAAATTTACAATTATACTTCAACTAAGAGTTTGAAAAAATGCTTGTAGGAATCAGACTCAAACCTAAAACAAAACTAGTGTAAATGATTTATGAAGACTGAGAATAAGATGTAGGTTCACATTTTCACATCTTTTATAAATAGGAACAGTAACATAGGAACACTTAAGTATTTAACCTCCAGAGAATGGTGGGAAAAAAGCTACCACTGCTGGTGGTTACATAAAACTGTAGCAATATCTTCACAGGCCTTTATTAGAATAATGGACTGGCTTGCTTACCAAATAGCAAGTTTTTGTCACATCAAGTTTTTAAGAGTGAAGTATATTTTTTAAAAAGAATGAGATAGATGTTTAAAATGAATTTAAGGTTTCCAAAAAACCTATATTTTATTATTTTGTAACAAAACAGACAGTAACAAAATGATCACCAAGGGATTTTTGTCCATTAAAAGTTTTCCTTACACACCTCGGACAGTGTAGAATACTAGGATTTAAAAAAATGTAGTTATTGCTAATTTTTGCCTAAACTCTTCATTCCACTTGAATATATATCCATTAATATATATTAAGAATGCATATTAATTATACATTAAGTATATGGTATATATGAATTTGGCACATATTAATATATACCCATTAAATTATAGTTTTATCATCATAAAACAAAGTGCTCCATAAAATGTCAACTGCTCATAAAGACAATATACACATAAAATCTGCTTTCAACCTTGAGATGTGCTCACATAGTGTCTATCTGCTTAAAATCAGTATTTCTGCTGGCCTGTGTAATTAATATATTTATAATAATGATAATAATAACCATAATCAAATGTTCATACATTGCCAAGTATAAAAATAGTTATAAGAAATATTTCAGGGTACCATTTTCTCTTATCAAATTTTACTTTAGCACATAGAAAGATAATCTATAAAATAAATTAAATATGATTTTTAAAAATACTTTTATCCCTGCTTACATGGCCTTTCAGTATTATTTTTCTTATGTATTTTATGACCTTTTCCCCATTAAATTTCAGCCTTTTCATAATTCCAAGACATAACACATAAGGCGATATCTCTGTTTTGTTTCTCTTCTCTACCTGTCAAATGGTTATCAAATTTTATCTATTCTAAGAAGACTTTTTTACTACCCAAGCTGAATTTCTGATTTTGAATCTTTAGAATCCTTTGTCGTGGCTTAAGGAGACATGTTTAATTTTAAATTTATGTGTGTAAATCCACATACCATAAACACTTTGAACATCATTCAGATTAGAGACCGTGTTGTATTCACATTTAAGTCACCTGAAACTTTTAATGAATACCCAAACATATTTATGGTACTGGGTTCATTATTCAGACTCAAATGCAAATCTAATTTGTTGGGATTTTTAATTATGCTTGGAAATATTATTTTACTATTCAAGTTCTGCTTCAGAAAAAGCTCAGCTTATAATGGGATTGACAGAATAATCAGAGCTACACAACATTTCAGAAATAAGTCTTCTTATTCCTGGGTCTTTACTCTTTGTGTCCATGACTAAATCAGTGTGCCAAAATCAGCCATTTGGCTTTGGGGTGATGAATAACAAAATTTTTGCAAAAGCATGGCTGTCCTTGACTGCTCAGAATGCCCTTAAGAACATTGACTGTATTATAAATGGATTGCTGAATTCTACAACCCTGGGTTGTAAAGCTGTAATGAACATTCCACACCTGGGCCAAATTAACTTTCCTAAAGCATGTTGCTCTGCAACTGCCTTATCTCACAGTATAGCATGGCAGTCTCTGAAAATCTTCAAGCAAAATAATAATAAATATTATTTTAGCACACGCTTATCAAGTATCCAGTAACAGGCAGTGTTCTAAGTGCTTTACATTGATAATGCCATACAATAATCATAACACAACTAAAAATAGCTATTTTTTTTACTATTATCCCCATTTTATAGACAAATCTCAAAGTCATAGTGGTCAAGAAATATCCAACATCACATTGTTGTTAGGAGGTAGTGAAAAATAGGATCTGAACCAAACTGTTTGATTCAGTGGTGTACAGGTAAACCAGGTCTCAGTTTGGGTGGGTGGAGAGGAAGACACTGATCTGTAATATTTGATGATTTCTGTGATGTAAATATTCCCATCGTTTTCAATTTTAAGCTACCAAGATGATGTCCCTTATCTAGGACTTGGTAAGAGATGTATGTAATGGCTCTTAAGAGCCTTAAATGACTCCAAAAATTAATTATTCTGATCTCCTAAGCAAATCCCATACTGCCCTACCATGGAATCTTGCTCCTATCATTTCCTCTATTTAAATATCACATTCTTATTCCTGAGAAACAAGGATAATTTGATGTATATATGTTAATAAATGTGATACACTATACTAATAGAATGAAAGATAAAAATTATATGATCCACATATAAGTGATATCATACGGTATTTGTCTTTCTCTGTCTGACTAACATGTGGAATCTAAAAGAATATAACAAACTAGTGAATATAACAAAAAAGAAGCAGACTCACAGATACAGAGAACAAGCTAGTGGTTACCAGTGGGGGGAGGGAAGGTGGAGGGGGCAATATAGGGGTAGGGGAGTAAAAGATAAAAGCTGTTAGATATAAAATAAGCTATAAGGATATATTGTAGAACATAGGGAATATAGCCAATATTTTATAATAACTATAAATGGAGTATACCCTTAAAAAATTGTGAATCACTATATTATACACCTGAAACTTATATAATATTGTACAGCAACTATATGTCAATAAATATTCATATGATTATCTCAATAGAGGTGGAAAAAGCATCTGACAAAATACAACATCCTTTCATGAAAAAAAAACCTTCAACAAATTGGGTATAGAGGGAACATACCTCAAAATAATAAAATACGTATATGACAGTCCCACAGCTAAAAACATACTCAACAGTGGAAGGTTGGAAGCCTTTCTTCTAAGATCAGGAACAAGACAAAGTGCTCACTCCAACCTCATTTATCCATATAGTACCAGAAATTCTAGCTAGAGCCATCAAGCAAGATAAAGAAATAAAGGGCATCCAAATCAGAAAGTAAGGAGTAAAATTGTCGTTATTTGCAGATGATATGATCTTATGTATATACAGTCCTAAAGACTAAACAAAGTAATATTGGAGCTAGTCAAAAAATTCAGTAAATTTTCAGGATTTAAAATCAACGTACAGAAAACAATTGGATTTTTATACTCTTTAAGACATCTGAAAAAAGAAAGAAAACTGTTGCAATCACAATGGCATCAAAAACAATAAAATACTTACAAATAAATTTAACCAAGAAAGTGAAAGATCTGTACAGTGAAAACTACAATACCTTGAAAAAAGAAATTGAAGACACAAACAAATGGGAAGATATTCCATGTTCATGGATAGGAAGAATTAAAATTGTTAAAATGGCCATACTACTCAATGCCATCTATAGAATCAAAATATCACTATCAAAACTCCAATGGCATTTTTCACAGAAATAGTAAAAAATTTCTAAAATTTGTATGGAAGCACAAAAAACCCCAAATAGCCAAAGCAATCCTGAGAAAGAATGAAGCTGGAGGTATCACACTTCCTGATTTCAAATTATACTACAAAGCTATATTGTAATTAAAACAGTATAACACTGGCATAGGCCAATGAAATGGTATGGAAAGCCCAGAAACAAACCCATGCATACATAGGAAGCCAAGAATACTCAAAGGAGAAAATACAGTCTTTTCAATAATTGGTGCTGGGAAAATTGAATATTCACATGTAAAATAATACTGAAAGTTATGATTCAGATTTCATTGAACTTCATGGACAGCAAAGAGAAACATATTATGTGGCACAATTTCAAATCATATGGGACTATTCATAGCTTAAGTGTCCCAATGAAGGAAAAAACCTGTATTGGGACTTTGAGTTTTGGTTTAATCTGGTCTTAAACCAAAAAAAAAAAAAAAAAATCTTTAGTATGAATAAAATACCTTTTACAAAGTTACTGTTTAATACTCATTTGCTGGAAACATTTTTTCTTGCTAATTATTTTAAGAACTATTTTAAATTTATATTTAAATATTTGATTCTCTAATATAATGCCTCCTTTAATTTTTCACATAACTACAAAGCATTAATTTTTTTGATCCTTTATTGAACAAAAAAGGTATTTGTTTCATAGATTGTTTTTCACATATGATGTATGTATTAGAAAATAATAGACTTCATTATGTGATATCCAAGTAATGAAGAATGGATACATTAAACTATTCAAATATATGCTCATCCTTCTGTTAAAGGTAAACAAGAGAGGTCATTTAGGTGAAATTCTATTTTTAATCGTCGTGAGAACATAATTAATTTTCTTGACTCTATCCCTTAAGAAGATAAATAGCCTCAATCATAAATATTGGTTTTTTCTTCAAATTAAAACTGTTTTATTCATGCACATGTATAGATAATATAGGTTCTCTCAATGTCATTTACGGATGCATTAATCAAGTTCTTTATGTGTTACAGAGCACTGCAAAGTAATAAGTCTATTGCATCTCTAATCAAGGCAAAGTTTTGCTTATGCACATTTGAATGAAAAGCTTGCTTACTGCTTAGGTTCCTTGTGTTTGAAATATGGCTTACTGGAGTAAATTTTAGACTACTTAGTTTAAAAAAATTAAAACATAAATATTATTGCACATTAGGAATTGAAATGTATTATATGTGGCTCTTTACTCCAAAGCACATAATATTTTTACAGATTTTAAGCACTCATTAATATGATAAACTGTCTTATTTCAGTAAAATGTTAGAAAGTGAAACAAAATAATCTAGGAATGGCAAATGACCTGGAGTATAAGCCACTACAGTCCCTCGTGTCCTACTGGTGGATATTTGTAGTCAATTAGAGTCCTACTTCTGAATGAACTAATATGCCACTTCCCATTCCTCATCATACTGAAATCAAGACAGTCCTTACTAGTTGTTTGGAACTGTCTTGTGAGATGATAAAACCTACTTACTATCTATGGGATGGTCTACAGGAAAACTTATCTTTAAATATTGATTATAAGGTATATCAATTATAATGTTACAAATAACAGGTATATGTTATTTGTAATATATGGTGACATAAAAATAAGAATGAATCACTTCATTAACTTGTACCAGATTAAATATTATGCCTATAACGTGTCATAATTCAAATGTACTCTCTAGTGAGGAGATAAGATATCATCACGGGTCATATGCCTACATGTAAATATTATCTGAAATATTTGTCAAGACTCAGAAACACTGAACTAAAGAAAAGGTCTGGGAAGAGGTTCTCTTGTTAAAGACAGGAAGGACCCACCTAGATATGCCTTGGTTTGACAATAAGGAAGTTTTAGAATTTATTAAGCAGATATTATATATCACACACTTTGCTAGGGATGTCACATAAAACTATTTTATTTAATCCTTAGAAAATCTGAGAAAATAGAAATTGTTATCCCTATTTTATATATGAAAAAATGTCATTAAGGGATAACTGATTTATCAAACATTACAAAGCTAAGATAGACAGATACTGGGTTAAAAATTAGGCACTTTGATTGTCAGTCATATATATAATTCAGAATACCCACAAACACATGCACAGTTCCTGCTTTAAACCAAAGTATGTATTCATGGATAAAGTAAAACGTCTGTGAGGGATTATTCATTCAACTTATGTTTATTTGGCACTTTTCCAGTTGGATTATGGTTTATCCAAAGAAAGTTATAAGATGGGGTGGGTTGCATAGAGAGAATGGTTTATGCTAGCCCTTTCTATCTCATCTGTATCAGCCTCTCAAATTAGATTTACCCCACATCCACACCCATAAACCCCAGCCAACATCCCAGCTCCGATCTCGTGTTTACAGACTTGCGTTCTTTAAACGGCAAAAAACAGATATGAAAACAGTGTCTCCCCTCAGACCACAGCTCTTCTCTAACTGAGTCTTCAACTACAGTAGTAATATTAGGTGGAAAGCAAGGAGCTGGAAGAGCTTGAAATAGTTATCTAAGTCAGCGGTCCCCAACCTTTTTGGCACCAGGGACCAGTTTCATGTTAGACACTCTTTCCATGGACCAGGGGCGGGGGGTAGTTCAGGCGGTAATGCAAGCGATGGGAGCAGCAGATGAAGCTTCGCTCGCTCGCCGCCGCTCACCTCCTGCTGTGCGGCCCGGTTCCTAACAGGCCACAGACCGGTACCGGTACGCGGCCCGGGGGTTGGGGAGCCCTGATCTAAGTAGCCAAGAGTAAACTACAGCAGTCTTAGGCAGAGGGTGAGAGCACACACTGACAACCTCCTTCAGTGTGTGTAAAGATGAAATATCAGAAAGAGAACTTTCTGAAATTTTTGTTCCCTATATGTGGTCTTGATTTTGCCATTAGACATTATTATAATTCCACCTGTAACAAATATGATCTGAATCACTTCATGTTCTCACTCTACAATTTCAGTGCTTCACAAAGTGTCAAGGAATAGTGTCATCAACCCCCTTGGAATCCTCCATTAATCTCTTTTTTCCTCTAGTCAGTCTTATAGTGTCAATTTTCTCTTTGTTTGGTCACAAACCCATAGTCTAAATATATATTTATGCTTTTATAACAATGCAAAATACTTTATTGTTCCATAGTCCATGACAAGCGCCATAATTATTTGAGTTCTATCTCAAGCCTCCAAGCCTAGACACCCTACATAGTCACAAAGCTCTATGAAACTCACACAATGTTGAGTTAGCTATAACACAATTCCACTAAGAAAGTAAGGCAGAGGTTGTCTCTGCTCTTAGATCCCCTGAAAAATGTGTTTTCTAACTTTTCCCTTATTCATCATCTCACTGGGAAGTACAATGAAGAAAACCACCTTTTTAGAAACAAGTCTCAGCATTTATTCCTCTTATGCCTCCTATTTTGTCACCTCTATATTTTTTTCATTTTTACCGCTAGACTTGTGTTTAATTGGCTCTTCTTTTTCTAGTTCTTCAAGGTATAAAATTAGGTTATTGATTTGAGGTTTCTGTGCTGCATCTTATATTTTTGATGTGTTGGATTTTCATTTTCATTCATCTCTTAAGTATTTTCTAATTTAACTTGTGATATCTTCTATTGGCCCATTGGTCATTCAATAGTATATTATTTAATCTCCACATATTAGTGGATTTGCCATTACTCCTATGATTTCTAGGTTCATTGCATTGTAGTTAGAAAAGATACTTTGTATGATTTCAAATTTTTAAATTTATTGGGGATTGTTTTATGGCCTAATATATGATCTATCTTAGAGAATGTTCTATATGCACTTAAAAATAATGTGTATCCGCTGTCTTGGGGTGGGTTGTTCTATATGCCTGTTAAGTCTACTTGGTATATAGTGTTGTTCAAGTCTTACATTTCTTTTTTGATCTTCTGACCAAAAGCTTCATCCATTATTAAAAGTGGTGTATTGATATCTCCATCTGCTACTGTAGAATAGGTTATTTCTTCCTTCAATTCTGTCAGTATTTGCTCTGTGTATTTTGAGACTCTGTTTTTTGGTGCATATGTACACTTATATCTTCTTGATTAGATTGCCTTTTTATCAATATAATGTATTTCTTCGTCTCTTGTAAAATTGTTAATATAAAGTCTATTTTGCCTGATATTACTATAGCCATCCCAGTTCTCTTTTCCAAAAAGATGCATGGAATATGTATTTTTTATTCTTTCATCTTCAGTTTATTTGAGTCTTCATATCTTAAGTGCATCTCTTGTAGACACTATGTTATTGGAACATTTAAAAAAAATTATTCTCCCAATAGTTATTTTTTGATTGGAGAATTAAATCCTTTAAATTTAAAGCAATTACTGATAATGTAGGACTTATGTCTGCCATTTTGCTATAACATAACTTTTTCTTTCCCTCACTTCCTCCATCACCAACTTCTTTCATATTTAGTTGATTTTTTTGTAGTGAACCATTTGGATTGCCTTTTCATTTCCTTCTGTGTATAGTTTTTAATATATTTTCTTTGTGGTTAACATGGAGATTGCATTGAAAAATCCTAAGTTTATAACAAACTAGTTCAGTTGATATCCACTTAACTTCAATAACATACAAAAACTCAGCTCCTATACAGCTCCTGCCCACCTTATGCTGTTTTTGTTACAAATTACTAAATCACATTTTGTGCCCAGTAACATATATTTATAATTAGTTTTGTGCATTTTTATTTTAAATCCAATAGGAAATATAAAGTAGAGTTACAAAGCAAAAATACAACGATAATGGCTTTTATATTTCCTCTTACATTTATCTTCCCAGAGATGTTTATTTCTTCATATGGCTTTGTGTTATTGTCTAGTGTCTTTTTATTTCAGCCTGGAAGACTCCCTTTAACATTTCTTGTAGAGCAGATATAGTGGCAGTAAACTCTCTCAGGTTTGTCTATCTTGGAATATTTTAATTTTACACTCATTTTCAAGAATAATTTTACAGATATAGAATTTTCATTGACAAGTTTGTGTTTCGTTCTTTCTTTCTTTTTTTTTCTTTCAGCACTTTAAATATGTCATCTCACTGTCTTCTGGTGTCCAGAGGTTCTGATGAGAAACCAACCCTTAATCTTACTTAGGATTCCTTGTATGTAAAAAGTTGCTTTTCTATTGCTGCCTTCAAGATTTTTTGTCTTTAGCTTTTGACAGTTTGATTGTGACTGTCTTGCTATGGGTCTTTGAGTTTATCACACTTGAAGTTTGTTGACAATTTCTGCTTGTTTTTGATGTTTCTGTGGGGGTTTGACAACTTGGAGTTGTCTATTTGTAATTTTTTCTTGTGGTAGGCATTTTTGTTGTGTTTTATGACAGCTAAATCTTTATTCTGAGTAATAAAAAATTGGCTTTGTAACGTAACAGAATTTGAAATATTTTGACTTACTCATTGAGTGGTAGAAAGCAAGAACACAAATATTGCATGTAGGGAATCTAGTGAACCTTGTTATTCTATAGCAAAACAATAGGTAAACTTTTGTCTGATATACTTTGGAAATCATTCCACAAGTTGGTGTTTGCTGGTGTTTGATTTTCCACCCCAATTAAAGCAGTGATAAGAGGTTACTTGTAAAGGAAGCCGTAGAAAGAATCAATATGGTGGCCACAGCATTTCTTAAGTCTCCTACTAAAGCATGTTTCTATGACAATGGGAGCCAACCCTTCAGCAAAGATTATTTGACAGTTATTATCTTTACAGGCAAGACTATGGACTCTAGTGAATTTGCCTTTGTTTTGGTATATTATAAGAACGGCTCATCTGTTAATGAAAGGCAGACTTTTCAGAAGTAAAAATTGCTAGTCAATGTTATCTTTAGCTGACTTACATTATTGAATACCTACTGTTGGAATTTTATTTCATACTTGTCATATACCTGATTGGTCACCTATTGATGGAATTGTATTGTAAAAGAAATCACAAGCCTGACATGCAGAAGTCTGTGATTGATAAAACTCAAAGGCAAACTGAAGTAACCACAAACCTGAAACATATGTGCATACCTTTTGGACATATTCTCTGATATCTATGTCATATATGTCCATGGAATATAGCCGACATAGGAGATTCTTTGAGAGTCAGAACCAGGAGCTACAAAATTGGCTAATCAAGGCACTTACTATAATGATAGGAAGAATACTATTTATAATTCCCATGGAATAGTGGTTGTTTTGTATAGGTTTTTTTTTTTTTTTCTTCAAAGAATGTTATGAATCACATCAGGAAAGGGCAAAGAGTTTTAGAAACCATGCGTGTGTGTGTGTGTATGCACAGGTCTATGAGGTTACGTTAATTAGCATCTCAAATTATTATTCTGACAATAACACAGTCATTTTTATACTATTTAAACAACTGACTTTAATAACAATGTGTATTATGATTCCATTTCCTGTCATACTACAAATGGAATATTACTCTCAACTGCTATATTTATACTTAAACATCTATTAGTTGTAGGAGTCTATTCCTTTTTGATGTAATTATCTACAAATTCTATTTCATTTCTCTTGTCAACTTTTATTCCCATTAATTAAAATATTATTTTAAACTTTTCCCAGCATTTTTGCAGCTTCAAATCATTACCATTTCTTTCACATTCACCTCACAGAGAAAAATCACAGATATTATATGCAAATTACATCAACTTTTCCACTATCCAAGCCTATAAACCCACCCATTCTCTCCTCTATAAATCATGTTTCAGTGGAGAAAGTGATTCTCTCCCTACCTGAAGCCAATCAATCCAGTTATACTTTAAATCTTCCCATATTCCTCTGGGAAGTTATTTTTCACTTATCTTTGCTTTGTGTATTTTACTAGTTACGTTTAACTGGATTTATTCCATTATTATTTAAACAAGATTTTAAAAATTCCTTTCCTTGAAACTATATATTTCTCTCTCTATGGATTTACCTTTTGTCTTTTATATACATTCAAATTTCTGAAAATAATTTATTAAATTACTAGATCTATTTTCTCACTTTACACCCACTCACCATAACACTACACTTCAAAACAGTCAGATCAGCAATGACTTTCATGTTGCTAGACCCAAAGAACTATTTCTTTCTTTCTTGTTTTCAAAATTCTCTCATTGGCTTATGTGATTGCACTTTCTCTTGTTATTTTTCTTCTGGACACTCTTTGTCTTGTTCTTTTATGGGCTTCTCTTTATCCTCCAACCATACAATGTGGGATTTCTTCAGTAATCTGAAATCTACTCTTTTCTGACTTCACTACTCTATCATTTATATTTATAGTGTCAGTTACAGTAATTAATACAAAATTTAATTGACTGCCCCAAACCTCTCCCCTAAGGCTTGTCAAGTCTTAGTTTTAAATATTTCTCACACGTGTCAAATGCTCTCTTCTTCAACCTTAATCCAAGCCATTGTTATCTCTCATCTGAACTAGAGTCAGAGACTAACAGTTGATTTTCCCCCAGACATTTTAGCAACCCTGGATTTTTTTTCTCCAGTGAGTACGAGAAGAATATTTTCAAAACAAATTTGTTTGTATTTCCTGTTTAATAATATTAAGGAGCTTACCTTCAGGCATAGAACAAAGATAAAAATATTAATATGTCTTATGTCTTATAGCCATACATGGAGTATTTCTGCCCTTTTCTCTCTACACATCTTATATTATCTTCCCCTTTAATGTCGGTGACCCAGAATTTCTGGTCAAATTTCAGTTCTTCAAAGGTGCTTGCTTTATAGCACCACATGGTTTCTGTTTGCATGAGGAATCACTACTCATTCTCTACAATATATCTCAAGGTCTCTGCCTCAAGGGAATAAATCTTTGACCCATTCCTCTCCAACTTTAAGATTTCTTTATTGTAGATTCTCACACAATGGTATTCCCTACATTAATGTAAATAACTCCATTTTTAGTGCTCATCTATTTTTGCGATAATTTGATTTATATCTGTGTATGACATAGTAAGCATTCATTAATGTTTGATGAATGGATGTCTTTCTTAATGAACTAAGGTTTACTAATTTTAAAGCAAATGAAGGAATTAATCCCTAATTAGTGCAAAGTGTATTTTATTTGTTCAAAATTATGTATTCCAAACATAAATATTTTAAATTTCCTCATGATTCACACCTCTTTTCCCAAATTTGTATTGAGAAAATCACTACAATATTCTTTAAGAAGTCTCTTCTATATTGGCAAATTACACTACAGAAAGGTGCTTAGTTTACATAAACTTCTATTTGATTTAGTTTCCTCCTTCTGGAATTTATAGTCTTCTTAAAATAGAAGAGGTAAGACATAAATGTTAAAGAATTTACAATACAACATGGTATCCAGTGAGTGCAGTTCTATTAAACAAAACATACACTTATTTTCTACTATGTGCTAAGAACTATAATAGGCCTTGACATATGTCTTGTCCTGGAGAACTCACAGTTACTGTAGTTTATAGGTTATTATAGAAGCTGTACAGGAGAGTCTCAGGGTTTATTACAGAAAATCATAACATGATATTTCATATATTGTGATAGAGGGATATAGAAAGTGTTGTGGAGACACAAATAATAGAAGAAATGAGAGAGAGATTAAATACTCTGAGTTCAATCATAGACAAGGGTAAATTGGGGAATTTTCAAGGAACAAAAGAGGGATTGGATCTCATATGGTGGATAGAATTTGAATAAAAAGTGAACATTGGGCTTCCCTGGTGGCGCAGTGGTCGAGAATCCGCCTACCAATGCAGGGGACACGGGTTCAAGCCCTGGTCTGGGAAGATCCCACATGCCGCGGAGCAACTAAGCCCGTGTGCCACAACTACTGAGCCTGCGTGTCTGGAGCCTGTGCTCCACAACAAGAGAGGCCGCGAGAATGAGAGGCCCGCGCACCGCGATGAAGAGTGGCCCCCGCTCGCCGCAACTAGAGAAAGCCCTCGCACAGAAACAAAGACCCAACACAGCCATAAATAAATAAATAAATAAATAATTTAAAAAAAAAAAAAAAAAAAAAAAAAAAAAAAAGTGAACATTGTTTCCCCCCCCAAAAAAGGAAATGCAATCTATAAAAGGATGGTGAATTTTAAACCATAGTCAGGGAATAGAGGACAAATTGTTGATTGCAAAGGAATTGTATAAATAAACTTACACGAAGTGATATGAGAATATTTAACAGTGGTCACCTTAATACTAGATTAAAGAAATTGAAGTTATCTTATGCCAAAGAGTCAAGGCAGGATATAGGCCAGTTGCCTGAGAAAAATATACTTTTCCTATAATATTCTGTGTATACTCCAATCATATTACTATATTATGTTACAAACATTTATTTTCATGTTATATGAACATGATATCATATTATATTCAGTCAGAATAGTGTTTGCCACATGTAAATACTTAATAAATGAATATGCCATTTGCTCTGTAATGGATAAACAACCAAATATAAATTTTGAGTCAGACAAGGAAACTAAAATTGAAACAAATTATTGATGCCACCTAAAACTATTTAGTTTTTAGAATGTCAAAACTGTTTTCTTTGTCACTTATCCAGAATGACAGCAATAATTTTAAGAACATTCTTCATAAATATCAAGCTCAATTCATTAAGACCTCAGCCCCTAGAATTTTCTGAACATAACTTGGAGAAACTTTTAAGGCAGCATCTGAGTTCTTTTTCTATCAACAAAGTTAAGAGAATGTGCCTAGTGAAATTATTTTATTGTATTCACTTGTGTATGTCTTTATATCTATGTACATACAGCCAAACAGTCCTGACTTGGGACCAGGAATGGATTTCTAGGTAGGTGTCTGGGTTTTGGTGCAGGTTGGGCTATGGAAGAAGTATAAGCAGTGATGCCAGGGTACAGCCAGGGTAACAATAACCTATAAAGAGGTAAATGGAAACATATTATATCCAGACATTAAACCAGAAATAAATGATAACTAAAGTGCAATTACCATAACTAAAATAGAAAGATATGATAATATTTGATTTATCAAACTAGATGGGACATGTAAGTCTTCAGAGTTTAAATAGCAGGCATCAGAACTATTATTAGCATCTAATATTAGGATGACATTTTTAAAAGGAAATAAAACATAGGAACCTGGATATCTGGAGCCAGATGTTTAAAGGCCATTAATTAAAGGCTAAGATACAGTCCCTGGGAGAACAAGGTTCAAAATCAGAGAGATGCCTACCACACCACAAACGCACAGATGGATTAGCGAATCATTGAGGTAGAGCATCTTCTATTACCCATATCTGAGGTTAGTTAAACTAGTAGTTTTATCATAATGTTAACACAAAAATGCCACCTTAGTAATATACCTTTACAAAGAGAGTTGCTATTAAAAACATGAGTTTATACTCTGCAGTACGTAGTCCTCAGGAAATATGGCTGCGGTAGTCTGGGAAACAATGCTTCTGTTATGTTGTAAAGTACAAAGAATTTAACTCTGGGAGTAAGTAAATTATAGAAAGAGCTAAACAAAATGGAAATATGAGACAACCCAGAGATTAGCAACTGTGAAATGTTACTCTCTCTCTCGAACTAGAGGGATTATAGAAATAGGTGGTAACCATGTAGGGAGGGGACTGTCTAATGTTAACTGGAGACATGCAAAAGACAAAGCTGATTTTGTTGATAGTACTCCATGCCAGTACTGACCTCACATCTGGCAAGAAGCGTAATTAGTGAAGTTTGAGAAGTATTATACAAGTTTGTTAAAATACTCAATTCATATCTAAAATGATGTAATATGGATGAATTTCAAGGATATAAATTAATTATTCAATGTGAAAATAATACACAAATAAAATACTCAAATAAAAAATTAATATAGCATGAAGGAATGCATAATAAGTTTTCCACTGAGCAAATATATTTGTCAACTTTATTTATCTGGGTAACACAAAAATGCACCAACTGTGGGACCTTCAAGATGGCGGAGGAGTAAGGTGGGGAGATCACCTTCCTCCCCACAAATACATCAGAAATACATATACATGTGGAACAACTCCTACAGAACACCTAGTGAACGCTGGCAGAAGACCTCAGACTTCCCAAAAGGCAAGAAACTCCCCACGTAACTGGATAGGGCAAAAGAAAAAACAGACACAAAAGAATAAGGATGGGACCTGCACCTCTGGGAGGGAGCTGTGAAGGAGGAAAGGTTTCCACACACTAGGAAGCCCCTTCACTGGCAGAGACAGGGGGTGACAGGGGGGAAGCTTCGGAGTCACAGAGGAGAGTGCAGCAACGGGTGCAGAGGGCAAAGCAGAGAGATTCCCGCACAGAGGATCGGTGCTGACCAGCAGTCATCAGCCTGAGAGGCTTGTCTGCTCACCTGCCGGGGCGGGTGGGGTCTGGGAGATGAGGCTCGGGCTTTGGAGGTCAGATCCAAGAGAGAGGACTGGGGTCGGCTGCGAACACAGCCTGAAGGGGGCTAGTGCACCACAGCTAGCCAGGAGGGAGCCCAGGAAAATGTCTGGAACTGCGTAAGAGGCCAAAGACCATTGTTTCAGGGTGCGCGAGGAGAGGGGATTCAGAACACTGCCTAAATGAGCTCGAGAGACTGGCACTAGCCGTGGCTTTCACCGCGGACACCAGAGACGGGCATGAAATGCTAAGCCTGCTGCTGCAGCCACCAAGAAGCCTGTGTGCAAGCACAGGTCACTGTCCACACCTCCCCTCCCGGGAGCCTGTGCAGCCCACCACTACCATGGTCCCGTGATCCAGGGACAACTTCCCCACCCCGTTAAGTTCTCCCAGAGATCCCCATCTCAATGCTAAGACCCAGCTCCACTCAATGACCAGCAAGCTACAATGCTGGACACCCTATGCCAAACAACTAGCAAGACAGGAACACAACCCCACCCATTACAAGAGAGGATGCCTAAAATCATAATAAGGTCACAGACACCCTAAAACACACCACCGGACACAGTCCTGCCCACCAGAAAGACAAGATCCAGCCTCATCCACCAAAACACAGGCACAAGTCCCCTCCACCAGGAAGCATACACAACCCACTGAACCAACCTTAGCTACTGGGGGCAGACACCAAAAACAATGGGAACTATGAACCTGCAGCCTGTGAAAAGAAGACCCCAAACACAGTAAGTTAAGCAAAAGGAGTAGACAGAGAAATACACAGCAGATGAAGGAGCAAGGTAAAAACCCACCAGACCAAACAAATGAAGAGATAATAGGCAGTCTACCTGAAAAAGAATTCAGAGTAAAGATACTATACTATTCAGATAGTAAAGATGATCCAAAATCTTGGAAATAGAAAGGAGAAAATACAAGAAACGTTTAACAAGGACCTAGCAGAACTAAATAGCAAACAAACAATGATGAAATAAACACAATAAATGAAATTAAAAATTCTCTAGAAGGAATCAATAGCAGAATACCTGAGGCAGAAGAATGGATAAGTGACCTGGAAGATAAAATAGTGGAAATAACTACTGCAGAGCAGAATAAAGATTGAGGACAGTCTCAGAGACCTCTGGGACAACATTAAATGCACCAACATTCGAATTATAGGGGTCCCAGAAGAAGAAGAGAAAAAAAAAGGGACTGAGAAAATATTTGAAGAGATTATAGTTGAAAACTTCCCTAATATGGGAAAACAAATAATCAATCAAGTCCAGGAAGTGCAGAGAGTGCAATACAAGATAAATCCAAGGAGAAACACACCAAGACACATATTAATCAAACTATCAAAAATTAAATACAAAGAAAAAATATTAAAAGCAGCAAGGAAAAAAAAAACAAATAACATACAAGGGAATCCCCATAAGGTTAACAGCTGATCTTTCAGCAGAAACTCTGCAAGCCAGAAGGGAGTGGCAAGACATATTTAAAGTGATAAAAGGGAAAAACCTACAACCAAGATTACTCTACCCAGCAAGGATCTCACTCAGATTTAATGGAGAAATCAAAACCTTTACAGAAAAGCAAAAGCTAAGAGAATTCAGCACCACCAAACCAGCTTTACAAAAAATGCTAAAGGAACTTCTCTAGGCAGGAAACACAAGAGAAGGAAAAGACCTACAATAACAAACCCAAAACAATTAAGAAAATGGCAATAGGAACATACATATCAATAACTACCTTAAATGTAAATGGATTAAATGCTCCAACCAAAGACATAGACTGGCTGAAAGGATACAAAACCAAGACCCGTGTATATGCTGTCTACAAGAGACCCACTTCAGACTTAAGGACACATACAGACTGAAAGTGAGGGGATGGAAAAAGATATTCCATGCAAATGGAAATCAAAAAAAGCTGGAGTAACAATTCTCATATCAGACAAAATAGACTTTAAAATAAAGACTATTACAAGAGACAAAGAAGGACACTACATAATGATCAAGGGATCAATCCAAGAAGAAGATATAACAATTGTAACTATTTATGCACCCAATATAGGAGCACCTCAATACATAAGGCAAATGCTAACAGCTATAAAAGGGGAAATCGACAGTAACACAATCATTGTAGGGGACTTTAACACCCCAATTTCATCAATGGAGAGATCATGCAAAATGAAAATAAATAAGCAAACACAAGGTTTAAATGATACATTAAACAAGATGGACTTAATTGATATTTACAGGACATTCCATCCAAAAACAACAAAATACACTTTTTCTCAAGTGCTTATGGAACATTGCCCAGGATAGATCATATCTTGGGTCACAAATCAAGCCTTGGTAAATTTAAGAAAATTGAAATTGTATCAGTATCTTTCCTGACCACAATGCTATGAGACTGGATATCAATTACAGGAAAATATCTGTAAAAAATACAAACACATGGAGGCTAAACAATACCCTACTAAATAACCAAGAGATCACTGAATAAATCAAAGAGGAAATCAACAAATACCTAGAAACAAATGACAATGAAAACACGACGACCCAAAACCTATGGGATGCAACAAAAGCAGTTCTAAGAGGGAAGTTTATAGCAATACAATCCTACCCCAATATACAAGAAACATCTCAAATAAACAACCTAACCTTACACCTAAAGCAATTAGAGAAAGAAGAACAAAATAACCCTAAAGTTAGCAGAAGGAAAGAAATCATAAAGGTCAGATCAGAAATAAATGAAAAAGAAATGAAGGAAACAATAGCAAAGATCAATAAAACTAAAAGCTGGTTCTTTGAGAAGATAAACAAAATTGATAAACCATTAGCCAGACTCATCAAGAAAAAAATGGAGAAGACTCAAATCAATACAATTAGAAATGAAAAAGGAGAGGTAACAACTGACACCGCAGGAAAAAAAAAGGATCATGAGAGATTACTACAAGCAACCATATGCCAGTAAAATGGGCAACCTGAAGAAATGGACAAATTACTAGCAAAGCACAACCTTCTGAGACTGAACCAGGAAAAAAAAGAAAATATAAACAGACCAATCACAAGCACTGAAATTGAATCTGTGATTAAAAATCTTCCAACAAACAAAAGCCCAGGGCCAGATGGCTTCACAGGTGAATTCTATCAAACATTTAGAAAAGAGCTAACACCTATCTTTCTCAAACTCTTCCAAAATATAACAATAAGGAGGAACATTTCCAAACTCATTATATGAGGCCACCATCACCCTGATTCCAAAACCAGATAAAGATATCATAAAAGAAGAAAACTACAGACCAATATCACTGATGAACATAGATGCAAAAATCCTCAACAAAATACTAGCACACAGAATCCAACAATACATTAAAAGTATCATACAACATGATCAACTGAGGTTTATCCCAGGATGCAAGGATTCTTCACTATATGCAAATCAATCCATGTGATAAACCATATTACCAAATTGAAGGAGAAAAACCATATGATCATCTCAATAGATGCAGAAAAAGCTTTCAACAAAATTCAACATCCATTTATGATAAAAACCCTCCAGAATGTAGGCATAGAGGGAACTTACCTCAACATAAAGGCCATAATAAAGTCCATATATGACAAACCAACAGCCAACATTGTTCTCAATGGTGAAAAACTGAAACCATTTCCACTAAGATGAGGAACAAGACAAGGTTGCCCACTCTCAGCACTATTATTCACATAGTTTTGGAAGTTTTAGCCACAGCAATCAGAGAAGTAAAAAGAAATAAAAGGAATCCAAATCTAAAAAGAAGAAGTAAAACACTCACTGTTTGCAGATGAATGATACTATACATAAAGGATCCTAAAGATGCCACCAGAAAACTAGTACAGCTAATCAATGAATCTGGTAAAGTAGCAGGATACAAAATTAATGCACAGAAATCTCTTACATTCCTATACACTAATGATGAAAAATCTGAAAGAGAATTTAAGGAAACTCTCCCATTTATCATTGCAATAAAAAGAATAAAATACCTAGGAATAAACCTACCTAAGGAGACAAAAGACCTGTATGCAGAAAACTATAAAACACTGGCGAGAGAAATTAAAGATGATAGAAACTGATGGAGAGATATACCATGTTCTTGGATCAGAAGAATCAACATTGTGAAAAAGCCTATACTACCCAAAGCAATGTACAGATTCAGTGCAATCCCTATCAAACTAGAAATGACATTTTTCCCAGAACTAAAACAAAAAATTTCACAATTTGTATGGAAACACAAAAGACCCAGAATAACTAAGGCAATCTTGAGAAAGAAAAACGGAGCTGGAGGAATCAGGCTCCCTGACTTCAGACTATACTACAAAGCTACAGTAATCAAGATTGTATGGTACTGGCACAAAAACAGAACTATGGATCAATGGAACAGGATAGAAAGCCCAGAGATAAACGCACACATATGCGGTCACCTTATTTTTGATAAAGGAGGCAAGAATATACAATGGAGAAAAGACAGCCTCTTCAATAATGGTGCTGGGAAAACTGGACAACTACATGTAAAAGAATGAAATTAGAACACTCCCTAACACCATACACAGAAATAAACTCAAAATGGATTAAAGACCTAAATGTAAGGCCAGACACTATAAAACTCTTAGAGGAAAACATAGGCAGAACACTCTATGATATAAGTCACAGCAAGATCCTTTGTGACCCACCTCCTAGAGAAATGGAAATAAAAACAAAAATAAACAAAGGGGACCTGATGAAACTTAAAAGCTTTTGCACAGCAAGGGAAACCATAAACAAGACGAAAAGACAGCCCTCAGAATGGGAGGAAATATTTGCAAATGAAGCAACTGACAAAGGATTCATCTCCAAAATATACTAGCAGCTCATGCAGCTCAATATCAAAAAAACAGACAACCCAATCCAAAAATGGGCAGAAGACCTGAATAGACATTTCTCCAAAGAAGATATACAGATTGCCAACAGACACATGAAAGGATACTCCACATCACTAATCATTAGAGAAATGCAAATCAAAACTACCATGAGGTATCACCTCACACTGGTCAGAATGGCCATCATCCAAAAATGTACAAACAGTTGATGCTGGAGAGGGTGTAGAGAAAAGGGAACCTTCTTGCACTGTTGGTGGGAATGTAAATTGATACAGCCACTATGGAGAACAGTATGGAGGTTCCTTTAAAAACTAAAAATAGAACTACCATATGACCCAGCAAACCCACTACTGGGCATATACCCTAAGAAAACCATAATTCACAAAGAGTCATGTACCACAACGTTCATTGCAGCTCTATTTACAATAGCCAGGACATGGAAGCAACCTAAGTGTCCATCAACAGATGAATGGATAAAGAAGATATGACACATATATACAATGGAATATTACTCAGCCATAAAAAGAAATGAAATTGAGTTATTTGTAGTGACGTGGATGGACCTAGAGTCTGTCATACAGAATGAAGTAAGTCAGAAAAACAAATACCGTATGCTAACACATATATATGGAATCTTAAAAAAAAAAAAAAAAATTTCTGAAGAACCTCGGGGCAGGACAGGAGTAAAGACGCAGTCGTAGAGAATGGTCTTGAGGACACGGGGAGGGGGAAGGGTAAGATGGGGCGAAGTGAGAGAGTGGCATGGACATGTATACACTACCAAATGTAAAACAGTTAGTGGAAAGCAGCTGCATAGCACAGGGAGATCAGCTCGGTGCTTTCTGTCCACCTAGAAGTGTGGGATAGGGAGGGTGGGAGGGAGATGCAAGAGGGAGGGGACATGGGGATATATATATATATATGTATAGATGATTCACTTTGTTATACAGCAGAAGCTAACACACCTTATAAGGGCAATTATACTCCAATAAAGATGTTAAAAAAAAATGCACCAGCTAGGCATTATTCAACAAAATTCATCTAAAAACCAATAATCAGTTTTTTTTTTTTTGGTTTCACATTGCTTGCAGTAATCATTAAGGCTAGATTAATTTCAACATGGGAAATAAGGCCAGAAGTCTTCACCTTCACTTGGGAAAGTTGGTAAAATCTCCAACCTTCCCAAGATCTGTACTTTTTTTTTTTTTTTTTAGAATTATAGATGAAAAATATGGCATCACCTTTTTTTTGTGATGAAATTCATTTTTCAAGTTTATATTGGAGCTTTTTAAAATCATTCATTTATAAATCTATAGCTTCATTTCTTATTAATTTTTTTGATTTTGAGTGTTGCCATGAGGAAGGAAAGTTTTATGCTTCCCATGGCAGACAGATTTCTTCAGTGGCACATGGTTTTCCATGAAGAAAAGATGTGAGATTCAGAGGTGTCCCATTACCAGAAGGTATGCTTTCTAGCATTTGTTTTTGATTGCAGCAGAAAAAAAAAAAAAGATTTTATAGTGTAAGTACCACAAACATCTTCTGCATGTTAGTATTCTCCTATGATAGTATCAGATAGTAACTATATAAGCAGAAAGATTCGATGAAACAGCATTTATTGTAAATTGACTTTTAGTCTCCCTAATTCTCATAACTAGAGCGATATTTGGAAATGAAATATACAATTTACTCAGCCATGAAAATACTTTTAAAGCAGTGCTAAACAGTTTGTAGGAATACACACACACACACACACACACACACACACACTTACTTTCCATTGGACTTCTCTACAAACATGGCTTCTGAGTGGAGTGCAGTTTTCCAAAACACTGCCAACACCAAATGCTGGCAAAGAGAATGTGGAGAAACAGGAACTCTCATTCACTGATGGTGGGAATGCAAAATGGTACAGCCACTTTGGAAAAATTTGGCATTTTCTTAAAAATTAAACAGATTCTTATCATACGATCCAGAATTCATCCTCCTTGATATTTACCCAAATGAGTTAAAAACTTATATCCACACAAAAAAAATCTGTGCGCAGATGTTTATAGCAGCTTTATTCATAATTGTCCAACTTGGAAGCAGCCAAGATGTCCTTCAGTAGGTGAATGGATAAACTATAGTTCTTCCAGACAATGAATATTATTCACATGTAAAAAGAAATGGGCTATCAAACCATGAAAAGACACGGAGGAAACTTAAATGCATATTGCTAAATATAAGAGGCCAATCTGAAAAGACAGCATACTGTGTGATTCCAACTTATATGACATTCTGGAAAAGTCAAAACTATGGAGACAGTAAAAAGATCAGTGGTTGCCAAGGGTAGAAGAGGAGACAGGGATAAATAAACAGAGCACAGGGGATTTTTAGGACAGTGTAACTACTCTGCATGATACCACATTGGTGGACACATGTCTTTATACATTTGTCAAAACGTGATACCACATTGGTGGATACATGTCTTTATATATTTGTCAAAACCTGTAGAATGTACAACACAAAGAGTAAACCCTAATGTAAACTATGGACTTCAGGTGATAATGATGCGTCAGTGTAGGTTCACTGTAACAAATGTAGTACTTGACGAGGAATGTCGCTAGTGGGGGGGAGATTGTGCAGGTGTGGAGAGAGGAAGTATATGGGAACTCTGTACATTCTGCTCATTTTTGCTCTGAACCTAAAACTTCTCTAAAAATAAAGTTTATTAATTAAAAATTATGTATCATACATGCCAGGGTGTCACATTTGTTATTTATCAATTATCTTATTGTTCTTTTAAAAGGATCAAACATAGAGGACAGCTTTCAAGTTTTGTGCAAATATGTTGGATATAGCCAACAATTGCAGTCATTACCCAGTTTTCTACTGTCTTCTATTAGATAGAACATAATCATTAATGAATGATAACTAAGCAGTATTAGTCTTGCTGGTTTGAGCCTATACTTACTTAACATTGCTGTGAGGCAATCCCCCCCCCACCAGTGTTTCTACATGTCTTGTCATAACTTTTATCCCAGACTACATTTTCAAATTAAGAGATCTTTTCATATAAAATAACTTTGGTTGCTAAACTTAGTACCTTTCTCCAGGTCAGAGGGAAATTTGTTTCCTGAGTGGTAATCGTAATGATAATGGATCCCTCTGGGATAAAGTTTGGGTTGGTTGGTTAGTAGCATCCTTATACAGTTGGGTGTTTCCTAAGCGTTGGGGTTCCTCGGTTGTGACATAGACCACTATGTGCACAGCATTCATAAGGACTCACTCTGCATTGCCTTCTTGGGATTTGGGGGAAAAAGGAACTGATGCAAAAATAAAGTTCAGGTGTTCTGTTGTTATATGAGTACTGATCTAATTCCATTTTGATTTGTTGTTACTCTACCTGGTCAAAACTATCAAAGTGTGGAGAGCTGATCTAGCAGTTGTCTGCTGATCAAGGACTTCTTGGCTGCTTGACAACCATAACTTCAAACACCCCTCTTATTCGTATTCCCCAACACACACACAAACCTGTGCACCATTCAGTTGTAAAACTGCATATTTTCCTGTAAAATGCTATCATTCTTTACAAATTAAATCACTGAAATGTTTGTATAACAGTCAACAAGAAAAACTATTATACTTTGTATAATAAAACCACTTTCATTTATTTGATTCTCTTTATGAGGTAATAAGGAAAAGAGGTAACTAGTATCCCAATTTTATGATTGAGAATCCTGAAAATAAGTTTTAAATCAATATATTCAAATTCTCTGCATATTTATCAAATTATTGTTATCTGTTTAAACTGGTGATACAAAGATGAGTAATGCATGCCTCTAGCTCTGAACTGTCTTACAACATAGCAGAACAGATGATTGATAATAAATTTAAAAAATAGAGTAGGGAAGGCAATTATTGTGTTGCATATTGTATAAGATCAATAAATACTAGTGATAATGTAGTGAATGTGAAAATAATAAATACTGCATTTTCTGTGGCTACAATATGGAGAACCGAAGTTAAGTTCCACAATAGTGTAACAACTGTAGCCTAGTGGAAATAGAATAAATTAACCTATTTGGAATAAATGGCTATTGCTTGAATGTCAAAGCCTAATGAAAATCACAATATTGGTGGTGGTTAATTTTATGTCAACTTTACTGAGCTAAGAGATGCCCAGATAGCTGGTAAAATATTATTTCTGGGTATGTCTTTGAGAGTGTTTTTGGAAGATATTATCATTTGAAGTGGTAGAGTTAAAGATAACCTTCAAAATACAATATTTTGTAGTCTATTTTCACTTTCTTGATTTTCATGATCTGGATAATTTGGCTAAATTTCTTTTCTACTACTATTAAATAAAATAGCTTATCTCAATACTCATCCTTTTAACCTGTTTCTCAGGAGGTCATCATGTGCCATAAACATTTTCAGCACCATAGAAATATTTCCAAGTTTCAGTTCAGCTTTAGTGCTTATATTGGTCATGATAAGATCCATATGTTATCTTTAAGTTCATTTTCCACATTGGAATCTCAGTGCTGACAAATAATATTTCATTTACTAGATTCATAGTGAAATACAAGAATATGGTATCAATAATAAATCTTACATACAGATGAATCTGACAAAACCTTAAGGCATCTCTACACTGACAAATGTTAAACACTGAAGAGGGATGCTTGATTTATATTTTTGTATACTGAGTAGTTTAAAAATATGTTTTATGCACAGAAAACTTTTTAATTTTTAAATAGAGCCATATTGACATTAGTTGGCAGACATGTCAGGTATAATTGTTCAAAGTCATGCCAAAAATATGCATCTCATTCTATTTAATTTGTGACTGTTGGACATCTTCTCAGTATGCTTTTCACAATGAATTGGTAAGAGCTATTTTCCATTAAATTATATATATGATAGATACTGAGGTTAATGCAATCAATTTTCTTAATTTCAACAATATGAAGTGTCCATTAAAAGAAGGAATTACAAACCTAGTCACAAATGTAACCCTATATACTTTTAATCTATTTGCATTGAAGTTGTATTTTGAGAGACATATTAATATGTTGAAAACAATCAAAAACAATTTACCAGGGTGATTTGGGTACATAACTGATCCAAAATCATGCAAGAAGAAATTTATTACTGTATCTACTTATGATTGATTAACTATAATAGTCATATTATTTCATTATTTAATATCATTCTGTTCTTAAAGACACTAATTCCACAATAACTGTAGGATGAAATTCACAAACTGCTTATATAGGCATATAAGACCTCCCAGAGCCAAACACTAACATGTATAACCAGTTTTGTCTTTGTCTAGATAGTAGTAAGTGACCTGTGCCCCACAATGATTTTCCTGAACAAGCCAGTGGTATTAATTCCCACACTATTTACAATTTCCCAAACCACCACCCCTGTCAGGTGGGTGAGCAAGTCTTACATGATAAGTTCTCTCTAATATTCCAAATCTCCCTAAGCCTTAGGATGCAACTTCTATGCCATACCAAATATGTATAAGTTATCTATTGCTGTGAAATAATATTACCACAAAATTTGCAGATCAAAGGAACACACATCTACTATCTTATTATCTTATAGTTTCTTCAGGTCAAGAATCTGAGTACGGCTTTAGTTTGGTCCTCTGCGAGGTTGCAATCAAGATGTTTACTGAGGCTCAACTGGAGAAAGTCCATTTCCTCACTCATGTGGTTCTTTATAAAGATAGTGATCGTTATTTTTATTCACCTCATTCTCTTTGGTTCTTTGTCCTGGCATCTCAGGGCTCTTCCCATTTATGATTGAGATCTTCCCCCTTGACATTTAGATTTGACCCTGTTGGATAGAGTACTTTATTCCTGTGTTCTTCGTATCCAATTTTTCCCCCCGGCAACCTTCCCTTAAGTACCACCCTTAGCTTATAATGTTCTGATATTATATAAACAATCACTGTAAAACTGGGCTCTTCATGTAAAATGACAAAAACATAGATCAAACCGTTAAGTGAAAATAGAGACTAATTGGCTAATGAAACTGGAAATATTGTGAAGGGACTGGCCTAAAGCAGGACAAAATTTGGAGATTCATAAGTATCATTTACTCTCTATATGTGTGGGGAGGGAGTGAGTGTGTTACAAATGGAAGATAGCTACAAGTATCTAGTGAGTAGAGTCCAGGACTGCTTCTAAACCACCTACAATGTACAGCACAGCTCTCCACAACAAAGAATTATCTAGATAATAGGCTAAGATTGAGAAATTCTGTGCTAGGATGAGATTACACGTTCTTTGTTAGATAAATAGAATTGGGTGTGATAATTTTAATCCTATTAAGGACATGGTAAGCACTGCAACATTCTGCAACTATATATTTAGTACTATCAAATATTAACTAGTTGACCTTTGAACAACAGAAGGTGCAGTTTAAGGGCACCAACCCACACACAGTCGAAAATCCACCTAGAACTTTAGAGTCGACCCTCCCTATCTGCAGTTCCACATCCACAGATTCAACCAACAGAGGATCATGTAGTGGTAGAATATCACTGTAAAGTATTAATTATATATAGTATGCTCTTTACTATATACATAGTATTATATACTTGTACTATGTATAGTATATTCATCTATAGTATATAGAAATTATATCCATATATGCACATATTTAATATTTCTTTCTGATCCTGCACCAGTGGAATCTGTAGCCATTGTTCCCTGGGGGAAGGAAAGAGATGGGATGTAGAGTGTGACAGTGAGCTATTATCATATCATTAACTTAATCTTGAGGCTATCCCAGTTTCAGCTTTTGTGGCACAATGTTATGTTTATGTATTTCTAATCTTCGGTATAAGGCAATTGAACTGGCAAAATAATTGTTCCCAACCCCTGTCAGTAAAGGTTTAAAGCAATTTACTTTCACATGAGAAATGCAATAGTTCTCATTCATTCTCTTATCTCCATGCTATGTTTTTTCTATTGACTTCTAAAAATATAGTCTGTGGGAATCCTGATCACTGGAACATATGCAGAAGATCCAGTTGGTTGAACATGTTGATGTCCTTATCTTAATTGGATTTAGATAACAAGAAAGAGTTAAAGACACTTTGATGCCTTAAGAAGACATTTGTGTACCAGAATAGGAAACTTCATACCCCATGAATATTTAGGAGATTTAACAGTTTACCGGTCTGAGGCAAACTTTGACATCACCTCTAAGCTATAGTACAAGTTGTAGCATCATAGATTTCCTAAAACAAAGAAGTAGGCACAGTGTTTGGTAGTATGGAGTATTATGGATGTATCATGACTGCCATTGGGAACATTCCTTTGACAATTTATTAGATGACTCAGAAGATTCAGAATTCTGAGTGGGACTCAGAAAAAGGGAGGGCACTGCAAGACCAGACTGAAGTACAAGAGGACCTGTTGCTTGGGCTATACAATGCCAAACAGATTCATTGATTCTAGAGTAACTTGCGGTGAATAAGAATGCTGTGTGGAGACTCCTACAATCCCTAAGACGAGAATTGCAGCATAAACTCCTGGGTTCTATAACAAATACATACCTTTTTCAGCTAAGAACTACTTGTCTTTAGATAAAAACATACACATCCAAATACTCAAACACATACATACACAAAGAAACATACATTTTGATCTTTGAAAAATTAGCTCCTTATTGATACAAATTATATTTTACTAGGTGAATTGCATGCCTTTCATACATATTATAATAATGATTTTCAAATGTTGTTAACATATACTTAGCTATTATAAATGTATGGATGTCATTATTTTTATTTACCTTAATTTTTACCTATTTTATTCCTTCCTGAAGATAATGTAATCATATCAGAATGAAAGAAAAAATAACACCATCCCAGACCTATAAGATGTACAGGTCCTAGGTTTCCTTTCAAGACCTTTCAAGAATTTACACTGGGATTTCCATAAATATTACACACTGGATAGCATCTTATATTGAAGAAACACTTGCTACATTTAGGGGAATTTTCAAACCCACGCTTATTTTGCAACCCAATGTCTTCTTTTTTTCAACTTTACTTCCATCCCTTGTATCATTCAGATCTCCACAGGCCTTCCATTAAGTCCAATCCATTTTGGACTCCCAAGCAAGGCCATGACCATCTACAATCTCTGCAAAGACATGACATAAAAGGTTCAGTAGAACCCTAATTGTAGCTATTACAGATGGTATTAAATAAGTAACTGATATTCAACTCTTTCTCCTCCACTAGTTATTTCAGATTTTTCTCACCTTTACCTACAATTCATCTGTTACAAATTGCTTACTTGGTGGAGCAACCAGAAATCTCTGAGAGTCACTGAGCCTTAGTTGTCTTCCCCATGTCACCCTAGCAGTTGTGATGATATAAGGTAAGAAAAGTTGATTTTGAATCATATCCTACTTTGTATATCACAAATAAAACCACTACTGCAATGACCAAGGCTTGTACTTCTACAAGTATCAAATAAAGCCTATGATTAACAATGACATCAAGCACTGTAGGTGGCACTTGGTCAATACAATCAGTGGCAATATTAAAACGTGTAAGATTGGTATTTTATTTGTGACAAGTTTGAGAGAGCTTTTCTTCACAACACAAATCAGTTGTGGTGAGACATTAAAGGAAAATATCTTTTAGTCAAATTAGGAATATAACACTTTGGCATAATGTTAGAAATAAGGAAGAAAATCAAGCCTAATCCAAATGACAATCATCTATCAGAGAGAAAGAGAGAGAGAGAGAGATTTATTATAAGGAATTGTCTCACAAGATGATTATGGAGACTGTCAAGTCTTGAGACCTGCACTAGATAAACTGTAGATCAAGTAGAACTGCCGGTGTAGTTCCAGTCTGAAGGCTGGCAGGCTTGAGACCCGGGAAGAGGAGATGTTTTAGTTTGAGTCAGAAGACAGAAAATAAAATGATATCCCAACTCTAAACAGCCAGGCAAAAAGAGTTCTGACCTACTCATTGGAGCGTTAGTCTTTTATTTCTACTCAGGCCTTCAATTGATTGAATAAGGCCCACCCATATTAGGGAGAATAGTATGCTTTACTCAGTCTACTAATTTAAATGTTAATCTCATCCAGAACCATTTTTACAGACGTACTCAGAATAATGTTTGACCAGATATCTGGGCATTACTCACATGGCCCAATCAAATTGACACATAAAATTAACCATCATAGGGAGTATCAGGAAAAAAATAACCTATAGAAGAATAGCTGCCAAGTTGTAAATGTGAGACAGGTACTACGTGCTAGAGGTGCACAGGTATGCTGGCACATGGGTCATATAGATTGAAGATCTCTACACATTTTACAGGAAAGTCTCCATATCTTCTCAAGATAGAGGATACATATTATTTTCTTAAAAGAAAGAACTGCATTCCTAGTTTGTTAAGTTTTAAAAGGCACTAATACATGCTGTCATTAAAAATAACTAAAAGTGAATATTTTCTTTGGATCTCTTCATTTTCTCTTGTCTTACTATTCAAATAAGAAAAAAAATTCAGAACTCAGATAATGATAATCTTCCATTTTTACTCTTTATAAACTGTGAATTATTTAATGTATTTAATTCTACTTCACTCTTATCTATACTGCTATACACAAGAACAGATAATCAACATTAAATTATTCACACCAGAAAATCTTTTACTTTAGCTATAAATGTGAACATAAAAGGAAAGAGCAAAATATACAGGGAAGAACTAAGTCTATTGTGCTTGTGTACAACTACTTCATCATTACTAAATCATACTATTTCAATTTAAAGTAGTTTGCTAAAATGATTAATTACCAATGTCATTTGATCCTGGTTTAAATTGTCCTCATGAACTTGAATATGATTTATATCCTCAATTTTCTTTTCCTACTTTGAGATTTTTGTCTAATTAGTGTTCTCTGGAGCTGCTCTGACATGATTTCTAAGAAATATCTAGGATATGTAATATATAATAAAATCATCATTACCTTTTAATAATAAGAAAGATTTAAATAATTTAAAAAATTCTAAGTGATTAAAAATGTAGAAACTAATTCCTGCTCAATGATAAGCCTGGAAGCTAATTCTCAATTTCCTTCAATTGGGAGAGGCATTTTGTGTCATTTATAGACATGTTGGCCCCTAATGGATATTTCTCCCTTGCTCCTTGGCTCACAATGATCTATACCAAAGAGAGGTGTTAGAAAAGATGGATGGACTGCAGTGTCAGAATTAGTTCCTACTTGTATCTAAACTCGCCAGTAATTTTATTGCTGGTGATCTAATTTACAGTTCACTCTATTTTCTGGATTTACTTCCACTCATTGCTTGACTTTAATGCAATATTCAACCTACATTCTCAGATCCAAAATTTTTGTTTTTATGTGCCTGATTTCAGCCAACTTAATTCCTCCTGGCACTGCATCTCCAACGAGTGTTTTCAGACCTTAACTGACAACCTCTCATTCCCCGCATCCCAAAGTTTATGCCACTATTGTGGTGGTCAGCATAACTTGGAAAGGTCTAGATTTAGAAAGCCAGTTCGGTCATACTCATTTTTGAATAAAATAATTTTTATCTCCCCTTCAGGTAAACCCCATATGGTATTTTGCAGTCATCACGACTGAGCTGGGATAGTGATTACATGACCCTGTGTCTGGCAGAAATAATTCACCTAGCTATAGGAAAGATACACCTGCACAGAAACTATAATATTCACCTAAACCCAAAAAGTAACTAAGGAAAATAATAGTGATTCCCCTTTACAAATTGTGAATAATCTCAATTTTTAAGGACATGTGTTTCTGAAAAGTATGTTGAGATTTTTCTTGAGCAGTATAAAGTACTGAGCATTTGACACATGATATTCAATAAAACATTGTTATTCTTTTGTTATTCTTAGCAGAACTGCATATACAACTAGAATGAAAGAGCTAGCATGTCAATTTATGTGATATATTTGTTGCTTACATGTCCAGAGTTAGACTTCATAGGTATATTATACAAAATACCTTATGATTGACGATCTATTAGAGGAAATAGCAAAAAGAAAACACTGAATGAAACCAAGCGATCATATTCTTGGCATATTGGCTCCAAGAAACTGATTTTTACAGGAGAAAATGTGTTCATCCATCCATTCATCTGTTCATTCATGCCCTAGTACATCAATTCAATAAATACTTATTGAACACTTACCTTTATTCTAGGAATATGGAAGTAAAGAAGAAAAACATGATGTCTTCTTTTTTGTTAATATTTTTAAAAAATATTTATTTATTTATTTATTTATGGCTGTTTTGGGTCTTCGTTTCTGTGCGAGGGCTTTCTCTAGTTGCGGCGAGCGGGGGCCACTCTTCATCGCGATACGCGGGCCTTTCACTATCGTGGCCTCTCTTGTTGCGGAGCACAGGCTCCAGATGCGCAGGCTCAGGAGTTGTGGCTCACGGGCCCAGTTGCTCCGCGGCATGTAGGATCTTCCCAGACCAGGGCTCGAACCCGTGTCCCCTGCATTGGCAGGCAGATTCTCAACCACTGCGCCACCAAGGAAGCCCTTTTTTGTTAATTTTTATGCTCGAACAAGAAAACACGTAATTATTTTTAGTTGAATATTGAAGCAGGAGATTTTATTCTCAGAAAGGGAAACAATCATTAATATTTCTCAATGATCAAATCTATGTGAAGAATAAGTAAGAATTAACTGGCAAGAAGGTAAAAGAGGTATGGAAGCGTTCCAGGCCAAAAAAAAAAAAAAAAAACAAATATATGTTGAAAGGCTCTGAGCTAAAAAAGAGCATTATATTGTTGAGAAATGAAAAAAAAGTAGCAAGTGCTTAGAGAAGAAGGTGTAGAGCAGAGTGAGATGAAATCAATTAAAAAGGCAGGTGCCAGATCCTGCCTGTTCTGATAGGCTATGTTAAGGATAGGAAGGTAAATCATTGAAAGATGAAAATAAGGAATTGATCTAACCATGTCTGTTCTAAAAAGATTCCTTGACCTGCAAGTACAAGGAATGCATTAGTGAGTGGCAAGATTGGAAGTTGGGAAAACAAGTCAGGGACTATTCTCATAGTTCAGATGAGATACCAAATATCTTGGATTAATGTGAGAAGTGAACACATTAAAGAGATAGTTAAGGGGTCATGTCAATAAGAGTGATGATTGAGGGAGAGGGTGGTGCTAATTAGTATGGTTAAATATGGATCAGTTCCATAACTTCCTGTTTGGTCTCCATATTTGTAGTCTTGGCCCATTCTAACGCCCTCTTCAATGAGTAGACTGATTGATGTTTTAATGAAAACGATGCTAAAGCATGTTAAATATATTCCTTTAAAACAATCCTCTCTGTTTTAATAAAATTAAATTAAAAACCTAATTTGACCTCTAGTTATCTAGTTCTACATCTTCCAGCCTCATTTCTCCCTACTATTCCCCATTACACTGGGTTTCTATGAATATTTTAGTGTTGTCTCTTCCAGAATTCAAGATCTCTTAATATTCTTGCCTCTCTCCCTTTGTTTGGCAAACTCCTATAAGCCTCTCAAGTTGTACTGAAAAGTTACTTTCTCAGGAAGATCTCCTCTAAACCCTCAGGCAAAGTGATTCTTCTGTTATGCATTTTAATAGCATTTTATAATTTCACACACCCACCCAAAAAAAAGGTGAGCATTCTTACAAAACTATATTTATTTTGCTTTAAAATTTCATAATATTCCCTATATTCTGAAAGGATATATATCCTATAACAACTATTTATTTTGTTCACTTGTATATGTCATGTATATAAAATATATTTATTCACTTAGGCGTTTCTCATATAGACTTGAATATATTCTATCAAAATAATTTACTTGGAAGCATGAATTTCATTATTCTAATCCCATATTTCATATCATTATAGTGATCAGATTTCCTTAGTTTTCCTAGGCCTGGTCAAAAATGGCAAGTGATTTGCATTACTTTATATAATGTTTATTTTAATTATGCCACTAGTGGCCTCTAGAGGTTTTACAGTTCTGGCCATTCAAAAAGGTAAATTAAATAATTTTTATCATTTCCTAACCTGCTAAATCCCAGTTATATTTATTATTTATTATTGATGGTTTATAGTATAAGCATTGTTGAGGGGGTAGGAAATATGAATGTTGTTACTAATCTTCAAGACCTACTGGCTAATATTTTCTAGTAATTTGTTCTCCATCAACCTATTCCTGAGACTCTGCATCTAAAACACAGTGCCTGCTATTGTCTTAGCCATTTGTCTTTGATAAATGTATCCAGTGGCAGACCATAGATTCAGGGTGAATTATCAGATCTGGGAGAGCCCAAGGAAACTAAGAATGAAAAACAGAATGAAGGGCAGAATAGCTAGTAATAAGGTGACCTAGGTCTCACAATATTATATAGGCATTTTATATGAGCTCTTATATTTCATGTTCTATCATATTTTTGATATTTTCAATTCTACCCCACCTGCCCATCCTTGACCTATATGTTTTGTTATACATTAGGCAAAATTAAATTAAAATGCATTTTCCTTTAAAATTTGAATTTGAAAATAAGTTCTTACAGTATGAGTTATAAGAAAATCTCAAGAATTTATTTGTCTTTTAATTCTGTTTAAAATATATAAGCTAAATTTGACTATATTCAGATACTCATAGAGGAATTCATAGAGCAAAGGTTTAGTGTTTCTCTTAAGATTCTCTTTACATTTACATTTCAAGGTTATCTGAAACACACAATTGAAGAAATAGCTTGTTAATTCTACCAAAGTCAGTCAAACAACTTTTGTTACTGGTTAAGGTTCAGAAAGATGTTAAGAAACAATTGCTGCCACCCTAACAGTGAGAACAACTTGAATAACTTATGAAGTTAATTTTAAAACCCATTTCTTCAAAGGAGAGAAGAGACCCATGATTATTTTTTCCTGTGGTGGAGTGGTTTGGAAAGGAGGAATCTTCCTCAGAAGGGGTGAAAACTTTCAGTCATTCAATGAGCACACAGTGACATCAGGTGAGCTGGTAAGATCCAAGCCACATGGCAAGTCAGTATCCACCCATCAACTCTTTCTCACAGGCTTTTGCTGAATGCCTAGGATTAATACACCGAAGGCTGGGCAGGGCAAGAGAAATGAGATAAACCTCTCCAAAGTCTTTCTGGCCTTCACTAACATACAGTGCAATGGCCCTTCAAAAGCAGATGGCAGGCAAACAAGCTATGAAAAATTCCTGTAAAATATGCCAAGCCTTCAAATGTGCAGAGCAGTAATGATTACTGCTAGGGTTGGGGAAGTATTGCTGTGAGAAATATCTCTAAGGCACTTGGGCCTTCAACCAACCCAATACACCTCCTATCAGGGTGAAGACATCTACTTAGGTGAAGGGGGCAGGATTGGAGAGCACAGAGAATTTTGGTCTGAACTCCTAAGAGTCTGGCAAGTGGTCTCTAAAGCAAAGTGATATCTCCCATAATTTGAAAAACTGATCCCTGAGCTGAAAGCACAAAGATAATCCTGGAGCTTTTGCAGGGCTAAGATCCCAAGTCATATTGAAGGGAAAGTTCCAATCCTATATTCAAAATATCTGAAGCATTAATGAAGTGAATTTAACTAAACTGGCAACAAAACCAGGACCTACTTCATCTACAGATCATATTGACTTAGTGACCCCTTTCTCCACCACTTGCATCCTGACATAAGAAGGTACTGTGGACTGAATATTTGTGTCCTCTCAAAATTCATGTATTGAAGAACTAACCCCTCAAGGTAGCTCTATTTGGAGATGGGGCCTCTTAGGAATTAATTAAGGTTAAATGGAGTCATAAAGATTAGTGTCCTAATATGAAGAGATACTGGCTCATTTTCTGTCTCTCCACACAAGCAGAGAGGAAAAGCCATGTGAGGACATAGTGAGAAGGTGGTTGTCTGCAAGCCAGGAAAAGAGCTACCAAAAACTGATTTGGTTGGATCTTGATTTGGGTAGTCTAACATCCAGAACTGTGAGAAAATAAATTTCAGTTCTTTAAGTCACCTGGTCTATGGTATTTTGTTATGGCAGCCCAAGCTGATAAATACAGAAGGTTATGTCCTTTCTGTAGGCAAATATTGTTAACTTCATCTCTGCTCTTCTTTCACACACAATGCTCCACTAATTATATATCACCCAAAAAACTTAAGTAGGCTTTAGATGATAACACACACAAGCATGGAAGCAAAAGGAGAGAGAAAACTAGAGATGGGTCATGAAATGGAGCCATCTGGGGCTCTCATTTAGCTGCCTAAATGACTTACACACCTGCCCCAAATCTGCTCTAAACATTTTAGGCAGATTTGGTAAATGCCGCGATCTTTCTCTTTCCTTTCTCTCTCTTGAAGACTCAGCTCCTAAAAGGGTTTGCTCTCCTTGATTATGTTTGATATCAAATTATCTCTCCTCTTGGATGCTTTGTCTGGTCTTGGCACATCTGTTAATGCACTTGCTTTACATTGCCTAGTTTTATTTCCACATTTCACTCTTCCCTCTAGTACTTTGTTTCTTGAGTATAAGGGTCAAGTCTAACTCATCTATTTTTACAAGCCTAAAGTTTGAAAAGAATTGACACAGTTGTCTGCACTTAAATTCTTTGATGAAAAATATATCAAAATGGAAACTCTGATGTTTGTGCCTAAGAGGATCTCCCATCTGTAAATACAAGTAGGCAAACTCTCCATAATCTGGTGCTCCAATCTCATGTTCCTAGATAGTGGTTTGCTTCTAGGGTTTGAGAAAAGTTTATGTGTTACAGAAATATGTCAATGAAAGCTTGAAAGAAGGGAAGGTCAGAACACCTGTAATAAACCAGTCTAAAAATACCATAAAGGCACAGGTGGAGATCGAGATAGATATAAAAACAGGAATAGATGAAAGACTCAAATGCTAAAAGTAATGCACAGTGTTCTCATTATTTGAAGTCAGTTATATGCTACACCATCCTTTATAGTTAACGCTCTCTCTGTTCTCAGCTTCTGGAAGAGGCAGCTTTAGTTAGTACATTCCTATTATCCCTCTGGCAAAATATGATTGACTCAGCCATCATCACCAAAACTAAATCCCATGATGTGGGCAGGAAACAGTAAGAATCTTTCCGACTCTTTCTTGTTAGCCTGACTCTTCCACATTCATTTCCTCCCCTTCCCTTCCCCCCTCCCCCTCCCCCTCTTCCTTTTCTTTTCCATTTTCTCTCTCTCTCTCTCACACACACACACACACACACATTCAAGCTTTCCTCCTTCCACTGTTTTCCTCAAATTTTTGAATTAAGTTATGGGGTTATAGGTGGCAGTGCACAGTGGAACTGAACATTTGTAATGTTGAATTGGAGCTGGGCTTTCACAGTGAACCATTCACAAGATGAGGAAATTGACAAAGCTAGTACAAACAGGAAAGAAAGAAGTGAATAACAGATTGATTTGGAAAGAAGCAAGAGAGAGAGAAATTGAGATTGATTATCCGGCCTTGGTGAGACAGGAACTTTAACATATCAGTTTCTACTCCTGTTTGCATAACCCAGGACTTGGCTGCATTCATATTATGACCTTTAATTTGTTTTATTCCTGAGACCTTTTTTATCTCATCTTCCTCTTTTTATATGAGCCAATTTAACTGAAGTTGTTTTCTTGCAACCAGAAGATCTCTGACTTTAAAAAACTCAGATTCTCAATGGATTTATTTTTATCACCAGAATTTTTCATTTTAAAAGTCAAAAGGAACTTCCCTGGTGGCGCAGTGGTTGAGAATCTGCCTGCCAATGCAGGGGACACGGGTTCGAGCCCTGGTCTGGGAAGATCCCACGTGCCGTGGAGCAACTAGGCCCGTGAGCCGCAATTACTGAGCCTGCGCGTCTGGAGCCTGTGCTCCGCAACAAGAGAGGCCGCGATAGTGAGAGGCCCGCGCACCGCGATGAAGAGTGGCCCCCGCTCGCTGCAACTAGAGAAAGCCCCCACACAGAAACGAAGACCCAACACAGCCAAAAATAAATAAATAAATTTATTAAAAAAAAAATAGTCAAATGTTATATTTCTCCATTATTTCTGCAAGATGGTTTCTGCTTTTTGCGAATATTCTTTCACCATCATGTTCAGGGCAACATAAAGGGAGTATTATAGACCAGATTTTGAATTTCATTCTTCTTTAAGAAAGGCATATTTTTCTATTTGTAGACTAAAGTAGTGAGACAGAAAATTGGATGTGGTTTGATATCATAGGAGAATCATATTTCTGATTTTACACTAGCCTTTAAATCATTTGTGGATGTTATTTAAATGGAAAAAAAGAGCCAAATGTAAAAAATCCAAGTTTTCATACAGAATGAAAATAAAGTTGAATATTAAATACATTTATTTTAAGAGATACTTAGAAACCCATATGTTGGATAATTTTACATAGTACAGTGCAGTCATTCTAAACCTGATGAGCACACTAAAATTGCCTAAAGTGTTTTTCTATTCTCTTTGAAAAACACATATTTGAACTTCATCCTAAAAGTACTGAATCAGAATCTCGGGATTATATGTAGTAATGACTGTGATTGCATGTGTCCTTTTGATAATAGAGCAAAAAGAGCAACAGACAAATAATTTTAAAAATCCCCCAATTTGCAGTATTGCTCAAGAATATTCTCAATCTCCCAGGACCACAGTTACCACAAATATAAAACAAGGATATCAATATGACATATACAAAGATCTTCAACCTTCTTCCTAAACCTTCCCGGCTTCTTAAAGCTGATCTTACTGAATTGCATTATTTCCCAGCTATTCAAGGGAAAAATAAAACAAAACCTTAGGTGCCATTCTTAATTCTTGCTTCTCCCACATTTTTGTTACACATGTTTTTGTCATATAATAAATACTAGGTAATATAAGATTTGGTATCAAAATATATCAGTTCGATGAATTTTAAATTGCCTATTTAAAGAACAAAATAAAACTTGCAAGTTGATGCTCATAGATCTAACCTTGAAACTCCAACTTCCTAGGCTCTGAAAACACTTAGGGTTTAGATTTCAGAGGAAACAGACTGGGGTGATCAATTATAGACTTTCAATAGACATAAAGTTATTTTATTAAGATGGGATTTGTCCTAGTCTCCACATTCCCTACAGTAGCCAAACATGACAAACATACAAACTCAAGTCAGGATTGCAGAAGGAAGATTAGAAAGAAGTTTAATTTCAGTCTATTTTGCAGCTGTTTGTAGAACCGGATACATTGCTTTTACTGAAAAAAATATCATTTTATGATTATAAAATTTCTCATCCTATGGTACTGTCATGTGCATAATACATCAAATGGAGGTTTTAGCATCTCTTTTCATTCTTCTACATGATATTTTAAGTGTCTGGATATAAATATATGTATATATATGAATATGTATATATATATATATATATATATATATATATCTGCTATAAAATATTTGGTATACAAAAGAAACAAATGACTACTTGGATAAACTTGAAAGAATATCAGTATACCATTGTAGTCTGAAAGAAACAACTATTCCATAAAAGTTGTGGATGAAAGTAATAAAGATGTCAAAATTCAAGAAACTCAGGTGATAGTTTTTTTATACTTACTCCTTCCAATTTTTAAAATGAATTTTATTGTGAAATTGTTTTCTTAAAACTCACACATTTTTAAGTGGACAAGTCAATGACTTTGAATAATGTACACATTCATATAACTACCACCGCAATCAGTATAATAATATTTTTATTTCCTCAGAAAATTTCCTTGGGCCCTTGTTAAGTCAATACCCTTTACCTACCCACAACCAACCTCAGGCAACAAATAACTTTATTTCTATCGTTATAGAATAGTTTTGCCATTTCTAAACTTTCAAGTAAATTGAGGCATACAGAACATAGATACCAGGCCTATTTTGCTATTTCAGTCTGCAAAAGTTTGTAGCATTCTTTTACGTTGTTGCCTATACCAGTAGTTTGTCCTTTTTATTTCTAAGTAGTGTTCCTTTTCATAAATATAACACAATTAGATATGTTTGTCCTTATTGGTAATAGACATGTCTAGCATTCCCAGTTTAGGGCCATTATGAATTACAAAGAAGCTTTTGTTTGTTTGTTTGAGACCATTTTTTAGCATTATAAATGTACCAGGCTCATCTTGTACCATCCCTTTCCCATACCTAGAATCAGCCATATCTCCAAAGAGCCCTAATTCCTTTTGTTGGAGAATAATATTAGAAACCCAGATCTGGACACTGGATGTGCTCATTGATACCAGGGTGTAATTTCTCTGAGGCCCCCTCTGCTAAAAGAAAGAAGAAATATATGTAGCATACCAACTTATGTATATATACATATCTATAAGTAGATATATTTCATATGATTATTTGCTATTTTTATATCTTCTTTTATGAGATGTCTGTTCAGATCTTTTGCCCATTTTAATTGAGTTATTTTCTTATTGTTGAGTTTTAAGAATTCTTTCTACATTTCGTATATAATTCCTTTATCAGATATATGTTTTACAAATATTTTCTCCCACTTTGTGGCTTGTCTTTTTATTCTCTTAAAAGTGTATTTCACACAGTAGATTGCTAAAATTTTACTAGCTTAATTTATCAATTCTTTTTTTCATGGGTCATGTTTTTGCTATTGTATCTAAAAACTTATCACCAAACCCAAAGTTGCCTAGATTTCCCTTTTTGTTCTTTACTAGATGTTTTATTGCACTAACATTATTTCTAAGTGACAGATTCATTTTGAGTTACTCTTTATGAAAGATGTAAGGAAGATTTGTATTTTGATTTTTTTTTGCATTTAAATGTCCAATTATTCTAGCTCTGCTTATTTAAAAAAAATATTATCCTTTCTTCATTAAATGGCCCTTGCTCCTTTGTCAAAGATCAGTTGAATATATTTGTGTCAGTCTATTTCTGGGCTCAGTATTCTGTTCCATTGAGGTATATGTCTATATTTTTGTTAATGCCATGCTGCCTTCGTTACTGTAGATTTATAGTAAATCTTAAGGTTGGGTAGAGTCTGCTCTCTAACTTTGTTCCTCTTCCTCAGTATTGTGTTGGTTATTCTGAGTCTTTTCCCTTTCCAAACAAATTTAAAATCAGTTCCTTAATATCCAAAAGGTAGCTTGCTAGGATTTTCATCAGGGTTGTGTTGAATCTATAGGTAAAATTAAGAATAATCGAGGGACTTCCCTTGCGGTCCAGTGGTCTTTTCAAGTATTTTCCATATTTATTAGTTTTTATCTTTCTAATTTCCAATTGTGCTTTTATATAATCTATATATACTTCCTTTTCAGATATATGTGTTGTGAATAATTTCTCCAAGCACATGGCTTACATGTTCATTTTCTGAACAGTGTCTTTAACTGAACAAATTTTCTAATTTTATGTAGTCCATTTTATTAAACTTTTTTGTTTGTTTTATGGTTATAGTTTTTTTTTTAACCTAAGAAAAATTTGTCAATGCCCAGTTACTACAATTTTCTCCTATATTTGCTTCTAGAAATATTATAGTACTTTACACTTAGGTCTATGATCCAATTCAAGTCAATTTGGTGTAAAGTGTGATGGTGATGTAAACACTAAGATTTATTTTTTTTCCACAAAGTACTCAGTACTTCCAACACAATTTGTTGAAAAGATTATCTTTTCCTAACTAAAATGTGTCAGTGCCCCTGTCAAAAATCAATTGATCATATGAGTATGTAGTCCTTATAGGAATAATTACTATCATTTTCTTATGTATTTAAAAACAAATAAATATGGTTTAGATAATTAAAGAAAAAATTACCCTGATGAATACATCACCAATTGGGTATTTGATAGATGATCATTTTGTTATGATCCAATCCCCAAACTTTTAAATAATGGCCAATTTTTCATATCAGATTTTATGTACCTTTTAAATAATGGTCAATTTTCATAGTACAGTAAAAAAAGAATTCAGAGCTGCTTTTTTTAAAGGGTGGTTTTTTGTTTGTTTTTTATTTAATTGTCTTCTAAAAGGATTTGACTCATTCATTGAAAGTGCAGTCACTAGAAATATCAATCCTGCTCCTTTTGTGATTTGCTTAGAATTTTTCAAAGGTAATAATAATAATAGATCAATATTATACTTGTTAAGGTGAGTCTTTGAAGTTATTGATGATGACTTAAAATACTAGTAATTTTTTCAATGTTATTTTGTCCAATGAAAACAAAATCAGTAAATAACATATTACTTAACTAATTACTATTCATTTTCACAAAATAAATTTCACAATATATAATATACTATATTATATAACATATAATATTTATACTGTACTCTTTCATGTTGCCATCAAAACTCTTAGAATGTTAAAACTTCTACTTTCTTAAACCTTTGGAATCTGGCTTCTGCCCCCCAAATTTTACTGAAGTTGGATTTTAAATAATTGCCTCACAATAGGAAAATCCAATATTCTCACAGAGCGTTTACTTTTTTTCTGTCTCGGAAACTTTGTAGCCCATTATTTATCTCCTTTTGAAGACTTTTCTTCCCTAACTTCAGAGTCGCTGTTCTCTTATTTTCCTTTCCTTTGTTTACCTGATTGTGAGTTCTCTCTGATTTCAATTATTCCAGTTTTCAAAATACAAACCTTCTTCAACATTTTGTGTGAAGCTCTCTTGCCCTCTGTTCCTATGCAATCCTTATTTTTGTTCATCTCATCCCTGCCAGTCTTATTCCTAATATGAACTATTAAAAAGATATTTTTGTTTCTATGACTCTGACTTATTGTTTTAAATGTAGGTCTACACTTAAAATGAATCTTTGTGTATTTGGCTACTTGATCCATTGGCAGCCCAAAATTAGGGTAGGAATTCCCACCAACTCATACACAAATGAATATAACCAATTTCAAGGTACAGTTCTATATATTTTTAGCTCTCTTTTTCTAGGAATTTGAAATGCAATACAAACCTACTCACTATATCAATGAATGTACATTTTTTGCTTTTGTTATTGAAAATTTTAACATTCACAGTTCAGAGGATAATATTATAATATTCACTATATTGATAATTACAGGTTTAACAGTTATCAGCATTCTTCCATTCTTTGCATTCTATACCTCCACACCACTGCTCAACTATTATTATTACTATTAATTTATTAATATACATGCCTGAAATGCATGAATCTTATATATAAATATTTGACAAGTATATATAATTGTGAAACACATACCCCTATCATGATATGGAATATTTACTTCAACCCAAAATTTCTCATTTGTTACTTTTCATTCAACCCCAACATTCCCTGAAAATCCACTGTTCTAGTTTTCTTTGTAATGTTGCATTGCTTTTGCTGTTTCAAAACTTCACATAAATTGAATCAAAAGTATGTATTCTATTGTGTTTTTCCTCTTAAGCAAAATGTCTGTGAGATTTATCCATGTCATGTGTATCAGTAGTTCATTCTCTTTTATTGATGTCATATTCTATTACATGAATATATCATAATTTGTGAATCCATTATTCTGATAATAGATATTTGATTTTTTGCCTGTTTTGGGATATTGTAAATGAAGCTTGTAATTCTTCCATTTTTCATTTGACATCCATGTCTGAAAGCAAGTCCTATTCCTTTATGCTAATGACTTACTTTTCAGGCCACTTCTATCCATTCTTTTTCATTTATTGATGGCTTTGCCACTGGCTTACAGTCTTCCTATTCTCTTCTAAATACTTTAGAGTAATTATCTTGCATGTATTCAAAGTCCATATATGTGATTCATTCAATAACCCAAGCTCTTAAATTGTTGACCTCTTAAGTCCCCAAGACCTCAGATCTTCAGTTACTCATTATCATTATGTCACCCTAATGAATATTAACACTGAAATTAATACCTCACTGAAATCACAAATTTATATATTTAAAATTCTGACCTTACCTATTTATCCTTACAGTTCTCACAACTCATTTATTCACAATACAATTCTTGTTACCATTATTTGAAAACTACAGCCTTAACACAATTCCTGGGTGTTTCTTCCCTTTGATACCATGCTTACTTTCTGTGGTATATTATTTAAAACATTATCTTCTCAATAGCTTTCACTCCTTAATACTGATCCTGGGTTAACCCAAATGTCTGCCTTTCTTTGTTAACACCTGGGTTGCTAAGCATTGGAAAAACACTTAACAATTCTTGTTAGTGCCACTAAAGACTCATGATATCCAAATATACCTAGTTCCTTGTGACTGTCAGACAACCCTTCTGCACTGTCCTCATAAACAGATCTTCTCCAATTTCTTCAACTTTTACTTTACCAGCTCTTCTCTCATACTCAACATTGGATCTTGTTATGAAATGGAATAAATGGAGGCTTTCAAACAGGAAATTCACTGTACACCAACATTTCCAAAATACCTGCATCTTCACTCTCTAGGTTAGTGATCAGTGTTTTGTTACTATCTTCTTTTCTTAGTATGTATTTCTTACTGATAGAAACTTGATTTTGGAAATAGCAAGGAAGATACGGCAGTGTGCCAGGTAACAGTTATTAGTTTACCTTACAGTTAGGAGTGTTAATGTATCACACATTTTTGCCAATGGAATACAAGAGAAAGTTATTGCATGGTTATCTAAATGTCAGCATCCACTCATATGCCCTTTTGTTCTTCTCCTTTAATCTGTCTGGTATGCAGATGCGAAGCTGAAGACCTAGCCACCTTGTCATCACAAGACAGTATGCTCAGGCTAAAGTATGGATGAGCCAAAAAATAGAAGTTCAGTTATTTGAATCCTAACAGTCTTTTCAGCTAGCCCATTCTCTTTTCCTCTTCTCATTTCTTCAATGCTGGTGTTTTCCTTTGCCATCTTAATTCCTCTGTTAACTATTTCCTCTATGTTCTTTTCTTTCTTTCTTCCCCATGATCCCTTCTACTCTCCACCTAACCACTACTCTCTACTTTCTTCTCTTTGTCCCCTCCTCCTCCCATTCCCCTCCATTTTTCCTAGTATATGTTTGGCAGATACCAAGAACTAAAGATGTATTTACTGAAAAAATGAATGAGTCTGTTTAGGATTCTAAATTAAACCCAAACCCCCAAATTGAATATAAACCTTAATAACACAAGTTGTGATTTAGACATACATATGAGACATGATTTCCTTTATACACAACTCCTTTTAGTGGATTATTGATCAGTTTATCCAAGTGTGTGCTCATAAATAACTTCCAAGATGATATCTAAATCTTAGCAAGCATGAAATCCTAAATTGTATTTTAGATTTATGGAACTGTTTATATTTTTTATCTCCAAGTAGAATTTGAACATTATTATATTGACTTTTTAATAATTTTAGAAGTAATGTCAAATATTTATAAATATTGGTGTTTTAAAAATTGTTATTAATTAGACAAAATAATTTAGACATTTAAATTAGCATCTAGTGTTAAAGAAAGCATAAAACTCTGATTCAGGACCCTTGGTCCTGTGTGATTCTAACCTCTTTTTTGTTCACTAATCAAGTTGGTAAAATCGGGAAAGGTTTTTTTTTTTTTTTTTTTTTTAAACAACTCTGTTGTCTCGGTTTATTAGATATTTCCTTGGGATTTTCAATAGAATATGTGCATAATGATATCTGATTATACCTGGAACTTTGAGTTCCAAATCTTACTCAATGAAATAAAGTTACATTAAAGTGACAACTTTTCAAAAGCAAGAATGTATCCCTTCCTGTGTATGTATATAGTCATAAAAAGATTATGCATAAAAAATTCATTAAATATCTTGATCCATAACTGCTCTTTGAAAGCACAAATGAGTTTCATTTTATAACATAATTAGAAATGTTGAGAGTGGGCAGAGTTCTAAGATGGCCCCAAGATCCCGGCCCTCTGGTATACATTCCTTGTATAAATCCCTGATAATTGTCAATATGATAGAATAGACACTCCATGAATAGATTACATTATATGGCATAGTTAAGATTTTAAAAAGGGAAATTACCCTAGGTGGACCTGACCTGACCAGGTAAACCCTTAGAAATGATGGAGGTATTGCTGATGAAAGGCATTCTAAGTAATCAGAGGAATTTGACGTGAAGATTCTCCATTGCTGCCTTTAAGGATGAAACAGTAATGTGGCAAGAAATGTGAGTGGACTTTAAGAGCTAAGAGCATCCCCTGGCTCACAGCCAGAAAGAAAATCGGGACTTTTGTCCAACAACCACAAGGTTAACTTGACCAAAATCAGTAAGCTTGGAAGATCCTGAGTTCTAAATGAGTGTACAGCCTGGCTGATGTCTTGATTTTAGCCTTGTGAGACCCTGTAAAGAGATAATTCAGTGATGCTGTGCCTGGGCTTCTTTTGACTGACAGGTGTGAGCTAGTACGTGGATGCTGTTTAAGCAACTAAGTTTGTGGTAATTTGTTACACAGCAATAGATGTCAAATACAGATGTAGACTATTCATATCATCTAGAACAATAGCTGAAAGTATAAATGAATAATCAAGAGTAATAAAATCATATATATACATAGAGATGACTATGTACATGCAGCTGTGCTATAAATGGATTCACTATGATATAACAAATACACCAACCAAACATATGATATAATTTTCACAAAACAATTATTATATCATGAAATTAGGCCAAATTGAAGATTCAAGCTCAACAACAAAAATATATATTGGAAAACCACTAGATATTTTATTTAGTCATTTTTTATGTGTGTTGATATATATGAAAGCCCTAGTTAGTTAATGCTTGTAGAAAAAAACAGATGACACCCAAAGGGATGATACATGAATTAGAAAGAAAACATAATTTCAGGGGAACAAAGGAAACCTGCATTATTAAGCAATATCCAGAGTCTCTAATATTTTTAATTGGAAAAAAAATTCTAACTAAGCTAGAAAAAAGTACTGATCAATTTCTCCTCATATATCCCTTCTCTTACTGTCTTTATATCTGTTATTATCACTCCATTCTCCCTCCAAATGTGGAGAGGGAAAAAAAAACCTCTTCTAATTCAAATAGCATAACTAGGATAGTTTGCAAAAGTTTAATCCATGGTCATAATTAGAAAAGTTTCATAAAAGCAAATTTTGTCAGTTTTGTATATCGATGCATTTGCAGTTTCTAGAATAGAGTCTTACATGTAAGAGGACGGAATAAATGCACAGGGAAAATCAACTCTAAAATAAGGAGTCTTAAAAATACAGATATGTTATTTTACCACATCTTTATTTTCTGGGATTGTAATGTCTGTCTCTTCCATATGTTGCCCAACACATTTTCAGCCAATTCTTCAGTGTGCTAGCACAACCATGCAAATACATTTTATGTGTAGATTTTCTTATATCTTGGCTTTTCTCCTGATGTAAATTCTAATGTTAGCATCTAGCCTATATTACATATCTAAACACCTTTGTCACTTTTGGTCAAGAACAATAGTTGACTTTCTGTGAGCATCATGTCTAGACCTTCCTGCCCAGTTCCTTGTCTCAAGAACACAACTTTCCCTCAGATGAATTTCAAATTAAAATATCAATATTTTATATTCATTTTTGGCTTACTTCTTGCAAATTCAATAGTAAAATAATATCTTAATACAGTATAAAATATAGCATTCATGTAGTTGAGTAGCATACATATAGCAAAAATAAGTCATTGAGAAAAATCAGTGGAAGTTAATGGAAGATATATTTCTTTCCTAGATAGAAACTCAGGAAATATTGCCTCTATCAGGAAATATTGGTTCTCTCCCTATGATTCCTCAATCAGAAATTTCAAAATGATTTCCTAATATAAAAAGATGTTTAAAGATATCAACAACCTTGTCTTGTTCTGATCTTAGTGGAAATGGTTTCAGTTTTTCACCATTGAGGACGATGTTGGCTGTGGATTTGTCATATATGGGCTTTATTATGTTGAGGTAAGTTCCCTCTATGCCTACTTTCTGCAGGGTTTTTATCATAAATGGGTGTTGAATTTTGCCTAAATAGGCATTGCTCCAAAGAAGATATACAGATTGCCAACAAACACATGAAAGAATGCTCAACATCATTAATCATTAGAGAAATGCAAATCAAAACTACAATGAGATATCATCTCACACTGGTCAGAATGACCATCATCAAAAAATCTACAAACAATAAATGCTGGAGAGGGTGTGGAGAAAAGGGAACCCTCTTGCACCGTTGGTGGGAATGTAAATCGATACAGCCACTATGGACAACAGTATGGAGTTCTGTTGTAAAACTAAAAATAGAACTACCATATGACCCAGCAATCCCACTACTGGGCATATACCCAGAGAAAACCATAATTCAAAAAGACACATGCACCCCAATGTTCATTGCAGCACTATTAACAATAGCCAGGTTATGGAAGCAACCTAAATGCCCATCGACAGACAAATGGATAAAGAAGATGTGGTACATATATGCAATGGAATATTACTCAGCCACAAAAAGGAACAAAATTGGGTCATTTGTTGAGACGTGGATGGATCTAGAGACTGTCATACAGAGTGAAGTAAGTCAGAAAGAGAAAAACAAATATCGTATATTAACGCATATATGTGGAACCTAGAAAAATGGTACAGATGAACTGATTTGCAAGACAGAAATTGCGACACAGATGTAGAGAACAAATGTATGGACACCAAGGGGGGAAAGCAGCAGGGGGGTGGGGGTGGTGGTGTGATGAATTGGGCGATTGGGATTGACATGTATACACTGATGTGTATAAAATTGATGACTAATAAGAACCTGCTGTATAAAAAAATAAATAAAATTAAATTTAAAAAATTTTAAAAAAAGATGTTTAAAGATATCAACAACCTCCAACTAGCACACATTGTTTTATTACTAATAAGAACAGGGATATTTTTAGTACCTACAAAGAATTACTCTACAGATAAAATTTCAACAATGATAAGATCTTTTTTAAATATTAAAAGCGTTACAAAAGCATAAGTTACTGATATTTAATTTCCTTTGTGTAACAAACCTGAACCCACAAATTCTGTCAGTAACAGCAAACAAGCCAGATTGTGAATTCTTACACTGGTAATTTCAATACTAAGCAATCATGCACATGACTTATAAATCATTTCCAAAATCCACTGCATGCAGAAACACAGAAAACAAGACAAGAAATCCTAATTTAAACTAACCATACCTCTCCCTATCTGCTCTTCCTATACATATGCATGTGAGTATATGCCTCAGGAAATACAACAAAAGCATTAAGTACTCTAATGAACACAGCAAGATATCATTTCTACAGAGTCTTAGCTGAGCTTCAGTTTCAGGAATAACTTGAACATTCACGTGAACTTGGAAAATAAAACAATAGAAATTCCATTAAGTGCATACAAACTACAGATCTTATTTTTTTCCAAGAAAAAGAATTATACTTTTAATATAAATAGACGTATTTATATTAAGAATTGAGAAGCATTATGTTAACTAGTATTTTTAATGTAACAGCTTTATTTAAAATACAGAATTTGTTCCTGCATGATAATTTCAGGTAAAATTTGTCAATTTTTTTTTTATCATTTTGTTTTAATCTCTGTAATTAAGTACAACTTGGTATAACAGATACTCAGCTTGGAGCACAGTAGTTTTCTATAGCGCTGAGTAGTTCAGATGTAAATAATATGTGTCTTTTCTTCCTTCACTTGTCTCTTGTAATCATCTGACATTATGTCAGTCATGAAAATCTGTTATCAAATGAAAAGCACAATTATTGACATGGAAGAATAAAGCAAAAGCGTGATGAGAACTATCACTCTAGCAATCAAAACAATGTTTAATTTTTGCTTACTCTGTTAGGGTGCTTCAGAATAATTTCATGAGTCCAAATATCCAGGACTATAGTCTGACAGACATGATTTTTGCCTTATCTCTCCCTATCTTTCTATCATCTATCTATCTATCTATCTATCTATCTATCTATCTATCTAAATTCTGCCCTTGAATTACCTAAACAAACACTAGTACATGAACGTAGTTTGAATCAGAATTGCACCTTTAGGCAGATTCCACATCTGAATGAAAATATTCACATGAATATCTGTCAAAATAACTGTATTTTTCTGTATAGCACTCTCTTCACTCATGTATGTGTTTTGCCATGGTTACTGGGCTGTGAACTTCTCAGAAGGGCAAGCACAAGCCATTTATCTTTTTTTTTAAATTGAAGTATAGTTGATTTACAAGGTTTTGTAGTCTCAGGTGTACAACAAGGTAATTCAGATATATATATATATATATATATATTTTAAGATTCTTTTCCATTACAGTTCATTACAAGATATTGAATATAGTTCCCTGTGCTATATAGTAGGACCTTGTTGTTTATTTTATATAAAAATTTGTGTCTGCTAATCCCAAACTCCTAATTTATCCCTCCCCCACCTTTCCACTTTAGTAACCATAAGTTTGTTTTCTATGTCTGTGAGTCTGTTTCTGTTTTGTAAATACCACATCTTCTTTATCCATTTATCTGTCAGTGAATATTTAGGTTGCCTCCAGGTCTTGGCTATTGTAAATAGTGCTGTTATGAATATTGGGGTGCATGTATCTTTTCTAATTAGAGTTTTTATCTTTGGGGGAAATATGCCCAGGAGCGGGATTGCTGGATCATACGGCAAATCTATTTTTAGTTTTTTAAAGAACCTCCATACTTTTCTCCATAGTGGCTGCACCAATTTACATCCCCACCAACAGTGTAGCGGGGTTCCCTTTTCTCCACACCCTCTCCAGCATTTATTATTTGTAGACTTTTTGATGCTGGCCATTCTGACCAGTGTGAGGTGATACCTCATTATAGTTTTGATTTGCATTTCTCTAATGCTTAACGATGTTGAGCATCCTTTCATATGCCTGTTGGCTATCTACATGTCTTTTTTCAGAGAAATGTCTATTTAGATCTTCTGCCCTTTTTTTTTTTTTTTTGATTGGGTTGGTTGTTTGTTTGATATTGAGCTATATGAGCTTTTTCGATGTTTTAGAAATTAAGCCCTTGTCAGTTGCATCGTTTGCTAATATTTTCTCCCGTTCTGTAAGTTTCTTTTTGTTTTGTTTATGGTTTCCTTTGCTCTGCAAAAGCTTATAAATTTGATTAGGTCCCGTTTGTATATTTTTGCTTTTATTCCTTTTGTTTTGGAGGACTGACTTAAGAAAACATTGGTAAAATTTATGTCAGAGAATGTTTTGCCTATGTTCTCTTCTAGGAATTTTATGGTGTCATGTATTATATTTAAGTCTTTAACCATTTTGAGTTTATTTTTGTGAATGGTGTGAGAGAGTGTTCTAATGTCATTGATTTACAGGCAACTGTCCAGCTTTCCCAACACCACTTACTGAAGCAACTGTCTTTTCTCCATTGTATATTCTTGCTTCCTTTGTCACAGATTAATTGACTCTAAGTGTGTGGGTTTATTTCTGGGCTCTCTATTCTGTTCTATTGATCCATGTGTCTATTTTTGTGCCAATACCATGCTGTTTTGATTACTATAGTATTGTTTGAAGTGCCAGCCATTTATCTTTGATTTCCAAAATCAAGTACAGTGACTGGCACAGGTAGATATGTTGAAATTTCTTTTTTAACTAAACCAAATTTCAAGAGGTAATAATAAGTTACAGTTAGATGAAATAATGGAGAAGAATAATGAACAGAGAACTGTCCATGCCAAGATTTTCAACTCATTAATCTCCTAAACTTACACATTTTTTAGTTAGCTCTAATCCATAAGAAATAAAGCTTTCCTAAACATTTTTTGATGAGGGGTTAAATAAAATGGTACATTTTAATATTTTTACGATTTTATTGATGTAAAATTTACATAAAATTCACTATTTTAACCATTTTATAGTGTATACTCACAATGTTTTACAACTGTCACCACTATATCCAAAACATTTCCATTACCTCAAGAAGAAACACCATACCCTTTTTTTCTCCTTCCCCAACCCTGAGCAATTACTAATCTACATTCTGCCTCCACGGATTTGCTTATTCTTGATATTTCATATAAATGTGTTCATATAATATGCTGCCTTTTGTGTCTGGCCTCTTTCATTTAACATAATGTTTTCATAATTTATCCATGTTGTAGCATGTATCAGAACTTCATTTTTTGTGGCTGAATAATAATCCGTTGTATTAATTTGCCACATTTTGTTTATCCATTCATCAAATGATAGACACAGATCATTTCCACCTTCTGGTGATTATGAATGATGCTGTTATGAATTTTTATGCACAAGTTTTTGTGTGAATTATGGTTTCAATCATCTTGTGTGTATAACTAGAAGTAGAAATGCTGTGTCACAAGGTAACTCTATGTTTACCTCCTTTAGGAACTGAAAAACTATTTTCCAAAGTAATCAGAACAATTTTTATTCCCACCAGCAATGTGTGAGGATTCCAATTTCTACAGCTCTTTGCCAACAATGCTTTCCATTTTGTTTTTCATTATAACTATTCTAGCGGGTGTAAGGTGGTATCTCATTGTTGTTTTAATTTGTTTTTCCCTAATGACTAATACTGAGCATCTTTCCATGTTTAATATATTGGCCATTTGCATATTTTCTTTAGAGAAATATCTGCTCAAGTCCTTTGCTCATGTTTAAACTGAGTTGTTTATCTTTTCATTGCTGAGTTAAATTTTAATATTTATTATAAATATTTTGATAAATCTTGATACTAATTGAAAAATAAATATAACAGGATGAACGATTATAGGAATAAACCTCACAGTAGATATTCTTTATATTCTTCCTCATGTTCTAGCATTGATCATAGGACCTTATGTAAGAAAATGTCCTAGAAAGTCCATAAAACTCTTGAGTTTAATCAACCTGCTGGGTCATAAGGACAATTCTTGTCCCTAGGAACATATAGCAGTGTTTTCTAGAGCTCACTGCTCTTAGCAAGCAAAAATCTCTTAAAATAATGTGTGCTTTATTAACAGTCTTCCTCAAGATGAGAACCTTTCACTCTGATGCTAAGTTTCGTGTACCTAAATCCATACAGCATTACTATATTTAGTTCTAGATCAAAGAATCATTACAGAACCCTTCAGAACAGTACACTACACATCTTAGACTCCTTCTGGCCTTTGGTTTCCCTTCATCATCACTGTTTCATTATAGTGTAGAATATTCTTTACAGTAATATTTATATGATTTTCTCTATTAAATATTCAAAAAGAACTTGGATTTCATAGTAAGGACTCTGGAATTCATGTTTCAGGCCCTAAATACACAACAATTTCATTCTTTTCTTATTTAAGCCCTCACTTTCTTCAACATAAATTTCTTCCTTTCCTTCGAAGACCCTCGTCAGCATTCAAAAAGCATCCGTATTGCCCATCATTAAATAATATTTCCTTGATTCCATGTTCTTCTCCAGCAGTACTTTTTTTCCTCTGCTCTTCATCACAGGAAAGTACCTATGAAGAGTTAGCTAAAAGTGTTATCTCTCCATTCTAATCCCGTATCTTCCCTTTACCCACTCTATTAAGGCTTTTATTCCCATCATTCAAAAGGTATTTCCCAAAGTCACTAACAAACTCCCCCTTTTCAAATTGTATAGCAATTATCTGACTTCAGATTCTATGAAACTGTGGCATGGTTGGCCACACTCCTATGTTAGAAATTATCTTTTTTATGTTTCTGTGATAACTCACTCACCTATTTTTGTCCTTCCTCCCAGGCCAGTCCATTTAAGTGTCCTCTGTTGAGTCCTCCCTTAAACTAGTATTTTGTCTCTTCATAGCACTTATTTTATCTGAAATTACTTTATCTATATGAATTATTTATCCATGTCAGCTTTCACTGATGATTTAGCAGAATGCATATAAATATTTCTGTACAATTTGTTTATATCCTTGGATGACAGCGCTGTAGAGCCTGCCATTCAGTATCCCTTCCTATAATCATTCATAAAATTACTAGATCTAGGTAAAGTCTCAAAATGACATTGAATCTAAATTTCCAAGAGTTAGCTCAGAAACTGTGAAGTGACTGAATTTACTTTACTTGCAAGCTAATGATTTAGGCTGCCACTGTTTTATGTACTCATACTGACAGAAGATACAATATCCCTGGGTCAGAGACACAGGCTATTTATTTACTCACAGTACAAATAGCAGCCAGGGTAATATCTTAGCTCTGCTTCCCTATATCCCAATCCCCACAGGGTAACTCAAATAAAAACAGTATGTTACCTATCCATGTGATTCCAAATTTTAGGAGAGTTTGAGCTTTTAATAGCTGCTAACACATATGCTCATTCTCCTTAGAGAGTAAGAGAGATTACTCACTAAGCACATTTCCTTTAGGGGAGAGGAGGAGTGTGTCTCTTGCTTTACTACCTTGACATTTAAGCACAAGTATCCAGGAGGGGGAAGGAGAGATTTGTATGACTCCAAATCTTTTCAGAAGTGTCTAACTTTGCAGAAAAGCTATCTCAATCTTCTAAGTCATGTTTACTGTTCAAGTGTGTCCTTTTGCTTCAAAGTGCAGGACCATGCAGAAAATTGAAAACATTCAAGGTGAATTGTCTCCCAACAGATTCACTCTGGATTTCCAAATGTTTCAAGTCCTTTGTGAATTTTTCCATGCAAATACCACTCCATCAGCCTGATTCCTCTAGCACTCACTTAGTATGAAATTCATTGTTTGTTTCTGTAGCACTTAAAGCTAATATCAGTAGGAATCTGGATATCAGAATGAGCCCAACTTTCTGTGGTGACCTCAGCTATGACCCCTAGGGTTATGGATCTAGCCAACTGAAGAAATCTCATAAACCATTAATGTCAGGTGTCTTTTTCCTTAAGTCTCTATGTTGACTCTGCCACCTGTTTTAATGCATTTTTCCAGGTATTAGCACAGATTCTGCCTTAGCCTGCCAGAAGAAAGTCTATAGGAATTCTGTCATCCCTGGAAAACCTTGCCAGTGAGATAAAGCTAACCCAAGTGCCTTCTGGTGCCAAGATAGTGTTATTGATCACCTCAGGTAAAGTTACAGACACCCTTTATACGTTTCATTTCTAATTGAATAACCAGCATGTTAGTACAACCACCCACATAGTATGCCTAAATAATGTGTTAGTTATTTGTCTGGGAAAGTCATCTGAGTAACTGAAGTAAATCTCATTTTGGAGAGAGCTCTGCAGTCATCTGAGTGATATATAAGCTACCAGTGGAGTTTCTTTAAACACTCTTATAATCAGCTCTCAGATGTAAGTCACGTTTTTGAGAGGAAAGCAAGATAATACCAGGCCTCTAAACAATAAGTATGATCCAGAGGGCACAGATGTTGTTTCTAGCAACAATTATTTCATATGGTTGGGACCCCTTTGTGGGACAGATAACAATAAGGGATAAAGTTTGACAGTACCTCCAATGTGGCACCTTATGGGGTCTTTTCTGGGGCTCCTAGCTAGTTGGTAAACCTAGGGTTCCCAATCATGTCTGAGTAATTGAGTCTAATTCTTGTTTGTGGAGGAACTGCCTGAGGGAAGTCAGTCCAATTGGTCCTGTTTGTCTACACTATCAGTGAGGTGGCATTCTTCATCTTTATGAAATCAATATGAGGAAACATCTAGAGGTTTTATACTTAGGACTTGCAGAAGCTGGAGTCATCCACTTGTGGTCTCATGGTCAGAGTGGACTTGAGGGAGATAGCTGACTCAGCAGTCAGTTAAACTCAAACTCAGCAGTCAGTTAAACTCATGACAGTTGGAGAAAGTTGCACTAAGGCATCTTACTTGGATGAAGACTCCAAGGCCAGGTTTGAAATATAATGAACATTAATGCTACCTCCTGACAACATACGCAATTACACACACACTCCCTCCCAGGATCTAAAGCATTCTATTCCCTCCCAGGTTTGTGTTCTCTCTTGGTTTGTGTGCTGTCTCCACCTGTATAGAATCTGCGTACTCTATTCCAGGAGGTAAAACTTCATCTTTTATCAATCCTCTCTACTCTCACCAAGACCATTTATATGGAAGAGAGAGGTGCAAGAGGGAAACAAAAAGAACATCTATATACCTAAAACCTAACCAGAATGAAGTTGGAATCCATGAGGACCCCTTTTATCCAGGACTGCATCCAGAGGGTGTGCCACCAATTGGGGATGGTTGAAGTTAAAAAAAGAAAAGAACTATGCTCAGGAATGGCAGGGGAGGAATCCTCAAATTGCAGTGCTCGTCCTTGTAACTCCCTTAATCCTTCAGATTTTTGTTTTAGTCATTGTTCTTAAAGAAGTTTAGATGATATAATCCCCTTTGGGAAACACCTGCATTTAATAGCAAATCTGACTTACTTACGTGCATGTCCCTGGAAAAAGTAAGGGAGGTAGAGTCAGATTATTAGCCCATTGTTGACAAGCTTTTTCCATAAAATACAAATGGTCTTCAAAGCTGAACATATAGCAAGGATTTTTCTGAGAGGCCACAATGGTATGGCCAGAATTAGCTGATCAGTATTTTGAAGAAGTCAAAAGTCAATACTGGTGAAGCACCACAATAGTCTCACCATGGGGGTAACGGACTGATGTAGTCAATCTGTCAGAGTGAGCAGGGACCATACTCTGTATGATGTGGATTCCCTCACCAAAGGTTAAACAGATCCTTTTTTGTCATGAGTCACAAGATTGGCATGCAATTTATTTTTTGCATCAGAAATAGAGTCATTTCCTATGTGCTCGGTCTATAATGGTGAATGTGTATTGCCCTGCCCAGTATAGTGATGAATTCATATGGCAATTATGGCAATTTGGATATTTCAGGTTTGATACCATTTAGTGTCATCAGAGAATGAGCCCAACCATGGGCATCTAGATTAACAACCTGGATAATTTGACCAGCAAACATAATCTGTTAACACAGTTCTTGGTCTTAGATAAGAAGTTGTTAGTCTTTAATCTGCAATAGTCTAAAATTTTTAGTTCTCCCCACTGAGTGCAGCAATCATGTCCAATTTCATTTTTGCACAGCTACTGGTGTTCAGAGCAAACTGCCACAGCAGACATCATCAGTTTTCCGCTTAGCTGAACCATCTATAAACCAGGCCTAGGCTTTCAGGAGAGACTCTGTGAATCTGGGACACCAAAAAAGTCAGTGGCTCTAATTTGATTTAGGCAGCACAGTGGGAAATCATGTTTTCCTCCATAAGGATAGTTGTCACTTTTTCATTTAAAGCCACTGGACTGCTGGGGCCAGGCTGGCTGTATTCTTCAATAGACTACATTCATTTCACAAGGGAGACTCTTAAAGCTCATCCCACTGTGTCATTCATACAATGTAAGTTGGCCAACCTCCAAAAGAGGCCTATCAAGTTGAAAAATCCCCAAAACTCTGTAAATCAGGCATTCAGTTTCAATAAGAACTCAGTGGGAAACTTAAGTTTCTTTTCAAAAGTGGTATATCTAGTAGCCATGCCAAAACCCCAAGTCCAAAATCCCAAAGAGGTGCCTCCAGGTAGAGGCTGCCTCCCTTTCCAGAGGCTTTAATAGGAACATACTCATTATTTTCAGGGTCTTAGTCTGTCTCCAATTACCAAAGAGTTCAGTGTAGTGAGAAGCATTCACACTAAATCCTGACTCACTCACTGGGGAAAATGGCAGGGGAATTTGTCTCCATAACGTACTTCTCTGCTTGCTGTTCTCCCCCAGTCAGGATGGTGATCCCCTCTGGCAGGTATAAGATTGGAAGTACAGCATATAACATACACATCAATTCTTAAATACATCCAGGTGTAGAAACAGTAAAAACATGAAACAGAGCAAAGGACTCCACCTACAGTCATCCAATAGTCATTGTAGCTTTTTTTTTTTTAACTGTACATGTCTAGAGTCTGGTTATTCTGCTGTACTCTCCCCAGATTCTAAGAAGTATCTGAACTGGACTCTTTCTTCTTTCATTACATCCCTTTACATGTTACTGTGGCTTAAGTTTATATTCCTTGGTACTTTCAGTGACTCCTGGGCCCAGAATCCCTTCTCCCAGCAGCACCCTTTTTAGCATCCAACAGAACTATGAACATGTGAGATTCTCTCCTCCTTGAAGTTCCCCCAGTATATCCAAATGGTTTGTAGGACCTTAGGTCCTCCTTGAGGATAAGGAGATCTTGATTCCACCCCTAATCTTAAAGCAGCTAAGGTCATCATAGAGAAAGGACAAGAAATCTGGGGTTCTCTCAGAAAGTTTCTCCATGCCAGTCAGCAAAACACGTTTACTTTCAGGTCTGCCTGAAACTCCTGAATTTTTTCTTCTCCTACCTTGAGGAGAGAGAAAAAAATGAATGCACCATACGGACTGCTTATGACCAAGATGACCTTATTTCCTTCAGCTTGACTAAACTTTAGGCAGGTTTCTTCCTAACTATCGGCTCCTGACCTCCCTTTTCTTAGGGCATTTACTTTTGAAAAGTGGAAATTGCAAAATTTATCTCTGCCCTTTTGAAATGTAGACAAATCTTCTCTCAGCATCTTACCATACTACCCAGGAATTTCTTTGTCAAATATCTGGGAGCCAACTCTTGAGATATAATTATCAAGGAACTTAGTGCCCTATCTCCCAGTGTCTATGGGATTGCAATAAATGCTAACTGGCAAACACGAAAGACCTAATCTCATTGACCAACTTCCAACTTAATGACCTCCAGTAATTTTCCATTAGCTCACCCACAGCTTAAAAACCGTTCTGCCTTTTGCTTCAGTACAGTTTAATTTCTATCCCCTATTGCAATGGTCTGAATAGACTCCCTTACCTGTTTAACTTTGTAGAGTGCAATTTTTGTTTGACATTTATTTCAAACGTACCTCTCAGTATTATTTGTAACCACTTCCCCCAAGTCATTCTCATTAACAAGCAACAAAATGGAGGACTACATATTGTCTAATGCACCATACAGATTTGGTCAACAAGTCACTGATTCCCGTGGACTTCCTGATTCAATGGATCCACAGATCCATTTTGTACTTCCTCCAGATGGGTATATTACTGATAATACTCCATACTTTTCACTAGGTTGAAAAGTCTGAAACTGTGAAGAATCTGAGATTATGCTGCTGCACGCTAGCTGGCAAATTAGCCTGACACCATTTATGTACATACATTGACAGATAGGGACACAAACTATTTTATTTCTCATAGGAAAAACACTTGCTAGAACAGCATCTTAGCACCCAAATTCCCACAGAATAACACAAATATAGACTGGATGTTTCCTGTATATGCTGTGGAATTACATCACAAAAGAGGACTGCAAAATTTAAGAGACCCAGCTTTTTTATAGATTGCTGGCATATCTGGCTTTCCTGTGAGAAAGAAGAAGGGAGGGATGCAGGGACAGAAGAAGAGGGGAGAGAGAGAGAGAAAGAAACAGATTACTACTTAAGTATATCTCTTCTTCTTCCAAGTGAGAGATGGAAAATATCTCTTAGTTTATTAATCTAGAAAGCAAGAAAGGAGGCAGGGTGTCTCCATCCAGAGAAGGAAGGAGAGGGCTTTAGATATTCAAATCTCTCTGGAGTTCTTTGTCTTTAAGAAAATCTATCTCTAAAAAGTGAGAGAGTGGCATGGACATATATACACTACCAAATGTAAAATCGATAGCTAGTGAAAAGCAGCCGTATGGCACAGGGAGATCAGCTTGGTGCTTTGTGACCACCCAGAGGGGTGGGATAGGGAGGGTGGGAGGGAGGGAGTTGCAAGAGGGAAGAGATATGGGGATTTATGTATATGTATAGCTGATTCACTTTGTTATAAAGCAGAAGCTAACACACCATTGTAAAGCAGTTATACTCCAATAAAGATGTTAAAAAAAAAAAGATCCCCTGTGCCACAACAAAGACCTGACGCAGCCAAAAAATAAATTAAAAAAAAAAAAAAGAAAGAAAAGACAATCTATCTCTAGTTTCCAATGTGTGTTGGCTGTTCAAACATGCCCTTTGTTCTGAAGCAAAGTGAAACTGTCCAGTAAGATTGGTCACCCAATACCAAGATAATGTTAAATTTTACTTTTATTCTTCAAGATGTGTACTCATCACTCATCAAAAATTATTGACTTAGACAGAGATCAATAGAATATTGTCTTTGCATTTAAATATCCAGATCATTGATGCATTCATTAATACATTATGGCATAGGTCTATCATGTCTAAGCATGTGGGTAAACTCTGGGGAGGGTACTAAACCAATTATTTGCAAATCTTATTTAAAATGTCATTCAAAAATATATGTATCAAATGTATAAATACGATTAAACTGTATTGAACGAAGTAGAGAACAGAAGATACCTGAGGCCCATTTAATAGAGATTGCTTTTGAGATATACCATTAAGGTTAGAAAGGATCAGCGTTCACAGACTGTGTAATGAGAAAATATTTTTTAAAAACAAAATTGATATACTATAGATTATGCTGTTTGAATGGCATGTTGATATAACAAAAAAATGTGTGACCAAGTTATGGTAATTTAAAACACACATATTTACTAATGGTATAAAATTAATTATATATTACTAATGACTTTTTACATTTGATTATATTAATGAAATCTATTAAGAATTACATTTTATAGGCTTAAATAACTTTTGCAGTTATTAAACTTGCTACTGTTTTTAACAGTTCTCATTTAGCAAACTACTGAGAAATCTTTAGAAAATAATTTCAATTCAAATTATTGGAATTGCAGCCAGAGGTCTTATTTTCTTTTTTACTATATTCAAAGACTATCTTTGAATCTCATTCCTTCTGGATATATTTTTCAAAATATTTGACACTTCTTCCCTGTTCTCTGTCTCCTTTTTGCTTCAGAGTCTATTTATACTGTATCTACTTGCCTGGAACATTTGCTATGGCTTTTGCATATATTTTATCATTGCCAAAGGTTTGAGTTTTATTTCCTCATTGTCCATTGTCAAGATCTCTGGGTCAGCATGGGAAGGACAGAACCCAATTCCAGATTCTCCATTTTCTCAGAAATGGAGATCAGACACCTTTCTGCCTTTTTCAAACTTACTCTTTCACAAAGCACACACTTTTATAATAATGTATTCTTATTTCTTTCTCCCATTTAAACTCTTTGATGGCATGGTCCTTATCCTTATGCATCTTTGAATGCCTACTTTAGTGAGTATATAGAGGGAGCTCAACATGCATAAGTTGGATTGTAGTGTTTAAATGAACTAGAAATTAGATAAATTTATGTTAAGTAATAAATATAGAAACACATAGAATTATAAATGTATGAAAAAATGAAATAGAACCCCAAATAAAATTTCAGACCCATCATATTCTACACACTAAACAATTAGCCAAGAACAAATAATCCTTGCAGAGCAATTTGTTATTTTTTGGTTGATTTCAATGGCAATCTTCCAAATGAATGGTCTTTCTCTAGGCATTATCTCTGTGATAAAACCTTTTACACTGTATATAAAACCTGCAAACTTCTACGTATGCTGATGCATCTAGTGTACATAAAATTCAAGCAAATGATCAAGATGTGCTTCAATCTATGAAATAATTAATATTAATTATTATTAGAATCCAATATTTGAATTAATTTAAACAGGGAATCCCATTGTGCAGGATAAACATATTATTACAGATTCCATAGGGCATTATATATTGCAACTCTGTAAATTATCTGTCTCAACCTTTATTCTGAGCTCCTCATGATATTTAGTTAGTTAAGAGCCTGCATTTTGATCTGATAGGACTTTTTAAAAACTTGTGATGGACTCTACATTGCTGGAGGTCCATAGCTGAAACTGCTCTTTTTGCAGATGAATTATGAAATTTCTACCCTGATGTGAAAGACTTTTGTAGTTTGAAACAGGCATCGATCTTGTTTTTCATGCCATTTACCACATTACAGGTAGCCTTACTCAAGTGTAAATGAGGCTGCTCCTTAACTACTTAACCATGTAAAATGAAAACTTCAAGGTGATTGCTGGGCTTCAAGATGAGCTAGCCAATAACCTACAGACCAGGCATCTACTGTCATCTCCCAAATATCATCCCTCCAGCTATTGACTGTTTTAAAATCACGTTTAACTCAAATACTCTGGTTGACATTATTATAAATATGAACACATAGTAAAGGCGAATTATTATGTGTCACATACAGCTAAAAGAAAAAAGGATGAAAAACAAAGGAAAAGCAAAGCATCCATAGTTTAACTTTAGAGAGATGAAAATTACTTATTTACATAGCAAAGTGTTTAAAAAAATTATATATATATATTGATCTGTGTTATATTTATGCAAATGTAGATATTTAGCAAAGAATTGACAAAAATAATTAAAACATATTTAATTTTCCCAGTCATCTAGATTTTGTTTCTCATTGAACACAATGGAGAGTACCACTGATACTTTGAGAATGAAATTGATCTAAGTAATATTTTTAATAAAGTGAATTGTCTTAGACATTCAAATTAATATATAAATTAACTAGGGTCCAAACTAAGTTTTGATATAATCATTTTCTAATGTTTTCTTATTAAAAAAAATTCCATTTCTTCCTAAGCATTTAAAATTTAGAAACATTATTTTCACTGTTCTAACTTGTCATTTTAGATCATTAAACATATACTACTGATACCTAAATTTTCTGTTTAGTAGAGTAGCTTATTCTTCAACAGAACACTTAAAAGACTAGGAAAAAAAATCATGTACTAAAACCACCTGTCTAAATTATAAATGCAAATGTATGTTACAAGATAATGGGGCTAATGTAATACAGCACAGCGGTAGCATGAACAAAGTACTATATCTAGAAAAATCTATTATGAATTGTAAAAACAATACTACAAATACAATTCCATTGCATGGAATACAGTTCAATTTAACTAGTAGAAAATACACCATAAAAAGTGGAATTGCAAATATCACTACAGGAATTAATATACTGGCAATGAAAAACTAATTTCTAGACAGCCAAAAGTTTGAGGCTTTGAAGGGATTTTTTTTTCCATTGTAAGTATACATAGCCTACATTTAAGAAAATGGAATGACTTTTTAAAAATGTGTGTACAATATAAAAATATGGCAAATACAATTCACTTGTTAAAATTTTTGGATAAAAAAACTCATATGGTCTTGTAGGTTATATGATATTAGATATGAACTTTTACTTATAGGAATATGTCAATGCCTTCTTATATTTATCTTTTAATTCTTTATATTTAATTTGCATGATTATATAGTATATAAAATCTCCAATTCCTTGATATATAGTTTGAAACCTTGTTTCAAAAACATGTTGCTGGAGGAGCTGTGAGAGCTGACTATTTAGTGCCTCTTGATTTATGAATCTAGACAATTTCAGTGGGGCTTCCGAGCATTATTTTGTTAGGTCTCATTCAACTGCCTTTTTTCCAGTGGAATTTCAGAAATACTCAATTTGGATGTAAAGATGTTCCTAATGAAATTATTCATTTTGCTTGGTTATCATTTACATTCAATTGCTATTCAGTTATTCAACATTATGATAGGTTAAGATGAAATTGTTAAGTGAATATGGCATTTAATCTGATTTTTAAATAATAATGCATCATAATTTAGTATATAATAATTTTATGAAGTACCCCAAAATAAGGAATGAGAGTATTTGAGTTGACTATGAATGTTAATGTTACAAGGATATTATTATTCAAAATTAATCCTACCTAGACCTTTTAACTGATTTTGAAATAAGCTACTTTAATTTTCTAGGAAGTAGTTATCTATCAATATAATTTATGATATAGTAGGTACTCTAATAAGACTAAACACAAACACCAAAGGCTTTTGAATCTTTTTAACACCTGAATTCAGTCAAATAACTGATTTTTTTCTGATGCATGATGAGAAAGAATATTTTAGATAAATTTGAGAATTTCAATAATAGTTGTGCATAATACAGCTATATTAAAAATAACATCTCAAAAACAAAATAAAATAAAAAAATAACATCTCAGAGATCATAAAAAGATCTCTGCTAAATATAATATTAAACATTATTTACATAATGAAGTGTAAATATGAAACACAACAATGCATCAATACTATTTTGGTATGTATTTCATTTTTGTTTCTTTTTCTCTTAGTCCGAACAACTGATCAACAGAAACTGTACTTGGCTTTTTGGACGTATTCAATCTGCCAGAACTTTTATCTTTGCAATACACCTATATTTGTTGTTGTTCCTTGGCTCCTGTTCTCATCTAGTGATGTTTTTCAAGGAGCCTTTAAAGTTTTGGCCTATTTTGTAGCATGAGGCATTCATTTTCAATAGTACCTTCATGTCACAAATGGAAGGAAGCACAGTTGCACAATGTAAAAATCAGTATTTCCTCAGATCCCACTTCCAGATCCTATCACTATGTCATATTTGGTTTCTGCCTCTAAGAAAGCATAGTATTTTCATTTTCAACTCAGCTGCTCATTTCTCAATTTTTATATTCCAGCTCAGCCAACCATCTTGTGACCCTGTCTGCTGTTGACAGCTGGATTACACTGCCAAAGAATTTATTTCAGTGAGTTTGAAACTTTACTCTTATCTGACTTGCTGATTTCAGTTAAACATGAAAATCTGATGCCAAATGCAAAGATGCCAGTATTTAAGAATTCACTTGTAACTCTATTGTTACTGACACATAGATTTTTCACCATGTAGTTTTTTGTGTAGAAGTTGAAAGAAACATCAAAAGCATTTATGTATCATGGAACCTGTAGGCTTTTGATTCAGACCTGGTAGGATTGTGAACTCAAGTGAAAAATAAAACTAAAATATATAACTTGCACTTTCAAAAAAAGTCAAATGTGAGGCAAAATAAACCTTAAATCATGTAGTTGTTAGTAATCATTATTAAGAATAAAAATATACTTATATAATACATTTTAAAAGATAGGGGAGAATTTAGTTCTCATAACTGGCCATTTTTACTTTTGTTTTAGTTCATATATTTCTCAACTTCTGCTGGTCAAAAATACAATTCTGAAATTGGCTTAATTACAATACTTCCACTATACTTATTTCAGATAAATTAAGCCAGGATACAGTTAAGAAAGTGCCATCACCCAGTGTTCATCAAATGAAACTATTTTACAAATTCCCAACTTTCCCCTTAAGATCAAAACCAGAACATCGTCATTTGTGTATTCTAATCACTATGCTAACTGTGTCTTATTTTAACAATTCTACCTATAATTCTTATAGCTGAAGATTTACTGAGTAATCATACTGGTTGCATCACTCAAGGTATTCATATTCTAGGGACTAGGAGTTAATTTTCTCTCCATGGATTAGATAGAATTTATCTCCACAGTTTAGTTTGTAAGTACTTTAAAAGGAGAGGATTTTTAAAAATATTTTTTTCTTTTCTCCTCAGTGGACAAAACATCTTATTCTACATTCATAATTTTAAAAACAATGGTAGGTACTACTTGGATATATAGATGTTTCTCAATAGGGAGAGTCTATGCTACATTTTCCAGAAAGAAGAGAAATTCTAATTTTACTTACACAAAGCAAAAAATGATAATGACACATAATTTGTCCATCTGCAATCATGGTTTCTGATCATTTCCTCATGATACTGAGAATGTTCCAAAAGTCTTTTCTGTACTGTACAAAAATTTACTGATTCAATATATTTTTGAATATTCACTAAGTATAACTGACTGATAATAAAAACAGTCACAGTCTGCTCTCTACCCTCAAGCAACTAATGATGTAGTAGTAGATGGGCAAGTGCAAAAGCACATTTCTATCCTTATTATATAAATGTGGATGTGCAATTGTTGTGCATGAATGAGGGAACGTATAAGCCCAGCAAAACTGGCTGTGGAAGGGGAATTTTATAAAACTTAATAGAGAGGTTGATCTTTTAGTTGTATATTGATGAATAATGAAAGGTGTGTTCATAATGAATGGCCTCTTATAAGAGAACGTGTTAGGCACTCTTGGCGGAATTGTTACTGATTTGAACCTGGAGAGATAAGCAAGATTCAAATTATGGAGACATATATGCTATGCTAAGTAAGACGTTTGAAATATTGCCTATAATGAAGTGAACCACTGAACAATTTTAAGTAGACAGTATCTTAAGTTTTTAAAAGATGTGTGCAATGGCAGATGAAAGACGGCTATGTGGATGTAAAGTTCTCTACGAGATAGGGATAGTTGTTAAAAGACTAGAATACCATTGCTAGAGTCCAGGACATAATGGTGATGGTGACATGTAGTTCTTTGGCTTGGGCACCTAGGCCAATGGTGATTTTCACTGAGGTAATGTATCTTTGGCATGAATAAGTATGCAGGAAAAGGTAACGAGTTTGAGGTAAATGTGAGATACCTGTGAATAGCCAATGATTAATTCTGATGTATGGATGTTGAATTTAGGGGTGAAGAAAGAGCTTGATAAAGTAGCATTTGAACTGACTGAACCTGATATATATAAAAAACATTGACTGAACCTGATATATGTATAAAACATATATATATTTAAGATAAAATTAAAAATAAAATGAGAAGAAAAGAGAAAAATCTATGAGACACCAAAATTTAGGTTATGATCAAAGGATGAAATCTCTCAAAAGTAAGTAAGTAAGAATGTTAAGGATAATAAAGGAAGCTAGATCAAAAACTAGGAGAAAAATCTCATGGAAGTTAAAGAAGGTTTGAAGAAAACCGTAGTCACTAATTAGAAATTTTGCAGAGAATGTGATTAATGTGACCATTGAACATGTTAATTATTCTTCACAGGAGGCTGTTAATAACTTTTATGTCTGTGATTCCAGTGTACTGGGAAGCTAAACTCTAGAACAATTGAAGAACTAATTGTGGGTAAGTAATTAAAAATACAAGTGTAGACTATCCTATCAGTTTATTTGTTTGTCAGTGGAGGCTAAGAGTTTTAGCTAAGTGGAAATATAGTGTAAGGAAAGAATATTTTTGTGATAAAAATATCTGAACATGCTTTAAGGATGTAGTGAAAAGTCATTTGAAATAACAAGCTCTGCATTAGATAAAAAATAGATAATGGGAAATTTGTGAATTTTGGATGAGAATATTGATGACAGGTGCAACAGCACAGTGGTAGGTATTACTCCCTTTGCCTTAAACATAAAGAAAAACACCTTTTTCTGAGATTGTAGGGAGGAGGTAGAATGGATAGTGATATTATGTGTGTAGGAGGACAGTGATGAAGGAATTCAACACTAATTTCCTCCTAATTCACTGGCAAATATCACTACCTGAGAGAAAAGATAATAGGGTAAAATAAAAATACTTGAGAGTAGTGGTCAAAGTTTAAAAGAGTTACTGTGGAAACTGGATAGGGAGTTGACTAGGACCATGTGAAATATTTCCTGTATGAATCTGGAGACCCAGCTGTGTATATGGATCTTGATTTCTTTTTATAAGAAACTATTGTTACAGTTGTGTGGTTTTCTCCTGCAGCTCTCAGCAGAGATGAGTGCTGGAGCAGAGGCAGCATGTGATCAGTGCTTTTGTGGACAGGAGAGGGGAAAAGATAATGGAATAATAATGTTGCCAATGACTTTAAATGAGTAGTTGCAAAGATGTGTTATGTCATCTGCTCTGGATAGGTAAGAAAAAAGTCATGGTATACAAAGGTGATTGTAGATGATACTAGGAGTAGACAAAAGCTTAGAAATTATTATTTATAATAATAGAATTATTAAAATGAAAATGATAAAATACTCGAGAGCAAGAAGTGTATGTGCTTCAAGGCAAATATTATGATGTTGGACTTTATAATTTTGAAGCTGGTATACCTTCAACTATAGCCAAGGTTCAAAATGAGGTATTGGAATTGAGTAGTAGAATTCGAGTAGAAATTAAGAACATTGGAAGATAAATTTGGTAAAAGTACCAATCATAATTTGTATATTTTACTTGATAATTAGCATAACTTTTGAAGTTGCCTTGGATGATGGTGATGGTAGAAGTGTAGATATTATGAAACACATGCAAAGTTTTCAATAAAGTATGGAAAATACACGGACAGTTGTTAGATGGTAATAGCTCCATGTCAAAAACAAAAGAAAAACACACAGCAAAGGAGTAATTAGAAAATCAAAGAAGTCATTACATCAGATTGGCTTGGCTTTAAGCCTTACCTCTACCACTTGCTGACTATAAAATCTTGGAGAAACGATAATCTTCCCTGCATCAAAAATGTATTTTAATCCATCTGCAAATTCAAGCAAATTTCTATACAAACAAAACATATTTTTTTTTAACTAGAGGTCATAAAAAGATAATGACAAAGACAAAGAAACTCTCAAATCATAAAATCAGTTTCTAATATACATTTTTCATATGGTAGCATGCATACATATATGCAAAATCTGGGAAGAAGAATATCCTTCCCTAACGAATTGCATGCAGTGACATTCACATTTATAGACTGACTAATAAGAAAATTGTACAACTAAAACATTTTGCTCATTTTCATTCTTTTTAGGACATTTTAGTCTTAAAACTTGTTATCCTATTATTCCAAGGTAAGCAGTTTATTCACTGCCTCAAATTTTAAACCAAAAGTTGAAGAGGTGTTCTACTTCTAATTGTGAAACAGTTTTTTGGAATAAGACTAACATCTCCACTGAAAATAAATCCAAAAAAAAGTAGAAGGAAACAAAGAATATAAAAGCAGAAATCAAGAAGAGGAAAAATAATAGTAATTGCCCATTAGAAAAAATAATCAAAAGCACAAGTTTGTTGATTAACCTGATTCATCATATGTAAACAATAGTTGCAATTCAGTACATTAAAAAGTTGAAAAATTAAATGTGCATCTAACTTGATGCAGAACAAATCTTTTATAAAATTCAACGTCTAATAATAATAATATTTCCACAAAATAATATTATAGAACAGAGCTCCCCTAAACTGATAAAGAATATCTACAAAAAATTTAGCAAACATCACAGTTAATTTGAAACATTGCAAGATGTGCTCTTGTTGTTGGGCATAATTAAATGACAATAATCACCTCTTTTGTTCATCAGTAGTCTGGCTATCCTAGTGTGTACAATAATAAGTGAAAAATGGTAAATCTTGGAAATGAAAAAACACAAATGTTATTAATTTACAGACTACATGCTCATGAATTTAGAATATCAAAATGATCTAGAAAATAAACTGTTATTACAAATATGTTAATATAGGAATTTTACTGGATGTGAGGAAATATAAAAAGGAACTTTCTACATATACACACCAGATTATTAGAATGTATAAGCACACACATTTTGGAGATGATGTGTCAGGAGGATTATCTACATTTTCTAAGATAGAGTATGGTTTCACATCACTTAAATGACTAATAAATCCCTAGAATTCTCTTCTTCCTAAGGAAACATTTGCTCTAACTGGTATTTACCTTGCTTGTTTAACTATAAAGGACTTTACCCAAACAGCATTTTCCTGTTGTGACCTTTTATGACAATGTGTTATTAGCAACATAGACAAGAACAGGGAGAATTTCTGCTGATCACAAATCTTACCAGGGACACTAAAAAAAAAAAAAAAAAAGACAAGCTGCCTTAAACTACAAATGACTTTTTCTGTCCCATACCTTAACATTCTCTGAGAGGCAGATCAGCATAATTAATAAGGGCCAGTGAATAACACTCACAGCTGGCATTTTTATATGCAGTTGTGAATAAGTGAAGGACTATAATCATGATATTCTCCCTACTTGCTTTTTTGTGTGTTGATATTCAATTATAGTGGTGTTTTTAAAAATTAAATGAAGAATAAACTAAAAGATAAAAGCTCAAAAAGGGTCTTTGAGATAAGAAATCTTTTCTGAGTTTAAATTCTGATTCTGCTTTTTTTGTGTGATCTCACATGAGTCTCACTTTTTCATCTGTAAAATGGAGAAAGGATAATAATAACCAGTGCACAGGGTCATTGGCTGAATTTTTAATGTTTGTAAAAAGTGCCTTGTGCAGTAACTAGTATATAAAGTGGGCTCAAAAGAAAAAGACAGTCACTGTAGTGTTGTAGTAATAGTAGTAGAAGTGGTAGTCATTATTATAAAGACCCTTGACTTCCATATATCATTGCATGTCAATGAGGATTGAAATCTCTCTCTGACTCAAAAGATGATTCAGTAAATTCAGTAGAGAGAGGGAGAGAGGGAGAGAAAGAAAGAAAAGAAAAGAAAAAAAAAAGAAAAGAAAAAAAGCAATATGCTCTTGGTTTCATTTTGATAGAGCATTTGTGTTTCATTATTTTATTTGCATATTTTAGTTTATTTTGGTTTTTTTTTTTACTAGTTGTTTTGGTATAATAAAGCATAAACCAAATGACAGTGAACCCATAAAATAAAAAAGCATCTCACTTTACTGTGGATTTAATTTGTTTAAACAATTGCTTAGTTGTCCACATGTTATAATGGCAAACAGAGGCACCTATACTCTGTGATCTCACAAATAATTTATTCTTCCCCAAAAAGCTATAGCTTTCAGTTTTCTTATTTAAGATCAAAGATTTAAAAAGATGTGATCTTCAAGATCTATTCTGTTTCTAAAATTATGTCTGTGTGTGAATAGACAATATTTAAGTAAACTCTGACAATTGTTAGAGATTAAAAATAAAGTTTAAAAAGAATATAGAAAGAAAGGCAGAGAGGAACCCAGGATAAAAAATAACTATAAGGGTTACTTTTGTTAAACAGTTTTGTGATAGTATGAGCTGCTATTCAAAGTAGTACTAGCAGTCCTAGCCAGAGCAATTTGACAAGAAAAAGAAATAAAAGCTTCCAGATCAGAAAGAAAGAAGTAAAATGACCTCTCTTTGCAGATTACATGATCATATATGCAGAAAACCCTAAAAACAACAACAACAAAAACAAAATGTTAGAAATCAGTGAACTCAGTAAGGTTGCAGGATACAAAACCAATATACAAAATCAGTGTCATTTCTATACATTAAAAATGAACTATCCAAAAATGAGATTAAGAAAACAATCTTATTTACAATAGCATCAACCATAATAAAATATTAGGAATAAACAACCAAAGAGAAAGACTTGTATACTGAAATTATAATACATTGATGAAGGAAATTAAAGAACACACAGATAAATGGAAGGACATTCTATGTTCATGAATTAGAAGAATAATATTGTTAAAATATCCATACTACCCAAAGTAATCTACAGATTCAATGCAATCTCTATCAAAATCTCAATGGCATTCTTTACAGAAATAGAAAAACTAATCCTAAAGTTTATATAGAACCACCAAAGATCCTGAATAATTAAAGCAACCTTGAGCAAGAGGAGAGCAGGAGCCATCTCACTTCCTGATTTCAAAATATACCACAAATGTAAAGTAATCAAAACAGTATAATACTGGCATAAATACAAATATATAGATAAAGGGAACCAAATAGACAGGCCAGAAGGAAATCCACACATTTACAGTCAGCTAGTCTTTGACAAGGGTGCCAAAGACACACAGTAGAGAATGTATCAATGAATAACATTGGGAAAGCTGGATATCCACATGCAGAAGAATTATACTGGACCTTTTCTCACTTCATATTTAAAAATCAACTCAAAATGGATTAAAGACTTAGACATAAGACCTGAAAACATAAAATAACCAGAAGAAAACAAAAGAAAAAGCTTATTGACATTGGTCTTGGCAATGATTTTTGGGATATGAAACTAAAAGTAAAGGCAGTAAAAGCAAAAATGGATAAGTGGAACTATATCAAACTACAAAGCTTCTGCATAACAAAGGAAATAATCAACAGAGTGAAAAGGCAATGGGAGAAAATATTTGCAAACCATGTATCTTATAAGGGGTTAATAGCCAAAATATACAAGGAACTCGTCATACAACTCAAAAGCAAAAATCAATTAACCTGATAAAAAATGGGCAAGGACCTGATTAGACATTTCTTAAGAGACGTATATACAAGTGGCCAACAGGTATATGAAAACATTCTTAACATTACTAATCACAATGAAAATGAAAATCAAAACCATGATGAGATATTAATTCCCAACTATTAGAATGGCTGTTATCAAGAAGACAAAAATAACAAGTGTTAACCAGGATGTGGAGTAAAGGAAAACCAATACTGTTGGTGGTTTGGATAGCATCCTTTTCAAAAATAACTTCAATCCATTTCTCTTTTCTGAGTAAATAGGCTAATGACAACTTTGCCTTACATGTAATGACATGAGTGAAATGGTATATCAATGCTCTGCTCTATTTGAAATGCTACAGAAAATTGGGGGAGGGGAAATAAATATAACCCACATATAGTTGTTGTTGTTGTTGTTTTTCCATTGGCTTTTGGTTTTGGTTTTGCACCTACATAAAATATTCACACTATTGTCTCTAGAGAAGCAAAGCACTACAATTACATAATACCATCCACTTAAAGGTATCTAAGTAGTAGGCCAATGTAAATGCAGATTTTTTTGAGTACTTACTAAAGTTGCTGTCTTTTTCATAAACAAAAAAACACTAAGGAGAGAAACATGTTTTGTTCAATATTACAATTTATCCTTTAACAACATGGGTTTGAACTGTGTGGGTCCACTTATACTCAAATCTTTTGCAATAAATGCATACTACAGTACTACACAATCTGAGGTTGGTTGAACCTATGGTTGCAGAACCATGGATATGGGGGGCTAACTGTAAAGTTATACACAGATTTTCAGCTGTAAAGAGCTTGGACGCCCCTAACCCCTGCATTGCTCAAGGGTCAACTGTATATCAAACAATTTGAGTTTGACATTGTTCAAATAAAGATGACTCATTGGGGCTTGACTTCTCTTGCTTTGCTTGGAGCCCTGAGACTACATTTGTGACTAGCCTGAGCAAGACTGCTGGAAGACTAGACGTCACATAGAGGAGAACCAAGGCACTCCTGCTAAAAGTCAGGTAACTACCAAATGAGACCATCCTATATCGTATAGCCACTTTCCCATCTTATTTAATTCCCATCTTATTTAATTTCATGCTTCCTCCACAGTTGTCTAATTGTTCTTTAATGATCTTAGAATTTTTGTCTCAATAAGCTTGCTAGGAGAAAACTCTATATTTGTATAAACCTTTGTATGAGCTGGGAGGGAAAACTCCTATATCCAGTTTAGCATGTTAGAAAGACCCATTTCTTTCTTTTTTTTTTTTTTTTTCTTGTTCTATCACAAAATAAGTTAGGTGGAAATAAAACATTTGTCGACACTTACATGCAATTAATGATTTTTTTGTCCTATACTTTAATTAAATTCTACTTAAGTCCATTCTTTAGGCAATAAAACCATGTAGAGATTCTTACTTTTTTTCAAATTTATTTCTCATAAAACAGACTCAATATTATTTGTTTCCCGTGAAAATAAGAGAAACAGTGACCCTACTTGCAAATTTACTCGTAGACTAATTTGCCTATCCATATTTTGTGGGATTGAAATTATGACCACTTTCAAAGCTACAGATATATGGATCCCCTACTTTTGTTTTTTCTTATATGGGTAGTGAAATATTATGGGTTATGAGAATAAAACCTCAAATAAAAGCTCAAATAATTTAAAATACTATTCTAAAGTTGAAAATTAAGTTCCACTTGATTTCATTTTTATCATCTGAGTTTTATAATGGAATTACATGTATTTTTTGTTTATTTACACAGTCAAATAATATTTATAAAATGGACATCATTTAAGCTTGTACTTCTTTGAAATTCAATTTATTGTATTGCTTTTTAACAAAAAAAATGTGCAAGTAGAATGGCCATAGGGAAACATGGTTTTAATAATAATAATAACCATAATAATAATATTATTGTGTGCAGGTACTGTGCTATTTTCCATGAATTAATTACTTTAACTTACTTTAATTGAGAATAATTCCAAGTTTTTCTCATGAGGAAACTGAGGCAAATATGTCTACATAGAGTAAGGACTATAGATTATATTGGAGTTCAAGTAATCTAATTTCAGCTATTTTCTTCTTTGTCATTATTTTCTGATTACCATGTACTAAACAACTACAAACTTGAAATCAGAAAGACGTGTGACTTGATAATCAATAGTACTGACAAATTTGGGCTGAGCCACTGCACTTTCTGTAGCTGTCACTTCTTGAAAAAAAATTTTTTTGAAAAGCATCTTGGCATAAATAGCAGAATAATATATGGGTGTAAGCAAGAGTAAGTTAATTATCTCTTACTGAATTCAGACTACTAACATTCTCTCATTGATGCCACATCCCAACTAAATAATTTATTAGACACCCTGGTTATGCTCTAGATAAACAGAACCTACATACTTTCTTCTCCTACTTCCTATTTTTATTGAGAAACCATTTTATGCTATGTATTGTTAAGTGTATAGAAACAGAGTCTATATTCCATTGGTAGAGCAAACTTTCTGGTTGGATACAGAACAGATATTTTCTTTCTTTTCTTTTCCCAGAAAAAACTCAATTAGGCCAGTTATGTCATGGCTATATTTGTCTAAAATATCAGTGTGTTTATATGAACATATAGAAATTACTAGAGAACATCAAGGTAATATATTGAGGAAGTAAAAATAATTAAATAGAAATGTGAACAGAAATTTATGTATCATTTCTTTGTTAAAGTATCATCTGATTCTTTTTTACTGGTTCTCTCTTTACTTGAATTTCTTTTTGTGCATACAAAATTTTATGAAGCCTGCTTGGACAAATCAAGTGTTTTGTAGGCCTAAATAATTATATATGAAATAAGTTTACTCTGAATATTTCTCTAACTTATGTCACTTCTGTTATTTCTGTTCTTGAAATTTTCCTGTCTGTGGCATTATTCTTTCTTATATTTACTGTTACTTTTCTAATTCCTTCCATTTATTAATTTACCTCTGTCATTCTACCTACCAAAATTGTCAGTGAACAATTTGTTCCCTTTTCCCTATAATAACTCCATCACTCCATAATCAATCTTTACAAATTCAATAATTACATTTATCCTAAAAATTATATGCTATGACCAATTCCCTTGCTGAAAATCTAAATATATTGTATATTCATGAGATATTGTTTTCATTCTCACATCAAACTCCATATGTTTAAAGCTGTGCCCATTATCTCTTACTCCAAACTGACTCCCCTTCTTCGCCACATATTTTTTGTCAATGATACTATGATTAACCTATTCCCCAAGCTAACCATTTTTGGAATATATATGTTTGATTCCTTCTCCATTTCATCACTTTTATGATGATAATCTAGGCAATAGACTACTGAAAGGCACTAGGCAGGTTTCTAGATCAAAGTTAGCCATAGTTAGCTTGTTGATGTTGATAAATCAGTTAACATTATAGCTCCTAAGTTTATTATATCTGAAATAATGGCAGTAGACTAGCTGCTCTTCAAAGAGCTGACATTACTTACATTTTCACTCTTTAATACTATATTTTAATAAAAATAATTTCTTAGTTTTTATCTAGTTCAGTTTATCAATGTTCTTCTTTATGGTTAGTATTTGTGTGTGTCGGTGTGTGCTATTTAAATAATATTTATCCATCCCAAGGTAGATGGGATGTATGCCTAGAGTTTCTGCTCAATATATATGCCTCACCAAAATGGGAAAGATATACTACTAGGTTTACTTCTAGTAGTTTCTAGAAGATTTAAATCCATTTAGGAAGATAAATAAATAAATAAGTAAATAAATCCATTTAGGATAGGTTTTTATGTATGGAACATGAACTAGGGATCAAGATTTATTTTTAATAATTATTTAATTAAATATTTTTATTTAAAACACTCTGATCTCTCCATTGTACTCCAATGATGATTTGCTATAAATTCAGTCTGTTCTATTGGTCTCTTTTCTACCCTTTGCCAGTAGCACGTTGTCATAATCTTTCTAGTCTTACACAAATTTAGCTAATAGAAGTCTTCCAACTTTGTCTTTCTTTAGGATTGTTTTGACTATTCTTAGTTCTTAGTCCTTTGACTTTACATATTCATTTTAAGACCAGTGTTTAAAATTTAAAAAACAGACAAAAATAAACAAACAAACAAAAACCCTGCACAATTCCTGGTAGGATTTCATTGAATCTGTGGTAAATTTTGGGAAAATTGACATCTTAATAATACTGAAACTTCCATTAAATTATATGGTATAAACCTTCATCTTTTCAAATATTTTTAGTTGTTTTTAGTAATATTTTGTAAATGAGACATCTTGCATATTTTTCATTAATTTTGCTTCATACTTCTCTCACTACTATCCACAAACTTATGCAGGATCGCCTTTTCCCAGTCTTGGGTCATATCAGGCAGATCTTCTACACCTTTTTCCATTGGTTTTGAAATATTATAACAGATTTATTTTCCAGTATTAAAAATTTAATATTATTTAAATTAAATCATCCATTTCAAAGCATTTTCTTTTGGCCTAAATTCCGGACTGACTCTTGGTTTCAAAGTCCTCTAGTAAAGAAGAAAGTTTCCCTCTTTTCTTTCAATATCCTTAATCTAGACCCTCTTTTCTTAACTATTCCTTGATGTACACATTATACCCCTTAATTGAACTCTTGGAACTCTCACTCTGCTTTTGACCAGATTCTATAACCTTAGGTTCCTTACTTCATCAGCCAGACCTGTTTGGTGGTATATTTTCCAGATAACTTCAGCCTGGCTACCTTCTTCATTGTGCATATGGTTTACCTAAAAGAATTACAATCTGGAAGAGGAAACCATACTCGTTCATGTACTCATTTCCTTCCATGCCATTGAAAGCTGATCAGCTAGCCCATCCCTTCTGAATTTTCCTGGAGAGAGCCAGACACCAGTTTCTAAGCCTCCCAAATTTCGAGGACATATGCCAGTTTTATTAATAATTCTCTTATGCTCCATGCAAGGAGCAGCTTGGAGTCAATATAAGGGTTTCTGAAGCTTATCAAGCATTGACCCAGGGATAATATGCAGATCTTCCCTCTTGGAGATCACCACTCCCAAAATCTCAAGGAGTTCTCTTGATGCCATCTCACTTAGCTTAGAGGTAGAGGTGAGTTCCAGAATGGAAAGGGAAAGAAAAATGTTTAGCATTCTCTATTCACATAAATCAATAAATAGGCCTCCTATTAGCTCTTTAGCCTTCTCTCATATGGACTAGATTTGGGTGTTTATTGCTTAACCAGTTTGTCTGCCTTTTAGCATGTCTTGCATAGAGGTTGCTAGCAAATTCTTGTTAGATAAAATATAAAAATTCCCACTTAATATCATGTTGTGTAGCAAAATGCCTAGCTCACATTAAATGTTCAATAAATGTAGATGCAATAATCATATTATTAGCACTTGGAGCTAAAAAAGTAATGATGTGTATTAGAAAGAAGATGGAATTTAAATTATTTTTACTTATAGATCTAGATCCTTGATCTTGGTCAAGTCAGTAAACTTCTGCTTGTCTCAGTTTATAGATATAAATACACACACATCATGCATAACTTGTGCAGTAAACTCTGAGCTCCCTTCCACCTAGAATGACCTATAATTCTACCCACTATTCAATCAATACAAAATAATTGTTGAGTTTAATTTACTATATGCTCAAACATAAATGTAAAAAGAGCTTTATTTTAGTCTTCATCATCTCAAATAGGGATATACTCACCACAGATGAATGCAGATTCAAATCCCATGAAGATGATAATATACTAAGGGAATCTCAAGCATATTAATTCATCTCCTTTAGGTGTAGGTTTGTTGGGCATAGAGAACCCACTTAGATACACACCATAGAATAATTTACTTAACTTTGATTACATACCAAGCCTGGAATGTTTTATTCTAAGACTTGGATATTGCTCTTTGGAGTTCCACAGTTAAAGGGGAATGTCATATTAGGAGTTAAGAGACCAAAAACACTTGAAATGAAATGAGATAAGCCACATTTCCACCTTTGTCTTATTTAAATTAAAGGGTTTCATACATCTTCTCACAATATTTCATAAGCATTAAACCTTGACAATAGTTGGGCTCTACATCCTTTGAAGTGAGAGATAAAGCCGAAAGCTGAAATCCATTAACCCAAGCCACTTGCATTTCTAAAAAGCAACACAATTAGTATTTCCCTAGGATGGCTGATCAAATGGAACCAAGTTGCTGAATCTATTAAACGTGCAGGCCTGAATTGTATATAGCCACATGTTCACTCTACAAAAGGTGTCAGGTATTATGTTTTTAGATCCTGGATTTTGATATAACCCAAAGGGAAAAGCCCGTATCTCTGTGTGACTCAATGTCACTTCTGAAAAAGTCATCTGTCTTTTTATTGTGCATATAAATTTAGGGCATTACTAGGAAGCACGATCATATTTTCTTTAATGTAAGATGAAATATTTTCCAGAGTAGGACAGTAATTCAAATAAAACCCAAGAAATAATGCATCTGTGTCCATCTCTCTAAGAAATGTATAGTCCCACATACCACTAAAAAAAAAATCTCTGGTCCATTTAAATGATCTGTTCAAAGAAAGTTTACCCAAATAAAAATCAGACTTCTGTTTAACAAAAATTCTCTCAAAACCAAAATCAAAATACCATGAGATACACTTCCTATTAAAATTTAATATAAAATTCCAGACAAACCACTCTTATTTTTATTCGAAGTGTCATAATGTTAACATAAGAATTGAATTTGAGACACAATTTAAACATTAAAAAAAGTCTCAGCTTTCAAAAGTCCTAGGAGAAGGAGGCCTTGTGGTGACCTCATTATTCGGTTTTAAATTTAGCAAAGGAAGAACTGACAGAGTAACAGGGACTATGGACAGAGGTGGCAGCAGTGGAAAGCAGAGCCTTTTGGAAAGAATAGACTCTGTCCTCACAGTGAAGAGCTCAAAAGTATAGGGCCATAGCTGAAACTTGGAGAAATCCAGGGGTTTTGTATATTTTGTCCAGAAATAAGAGCATCCACAATTTTTCTTCTGGTCCCTTAGAGAGATTTTTTTTTAAATGTATCCAATTTATACATGCTGATTACAATGAAATGAGAGAAATTTGTTAAAAGAAGGAAAAGACACATTTTTAAAACAAACTTGGTTCAATTTATGTCATTGGAGTACTTTAAAAAATTTTATTAGTTTTAAATTTGAAAATAGTATATGATATAAAAAACATCCAGATGAAAAGAAAAATTAGTATATGACTTTGATATTTTTGTAAAAATCCAAATTGATATGCTGTCTTCATACTTAAACACTTTTTAAAAAAGGTTATTCCCCCCAAATTACTCTTGGAAGAGCATAATGTATACCACTCTATTTTACCAATGTAAAACCTAACACTCAGAGTATTTAAATGATTTCATTTTAAAAATTGTTGGACAAAGACCATAACTAGGGTCTTCTTACAGATCTTATCAAATTTAATAGGCATTGCTATCTTCTTCTCGTATGGACTTATTCATCATGGAATCAAAGTTAAATATTTATAGTTATATGTCTGCACACAAACTGCTTCTTGGGCTTGGCTGCATTAAAACATAGAATTTTTCTCTTCAGAGTTTGCATTAAAGTTGAAACTGATAACCAATTGCATCTAAGAATTTTAGGGAGATAATGGATATACATTAGAACTTCAGAACATAAAATGTAATATCTATATGTAAAGCAAAGTGCTGCAGGTTTCTGGAAATTAGCTGTTGTGCATCTTATGTATTTATTTTTTTTACTATAGCCGTGCATGCAGGAGGAGTGGTTACTTGTCAATATGCCCCCTCAACACAGCACCATGCTGGATACATAGTATATACTTAATAATATTCCTCAGTGAAATAAATATGAATACATGAATGAAATGGTTTGCCAATGACATGCCTTCTAAAGTGTTTTCATTTTTCCCCACACTATCAGGGGGAATAAAAAAAGAAGTGATTAAAAATTAAAAGATTATAACCATCCAAATGAAGGGCAGCCAATATCTGGAACTGACTTTACATGAAGGTGTTCATGAAGTGGTTTCATAGAAAAATTCTGAAGTGTATGTAGTAGCCAGTAGAAATGTTGCATCCTTTAAAAAAAAACAATGTAACAAAGAAACTTTAGATTTTCTTAAATGGGAAAAATTATTTCTGGTTATAGGTAATCTCAAAGCTACTTGTTACCTGATTAAAATAAAATATAGTTGGTCCACTCCAGCACAAATCAGACAATATTGAAAAGTCAGATGACAAATTAGAGAGCATGTTGGATAGTAGCATCAATTCTTGTTAACTAGATGCAATTCAGCATTTTTGCAAAAAAAAAAAAAATTGAAAACAAAATTATTTAAATTTAGCATTTTATAAATCTGTGCAAATTAGAATAGCAATATGTAGACCTAAAAAGTATTAAAATAACAGAATACTCTACAGACATGAAAACTGAGAATTCTTTGAAAGTGATATTATGAATCTAAATACAAAGAATTTATCATCACAGCATAGATTCCTTACAACATCCTCAGAAAGAATCAATGAAAACAAAGAAAAATAAATTCATCTGGCTAAGACTCCTATTAGTTCCAAATTTGAGGAAATATTGTATGTTACCACCAACACCATGAAGTAGGAGATCCGAAAAAATAAGTGAACTTTAAGACAAAAATATCACTGGAGATAAAGGACATTTTAGAATGTGAAAGGGTCAATTTTTATAAGGAAGGTATAAAACTTATAAATATATGTGCACCTAACAAAAGAGACCCAAAATATATGAAACAAAACCTGGTAGAATAGATTGGAGTTATAGGCAATTCAACAATAGTACTAAAAGACACTAATAATTCCCTCCCAAAAATGAGTGGAAGCGAGCAGACAAAAAAAAAAAAAATCTGTAAGTATATAGAAGACTTGAAAATACTATCAACCAACAGACCTAACTAACCTCTTTAGAACACTCCATCCAACAGTAGCAAAAAGCATATTCTTCTAAAGTCAATAAAGAACACTCTCCAATATAAATAATATGATAATCCATAAAACAAACTTCAATAAATATAAAACCACTGAAATCATACAAAGTATATTCTCTGACCAAATTGGAGTTAAATTGGAAAGCAACAACAGAAGGAAATTAGGGAAATCCACAAGTAAATATGGAAAATAATACACTTAAAAATAGTTTATAGGTTAAGGAAGAAATCACAGGGAGTTTAGAAAGTGTTATGAGCTAAAATGAAAGCAAAACCACAACGTATTACAATTTACGGGATTCAGCTAAAGAGATGCTTATAGGAATACAAAATACCACAGAATGTGTGGCTTAAACACCACGAGTTTATTTTCTCACAGCTCTGGAGACCAGAGATTCAAGTGTTGGAAGATTTGGTTTCTCCTGCGGCCTCTCTGATTTACATATGGCTGCCTTCTTGCTGTGTCCTCACAGGGCAGTTCCTCTGTGCCTGTCACATCTCTGCTGTCTCTTCCTCTCCTGAAAGGGACACCAGTTCTGTTGGATTAGGGCTCCATCCTTATACTCTCATTTAACCTCAACTACCTCTTTAAAGGCCCTATCTCGAAATACAGTCGCATCAGGGGTTAGGGTTTCAACATATGAATTTTTGTGGGATATATAGTTCAGTTCATAACAAGCTCTAAATGCCTATGGTAAAAAACAAAGAAATAACTCAAATCAAAAATCTCAGTTGCAGTCCTGAGATACTGGTAAGAACAAACTAAACCAAATATAAGCAGAAAAAGAAATATTAAAGATTAGAATGGAAATCAATAAAATAGAAAACAGAAAAACAACAGAGAATAAAAAATTAGTACTTTGTAAAGGTCAAGTAAATAAATTGAATTAGTAATTTAAAATCTCTCCATAAACTATACCAGGCCCAAATGAGTTCATTGCTGAAATACAGAAAACATTTAATGAAAAAAAAATCAATCCTTTAAAAAAATTAGAGAAAACAGAGGAAGAGGGAATATTTTCTGTATTATTCTACTAAGTCAATATTACCATGATACCAGTGCCAAAACAAGACATCACAAGAAAAATAAAAATTACAGATATCCCTGATAATTATAGATATAGGGATCTATAATTATTATATAATTAAAATATCTATAATTATATATATAGGGATAAACAAATATAGACAAAAAATTATATAAACTATTAACAAACTGAATAGAGCACTATATTAAAAAAAGATTTTACACTATTGCCACATGATATTTATCTCAAGAAGGCAAAGATGGTTTAACATACAAAGTAATTTCATGTTATACTTCATATTGCTTGAATGAATGACAAAAGCCACATGGTCATCTCAAAAGAGGAAGAAGAAGTATTTGACAAAATCTATTCAAGACAAAGACAAAATTCTCAACAACTTAGGAAAGAAAAGGAACTTCTTAATAAGGATAAAACCACCTAGAAAACAAACAAACAAAAACTAGAGCTAACATCATACTTGCAAAAATGAATATTTTCCAAGAGATCAAGGTCCACTATCTCACCAACTCTCTTTGATGTTGTACTAAAGGTTCTAAGCAGTGCAAAGAGGCAAAAAAAGAAAAAAGAAAAAGAAAACAGCACCCATAGGAAAGGAAAAAAATAAAACTGGCTTACTTCACAAATGACATGATTTTATATGAGTACTTTCATAGGAGAGAAAATTAATATGCAAAAAAATTATTCCTATATACTAGCAATGAACCATTTGAAAATAAAAATTAAGAAAATATTCCATTCACAATAGCACCAAAAAGAATAAAAGTCTTGGGAATAAAATTAACAAAAGAAATGCAGGAATTGTACACTGAAAACTACAAAACAATGGTGGCAGAAATTAAAGTTCTAAGTATTACAATTTTAAAATTAAAAGTTAAAATTTAATACTACTATACAACCTAGTAATTTCCACTCCTAGGAATCTAACCAAGTAAAATGAAAACACATTTCTGTATGAAGACATGTTTGTCTCCAGAATCAGGATAGGAGCAGAGACTTGTTAAGCATGAGACCCAGGACCAGACGATGCTGTTGAACTATAGCTCTGTTCTGTAATTATTAGGCTGTTGGTCTTGAGAGATTCATAAACCTCATCCATGCATGTTCACTGGAGCCCAGAAAACCTTTCTAAACAACTACATTTCTTGAATACCTGTCATTTCCTTAATAAAAATTATTTCTAAAATTCTGTTAATTAATGAACTCTTATGTAAACATAATTTTAATATTTTAATAATTTGGCATTAGCAATCTCTAAAATTTTGATTCCTGTTTAGCATGTTTCAAATACTAACTACTGTTAACTTAATTAAACAAAGGAGGGCATTAGACTGAGGAAGCTCTAATGCCATGGAGACCTACATAAGCAAACCGAAATCTAAGTCTGTAAATGCCTCAAGGTTATGAAATAGAAACTTAAGGACAATCAATCTCAAACAGCCAACAAGGCCTTTAAGCCATAGGCATTCAAATAATGTCCTTCTTTTGCTTCCACACCTTCTCTATATAAGTCATTGATCTACCTCCTGTGGGAAAACACCCCTAACCACTACCGGTTTGCTGCTGCCCAATTCCAATGGATTTTTGTTCAAATAAACCCTTCAAATTTTTAATATGGCTCAGTATATCTTTTAACACTACTTTTAAAAATTAACAATAATATACACACATATATCACACTCTTTATATGCAGTATTTCAAAGTAAATTATCATATAGGAAATTTAACAACATGCACTATGAAAGGTTCCCATATTCAAAAAGTGTTTAATGATATTTAATTCAATAATTCAGGAACTAAAATGAAACATCCCACATATATTGATTCTCTTTACTAGTGACAAATTGTTTTATCAACTATATGCATGACTGGTGAAATTTTGGCCTTGAACATTCTTCAAAATGGATTATAAGATGTATCAGATATGAAAGACTGAGGTAAAAAAAATACTTTAAATTCAGAACCACAATCAATAATCGATATTATCTCTCCCAAACTTTTCCCCTTCCCCCTGCCCACCCCTCCCCCTTCCTCTCCCCCTCTATCTCTCTCTCTCACAGATACACACATACACACACACACACACACACACACACACACACACAGAGTATAAAATCACATGATCAGGAGCTCACTAAAATGAGCTTCTACTTAGTTCTCACAATTTTAAATGTTCTTAATTCTAACTTAAGAATTATATCACTTCCAAACCATTATTAAATATTTCTAAAATGTATTTTCTTTAAGCCAAGTAAATTACTGCAACATTGGGTTGTATTTCTAAAGCTTGAAATGAGATTACATTTAAAAGTCCAAGAAATATTGTTATAGCTGACATTAATTCATAAGTATGTACACTTTTATGACTAAACATAGTGATGGCAAGCAAAGATTTAAAATACAAGGCCATAATTTGATAAAATTAAAATATATATTCAGTTTAAAAACCTAAAAAAAAAAAAAAAAAGCTGTCCCAGAACTTCCAGTAATTTTGCCTGGCCTTATTTGTAAATGAAAATTGGAAATCATGATATTAGTTGGTCAAATCCTGAATTATAAAATGTATTTGTATTTGCTATAAAAAAGATTTAAAACCACAATGTTTGAAACAAGTTCAACTGTGTTTAATTATTCATTATTTATCTGAGTCAACATCAGTGTTCTACTGGGCTCAGAAGTGATAAGTGATATTGAATAGTAGCTGTAGAGGTATTTCAAGACCAACTTTGTTCTTTGAAAATCATGCTCTTACACATAGCCCACTTCCTGAGAGAGAAGGTGATATTAGTAGGTAAGCAGAAATGGAAATGACGTTGACGTAACACAGCAAATAATGAAGTGCTGAAAGAAAACGCCAAGCTTAATTAAAATACACTTAGAAACAAACTATGAAGAGAAAAATGGTAGAATAGGTATTTGGCATTGATTTGCAAATCATTATGACATTTCCAACAGATTTTTCAGTGATACAAAACATAAGGCTTTACTTAAAAAGAAGTACAAATTTTGGTTGAAAATAGCAGATACTCTTAACTGCTATTAAAAGAAAAACAAACATAAATTCAAAGCCGTAAAGGAACCTAGCCAGAAACAATGCTTTAAAAGACATGATGTAATATAAAAGAATATTTTTACCCATCATTTTAAAAAGTGACTATTTCATTGTACAAAGGAATTTCACAAAAATTGCTTGAATGCAATCCCTGTTTGTAGTAGTGGAAACATTACATTATATTACTATTTGGGTTGGAAAGGTATTTGTAAGGTACTCAGAAAAATAATGCCCATGGAATCAATTAAGAAAATAAACATCTTTTAAAAGAATATAAAATGTGTAAAACATTGGAAATGCACAAGGAAATTAAATGTTGGATACTGAGGCAAAAAAACCAGAGTAGAAGATGGAATGACCTCAGCATTCCCATGAAAATGTTGAGCTTATCTGGTAATAAACTGGGAACTTAGAGCATTTTCTTTCTTCCCTCCCTCTCTTCCTTCCTTCCTTATTAAAGTAACATTGATTTATAACATTATATAAGTTTTATGTATACAACATATTATATTTCTACTTCTGTATACCCTAAAATGCTCCCCACCAATAAATTAGTTTTCATCTATCACCGTACAGTTGATTCCCTTTAGCCATTTTGCCCTCCAGCCCCCCTGCCCCCTCCCCTCTGGTAATCGCTACTCTGCTCTCTGTATCTAAGTGTTAGATCATTTGTTATTTTTTGTTCTTTATTGACAAAAAAATTGTCTATAACTTTTTTCTAAATATTAAATAAACTGTAATGCAAAATTTTGTAATAATTTAAATTAATTTTTAGTTCTATGTATGTTGTAATTACCATTATAATTCCTCTATTGGACCCAAAGATTAGAGATTTTATTTTATCTGACATATTTTTGTTATCTCTTTGTTCCTGAGTATTACCATTTTGGCAATGTAATCAGAGAATTATTATCTAATAAATTATTTTTACATTTTTTTGAAATTAACTTTATTGCCAGGAATTTGGTAAAATTCATAAATATTTTATGTCTATCTGAATGAAATCTAATGAACCCTGCGTCCAAAACTGGATAATGCATTTGGCATTTTGAACAAGTTTATGTTTTTGTTATTCAAACAGTACATACACTTCTTTATCTTCTTTTACTATTAATTATTGATATTTTGGTGTTAGATGCATGCATGTTTAGAAATCTTATATGTTCCCAGTCAGTTTAATCACTTGTCAAATATATGTGATCATTACCCTTTATTTCTAGTATGATTTTTTTAAATTTAATTCTATTTTGTGTGATATTAATGTACTAACATTCATATCATTCATTTTTACCTAATACATCTTTTTTATTCCTATCCATTTACTGTGACTTTTCTGAACTTTATGTTTTAGAAATGCCTGGAATATAGCAGATTTTTAAAATATGCAGTCAATTTTTGGCATTTATCTTCAGTTATCTACAAAAATTATTATTCCTAGTATATATGGATTTATTTCTTAAAATTTGTTTTTAGTTTCTTTTTGTCTTGCTTCATTTTTATTTGATTAATTGCTTTTCCAGATTTATATAGTATTGTTCAAGATTTTAGTTTTATTTCACTTCTTGATTTTGATATATAAACCTACCGAAAAAGAAAATTGTTTTCAAAATTGTACTAAATTCTCTCTATGTTTGTCTGAAAATGTCTTATTTTTACCCTCATCTATAAAAAAAGTTCATTTATATAAAATATATTAATAATAAAGAGGGTGGGAGGACATTTTTGGAGGTGATGGATATATATATGGCATAGATTGTGGTGATGGTTTGTTTCAGGGATGTATAATTATCTGCAAATTCATTAAGTTGTACAAATTAAATATGCATAGATTTTTACAGGTCAATCAGAACTCACTAAAGTGGTTTAAAAATATTCTAAGAATATCATTTATTGTGTAATCATTCTTTCCTTTCTAGAAGCTTATACTGTTTTGTTTGTTTACATTGTAATACATTGGTTTTCTTATACTTAAGTGGATGTGGAGATCTTTTTGTTACTAATAATTGGGAGTAATTTGGCTTTTTAAAAATGAGAACATGTATTTTTATTTCTAGAAAAACATTAAGCTCTAATCTTTTAAATATTCTCTACCCAATTATATCTAGTTACTTTTAAAAAATAGATATATGTTAAGCCATCTAACTCAGTCCTCCATGCCTTGCAGTCTCTTTTTCATGCTTTCTTCTCTTTGTCTTTGTGCTACATTTCTGATATTTTATATTGATTTGTCATTTTGCACATACATATATACAGACATACTCTTCAGCTGCATCTAACCTGTCATACACACACACACGTATGTTGTATGGTGAGGGTGTGTGTGTGTATGTGTATGGGTGTGTTTTACTTTGCTCATTTGCAGATTTTCCTTAGAAATTTTCAATATTCAATTATAGAAATAAAATCCTGTTAACAATCTAAGTTGGGACTTGTAGTAATATCTGCACTTTCAGCAGTCTGCGTAGGAAACTTCTCATACTGCATATTTCATTCTAATACTTATGTCTTCAAATCTATATAGCACCTTGCTTTTTTTTTTCAAGTTCCAACAATATTTGCTAACAAAGGAATTTATCTTGGTTTGTCTTCATATTTTATATGTTTGGTTACTGCTGCCAGTTTTTACTTTGCAGAAAAAAACTTCTCAAGAGGTATTTCACTTTTTACTTTATGATTAAGTTGAAAATATTAAAAGGAATAGACTTGATGACATTTTGTAACATATGAGATTTGATATCATGAATCCTAAAATCCTGAAAAAAATGCCAAGGGGCCTCTTCATTTTCTGGATACTTGTATGTAAATGATTTGCAGGTTGTAATTGGTTACTATTATATGAGCACTTATCTCAATTCACAATATAAATTTAAAATGAGGTATCTTATGATTAATAATGTGTGTAAAACCAAATTTCTAATTATATTCTTGAAAACTATGAAAGTTCATTGACTCTTTGTCAGATCTAATTAGATACAGATTTGGTTGGATAAAGATTGTGTATTAGTTTCACATGGGTGCTGCAGCAAATTACCCCAAACTTGGTGAATTAAAACAAGAAATTTATTTTCTCACAGTTCTTGAGGCCAGAGTTCAGAATCAGTATCACAGGGTTGAAATCAAGGTATTAGCTGAAATCAAGCCTGCCATCTTTTGAGAGGCTTAAGGGGAAAATCCATTCCCTGACTTTTCCAATTTCAGGCAGTTGCCAACATTCCTTGGCTTCACTCCAGTCTTCAAAGTCAGCATCTTCCATCTTTGCTCCATCTTCACATGACCTTCTCCTCTGTTTGTAGTCAAATCTCCCTGTGCTCTCCTTTTAAGAAAACACGTGATAGCAATTAGAGCCCACCTAGCTAATCCAAGATTATCTGGCTACCTCAAAATGTTCAATTTAATCACATCTTAATCACATCTACAAAGACTTTTACCTTATAAGGTAATATTCACAGGTTCCAGTTATTAGCATGTAGCTCTCTTTAGGAAGGCCCTTTTTAAATTACCACATAGATCATGTAGAAATAACTTTCTAGGCACAAGATGGAGCCACTCCTGCCCAGGGTGCCATGGCAGCAAACCGAAATTTAGATATCTTTTTTTTTCCTATTAGATTAAGTTTACTATTTACATAGTTTTTATCTTCCATAATCTTTCTTTTTTTTCCCTTCCAGTTTTATTGAGATATAATTGACATACAGCACCGTATAAGTTTAAGGTGTACAGCATAATGATTTGACTTATCATACAGTGGTTATCACAATACCTTTAGTGAACATCCATCCTCTCATGTGGATACAAAATTAAAGAAATAGAAAAAAATATTTTTCCTTGTGATGAGAACTCTTAGAATTTACTTTCTTAACATCTTTCATATATAACATACAGTAGCGTTAATTCTATTTATCATATTGTACATTATACCCCTAGTACTTAATTATCTTATAACTGGAAATTTGTGCCTTTTGACTACATCCAGTTACCCCTCCCTCCACTCTCCCACCTCTGGTAACCACAAATCTGATCTTTTTTTCTATGAGTTTACTTTGTTTGTTTGTTTTTGAAGTGTAATTGACCTACAACACTGTGTTAGTTCCTGTTACACATTTCATATTCCTATACGTTTCAAAATAACCACCATGATAAATCTAGTTATGATATGTCACCATACAAAAGTATGACATAGTTACTGACTATGTTCCGTGCACTATTCATTTCATATCCATTGAAACTGTGAGTAAGCATTAGTCAAATCCATTTCACCTGCCTTCACTAATCAAGGTCATTTTAATTGTTACAAAGACTTACATATCCCCCTAGCAGCATGTAGCTTTAACAACAAGGTGTTTGCGGGAGTTGTATTCCAGGATCTTGGAGTCAGCTGTGTCTAGTTCCAGCTGAGCTGGTTAAGACTAGATAGGATGACCCACCCTCCAACTGGGGAAACGGGAGAATGTGCGGAGGCCTGTAGCTTGGTTATAGCTATGAGCAGATCGACGATTACCTCACCTGTTTCCAATCATCTTTCCCCATGGTCCCCACGGTCCTCACGCTCCCCACCCTCCCCAGACCTCAGATCACCTATCTCACAAATACCCAGAGTCCCTTGCGTTAGAGGAGGTGGAGCTGAGTTTTCTCCAGTTTCCTCACCTGGCTGGCTGGTGAATAAATCCTCTCTTTGCTGAAAACCTTGGCATCTCAACATTTTGGCTTGCTGCACGTCGGGCGAAACAAACCTGCTTCGGTAACACCATGACTCGTTTATTTTGTGGCTGGAAGTTTGTACCTCTTAATCTCTCTCACCTATTTTTTTCCTCCCCCCAACCCCCTTCCCTCTAGCAACTACCTGTTTGTTCTCTGTATCTATAACTCTGTTTCTGTTTTGTTTGTTCATTTGTTTTTCTTTTTAGATTCCACATGTAAGTTAGATCAGAGAGCCTCAACATCAAAAATGCAAACAACCCCATTAAAAAATGGGCAGAGGACCTGAATAGATATTTATCCAAAGAAAATATACAGATGGCCAACAGGTACATGAAAAGATGCTCAACATCATCATTTATCAGGGAAATGCAAATCAAAACTATAATGAGATATCACCTCACACGTCAGAATGGCTATTATCAAAAAGACAACAAATAACAAGTATTGATAAGGATGTGGAGAAAAGGGAACCCTCGAGCACTGTTGGTGGGAATGTAAACTAGGGCAGCCACAAAGGAAAACAGCATCAATTTTCTTCAAAAACCCCAAAGTTGAACTACCATATTATCCATCAATTCCACTCCTGGATATTTATCCAAAGAAAACAAAAACACTAATTAGAAAAGATATCTGCAGCTCTCTGTTCATTGCAGCATTGTTTATAATAGCCAAGACATGGAAGCAATCTAAGTGTTCATTAATAGATGAATGGATAAAGAAGATGTTGTATTATATATATATATAGCATATATATACTATATATATAATGAAATATTACTCAGCTTAAAAAAGAATGGAATCTTGCCATTTGCAGCAACATGGATGGACCTAGAGGGTATTATAGTAAAATAAGTCAGAGAATGAAAAGTACTGTGTGAGTTCACTTATATGCGAAATCTTAGGTAACTTTTCTGCCCCTGAAAATGTCCCACTTCACCAGAAATGCAGTGTATTCAGTCAGCCGATCCCCAGACTCCATGCCCACAGTGGGCTCTATGCTTATTTCCTTCTTATCCCAAACAATGTTGACTATATGGCCCCAGCAAATTAGATATTTTCTACTTTCCTCTTCCTTGTTCTTTATTCTTTATCCTTTAAAAGCTTCCTGCCTTCCACCCCATTTTGCAGTTCTGTGAAAGTAGACTGTTCACTTCTTGAAGTATTAAATAAGGTTTTTGGTATCACCTAAATTGTTTTCTTTATTTTCTAACAGTTTTTGGCGATGAGGATGGGATCTGAAGCTGACTACTGAAGGCCTATGGGACAAGGAGACTCACAGGCAAGGTGGCTATTGAATGCTTGGTGTTAAGCGTCCCTCTCATCGTTACCAAGGGCTGTGGGTAAGTCACTGTCAGATTTGAGCTCCGCTTCCTTGTGTGCAGCTCTCTGATCCAAAATAACTTTATTTAAAAAACATATATAGTTTGATCCTAGGATGTTTTCAGAGTTTGTTAAAGTTTCCAGAAAGGTTCTGTGGTTTGGAAAGGTTCTGGTGTAGTTATATTGGGAGTCTGTAGCAGGTGCTGTGCAATGGGTGCTGGCCATTAGGGAACTCAAAAAGCCTCAAGCTAAATTGACAGCATAAATAGCTGGGGGACTTGGGAAAATAAAGGCAAGAAATTCAGACTGTTTTGACTATCAAAATCAAAATATAAGTAGACACAAGTCAAACTATTAAAAGCCATTAGAGCATTCACCACTATAAAGAAATTTTCCAGTGAAAGGAGTAACAGAGCTATCGCTAATGGGAATCTCAGAAGCCAAATCTGCAAAATTGGTGGGCACAGATCAAGCACTTAAAAGCTGTTAGAACTCTTGCCACCTAACTCTAAGACTCCTGTGCCAGGATAAGTTGGTCATGGAATGAGTTGGATTGGTACTAGGTCACCCACCAACCTCAACATTTCAGTGCTATAAGAGACACTGTAAAACACCACAAAATCCCCAACCTAGTGGCATATCCAGCTTAGGTATTAAATTGGTTCCAAGAGATCCAAACCTCAGCCAACGAGGTGAATCCTCAAGCTTCAAAGAATTGAGTGTGCCACCTTCCAGAAGACCTGCTTATTTTATGTCTAAAAACATTAAAATTAATAGAAAACTTTGCCAAATTCTGGTAGATACTGGGGCTACAGTGTCTACTTTGAACCCCACTTGGTCGGGAGCCTGTACATGGGATCCTTGGAAAACTGGCAAAAGCCAGTGAAGAGTGAGAATTCTTATCAGAGTCAGCTCTCCTGGATCTCTGAATGGATAATGTAAAATTTCATGTTATCCCTTCCTTTCCAGACTCTTGTGAATTTGGTTTTGGGGTTTCCACTGGTTATCAATCTTTCCTCTCCCAAGGACAGCTATTGTCTGCTTATTTGTCTGGTTTTATGTCCTGAGAACTTGGCTTGGCTTTCTGCCTGCCTGGGGCACATGGACTGCTGGTTTTTGCATATGCAGGCAGTGCAACTATCAGCTTGGGGGCTGAAAACTGTGGCCAGACAAAAATGTGAGTTGCACTTCTTTTGTGGCTAGGGTCCTACTGATTGTTGCCAGCTCTTGGGGAAATTGTCTGTGCCTTTCTTTTGGCTATCTTTAGGAGTGGCTCTGGGTCTTGGGAGGATGGTATCTTTTGTTATCTCTGTTACAGAATTTGTCAGCAAGAAAGTTAAGATGATGGTTAGCTTTTTAATGTCTCATGAAATTTTCGTGAGCAATCTAAACATAATTGTTAACAGCAAGTAAATAGATATAAATATAAGTTTATAAATGAACTTTTCAACAATAATTATATTTGATAGTATGTCTATTTAAAAAGCTTCCAAATTTTTTTGATAACCTTAAAGTTACAAGGCTGAGACAAGTTAATTGACGGATATTTATTGAATATTTAGATCATTTCCAAATGAGATAAAATACTGAAACATTAATTACTGAACACAGTTTTATCCACTTTGGGCATCTTTTTATAGAGGAACTAAAGACATTTTGGTGTATTAGTAAACGTGTTTTGTGCCACGTTGAAAAATTTACGGTAAGGAAGAATATACTTCTAGAAATTATGAAGTGTATTTATAAATTTGCCGATCCACAAAATGCTTGTGTAACAGACAATCCACAATTGCTTACTTCTCAGTTTTCACTATGGATAAAGAATTCTAAGAGTTATGAATTCTAATCAATATAAAACTACTTAGAAACAATAAGAGTAAAATGAGACAACTGTGTGTGAAAAGTAGGTAAGAAAAGTGAAATGACTTTTTTTCAGAATGAGAAAAAAAACATAGGACAAAATCTGAATGGATATAAAAAAGCTGTAGAAGGTTTCTGGAAAAGGAATCTTGGGAAGGAAATTTTATGTGTGGTCAAGCTGGCTAAGCTTGGAATGGATTTAAGTTTTTAAAAAATGAGTTTTAATATCTAAAGTACACTGGTGCAAAATTGGAATTTCCTTTTTTCTCTGTTAAAAGGACAGTTTCCTTAGGTTATTGGTCTGCTCTTAATAAAAAATTATAAACAGGGGTTTTCCTTTACGTTTTAAGTAATCTGTCTGGAGAGCAAAGATTTTGTGTCTTACCAAAATAATTTACTGCACTTCATGTTGTCTTTATCAGATCTTTGATTACTTAAGAGATTACTTAAGAGAACTTTCTTCTCAGTGTTAAAAGAGCTAAGTTTTGTTTACAGCTATGTAACTTTCTATATTTGCCTTTAAAATACTTGTCACTTTGCCTATGTGTATATTCTTGACAAACTCCCTCCCCCAAAAATAAATCAAGTTCTAAATGAAGACTTTTGACCTTTAACTAACTTTGGGATTTTCCGGAGGGACTCTGAGGCACCTCAAATTTTTTGTCTCTCATGTCCTTAAGATGGCCTATAATTATCTACATGTTCTGGCTTCCCGTTAACTCCTACCCTGAACACTCTATTTATAATTTAACCTGATTCCTGTACATGTCTTCCAATTGGGAACCTCACGTTGTAAGATGTATCGGTACTTTATTCCTTTTTATAGGTGTATAGGTGTATAATACTTCATCACAGGTATATGCAACAATTTGTTTATCAGTTCATCATATGATGGGCATTTGGGTTGCTTCCACCTTTTGGATATTGTAAATAGTGCTGCTATGAACTTGTGTACACTTGAATTTGTTTGACTATGTGCTTTCAGTTATTTTTGATATATATCTCAGAATGGATTTGCTGGGTCATATATAATTCCATGTTTAACTTTACTGAAAAAAACTCCAAGCTGCTTTCTTCATAGCTGAACCATTTTGCATTCCCAACAGCAATGTATTAAGTTTCCAACTACTCCACATCCTTGCCAACACTTGCAAGGTTCTGGATATTTTTGCATTTCATTTGTTTTTAATTACAGTCATCCTAGGCATGAAGTAGTAGCTAACTGTTATTTTGATTTCCATTTCCTTAATGACTAAAACATTGAGCATCTTTTCAAATGTTGTCCACCTGCATTTCTTATTTGGAGAAATATATTCAAGTTATTTGCCCATATTTAGATTGAGTTGATAGCTTTTTACCACTCAATGATAAAAGGTTTATATATTATGAATATTAGACCCTTATACTTTTCAGATGTTTTCTCCTATTTTGTAGGATGTCTTGACATTTTCTTTATAATATCCTTTGATATACAAAAGCTTTTAATTTTGATAAAAGTCCAATTTATTTACTTTTGTTGCTTGTACTTTTTGTTCCATAACTAAGAATCCATTGCCCAATCCAAGGTGCTAATAATTGATACCTAGCATTTCTTATAAGATTTTCATGGCTTTAGGTCTTGCATTTACCTTGTTCATTTTTATATATCATGTGAGGTAGAGGTCCAAGTTCATTCTTTTGCATGCTGATATCCAGTTGTCCTAACAGCATTTGTGAGGAGAATATTCTTTCCCCATTGAATGGTCTTGGCACCCTCTTGGAAAGTTAATTAACCATAGATGTATTGTATCTGGACTCTCAATTCTATTCCATTTGCTCACATATCTAATGCTTATGCCAGCACCACATTGTTTTGATTACTGTAGCTTTGTATTAAGTTTTGAAATCAAGAAGTGTAAGTCCCCCAAATTTGCTCTTTTTAAAGATTGTCTTGTTTATTTGGTGTCCCTGTGAATTCCATATGAATTTGATGGTTGGGTTTTCCGTTTTGCAAAAAGGTTGTTGGAATTTTGATAGGTATTGAAAGTATTTGGGGCATATTACCTTTTTAACAATATTAAATCTTTCAATAGATAAACATGGATTGTCTTCATTTATTTAAGCCTTTCATTTCTTTCAGCTATTTTTGTAGTTGTTAGTGTACAATTACTTCACCTTATTGGTTAAATTTATTCCTAGTTATTTTGTTCCCTTAGATGCTATTAATGAAATTGCTTTCTTAAGTTTCTTTTCAGATTGTTCATTGCATGTTTAAGGAAATATATTTGATTTTTGTGTGTTGATCTTTTACCCTGCTATTTTGCTGAATTTTTTATTAGCTCTAGTGGCATTCTTTTGTATTCACTGCATTTCCTATATATAGGAATATGTCATCTGTTAATAGAGATGATTTTACTTCTTCCTTTTCATTTTGGATGCCTTTTATTTCCTTCTCTTTTCTAATTGTTCTAGCTAGAAGTTCCAGTACAGTGTTGAATAGCAATGGTTCAAGAGGCATCCTTGTGTTGTTTCTTTATATATAATCTTCTCCCCTATTACACCAAAGAGGAGAGGTCATTTACAAAAGTATTTAAATACGTGCAATAAAATTTAAAAATACAAATATATAATTGGTGAAGGGAAAGGGTACATAAGATAGAAGGTATCATGAATGAGGGCAGCATGTAGATATGGACTTACAGTATTCTAATATAGGGCTGCAAATCAGGCTCTGCACTTTTCTGATATCCAAAGGAAAATGGGGAAAATCTCAATTCTGTTTAAGGAAAAAAGCAAAACAGATATTTAGATGGAAATAAAGACTTCCCAGATGTCTCAATCTATAAACCTTTTTCTTCTATGAATTGTTATATAGGGCATTCTAAACAATGTGGTTGGTAATATTCTCTAATATACTTTAATAATTCAGTAGTGAATATGTAATAAATTATTATAGGAATTCTTAATGTAAGATAAAGACACAAACCATTAAAAGCAATGGAGGAATGGAGATAGAAGCAGCAAGGTAAAGTTAGTTTTAAAGAACAGAGCACATCTTTGTGAGGATGCCCTGATGAGAAAGAGAAAGTGCTGGGCAGTCATGGGATTGGACTGTGGCTAGATCAGATTATCTGTTTTTAGCTGAGTGAGAACAGCCGGGTGGTTGTTCAGACTATCAGAGACCAGTGTGTTGTGTGTCCGGTGGGGAAGGGGTGGGTGGAGATGAAGGAGATTCATAAGAGGCAGCAAATCTGGGCCTTTCATTAGTAAAACTTGCTTCACTTTGATCATCAAAACTTGGAGCGTGTAAACCTTGCAAGATGAATCAATTTCTTAAAATATATTACTCAGTAAACTTTGCTGATTTGGAGATGACAAACTCATTATTAAAATGTGTATGTGATTTTGGTGGTTTTATGTTTTGCTTTGTTTTAACAATGACATTTTGCCATTATACCTGAAAATCTAAACATCTAGACTACTATCACTTCCAGTTCACAGTAAAGAAGTATGATTTTTAGGATACTGTATCACTGCATATAAAACAGAACTGTATGAAAAAATGAAAACGTCTGTTAAACATTTTATTCCTCTCTGAAGCATAGTCTGAAATATCAATAGTAAATATTAATTTCAGCAGTATGTAGATTATTAATAGGTATTATTTTTAAAAGTAAGAGAGAGATGATTTTGATGCTCATCTGCTTTTTCCTGCCTGGCTTTTGCTGATGACTTATCACAGTATTTGTGTGGTAGCTTCTAGACAAATCAGGAAAGAGTCATATGTTCTTGTCTCCTTGTCTAAGCTCTTTAACTAAAGATAATTTCTATTTGATCCTCTTTAATTATATGACTAATTAAAATTAATAAAATGTGATATTTTCTCCTCAAATTTACTTAGCTACATTTTCATAGGACTCTAAACTCAAGGGTCAGGGGAAGAACAGTATGTACAATTCTATAAGGCAACTCCATGTGTTCTTCAATTTAAGTACATAGTAAGCTACAGAAAGAGGTAGAAATGACTAAGAAGGGATATGATTTTGCCAGACATTTTTTTGTCAATGAAAGAAAGAAATACTGGTTAATTTGGGCTCTATTTTATAAAATTATGTTCTTAGTTAAACTTTCTAATGATTTTTGTATATTAAAGATCTCTGGTGTTATTAGTGTCTTATTTTACTTGTTTCATAAAAGCAAAACTAATAAATTAGTCCTTTTTAATAAATTTTATGTATATTTCAATATATCACAACCCATTGAACATTTTCAACCCAAAGCTTCTAGCGAGTACAGAGTTCCTGCTCTGCGCCAAAGAATATATCTAGGGACAATAAACTGTTGTCCTGTAAGCATGTTTCTTTCTTGTCCATTCAGTTTTATATATATTGCACTAGAATCTTGCATATAGTCTCCTCCCCCACCGTTCCATGCTATAGAAATATACAAGGTTCCTATGGAAATCATGGGATATTTTTACTGCTGCTCCCAACACAGGAAACTTGATTCTTAAAATTCAAGAAAAGGGTATATTGTCATAGCTTTAAGGTCATTTTTTTAAAATATTTATTTATTTATTTTTGTGGCTGCGTTGGGTCTTAGTTGGGGCATGCTGGATCTGCACGGGCTCTTCATTGCAGCTCATGGACTTCTCTCTAGTTGTGGTGGGTGGGTTTTCACTCTCTAGTTGTGGCGCGTGGGCTCCAGGGCACATGGGCTCTGTAGTTTGCAGCACAGCGGGCTCTCTCGTTGAGGCGTGCAAGCTCAGTTGTTGTGGCATGCGGGCTTAGTTTCCCCATGTCATGTGGGATCTTAGTTCCCCGACCAGGGATCAAACCTGCATCCCCTGCATTGGCAGGCAGATTCTTTACCACTGGACCACCAGGGAAGTCAAAGTCATTTTTGAATTGTAATTATCAGTGTCAGCCATATAGACAGACCTGGATAGAATACACATGCCTAAGGCACACTGTAGACCTACTTAATCAGAAACTCCTGGGGCAGTTATAGCATGTGCATATTGGAAGAAGTTCTTCACATGTTTTAGAATGATTAAGAAAACCCTAGAGCTGGTAATATTCTCAGGAGAGGAAATAGGATTAGAAGGTGCAATAAAGCATGGAGATGGGGATAGCTGATAAAACAGAAAGAGGGTATAAACCATATAATATATAAAAAGAAAAGAAAAGAAGAAACACATGAAAATGAAAGTAGTATGACATAAAATGACTGAATTACCAGACAAGAAGTAGAACTGATGAGGAAAACATCAAACAGGATTTAAATGTAAAGTTGGGCAAAGCACTTATCTTAACTTAGAATAAAACTTGCAGAGGTCAGGGCTCCTGTCTGTACTCAACTTCTAAACCACCATAGTCTTCCACATATTTGATACTCAGTACATATTTCCAGGGTGGACAAATGCTCTTTAACTAGTAAAGTACAAGTAAATTCATGCAGAAGTGGAGAAAGCACTGATTGTACTTGCATCACTGTTCCAGGTGTACACAGAGCCCATCTGTTGTACCAGATGCCTGGTGGTTGATTGGACAACAAGCGTGTGGGAGACAAAAAGTATCCTTTTCCAAGAAGGCCACCAGGAAAGAATCCAATGCAACTGTGCCAGGACTACTCCTAACTTCTATCAATAGCCTCACAATCATATTGAGTTCACTAATTTAACCAGAAAGCTTCTGCAAATGTATGGGGAGATAATTGGGCTGCATTTTACAGTTTAAAATAAACAACCCTTGAACATTTTTGATAAAAGTTAATTTACATGTGCTTTAGGCAAACACTCTGTGTTTGCTATGCCTTCCTTTAAACATACTAAGACATTAGTGGCTTCTAGGAATACTTCAGTATGCAGTATTTCTAAATTAACCCTTAATTTTCAAGTATTTGATGTGGGTAGTGTATACATTCTCCTAAGTTTAAACATCTTTCATTTAGCTATAATTATAAAAACCTATGGCTTGTAGAATAAAAATCTAATGATTTAGTTTTCTATTTCAGATTGTCATTTCTCACCTGTAAGTTATAGGATTCTGAAAAAAATGCAGACAATTGCATTAAATTTAGTGTTATAGTCTCTAGATTATTAAACCAATGTCATTATTGCAAAACAAATATCTGTACTGTAATCCTAAGAAGTCTTATTTATATGTGTGTTTTTCTCCCTTTTACTTACTTTTTGTAAGAACTGATGCCTTACAATAAAGTAATACATTCCTTATGATGTTACTTTAGTTAGCTTTCTGACTTTTGTGCTTCTTTTGTATGTTTTGTTTTGTTTTGTTTTGTTTTGGAGAAAGGGAATTACCTCTTAATGTCTTCAAGTCACACCATGGTTTCTTCCTCATGCAGTTGTGAATGTTGGCATTATTGATCAAAGTGGGAAAAATAGTGGCGTCAACATCTAAAGGCATGGTTAATACGGTCTGTCAGGTATCAGTAACCCTAGAATCTTTCTGTGCAGTAAGGAGGTTTCGGATTTCTTCTTGTTTTACTTCAGTGAAAACCTAGTATCCCATCTATTCTTTAGTAGTAAGCCAGAGGAAGGATAAATTTGGTTTTTGAGAGGTATTTGATTTTTATAGGTATTTTATAAGTATTTCACAGGTTAACTTATGCAGTATTGAAGTCTAAGAAATGTAAGTAGTGGTCTGAAACAAAATGAGACATATCAATCACAGTCTTTGCTTTTCAGTAGAGTAGTGGCTTAGAAGGGGCGATTACAGAAATATGCTATTTGGAGAGTTTATACCAGAGAATATTGACCTGCTGTTTCTCACAATAAGGAGGAAAAGTATTTAAATTTCATTTAAATGAAACAATATCAGAATAATTTTCTAAGAACTGTTATTAAATTGTTTGTCTAGAGATACTTAAAAAGAAAAATGACATTATTCTACCCAGAATGGTTTAGAGCTAATTAACCAAAGATATTTGGAAGATGTAACTGAACTTGTGACATTTTTAATATTAATTTTATAGAAAGGTAAATGTTTTCTTTTTATGAAATTTATATATAACATTATATAACATAATTTAAAAAATAAACCTAGAAAATAGTAGCAATAGCATCAAGTATACATTTTTTTTCTTGAATCCATTTTGCTTTATTTTTATTTTGGGGGAAGCATCAAAATTGGTAGTTATATGGGCATTGAAGCATACAGATCTGAGTTCAAATGTTGTCTCCTTCTAGTAATATGTGACCTTGGTTAGGACACTTCATACAGTCAAGGCTCAGTCTCTTCAGCAGTGAATAATCCAAATTGTTTTGATAATAAAAATATATATATTTAAAGTAGATTGACTCATCTGGAGCTAAATAATTATTATCCTGAATGAAAATCTGCCTATGTCCATTTTTCCTCCAACTTTACTGAGACAAAATTGACATATGACAGTCTGTAAGTTTAAGGTACACAATGTGATGGTTTGATACACATATATTATGAAATGATATCCACAATAAGGTTAGTTAATACTCCTCACCGTGCATAATTTTACCATTTTGTTGTTTTGTCTGATGAGAACATTAAAGTTCTACTCTCATAGTAACTTTCAAGTATACAATACAGTATTATTAACTATAATCCCCATGCTGTACATTAGATCCTGGAACTTATTCATCTTATAACTGGACGTTTGTACCCTTTGACCAGTATCTCCCCATTTCCTGCACTCTTCAGCCATTGGCAACCACCATTCTACTCCTTGCTTATTTTTAGATTCTGCATATAAGTGAGATGATACAGTATTTGTATTTCTCTGTCTGACTTATTTCACTGAGCATAATGCTATTGAGGTCCATCCATGTTGTTGCAAATGGTAGGATTTCATTCTTTTTTATGGCTAAATAATATATATATATTTATATATCATTAATATATTTTATATTATATATATATCCATGTATTAAATATATATCACATTTTATAGATATAAATTATATAGGGTATATATGCCAAATGGTAAGACTCTTGGGGACTATCTTTGAATTCTGTCTACAATAGAGACTTTTAAATTCATTTGTTTTTAAATGTAGCATTCTAGTTCAGAAAGGAATCTATTCATTACTTCAAAAACTCATTTCTTTGTAGAAATAGATGAGTATAGACTTGTGGCATTTATTAATATTAATGCTTATCCGCAAACTGATAGACACTATTTATATCACCCAACTATAAAATCAGTACTAGAGATCAAAATACATGTAAATCAGAATTATACCTTTAGATACTGAAGCTGGATGAATCATTTTTTATCTATGGATATTTTTGATGGATGGAGATTGTAAATATCAAATTATATCACATACTTTGATATGGAAATATCACTGTACTATTTCTAAATAATATATTAAATGGTCTTGAGTATATCCTATGTTGAAAGGTAATATCTATTCTTTGTACTATAACATCTAAATGGCACAAACACCTGTTTGGCGGGAACGTAAGTGAAAATCCAACATTAAGACAGAAAAAGATAAGGGTTTTAAACTAATACAGAATTATTAAATTCTACTATTTTGCATGTTAAAAGAGAATTAAATTCATAGTCACTTATTAGTATATGGTATCTAAATGCAACAGAGGACAAACTTCTGCTTAATAATTTATTTCCCTTCCTGATTTTCCAAAGTTTAGAATTAGATGCAACTTAATAATTTACTTTGAAAATGTCATAGGAACCCAAGAAATGACTTTTGGAACTCATCCTAAAACTGGGTCTCTGATAGTATCACTGTCATGTGGGAGACAAGGTAATTTACCTTTAGAAATTAAACAAAATTTAAACAGACTCTCCCAAGCATCTTCTGTTTATTTGTTCATATAACATTTTTAGCACTTACCCTATTCCAGGCACTGGGCCAAACACATTAAATGAATTAACTCATCTAATCCTCACCATAAGCCTATGATATTATAGATATTTTGCCAGGTCATGATATGAAATGTTACCTGTACGTGATTTTCCTTCTTACTATTAAAATAAGTGGCATTTCAAAAGCAGTTACTGGAAAAAAATGTCTAATATGCTAAGAGTCTTTCCTTATTAAAAGCTCTGATTAGATTTTAAGGAAATTAAGTAACCTGCTGGTGGTCACATGCTGACTGAAACTGAGTGAACAATTGGAATTTTCTTCATATCCTTCTCACTCATTTTCTCATCCTCCCTCACTCCTTCAGTATAAGACCAACTTCCCCAAAATGAAAGGTGGAAATAGAGAATGGAAAGCCCAAACCTAAGAACATGCAATTTTTCCTCTACTACATGAACTGCTTTTGTATGCCTTTGCCCTGTGTCTACTTTGTATGTTTCTAATCCCATTTGGGCTCCTTCCTCACAAACAGACAAAATATTTTTCTGCTTGACAGTGATCTTACTCATGTATCCCCTTAAAATATCTTTGAAAATTTATATTCTGTTTTATGTTTTAGTTGACTTCTATAATGTTCTATTATTAATTTAAAGTTTAAAAGGTTCAAATTCAGGCATATTATAATTTATGATAAATACAAAACTGCCACATTTCTTTTTAAAATTGGATAATGGTATCAGTAGGCCCTGAGACAATTATGTGGTGTTAAGTATTTTATTTTAGAGACTTCAGGGAAGCATGGTGAGAAATTGGGAGAGTGAGGCAAGGGAGGGAAGGAAACAGTCTAGGGTGTTCATGTGATGGGTTGTTGCTGTGGGTAACAGTGGTAACTGTTTCAGATTCTACTGAAATCATCTGGAGAGACTGACTAGTACATATTACCATAATTATTAAAAGGCAAGACGTATGGCTTATGTATCCACCTCCCTCCCTCACTGGTAGAGGGTTTCTCCTGGAGACAATAATTCCAGGGGGCTCCCCTGCCTTCCCTAGTTTGAGTCAAGTCAGCTGCCAGAGCCAGAGGAAGCTCTCAGGCAGGGAGATGCAAGTCTCAAGTCAAGAAGCTGTCACTGTGCACGAGGCTCGTCCATCACATTTCAGAAGATCCTGGGGTGGGCCAAGGGCCTAGGGCCAGACACTGACAGTGTCTGATTTAGCCTCTAATTCCCACAAAATTTGATTCAATCAGTTATTTTCTCTGATTATAAAAATATACTTTTTAAAGTAAACTTTTAGAACTTAAATATAACCATAATTGATATCAGAATAGAAAGAGCAAACTTTTAAAAATTTTTATTAAACATAAAAAAAAATAAAATTTTATTCCAAATGTGTCTCTTAATTGAATAAACGTAGCTTTTTTTTCAATAAATCATAAATCATGGCTGAATATGATATTCTTGCTAGAAATAAACAGGATTTAGCATTATTCTTATTTTCCATTTTCATAGACATAAACCATAGTAAGCCTTTTACATATAAGTAAGTAATCTGCATAGAGGGAAATCTGTTGTTGCAATGCTATTCAATTATTTAAATTTCTTTTTAGTTATGGAACAAAATTCACAAACTGATATTACTAAAAGTTCTTTTAGTAAGCTATCAACTGATTGCTTTATTGTGTTATCTTTCATTTTTATTGAAATCAAATTATTGAAAATTACTCAACTTACAAAATATTTATTACATCATCCCTAGAGCCATTCACTGTCTTAATTTCTCAGAATTATACCAAAAATTTTTTTGTAAGACTTATCAATAAAATGATAATCCTGCTTGTTATTCCCTACTGAGGCATCTCTTTTAACTCAATATAGCCTTTAAACGCTTTATTGACTAATGCATGAGAAATACTGAAAAAATCAAAATATTTCACTTATTGTATTTAGAAAATTCAAGAGACCCAGGGAAATATTCAAATTATTTCTATTTAACTTAAATCAACATCACCAAACTGTATTTCTTTCCCTTTCAAATGTGTTTTCTAATGACATATTCTAGAAACGAGTACTGCAACTAGTTGAAAAGAATTGCTTACTTTCCAAATGTGCAAATTCATGTGTGGGAGGGTGTATGTGGGAGGGTCTATATTAAGTATGTTTTATTGATGCTCCCTTTGCTTTGTCTCAGAGGCTTCTCTCTCAAGAGATTTGTTTTTATATCCCCAAATGGAAGATGTAAACTTATTAAAAGAAAATTGTCTTTGCTTGCATATTCCTATGCTGCCAAATTTCTGAATTCAGAATAAGACCCTGTTTTTATCTTCAGGCTTTGTCCTTAACAGACGTATGTAAAACTACAGGAAAATAGAGATATTTTAGTTATTCATTAAAAGAAGTATCTTTTACTTAATTCCCTGTAGATTTTTGTACCCTAGGTCAATAGATCTGGTACTATTTGGGGTAGCTAAGTATAATAAAACATTTGACTCTATTTTTGATGTTTGACTGCTGACAGGTTTCAAGCCGCACTACTCAGCCTCCCCTCCTCTCCGCATGTGGCCAAGCTGATGTCAAAGTCTGGGTGCGCCCCCTTTTGGTGCAGGTGGGAAGTTCAGTCCACACCCGTCCTGGCTCCCATTCTCATGAACCTCTAATCACAATGAAAGCCAAGCTAGTCTCCTTTTCCGTCTTTCTAGTCATTTTTGGACCTGCTTGGGAACCTGCCCCTCTGTCTGCAGAAAGCCTCATCATGTGAATAATTAACCTTTTCATATCCTTTTTGTAAACATGCACTTTACCAGTTTTGACATCTTTTGAGCTCCTCATGCCCAAAACGTATTTTGTTATCAGCATTAGTAACCTTTTACAGAAGATGTAACAGTGAGACAACTGTATGGGATACATGTAGATTAATTTGACATGTAAGGAGAAATAGTATTTTGGGATCAAGATACTTAAATATATCCTTGATTCTTGAGAGGGATAATTCACAACTTTGTACCTACAGACATTAAGAGTTCTGACTCAAAGGCAGTTAAGTCATAGTGTTTGCTCTTTGAAAACCATAAAAGAGTTTCATCAGTGTGATATTCTCTGTTTGAATAGAATATGATATCTCAAACTATATCTTGGATTTCTACCAATCAAAAAGCAGTGATTCAAATGGCTTATTTTAAGCAGAGTTCAAAACAACCTGGACTTGTCCCTGAGGGTTTCATTATTTGACTCAACAAACTACTGTGGATTACCTATTTATAAGAAATGTGCACAAAAAATAGAAAATGATCTGAAAAAGCTCAATAATGATTAGTTTCGCTTCTTTTTTAGTATCCTTAATCAAAATGAACAGAAACAGAAGAATGAGATGGGACTCATTTTGCAGTTAAATTACAGAAAGGAAGTTATATAGACAATATTGCTCTTAATACTAGAAATTTATATCTGATAGAGAAAAAATACAGCATCAATAAACAGAAAATCTGAAGTCCTCACCCTCACAGGATCTTTGGAGATTTCACTAAAGTTCCTTCCCCTCTATAGATTCCAGTTGTTGAATTATAAAATCATGTTCCTTTCCTACCTAAAATGTAAGGTTCTGTGATATGTTTTTTAGATATGAAAAATTGTTGAACTTATCTAACCTAAATAATTAGTTAGGGTATTGTGTGTGTATATGTATGTGTGTGTGTGTGTGTGTGTGTGCGCGTGTGCAAATTACAAACTTTCAAGCTACTAAACTAACATTAGCATGCTGAACTCTCTCTAAAGACCCAAGGATTCATAGAATTTTGAATACTCCCTAGGCTACTTTCTGTTAGAACTATTTTTTTAATGATAATAATGTCCATATTGGCTTTTGTGAGTATATGTTTTGGAATCAATTTGCAAATTGACATCTTGGCCCAGTTTACTCTCAAAGATATAGGAGCCATCTGTCATCTTTATTCTGTAAAGATTAAGTCAAATACCCTCTAACTGATTCCTTTGTATCCTGGCTGTAAAGAAGTCCTGTTCATGTGAATTCTGACTCATTGGTTGGCTATTTCATTGCTCAGACAGCCATAGCTTCATTAAATGAACAGAGAGACCCACACATTTGCACTGACTAGGGAAATTCACTGGACTTATCCAAAGAGTCCTCAAGAATGATTTCTGATCATCATTGTTTCATGCTTTATCTGGCAGGGTTCAGTGGTTGTTTCAAAATCTTTCATTTTAAGACCTACAGACTATCTTAAAATTCATCTGAAAATGGGATTGAACAAAATCCCAAATCCTATAACTTTTGTTGTGATCATATTTTTATTTTGTGCCTCTCTTTCAATGAATATTTCCTGCTTTAGGCATATTTCAGCTTATAAGGCAGGAATGTTTCCGCTATAATTAATACCAAATGCATTTCCTTTCTTTCTGAAAAAAGCACCTACCATCCCTAAATGAATGGGTCAGAACTAGATGTGCTCTGGTTATTGAGGATTAGCTAAATACATGATACCAAATACATGCTACAGCCTTCCCTTTTAGTATATCTATTTATTATACAGGATATTAGATGGGACAAGTTAGTCTCATCTTAGAAGACTGTACAGAATAAAAAAGTCACTAATATGAGGACTATTACAAAATCCTGTTTGCTCTGCAGTATTTTTTAGCTCTGCAGTGTTTTTTACATATCTTCTACTTTGGCTCTGAATTTTCATCAGGGTCATTCCTTTAGAACAAAAATACAGAATTGTAAAATAACAACAAAAGTAATTGTTCTATTTATGGCAGTGTGTGATATATTAAACAAGCTCTAATTATTTTACATGAATTCTGATTTTTTAATTCTCAAAAAAAAAATGCTACAGATTAGGTTGAATTTACTATAGGCTCAATTTTGCAAGTGAAGAAAAATAAGCTCAAGCTAGATCCTTCCATAGCCACAAGATGGTGGCTGAAGTTCTGTTCACTGCATCCAAATATCATTACATGCTTTGCTGCCTCCCCCCTAACCATTAATATTGCCTAGCATTGTTTGCATGTGTATCTGGATTTAATTTGCATGACATCATTAGACTATAAATAGATTGATAGAAAGACCAATAGATGGGCAGAAAGATAAAAGAAGAAACTGCCTTCAGAATTCTTCTTTCTCAAACTCACTTGCTGATCTGGTCATCTTTGCAATTTCTATTTACTAATGAAAGCTCCAAAATAATTGCAGAAAAGTGAACCTGCAATTACCAAATGGGTAATTATGAAGCAGTTCTAGAAGACTCCTTCATATTTCTTTCCAACTAATTAAATTGTAGAAACTTTGATTCTTTCTCTTAGAATTAATGTGGCATTACATATAACTACAAGTTTGTTACTTAAAGATAAGTTAATATACATTTTAAAGACATTTTAAAAGTTCAGTAGATGTTTCATAATTGCACGTGTACGTATTTCTCTCTAGGTTTCTTAACTTTATGCTTATCAGTCCTATTTTTATTTAGAATTTGCCTGTAATAAAACAACTGGTCTCATACATAGGTTAAAGCCAAAATGTTTATTTTCATGTTAGACCAAGAAGACACAAATTTACCCATGTTTTTGTAGTAACAAAAGTCATAAGTATGCGGTTTTTTCCAAAGTTTTCTTTGAGAATACTCAAGTTCTCATTGACATGAAAGGGAGTGACTGATGTAGAGCAATGGTTAGGACAGTTCAGGAGTCAGACTGCTTGAGCTTCATTCCTGCTCCATCACATCTCAGCTGTGTGATCTTAGACACATTATCCTCAGTATTTCCATTTCCCCCTGTAAACTGGGGAAATAATATTACCCACCTCATAATGTCCTCATGAAGATTATAAGAGATAATAAATGTTAAGTCCTTAAAACAAAGCCTGGCACATGATAAACATCTAAGAAATCTTAACTATGTATTATTACCTTAATTTTCTGAATGATTTAGAATTTTAAGCTTAAATGAAATGATTGGTCAAATCAGCCTCTATCTGAAGTTATGGTCACTTTCTGCAAAACATAAATTCCAAGGAAAACTCTTACATAAGACATTTTATTTGGAAAATGTTTAACTGAGTTGCGGATGCCTTTGGAGAATGTATTTCAAAGGAATGACCCTACTGGCCCTTAATGACTTCTTTTTCTCTGAAAAGAAAAAAATGTAATTCAATTATACCAGAATTCCAACTAAAATTAATAAGATTTTAAAACTTGCTTTTCCAAAAAAAAAAAAAAAAAAAAAAAAAAAAAAAAATGAAATGATTATTTCAGGGTATTTTTTAGCCTTTGAGATAAAAACCTGTGATTTCATAAAGCAAGCATTGTAACAAGACATATTTTCCCTTACACCTGAATAAAAGCATTTTTTAAGCCTGTCAATTTTTCTGTTTTGTAAATATGTGTTTTCTATTATTTATATATGTATACATATATATAATATTATATACATATGTAATTGTTGTACATTTCTTGGGCAGTAAAATCTTTCTCAGCTTAACTGAATTATAGCTTACTAAAATTCTTCATTCATTGAGTTTTCTCTTTGCTCTTAAATAATAAAGCACCTTACCAAATAGCTCTGATTAGAAGCAAAAGGGAAAGAAGAAAATGAATAAATGAAAGGAGAAACCCTACAGCTCGATCTAGCCTGGAGACTCTCTGGGAGAGAGTCATTGCCTGGATTGATGCTGGACGCTGTTTGCAAACGGCACAGGGACCTTCTGTGTGCCCTGCAGCATGGTCAGGTGGTGGACAGTGGAGGTTGCTCTTTGCTGTTTGCACCTCATTTTCACTCGTGACTGCTGAGCTGGCTTACTCTGGAATTTACTTCAGACCCATGAGGTTCACAGGACTGCTATTATTGCATTAGTTTGGACACAGAGAGACTCGGGTTTTTTTCTTTCCTTATTCATACAGTAAAACCCTTGAGCCTCAACGCAGCAGCCAGGACCTTTGTCATCAGTAACTATTTATAAACAATTACAGTCACTCTTCTCAGGGATGTTGTGCACTGAGTAGAAAGGGGCAAAGGAATATGAGTATTAAATAGAGGATTATCTCCTTTTTCTGTTCTCATATACATGTGCTTTCTTCTAGTTTACCCTTCATATACTTCCTCTCAGACTTATATCTTACATATCTCTAGTACACTTACCATAACTAAGAAATAACATTACCATTAACTAACTATGCACTTTATTGAATTTGACCATGTTTCTACTGTTGTCCTTTTTCCATTCCAGGTCGCAATGGCTAATTTTTTATATCACTTTTCAATACTTGTGATAGCAATTGTGAAGACCATTATCACTAGCATAATGCTGCTAAAACAGAGGTTCAGAGAGATTAAACAATTTGCCTACACATCCAGAAGACATTGGTCTTGTGGCCCTAGGTCCGGGGCTCTGTCCTTTAGACCATACTCATACTGTCTTCCAGCATAAAAAATACATTCACAGCAAAGAGAGTCATTACTTTTTTTACTGGGAACAAAAGAAATGAGCAGTCTTTTTATTAAAATTTCTTTGTGCACATAAGTGTGTAGTTTATAATTGCTTTGAAAAGCATACATTTATGTTCATTTGGAAATAAGATAGTTATTTATTTTAGAAGATAAAGGATGGCTAATGGCATTGAATAATATTGTACCAATATATGTATCTGTTCCCAAAACAGCTTATTTTCAAATTTTCATTCATGAGCTTTTATTCTGAAAGGCTCTGTATTTTTAAGTGAAGCTTGATATTAAAATATCAAAAGTTCCACAAAGAACATTTCAAATTAATTTCTTAAAATGCTGTTTTATACTATTTTAATGTAAATAATTACAGTAAAATGTATTTTAAGGTTAATGGTTCAAACTAAAATTTATATAAGGAAAAAGAACCATTTTCTTTCTTTTGCTTATCCCAGTTGACCCCAAATGAAATCAATGTTAAGAGTTTTTTAAGAATGCTTCTAGAAAAAAGCAAACATTTTGAATATTCTTTTCTCCTTTGTACTTTTTCCTCATTATAAAAATTTCAATAATTTGTTCATAGAATTATGCCTTATACATTCTATTGACAGCTGAGTATTCTACTTATGGGCATACTGCGATTTAGTTTAGAGTTTTTAAATTGATAGCCCATTTTTTGTTATTTTCACTTTTGTCAAAGCCATAAATGCTATGATGACAAACTACTTAAGAGATCTCTTAAGAAAAATCTGTAGAGTGAATTCCTAGGAGGAGAACAGTTGGCAGAACGATAAGTGCATTTAGTTTTAATAGCTATTGACAAATTGGCCTTCAAAACAGTTCCAGAAAATGTTGACCAAAGGCACATCTGAAAGTACCTTTACCACAGGCTTCCTGACCATGAGTACTAACAAACCTCGAAAAATTATCTTCTCCAATTAGTTTGCTGAAAAAGGGACCAGGATTTTATTTATATTGATTTAATTATGAGGCGGAACATCTTTTCAGATACTTACTGGCCATTGGCATTTCTTGTCATAAAAACATTATTTTGTGATTAATTTTTTCCTACTGACTTGTTGCTACTGTCTCTTATTGATTATATTATTAAACTAAAGATAGTAGCTCATTCTCTCATAGGTGCTTCATGCCCCTCCCCAACTTTTTACTTCCATTTTACTTTATGTATGGCATGTTCTTCATTCAGAAGAATCTGGTTTTGCTTTGGTTGTTATTTTAGGCTGTCAAAATTATAAGTTGTTTCCTTTCCAGTTTCTGGACTTGTGATCAGGCTTAGAAAAGTTTTACTCACTCCAGGATTTAAAAAATGTAAACTTGACAGGTGTTGCTTTCATGTGACTGAGTGTCTGGGTATTTGGCAGCTTTATCGAAGTAGTGTTCATATGCTATGAAATTCACTCATTTGAGTAAGTGTACAGTTCAATACCACTATCCAATATGGGGACATTATTATCACCAGTGAAAGATGTCTTGTGTTCATTGGCAATCAGTCCCCATTCCCATCCTTAATGTCTGAATAGATTTATCTTTTCTGGATATTTCTTACTGATAGAATCACACAACAAGGAATACTAACAAACCTAAAAAAATTATATTTACCAGTTAGGTAAATTGGTCTTCTGAGTCAGGTTTCATCTACCTAGTATAATGTTTTGGGGATTCATCTATATGCTAGCATGTTTTAAGTCTTGCAATCCATGAATATATATGTCTTTATGTTAATTTACATTTTTAAAAATTTTTCTCAGCAATATTTTGTAGTTCTTCTCAGTGTACAAGTTTTGCACTTCTTTTGTTAAATTTAATCCTAAGTATATTTTATTTTTTTTGATACTGTGAATGGAAATATTTTATTTTGTTTTCAGATTTGCATTGCTATTATATAGAAATGTAGTTTTTAAAATGTGTTGTGACCCTTCTGTTAACCATTTAAATGCTCTAGTAGATAAAGATGGTTTTATATTGGAAAGTACACTGAACTAGCAGTCACAATAATATATATGTCATTTGCTTTAAAATGTATGGATTTACGTTTAGATACTTCTAACAAGTTTTCAATGTCTATGAATGTTTGGCAGGTTATGCAAAACTTTGTAGGGTAGAGAACATTCATGCTGGGTTTGGTAGGATATCTAGTGTCCTTGGTTCTGGCATACCAAATTCTAGTAGCCTCCTCTCACTAATCATTGTGGAAACTGCAGAAGACCCTATAATTAAAAAAATATATATTCCATAGAATATATTACCATGCTTTGCTGTGAATCACTCTTTAGAGCTTACCATATAATGTCTAAGCCTATGTGTTCCCAGAGAGGGAGTATGTCTTATTCTTTCCAGTGCCTAGCACAGTACATGGCATGCAAGCATTCAGTATGTCTACTAAATTACTGTATTATGAGTGAAACCTTGGAGATTTCCAACAATAAATTTACCATATAGTTGAGATGGGTTAAAGGGCTCATGGACTTCATTTTACAGGTTGAAGAAGTGAAGACTAAGGGGTTTAAATGACAGAACTACTTTTTTTTAATTGAAAGAGAATCTCAGTTTGACTTAAAATATCTTTGAATTGGTAGAGATCATGGACATCATTTAGTTTAATTAGCTAATTAGAAAACACCACTTCTATAGCATCACTCACATGGTAATCTATGTAGCTTGAAACCTCCATTGATGGTTAATATACTTAATAGACATGATTACTTGAGAATGTAGGCCTTTGTTTTGTTGGGAAGCTATAAATATTTAAATAGTGAATTTAAATATGCCTACTTTTATCTAATCATATTTAGTCATACGTTTGCCCTCTAGAAGAGTATAATTTGCTTCCAATATTGAAATAATAGCTTGTTACATATGCAAATACAGCTATAATGTTTCCCTTTGGCATTCTCTTCTTCAGGCATGAAAAAACATATATTTTAACTTTCTTAGTTTAGTTTTAATTTTAATCCCTAATCAGTCAGGTCACCTTCTTCTGAACTTTAATACCTCAATAGCTTTCTTAAAATGTGGTGCTCAGAATTAAATATGATATTTTAAATGTGTTTCTAGTGGAACTCATGTAGTCCATTTTCAAAGCAATAATCACATTTTTGCAGATGTTTAGTTATCTGATTATATTTCCTTGCAAGTCTAGGAACTCCTTGGTGAAAAATGCTTTATCTTATTACCTCTACATGATGAATTGATTTAAAATCATTGAAATGTGTTAACATCTTTATATAGTACCAGATCATGATTATATATTTAGCTATGATATTAGATTATTGAAGATAATCTGCCTCTTTAATAAGGCAGTATAAAATTATCCCCACCATATCCTTATCATATTGATTGTATATACCTTTATGATATAACTGGGTACAGAATAATCTGATTCTGCATGTAAATAATATTGTTCTGTTAAGCATTCCAAAAGTAAGAGGCATGAGTAGAGAAGGTAAGTTTTCCTAGAACACTCAATACTTGCAAACCTAAGATAGTTTTTTGATCATCGTTTTCTCTTTTCTGAACATTCCTTTAAAAACTATGCATTGAAGTTCTCCATAACATTTGGTTTTTCAGGGGAAAAAAATATTATAGCATCAGTACATTGAACAGATACCAACTTTTTAGATATGTCAAATTTTGTCCATGTTTTATTCATTGCAATTCATTGCTTTCATTCATTGTCAGTTCTAAGACCTCCTCCTTTGAGCCTAGATACTTGTGGCAAACTTCTTGTGAGTATCTGCTATACTTGTACCTGCTGGTCTTTGGAACAATAAGAAACTTTCCTGTTTGTGTCCTTTGCTCAAATGGTGTTTACTGAAACGGATCTCTCTTATTTTTAAGGTATCCCTATTTTTTCCTTAAGAAACTGCCCTTTTTTGTACTTCCTACATCCAACAATGACGCTTCCTCCAGAACTTAGCATTTTGTTATTTTGGGGGGTTTTGGCATATTTTCTTTCCACTGCCTTCTTTCTACTCAGTTTTTCACATCTCTCTCCGAGAGTATCAGTCAAGTAATCTGACAGAGGTAAAATTATCCTCTTTAGTGGTTCTCATGATTGGGGGAAAGCTACTATATTTGTGTGCAGGGACAAATTAGGGGATCCTAATATACCTATGAAGCCCAAGACAGTACCAACCCAATCAAGAACTATTTTGTAACAAGCTGATAATTTCATTTAACTCTTCACATGACTTTGGGAAGCTCAGTTTTTTAAGCCAATGGGGTAATGACACCTTCTTTCCTAGGAGTTTTGAGTGTTAACAAACATAAGGTGAAGAGGAATTCTTTTTCATTAATGAGGAAATGCAAAACAGTACAATCACTTTGGAAGACGGTGTGGTATGTAGTTACTTATAAAACTAAGCATATTCTTGCTATATGATCCAGCAATTGCATTCCTTGGTATTTATCCAAAGAAGTTGAGAACTTATGTCCACACAAAAACCTGCACACAAATGTTTATAGTAACTTTATTCACAGTTGCCAAACTTGGAAGCAACCAAGATGCCCTGCAGCCTGTGAATGGGTAAACTTTGTTATATCCAGACAATAGAATTTTATTCAACCCTAAAAAGAAATGAGCTATCAAACCATGAAAACACGTGGAAGAAATTTATGCACATATTACTGCGTGAAAGAAGCCAATCTAAAAAGGCTACGTATGATTCTAACTATATGACATTCTGGAAAAGGAAAAACTATGGAAACAATAAAAAGATCAGTGGTTATCAGGAGTTGGAGTAGGGGAGGGATACATATATGGAGCACAGAAAAATTTGGGGGCAGTGAAAATATTCTGTATGATACTACAGTGATGGATATGTATCCAAACTAATAGAATGTACAACACCAAGAGTGAACAGTAAGGTAAACTATGGAAGTAGGGTGATTGTGATGTAGCAATGTAGATTCATCAGTTGTACTACTCTGGTGGAGGATGTTGACAATAGGGGAGACTATGCATGTGTGTGGGTAGGGGTTGTATAAGAAATCCCTGTACCTTCCACTCAATTTTGCTCTGTATCTAAAACTGCTCTAAAAAAGTCTTAATTGAAAGAAAAAACACAATGAGACATCACTTCACATCTGCTAAAATGACTATAATTAACAGATCATTAAAAGTTCTGTGAGGCTGTAGAGAAATTAGAACCCTCATATATTGATGCTTGGGATTATTAAATGGTGGGATTATAAAATGGTGCACTCTGGCAGTTCTTCCAAGTTAAATATACAGTTGCTGTATGATTTACCTATTCAACTTCTACATACCTAAGAGAAATAAAAACTTATGAAAACTTGTACATGAATGTTCATAGCGCCTAATAGCCAAAGGTAGAAACAACCCAAATATCCATCAATTAGTGAATGGATACTTGTGTATGAATAAAAAAAAATATGTTATATCCAGACAGCAGAAATGTGTTCAGCATAAAAAGGAACGAATTACTGATAGACGTTAGAAACACAGATGCACCTTGAAAACTTTAAGCTACTTAAAGAAGTCAGTGACAAAAGACTGCATAGTGAATGATTCCGTTTATATGAAAGGTTAAAATAAGAGAATCTAGAGATTAAAAGTATATTAATATTGTCTAGGGCTGGAGGGATGGAAAGTAATGGGGAGTGACTGCTCATGGAAACAGGGTTTCCTTTGGGGATGATGAGAATGTAAAATGTGGTAACGGTGGCACAATTCTGTAAATATACTAAAATTCACTGAACTGTACACTTTAAATGAGTGGATTATATAACATATGCATTATATTCACAGTAAAGCTATTTTTATTTATTTATTTATTTATTTATTTAATTTATTTATTTTTGGCTGTGTTGGGTCTTCCGTTTCTGTGCGAGGGCTTTCTCTAGTTGCGGCAAGTGGGGGCCACTCTTCATCGCGGTGCGCGGGCCTCTCATTATCGCGGCCTCTCTTGTTGCGGAGCACAGGCTCCAGACGTGCAGGCTCAGTAGTTGTGGCTCACGGGCTTAGTTGCTCCGCAGCATGTGGGATCTTCCCAGACCAGGGCTCGAACCCGTGTTCCCTGCATTGGCAGGCAGATTCTCAACCACTGCGCCACCAGGGAAGCCCTATTTTTTAAATTTTAAAAATAAAGAAAAACAAGGTCTGTCGAAATATTTTGTAGTTGATAAATAATACATAAATGCATCATTATTTTTCCTTGCTGAAAGTAACTTTGGTGCTCGTGAAAATTTACTTTTTGAATACTATAAATAGTCCACATTTAGTCTTCTATTATATCATTTCCTTGTCATATTTTTTACTCCTCTTCTTGCTACTATTAATCCTACAGGGGAACAGGAAATTAATTTGGTTCTCTTTAATTTATCCAAGTCCATTACCCATAAAAGTCATTTTAATAAATCACAGAACCAAATATTTTGTTATTTTTGATTGTGTTGAGAGTTTATTTTTTGACAAAAATAACTTAAAAAAAATAGTTCCAATATTAGAAATCACTATCAGTTGTAAAAAATTAACTAAATTTGAGTTGCAAATTTCAAACTCTGAATGGTAGCTTAAGGTATTCAGATTTTAACTAAATTAAATTCCTATAAATTTAATAGGCAAAAAGTGCCTAGGGGATAACCATAAAGATTGTCATCATACTTACTTAGAATCTTTCCCAGTGATCTAGAAGAGAGGATAAGCATCCTAGAAATTAACTATAAATTTGATAATAAATAAATGTATTAAACACACCAGTAGAGACAGAAAAAAAATAATACCAAGGGTCAACATAAGCTAAATATAAAAATATATAATTATAAAAAAAAATAAAAATAAAATAAAAAAATAAAAAAATAAAAATAAAAAAATATATATAATTATAAAAGTTAAATCAAATTGTATACTCATTTCTATAAACACCTTAGGAAATGTATGTCTGTCACTTCTTAGCTTTTGAAAGAAGGTTCACTTATGCTTTTTTGCAAATATACTGGATTTAGAAGATGATGATCATAAGCCTTAGGTACTCTCAACTTTGACTTCTGATTGTAGCAGATGAGAAAATTTATGAATGAAGTCCTATTTGTTTTCACTTGGAATAGGTTTCTTTGGATAAGCCACTATTTTCAAATCAGAGTAGTTCCACAGCAATCAGAAATTCTTTTCTATCTTCTGTCCCTTTTCCTCTGTGGGTCATATGGGTTCTATGAGTAGGCAGGGACATTCTTTTTTGGTTTGGTTTGTATTTTCTTGTCTGTCAGTAAATGCATGAATCCCTGTTATATTCTCTTCCTGAGAGAAGTAAGACCAATCATGAAAGAAAGGGAAAATGTGTAAATGGACCCAGTAAATAAGAACATGTGGCAAAGTGCAAGGTAAAAGAGCAAGTGAAATTTATTGGGTTATGCATTACATCTATTTTAATGCAAGGGAAATAGAGAGACACTTTCAATAGTTCCTGAGACAATGCTTTGATTATATGAACTTTATTCTTTCTTATTAATATCAGTATAATTTATAGGAGTTGAAGTCAGCATGAATTAAAATTAGAGTGTTGAGGGTGAGTCCCTGATGTTCAGGAAAGAATGATTCATCTGAGTGTTAAAATTCATGTGACAAAAAAGATCATCACACTTTTCCATAGATATTCAAGTTACTAATCATAAATAAGGTTGTCCTTTATTAACGCCCATTCATCCAACTTGTTATTAGTGTTAACAACTGGCTGTAATTGAGAAAAATGGAACTCTAGCATTATAGAATGTAGAATGGCAAAGGTTTTTGCTTTTTATTTTTATTTTTTTTGACTAAGCTCTGACATTGGCTCATTTTTAGAATGGCAAAGTTCACAAGAATGAGAACAAATAGAGAGTGAAATGATCTTTTGAAAGAAATGGTAGCTGTGTCATCCCAGAGGCAATTAAATCTGATGAACAAATCACCAAAATGTACACGGTACACTGGGGATCAATCTAATCTTAGCAGGGGATTCAACAGCATGCGTTAGATGACAATAATTTGATTATTTTCTTTAAATATATAGTTGGCTCTTAAATTTATCCCCAGGTCTGTGTTAGATATTGATACTTTACAAAAATTTAGTTATCAACTGAGATTGTTAAGATAGTAGGAAGTATGAATATGTGAATTTAATCTTGTTTTCCTTCAAATCAATTCTTCTGTTTATCCATATTTGATTGGAGTTGTCTTTTTCAAACATTTCTGAGTTATATTTATTTGTATACACTATTATTTGCAAAGACAATGTGATTTACACTTAGGTGAAAATATTTAATTTAAAAAACAAAATTATTTAAATATAACTTTAAAAATACTATATATTTCATAAGTAGGCCTATCTTGGAAAAATAATAATAAATTTTAAAAATAATTGTGGTTTTATGCTCTGTTTTGTATTGTTTTTCATGTTGTTCAAGAGATTTGTATTTTTATCCCTATGAGTGAATCTCTGAGGGTGCTCCTGAAGCTTCAAAGCCCAAATACAGTTTTCATCAAAGACTGAAATCCAAACCTGAATGAAAAATTTCATCTTGTCAATTTCTCACATGATTTGTATTTAGTTTACCAAGGAGGTTTTAAGTGGCACATGAAATCATTGAAACAATAATTTCTGAAAAAATGCAATATGCATTATTTGTTCTGTCCTCAATAAGTGACTTTATTTACTACAATGTTTGGGAAGCCACGTTTCCTTACAGTTTTCTCAGTCTCTGATATCTTGGGAACAAATATAAAGCCAACCTCATAAAAATCAGGAAACTTATGTTTATATATTCAAGGAGCTTTGGAACTAGAAACTCATTTTAGCCATGATATTGACCAATATTAAGTAAAGTGGAAAGTTTTTTCTTAGATTCTATTCAAGTGAGTTTAATTACAATCTCACAAATGGACCTTGGATGAAGTATCATTTCAAATAAGATTCTTATTAGGCTACAACAACAGAAATAGGAATATAATGTGACCCACTGTCTAGTTTTAAATTTTCTAGCAGCCACACTGAAAAAGTAACAAAAAATGGAATTATTTTAAAAATTTAAACCAATATGTCCAAAATAGTACCATTCAATATGTAATCAATATTAAAAACTCTTGATGAAATAATTTTTATATCAAGTCTTTGGAATCTATTGAACAGCAGAGGATTAGAGTTTTAAAAAATATTTGTGTTTATTCTTTTTTTTTTGCTTGTTTTGATTTTTCTTCCAGTTTTATTGAGATATAATTGACATACAGCACTGTATGAGTTTAAGGTGTACAGCATAATGATTTGACTTACATATATCATGAAATGATTGTCACAATAAGTTTAGTGAGCATCCTTCATCTCATATAAGATACAAAAGAAAAAGAAAAAAGGTTTTTCCCTTGTGATGAGAACTCAGGGTTTACTCTCTTAACAACTCATATATAAAATACAGCTGCATTTAATTATATTAAGGTTGTTGTATGTTACACCCATAGTATTTCTTTATCTTATAACTTATCTTGTACCTTTTGACTACTTTCTTCAAAAATATATCCAAAAATACATAAGCAGAGCTCTTTTCACTATGTCCCTCATGCTGTTTATAAATTGGTCACATGACTCTGTTTTCTTTGTTAAGACAAAAAAAGTGTAGAAACCATTCATGTAAGAGCAGAAAAAAATTAAAGCTCATTTCTCACTGCTGTTTCTTAACCATTTTCTTTCTTCCTTGGCATGTTTCATACATGTTATACTTCCTTCCCTGAGAAACTTTCTGGGAAATACAATGTAAACTCTCTCTTTTCCTTCGATAAAAGATTAGAATGCTTTAAAAGGCAAATAATTTAACTTTTTAGTAATTATGGTTTCCTAATAAGGTAATTATTTTCCATGGTGATACTCTAGGGAATGGAGGCAAGGAGCTTGCCTTCCTAACAAAGACTATCAGAACCACGTTGGGATTTTTGAAAGTGCATATTACCGTGTGCTCCTAATATTTTAAGAACCACTTGAGGGGCAGAAGTTGTTTAGAAGTAGGCCTCATTACATTGGGACTTAGTTTGGGGCTCTATCATTAAGAAAGCATGGTAAGAAGAAGGAATTTAGATACAAATAAAACTTTCTTTGCATTTTTTTGATGGGATGGAAATACATAGTACATAGAAAATCTTATGAACACTTATTTTGTTCCTCTCTAACTATCTATCTACCCAAATCCCGTCTTCCCCCAAAGATCCTCCCTCCCCAGACTTGGAAACATCAAGAGCTGGGCTTACATAGGAGTTCACAAACCCATGATTTCTTTTCTTTTCCTTTTCTTTTTTTCCTTTTACATCCTCCTGCTCAATCTTGGTAGATCCCGGATAAGAGATGACCAATAGCTCATGTCTCCCATTCTCACCTTCTCTTTCATTTCTTCAACGTCACTTTCAGTTCTAAGCTTCCCCTCTCTTCTTCTTAAGCTGAAAATGTAATTCACTTCCGCCTGGAGTCATTTCCTAGGTGGAGGGGGTCTTTCTTCAAAACTTAGGTCTAGAAAATGGGTGATTTCTGACGAATGGATACTTTACAATGACATTTAATTCTCTCCTCTTACAGTGCATGAAGTCATTACCCTGCCCATTATATTCTCTGAAACATTTAAGAGAATAAGGTCTTAATGACTAAAGCGCTCTCCCTTATGGACCACACTATTACACTGGGGGCATGGTAGGCACTCCTGTCTTAAACTTATCCTGGCTCTGAGCTCTCCTCACCAAATTCAGGGATCTCCTTCCTTCCACTTGCATGACTATTTTCACTGCAGAGCTGAGTCAAGGGAAGGTGCCATAGCAGCACCACTCTGATCAATCAGTTCTGAATGTCTTAGATGGGTACACTGTTAGCTGACTTTGTTCCTGATGGTAAATTAACCATTTTTTCCTTCGCCCAAACCATACCCAGCAACAGCAAGAATTGTTCACTGCATAATTTATGTTAACACTATTCAAGTTCAGCTGATGTAATTTCTGGTTTCCCAACTGTGCCCTACAACCCTGGTGGCAGGTTGTGATGGTTTTATTTAATGAAAATTCAAAGGCAGAGGTCTTTTCACTGTTTCACTAATACTCTTTATAAGTTGGTCACATGACTCTCAGTTTTTTGTTGTTGTTAAGACAAGAAAACGTATAGAAACCATTCATTTAAGGGAGAAAAAATTTCTAAATCAAAGCTCACATCTCACTGCCATTATTTAAACATTTTCTCTTCTCTCTTTACTGCCATAAACACAACATACTCCCTTCCCTGAGAAGCCTTCTGGGAAATACACTGTAAGCTTTCTCTTTTCCTGGTTTTTCTCATAAGAAACACCCACTGGAGAGCTTATCTTTTCCATCCCTTCTCCTTCCACTTTTGGCCACAAAGTGGTGGTGATGGGGCAAAACCTGTGGGAACTCAGTCATTTTGCTCTCACTTTTATATACTATACCCAAAGCCAGAGGAGTTGATTTGAGAAGCTTCCAGACTCCTTAATGAAGACTCCTTACACCCCTATTAAAAAAGGACCTCAATGAGTTTGAAGTCCTTCTACATCTTTGGAGGTGTGTTCCTGTTATGGTTTCAATTGTGTCTTCCCAAAATTCATGTGTTTAAGTCCTAATCCCCAGTACCTCAGAAGGTGACCTTATTTGGAAAAAGAGTAGTTGAAGATGTAATTAGCTCACTTAAGATTAGGTCATACAGGAGTAGGATATTTGCTTCAGATGTTAATTATTTTTTAAAGAAATGAAATGTTACAGATACAAATAAAGCCTTGTCACCATTGATTCTTTTCTCTTTTCCTCTTGAAAAGTAACCATAATCTTAAAGTCACTGTGTACCGTTTAGTTTTATTTTTTAAATTAATGTAACAATCATCAAATCAATATATATATATATATTTTAATTTTATTTATTTATTTATTTATTTTTGACTGTGTTGAGTCTTCGTTTCCGTGCGAGGGCTTTCTGTAGTTGCGGCAAGCGGGGGCCACTCTTCATCGCGGTGCGCGGACCTTTCACTTTCACGGCCTCTCCCATTGCGGAGCACAGGCTCCAGACGCGCAGGCTCAGTAATTGTGGCTCACGGGCCTAGTTGCTCCGCGGCATGTGGGATCCTCCCAAACCAGGGCCCGAACCCGTGTACCCTGCATTGGCAGGCAGACTCTCAACCACTGCGCCACCAGGGAAGCCCCCAAATCAATATTTATTGTTTTACCGTGTACCAGAAATTGTCCCAAGTATTTTACATCATGATGTCAATTCATTAAACTAGCAACTGTGGTATTCTCACCTTACCTATGAGGGAACAATTGTCTTAAGGAATAAGCAGCCATCTGAAGTCACACAGCCAGTAAGAGGTGTGTGACTGGAATTTGAACAGTCTGGCATGTTGGCTCCAGAGATCATATGTTTAAATGTTCCCTTACATAGTCTGGGCACATAGTACATAGTATGTACCTGTAAACCAATTATGGTACTATCTTAAGTTTTAGATGCTTATATAAATGGTAACATCCTGCAAGCATTCTCATCAACCTGCTTTTCACTTAACATTAATTTGGAGATTTATCCATATTTATACAAATAGCTCTATATTAGCTATTTCTTAACATGGCCATCAATGTTTCTGAGTGTTGTAGATTTCTACACCCTGGAAAAATGTCCCATGTGATTCAGATTGGGTGAGTAAAGTGAAAATATGAAAAAAGAGATCTTGTAGGACATCAGATTCATTCTCAGACAGAACAATAGGAAGGTGGTACACATAAAATATGAGGATGTGGACATTATTCTATTAAAACTGACCAAATCTACATACACATCTCTTGGAAAGTCTTTGCATATTCTCAGATACATGAAAAATATATTGAAGAACACTGCTATAGATGATCAGTAAGGTTCAGTATGGTCCAGCAAAGTTGCTGACAATAATCTATATATAAAACTTCAATCAGATGCATAAAGTTATTTACAGTAATGGCTTGTTATGAAGAATATTGTATGTAGTACTCTTGAATTTGGATTTAATTATCTGGTCAATGAATAAGCAAACTCAATTTATTGTTTCTGTTTTCTTTTCTTCCATTCATTTTGGTTCATTATTTATCAATCACATTGTGTGGTGTATATTTAGAAATATATGCAAAATCATATTTTATATAGAGGATGCTTTTGGAGAGAAAAGAAACCAGACAAAACAGAACCACTTAGAAGATTAGTATAGTCACTCAGGCAAAGAAAGATTAGACATATACATATGGACAGTGGGGTTTGAAACTGGAAGATTTGAAAAATGTTTAAAAATAAAAATCAATAAGGGAGAGTGACAAGTTGTTTATGGTGAGAGTGCAGGAAGGAGTCATTAATAACTCTTAACCTTGCTAAAGAAATGTATCTGTGAGTCAGAGTTAATAATGCTTTAATGATGAATTGTGGGAGTTTCAAAGAGAGAGAGATTAGTGGAAGATTCATTATAATGAAATTGACTTTTAAGATGGATAAGTATATTTTTCGTACTTATGAATATTGTTGATCCTATTTTCCTTATCAACAGGAATCATGTATTATTTCTTATGACAAATGGTATCCATTGTATAGAGCTTAGAAACTATGGAAAAATACAGGGAAGGAAACAAAAAATACCAGTATGCCTTAGAGATAACCTGCGATGCATGTGTATGGCTGTATAAGACATTAAAATCATACTGTGAACATATTATTTTAATGTTTAATATTATAAACAATATTATTTTAATTATAAACAAGTATTATTTAATGTTATAAACAATAATAGTTATATTTTATTATTATAAACATATTATTTTAATATGGTTGATAACCCAATTATTTGCCAATCTTCAATTACTGCACATATACAGAATTGAAATTTTGATTTGGTTTTACAAATGGTGCCAAAATGAAGAGTAAACAGCATTTTATACACACACACACACACACACACACACACACACAAAACGAGTTATAGTAGAATCAGAGAAAAAGCATAAGAAAGGCACAGAGAAATAATAAATATTTAAAGCATGTTAAACACTATAATAATTCCCCTTGAGCACAGAGATTTTGAAAGCTAAGAGAAGTTAAGACTGGAAAGAAAAGCTGACATACTATCATGATGACAGATGATGGAATTTGTTCCTCACTTGGTTATAAATATGAAACCAATGTAGTTGCTAAAATATAACTGGGTAAAATGAGCATTTACCTTGGAGGATTATATAAAGTGAATGAGTGGATAAAGGCTGAAAAAAATGAGGCCAGTTAGAACACTGAATAATCAAGGAAATAGGCATGAGAGCTTGAACTAGAATGTTATTTTTAAAGGAAAAGAGAAAGAACTGGAAGTGACTAGCATCAGTGAGAGAAAATGATAATGGTTGGATAGATATAAGCAAGAAAGGAATGTGAGGAATCAATGTTTCAAGCCTGGGAAACTTGGTGAATTTTGCTAAGTTTCTGGAGAAGAATCATATTTAATGGGATAAGATGAAGTGTTCAGTTTGGGTTGCAATTTTCTGCTGCCTATGAGCAACCAATAGATATACCCTAAAGCTGAAGGACATGTGAGACATGAGCACAGAAGCATCATTAAAGATAGAAATAGAGACTCATTTAAAAGGAGGGAATGATAAAATTTTTTTTAAAATGGGGAAATAGAAGATTTTAAATTGTTAGGAGTATAGAGAAAAGAGAATATGATCTATGCTAAAACTTAATACATTAAATGTAGGGCATGAGTAAAGAGAGTTAATCATGGTATAAGGAATACTCACAGAGATAAATGCCTTAAATCATTCTTATATTTTAAGACAAATTGGTTGGTCAACTGTCACAAATACTGTGAGGAAGTTTTGGAGGAGGAAGGACAGTTGGCCGTTATATTCATGGTATATTTTACATTTAGCAAGACTTTCTTGATCAAATCATATGGAGGTGACAGTGAATCAGTGAAGGACTGACACTCAGGTGATCCTCATGAGATTCTTTATCAGAGACACAAGCATATACCAAACTTAGATCCATTTGGGGAATGGTTACTCCACCTGAAGTAGTTAGGGTATTTCCATTTCAACCCCTTAATTAGTGTTCCATGTTTTGGAGTTTTCTAGAAGAAAACCAAATATAAAAACCAATTGTAAATGTTAAGATGCTTTTCAAATGGGCATCTGAAAATAAAATGTAGTTTTGAAAGACTGTCAAATCAATGCTTTGCACTGTAAGCTCTGCGCTGTTACTTTATTTCAAGTTAAAAATTATTCTTAAAAAATTCTAAATACCAAGTTTAATAGAATTACTCTAATTATTTGAAAGATTTAGGTTTTATTTATAATACTTTAATATTATATTTAATTTAAATTTTTGAAGTACATATTAATCATTTAAATGAGGAAAGTACTGAAGAACACATTAATTTAAAAAAATATTCCAACTTACTACTAACTTGTAATTCGTTATTAGCTCTAAGTCTCCATTATTAACTTATGAGTTTGAATGCTGTGAAATCAATGTCACTAACATGGAAGATATTTAGGCTGAATTAGGTTGAATTAGGTTAAATTTTTCTAGATCATAGCTCTAGATGAAAATACAGTAGATTAAAATATAGTGTTAGTAATTAGGAAACTATATTATTTAACAGATAGGGTCACAATATAATATTAAATGTACCTTTACAGTGCAACCACTCTAGAAATGGTTTGGCAGATTCTTATAAAGTGAAACAGACACTTACTATGACACCCAGCAATCTAATTTTTAGATATTTAACCAAGAAATGAAACTTTACGTTCAAACAAAAATCTTTCTGCAAATTTCAGAGTCGCTTGATTCATTATCATCAAAACCTGGAAAAGTCCTTCAATGGGTAAATAAATAAACTGTGATAAATCCATGCAATGAAATACTTATTCAGCAATGAAAAGGAACAAACTGCTGAAACATGCAACAGCATGAATGAATCTCCAGTACATTATGCTAAGTGAAAAGGCCAGATTCAAAAGGCTACAGCCAACTTGGTTCCAATTATATGACACTCTTGAAAATGAAAAAAACTGTAGGAAGAGAAAATATATAAAAACAGATGAGTGATTATTAGGAGTTAGAGGTGGGTGTAGGTGTTGAAACACAAAGAGGCAGAGTGTAATATTTTGGAGAGGTAGAACAGTTGTGTATCTTAACGGTGGTGATGCTACACTTCTGAATACATTTTTCAAAACTCAGAAAACTGTACATCAAAAGGAATGTTTTACTGTATGTAAATTAGACTTAAAAAACAATTTTTCTCTTAAATTAGCCCATCAATTGCTAAAATTTTTCTTTAAGAAAAAAATACTACACTTAAAATATCTACACTGGTGTCTGACTTACTTCATCCAGTATGACAATCTCAAGGTCCATCCATATCATTGCAAATGGCATTATTTCATTCTTTTTTTATGGCTGAGTAATATTCCATTGTATATATGTACCACATCTTCTTTATCCATTCATCCATCAATGGACATTTAGGTTGCTTCCATGTCCTGGCTATTGTAAATAGTGCTGCAATGAACATTGGGGTACATGTGTCTTTCTGAGTGAAGTAAGTCAGACAGAGAAAGACAAATATATGATATCGCTTATATGTAGAATCTAAAAAAAATGGTACAAATGAATTTATTTACAAAACAGAAATAGTGTCACAGATGTAGAAAACAAACTTATGGTTACCAAGGGAGAAGGGAGGGGAGAGATAAATTGGGATTTGGGATTGACATATACACACTACTATATATAAAATAGATAACTGATAAGAACCTACTGTATAGCACAGGGAACACTACTCAATACTATGTAATGACCTATATGGAAAAGAATCTAAAAAAGAGTGGATATATGTATATGTATAACTGATTGACTTTGCTGTACAGCAGAAACTAACACAACATTGTAAATCAACTATACTCCAATAAAAATTAATTTAAAAAATGATGACTTAAAAAAAATATCTACATGATGTATCATAAGGTATATGTTTAAATGCCTGTATTTTAACAAGCTCGATTTAATGTTAGCAGATATGTAAAGATTTTAATACTAGTAAATACAAATTTGTGGTCATTATATCAAAGGTAGTAACTATTGTTTAAGAAACCATGATGTGACACAGCAGGAAGTAGAATATTTACAGTTAGAAGGAAATGAATTTACATCCCAGTTCTGACGCATAGTTGCTATATGTCATCAAAAGAACTACGCTGCCTTTCTGGGACTCAGTTTTCTTGGAAATGGGGTTAAAATACTCACATGCTTTATTTATTATAATAATTAAATGAGATAATGCTATCCAAGACCCTCAATAAATTTTTTTGCTAAAAATCATTTCCTCCCTTTTCTTGAAAATTATTTTCTGAAGAGATTTTTAAATCCCATGGGATCATAATTTATTGGCAATTTTTACATATGTTTTTCAAAGAAGTCCTGGAAATATGGGCTAACATATAATATTTATGCCAAAAAGTCACTTGCAGCACACAGTTTGCTCAAATATAATTTAAGTTTCAGTAATAGAAACTTAAATATACTCTTTAAATGACTATATACAATCATAAACAGAGATTTCTAATCTCAAAAAACTATTTTTCTGAAACTACATTTTTTAATTTTCAGTTCTTTATTAAAAGGAAAGGACCACTAAATTTGATTAAAGGTCTGCATTATTATCGTAAATGGAAATATATATTTTCTACAGGAAAATACAATTATTTTATGTAATACAGCACTGCATTTAGGGAGTGTGAAATGTTTCAAAGGAGGAGAGAAATGGTAGGAGATAAAGTCGAGGAGCTATAAGAAAGAAAGGCTCAGAACATGGTGGACATTGGTGGCCGTTTTAAGTCATTTGTCTTTATCTCTTTGAAACACTGGAAGCCAGTGTATTACAGACATTTCAACAAATGAAAGACACTGTTTATTTATTTATTATCACACCAGCTGCCTTGTTACAAGTAGATTGTGGGGGAAGAAGGACAAGAATCAGAAAGGCCAATTAGGAGACTGTTATAATAATTCAGGTGAGAGAAGGCGGTGCCTTGACCAGGAAGGCGTACAAGATTAACCAATTACTGAGGGGAAATTACATGGACTCCATAGGGAAAAGTTTTGTAGTACTTGATATGGGAGAAAATGTAAGGGAAATGAAGAGAATAGAGAAATATAAGGGATAGAGAGATAGGAGTTATAAAAATACTAAATGTTTGCCCGTAGATAAGTAACAAAAAGGAAAAATAAGACAAGGGATACTAAGACATTTTATGCTATAAAGGAGAACTAAAAATATGCAGAATGAGTTTCACAGCGAATGTCACTACAGGGAATCTGCCTACCATAAATAAAACTGATGGAGTCTCTTGTCCAGAGACATGGCTCCAATCAGGTCCAGCTGTCAGAGTGGCGTGACTCCCAACAGTGTTGCCAGATTCATGGGCCATTAGGACCAACCCAAAATGGCTTTGAGGGTTATTCTGAGAATATAGAAAGTTGCCAGAAAACAGTAGCGAAGTATGATTTGCCCTGAAGATTTCCAGAGTGAGTTTTGCAAAAACTTTTGAATCGCTGTGAAAATATACTGAACAATGTTCTGTTCTGTTTCTGGTTTGAACCCCTTGAGACCTATAGGAATCGCTAACAAGCTCTTAGCTGTCTCCATTGCCATATCATTTTTAGAAAGACCAATTTGTTGCATCCCTGGGCAATGTACTCTATGCAAATAACTCTATTTTATGTTTCTTTTCTAATTTGTCTCAGCAGAGCCTGAACTACAGAAGTTCTTTGGCCTCCATCTGATAGAAATAGGAAAGTCAAGACGCTCTGTTTCACATTCAGTTTTATGAAGTTTTCTAGTGAAAAGTTAAGGCCATTTACAGCTGTTATACTGTACAACTATTGCAGCTATTTATGGTTAATCTAGAGATTTTAAACAAGTGGGCTATTTGATATTTGTAATATATTATAATTGTATGTAATGTTTATCTCCATCATTCCTATAACCTTTCAATTTCTGTTTTAAACTCTTGGATGAAAGGTAAAACACAATCTCAAATTAATGATTTTTCTAAAAATTAACGATAATGGAGGTATTCTATGTCAGAATATACAGAAATTTTAAGGAAGTGACCAGACAAAATTTTATTGCCATAAAACTTTTTTGCAAAAAAATTAAAAATGTAAATGAATGAAATTCCCAGCTCAAAAAAGATGGAAAGAGAAAAGTAAGTGAAACAAAAGAAAGAAGAAAACAGTAAAGAATGAAGACAAAAGCAAAAATCAAAATAGAGACTGGGAAACAGCTAATATATAATTACTAACTGAAAATGATGTTTTTTGGTAAAATTCACATAAAAAGGCCAATCACTAGATAACTTAAGGGAAAAAAGAAAGCATAAATAATAAAAATAAGAAAGGACAGAGGAGAATTAGTCATTAAAATGGAATACATTTTTTTAAAAAATCTTAAGGTCTCTCTGCATATAATTGAAAAATGAAATGGTAATTTCCTAGAGAAATATGATTTGCCAAAATTCACCCTAGTATAGATCAAAAGCCTAAATAGGATAATTTCCATATAACAATAGAGAAATTTATCAAGAAACTTTCTTAAGAGAAATCGTCCAGCTCAGATGACTTCAAAGGAAATATCAAAATAGCAGAGGTTAGATCATCCCAAAAGTTTGCTTTTCAAACTTTTCCAGCTCATAGAAAATAAAGAAAAACTTTTAATACTTTTTGTGAAGTAAATATAGCAGTTATACCTAAACCTGATAAAGACAGTTAAAAATGAAAATTACATACAAATATCACTTACTAGTATTGATTCAAAAGTCATACAGTTATTAGCAAACAGAATGCAATACCTCATTAAGAAACTGATATGCCATGACCAAGTGGAATTTATTCTAGGATTACAATGTTGATACAACATTAGGAAGTCCATCAATATAAATCACCATATGCGTCAGATCGTCAAGACCAACCCCTGGTTGGATGATTTGCTAGGAGTATCCCCAGAACTCAACATGTAGTCATATTCATGGTTATGATTTATTACAGTGAGAAGATAGAAAGCAAAACCAGCAAAGGGAAAAGACAAATGGGGCAAACTTCAGATGAAACCAGGTGCAAGTTTCCAAGTGTCCTTTCCTAGTAGAGTCACACAAGCTATCCTTAATTCCCTCAGCAACAAATCTTGACAATACATGTGAAATATCTACCAGAGAAGCTCATTGCGACCTAATGTCCAGGATTTCTGTGAGGGCTGGTTGCACGGGCACCCTCTGCCAGGAATGTATCAAAACTCCAAACACCTAGAAGGAAAGAAGGGAGTTCAGTGCAAACCACATTGTTTGTGCAAACAGTTTAGGCACAGTGAGCCACTCTTAGTCATTAGTGTGACTCAAATATATGAAAAGTTTTTCAACTTCACTTCTAATAAGGGAAAAGTATATAAATAAATTGTGATAATATTTTTCACTTAGAAGACTGGCAAACTTTAGATAGATTATATGGATGGATAGATGATGAGAGAGAGAGAGAGAGAGAGAGATTACAGTTTACTCTGTGGTGGGGCTGTGTAGAAAAAGACACTCCCATAAATTGCTGAGGGATGCCAATTTGCACAAGCCTAAGGGAGAGAATCAGGTAATAGCCAACAAATCTACATGTTACCTTTTGACCCAGTAACCTCACTTCCACAAATTTAACCAGAAAATATACCCTTATTACGTTGCAGCATTATTTGTAATTTAAAAGCTGCGGGAAATTAGATCAATGTCCAAACATAGGCAATTCGTTTTATTAGTGATATATGTGTGTAGACATATGGTGTACTGCGCAGCTGTAAAAATGATAAGAAACATCTTTTTTGAGCTAATATAGCATATTTATATGTGACATATTTTAAGCAGAAAATGTATCAGAAAAGATCTAGAAAATGTTTTGTTAAAAAAATAAAGGGAGGGGTAAGAAAATAGTTGTGTCTCCTCACTAAAAAGAAAAATAGGAGTACTAAACCAGAGTTCCAGAGGATTGGTTACCTCTAGGGAGATGAATGGGAACATAGTGGAAAGAATAGAAGGAATGAAAGGAGGTCATGTTGTGTCAGTTCTATGTGTGTACATTATGGTATGGGTCTGATTATTCGAACTATGCCGACACTTTAGGTGGGGAGGGTGGAGAGAGAGAGGGGAATAAAAATAGTGAACAATTCTGGTAAAGGTACCATAAAATGGAATTCAAACAGAAACAGATGGATCAAACTGAATTTACATCAGTGACTTAACCACCCTCACCCTGAAGTGGGAGAAAGAACTAACCCAAGTAAACCTTGAGCACTGTATTTGGAATTTGTGCCCTCAAGTTAAACACAAACAACATTTTCAGCAAGTACTAAACTATAGTTAGTAGGATTTTTTGGTAGAATTCGTTTCAATAATTCTGAAACGTTTTTGTGCATTCTAAGATTGAGCAAGCAGTTAAATATATTGCAAATGATGGAGTCATTTTTCTTACTGTTATGATTCTGTCCTAATTCATTCTCTCTCTCTTTCAATCTCTTCTGTCTCCCTCTCTTTCTCTGTGTGTGTCTCTCTCTCTTCCTTCTTCCATACCATCTTTTTCTTTTTATTATATTTGAACTTTGAGAAACTTTTTTCTTTGTCTTATATGATTTTATTGGTTAGTTTTATTGTATTGCATATTTTATTATTTCTGTGGAATATTATCTCTATTTGCCTTTGCAAGTCTTGTCTTCTATGACAAAATTATGTTTTTAAAATTAAGAAATTGACATTTTTAAGCTCTATAAACAAGGTTATTTTCTATTTATTCTATTAGTTTTATCGACGCAGCAATTACATGTTCTTCTGGCTTTTTTTTTTAAATACAACTTTATTGGAGTATACTTGCTTCACAATGCTGTTAGTTTCTGCTGCACAACAAAGTGAATCAGACATATGTATACATATATCCCCATATCCCCTCCCTCTTGAGCCTCTCTCCCACCTCCCTATCCCACCCCTCTAGGTCGTCACAAAGCACTGAGCAAGATGAATAGACAACCCTCAGAATGGGAGAAAATATTTGTGAATGGCTTTCTTTTAAACTATTCTGACCCCTTAAGCAACTAGCGAAAGCATGTAAGATTGCTTAACACACAAGAAAGTCAGTATATGAGTGTTCATTTAGCAGGGGTAGATTGATTGGCAGAGGGAAAAAGATACACAGTGAAAAACAGGAGATTTGCCACAATACCTTTGACAGGTTGGGGGCATCTCTTATAAAGAGTACTGAGGGGGCCTCCATTCTCAAGGTTAAGCAGAGATGGATGTTCCTTACCCCAACACTGCAAACCTTCTTATGTATTGGTGGAGTCAATGAAATAAATTGATTATTCCAGTACTGTGTGCAAGTAGGTAATGATAGACTGTCTCCTAACTTATTGATCTGGCAAGTCACGGGACATGAAGTCTTCAGCGTGGGCTCCATTATAGAGTCAAAATTGTTTCCAAGTCACTGAGTTTGCAACCAGTTTCACCCCCACTTTCTCAAAACATTACAAATAATAGCATCCCATGCTGCAAACTTTTCTCAAAGACTTGAGAACTGAGTTCTACATGGTCTCTTCTGCATATTCTCACAGTCAGCAGTGATGATTCAAATATCGAGTTCCATTTAGCAGTAATCGGGAAGTAAGAAGATCAACAGCATGCAAATAAACAAAAACCCTTTGCCATCTGAAAATTCATTAATTCACTCTTTAACTCAGAAATGTATTTTATGTGTTTACTTTGAGCAAGGAAGTGTTTTGCAATCTAGGGATAGAGCAAGAAAATACTTAGGAAATACATCTGCCCTCTTGAAGCTTAGTTTGTTAGTAGGGGAAAATAGACCATTAAAAATAATTAAAATATATAATATTTTGACTAATGATAAGTGTTATGGAGAAAAAGCAGAGAAAAGGTTATGAAATACAGGGTGGAAGGGATATGTGGTCAGGGAAAGCTTCACTAGGAAGTGACAATTGAGAAAAGACTTGAAGGAGAGGAGGGGGTGAGTATGCAGACCCTGAGAAGGAGCAGTCTTTTAATGAACACCTGGGTCAAGGAAGAAAGTAAACTTGAAATGAGCAAAATTCTAGAAATTAAAGAAAGAATGAAGTTTCTTACATAATCCATGGAATGTAAGTGAATCTAAGTTTATTTTTTCTTATTAAAAAAAGAGACAAACAAATTAAGCTTAATAATATTAAATATAAGACTAGGAGGATGCAATGAGTTAAGCTAAATAGTAAACTTAATGGAACTTTAAAAAAAGGCTTAAAGCCAAATTAAAGTAGTGTTATCTATAGATAAATAAAATAGACAAATAACTAGTAAGTGAGTAAAGAAAAAGTAATTAAACCAAAATAGGCTGAGAGGAGAAAGAATATGTAATCACAACAGAACAAAGACTAAAAGAATCATAGTTAACACTTGGAAATTTAGAGAAAATGGATAAAGTTCAATAAATGACTAAAGTTGATGCAAAAAGATGTAGAACACCTAGACATACAATAATAACCATATTCCCTATAAAGGAAACTTCTGAAAATATCCATTAGTAAATAATGTACCAGGCCCATGTGATTTGGGGGAAGTTTTAATTAAGTTTCATAGAACAGAAATATTCAGTGCTATAGAAATGTTTATAGCTCACAAAAAATTATCAAGCCATTATTAGAGTAACATCACAGCTTGACAAACATCATACCTAAAATGTACAGAGAAGTTTTAGTTATAAATTTAAATACAAAGAATGATTAAAGTAATAGCAAACTGAAGTCAATAATGTTTAGATAAAATAATTCACCATGATCAACTAAGGTTTATTCCAAAAATGCACATTTTTTTTTATTCCAGTGACCTAATTTATACAAACTAATCAGATATGTTATAAACACAAAGTTAAGTGCATGAAAAAAATTTGATGAATTTGAACAAATATTTCAAATAAAAATTTAAGTAAAATTGGACTATAAGAAAAATGCCCAAATATGGTAAAAATCTTTACCAAAATTTGATTGCACACATCATAATAAAAGTAAAACACTCGTCATGAATATCAAAACCAGGAATAACATAATTGTGACTCTTTTCCATACAATATTTTTAGCATATTCTAAATGTTCTAGCCAGGTCATTAAGAATAGAAAATGGAATTAGCAACATAGAAACCATATAAGAAGAGAAATTATGAAGACCAAATCTTTAAAGAACTAGAGTAGCTAGATGCAGATTAAATATTTTCAGATAACACACATTTCTCTGTGTCCCCAACCACCATGTTGGCTACTCTAGGGATACTTATATCTCTCCAGGGGATATCTTATAGACGTCAGCAGTATGAATTAAATACACAAGATTAACGGAAGGAAGAAGAAATCTCTGGAAGTCATGAAGCAGGTTATAGGACTAGGATAATGCTACACCTAAAAGCAGGAGTAGTCTTTTATTTTATGTGAAAACATTTCAGGATATGGTTTCAATATAGCTACTCCTACATTGAACGCTAAATCTAAAAAAAAAAAAAAATTTAAATATTTAGATTATTAAAGATGCAACTTTTGTCTCAATTTTCTGCATCTTTCAAACCAGAATTTTTAAGATAAATCTGAATTTCCCATGTCTGTAAAGATATTTACTCCTTTAGTTGTAAATAAAATTTCATAACTTAAAAAAAATCTTCTTCCTAAAAATGTAAAAGAAAATATAAAACAATTCAACCACATTGATTCCGTTTCATTTTGGCATACCAGAATCTACATATAAACCCAGTTTTTTTATCATAGTGTTCATAGTATTCTGATATTTTCAATTTACCTACACTAAAGCACTTTTATTTTTCTATATGTTCCTGTTAATTATGTTTAATGTATGCATAATATCTCATATAGTATTGGTGTATGATGATTTAACACTTTGTTAGATTATTTCTAATGTTTAAATTTTATTTAGTATTTACTATAGAGTGACATCTTTGTGATAGTATATTTTTTATTTCTATTGATTATTTCTTCAAAAGTGGAAAAAAGAATAATGATAATTTATTGAATTATTAATATTACATGAATAAGTTAATAACTGTATCAATTAGAAGGAACATCTTATGAATCTTGCTGCATAATTGCATTTTGTTTTACAAAAATGCTGTACAGGTTGTAAATCCTTCTTGTAAGGAATATGTATACTAATTTCACTGCACTATTTCTTAAATTAGAGACTTTTAAAAATTTTAACTTTTTAGTCAGAATAAAATAATATCTCAAGATTGTGTTAATTTGCATTTTATTATTAGTGTTGACGAGCATCTATACTCTTTACTTTCATATTCTTTGGGATTGAGAGTTACTTTTTAGTTGTTTATAATTATAGGTAGGAGAATTAAATATCTAATTGCATTCATCTAAAATCAGTTGCATTTTTCCCAGACAAATGAATTATTAAAGCAAAGACCATTCAAGGCAAAAATGATCTGTAATACTACTTTTAAATGCATTTAATTTAGTTCCTTGTGCATTTGTTGAGTTTTTACTTCTTAGTGTTAGAGCATAAAAATGTTTCTTATCAAAGGGATGTATGTCTCCTTGGAATTAGATTCTTTAAAGAATATGACACTTTAATGAGAATGACATATGAGCCCTTACAAGCCTGATTTTTAGCAGATCAAGTTAAATTAAATAATAGAGACAAGTACCGTATGGTAAGCTCCCTAGGAGAAATTACAGTACACTGCTGCTTTTATTATAATGATTTCTCATGCTCATTCTTATGTGAAAGAAATGGACATGAAGAATCATTATGAGTAAAGAAAAAAGCATGTTAGAGAGCTTTACTAGACTTAACTAAACCTATCCTCTTTCATTTATCTAATTTAAGCATTTGTGAAGGGCTAATGTGGCTAGAATATATATTAAAATCATATGCAATATAAAATTCCTCTTGGTCTTATACCTCTGGTGTTTCCAGCTCATTACCTCCAGGATTGTTTTATAAAATATTATAGAAACCTGCTTTAAAAATACGGAAGACCTTTGTCTGGCTTTCAGTAACATTACCTGTCTCAATTGATATGAATCTCTTTCCCAGCCTTTCTTCTACCAGACTGTGGACTCAAAACACTCCAAACCTCCTGTCATTCTCTGAATAGGTTATGCCTCAAGTCTATGCATTTTTCAGATTCCTCTTCTTAGAATGTCCTTTCCCATCTGTATTTGTTTTCTGTTGTTACTCTGACCAACAACCACAAACTCGGTGACTTAAAACAATACAAATTATTATCTTACAGTTCCAGAAAGGTACCCAGAAATGCAATCATAAGCAGAGAGGCATTCTACAAGTTGAGAGAATGGAAGAAGTCACTAGCATCTTCAGCAGGGCTGGGTACCACTGGCATTTCCCGAGACTGCGACCTCAGAATGGCCCTTTCTTTTTTCAACCCCTTCCCAAAGGAATACTCTTCTCTTCATCCCACACCTTGGACATGAACTTCTTGCCTGAGGACTGAAAAGACTAATTAGATTAGCTATGGAAAACCAAGAACTATCAAATTTTTCTCAAAATACCAGTCTATTATTTCAAAGGAGTTAATTTCAAAAGGAAAATCAGTCGAGCTTGAAGAAACAATGTACATGGATCCTACTGGTAAAACTAGAACTTGGGAAACTTTGAAACACATAACTGGGAAGGATAGTCAGCTGATGGTGTGGTAGTTATCCCAGTGCTGCAAAGAACTCTTTATTATGAATGTATCGTTCCAGTGAAACAGTTCTGACCACCAATGGGGAGCTACAGCCTAGAATTCCCCACAGGTCTCACAGTCAGTAATGAAAGCCCAGAAGCAGCTGCTCTTTGGGAGCTTGAGGAAGAAACTGGCAATGAAGGTGACGTTACTGAATGTTCTTTAGCGGTAAGTATGGATCCAAGTTTGTCAACAGTACCACATACATTGTGGCAATAACTGTTAATGGAGATGATGCTGAAAATGTAAAACCTAAGCCAAAGCCAGAGGATAGAGAATTTGTGGAAGTAATTTTTTGCTAAAGAATGATCTCTTGAAGAGATTTGATACTAAAGTGACTGAAGAACATCTGACGGTGGATGTCAGAGTCTTTTCCTATGGTCTCGCGCTGAAGCATGCAAACATGAAGCTGTTTGAAGTTCCCTTCCTGAAATTTTAGGTGCAAAGATCAGTGGCCATGTTTTTGTAAATGAGACCACCGAGGCCTCCTTTACTAAGACTTTGTATTCAGCTTAGTTTAATGTCGATTTGAAATTAACTTTTCCATACAATATAAGCAACACAGAATGCAAAAAAAGAAAAAAAATCCTCAAGTGCAGTGGTAGCTGAAACAATGACAGAACATAAATATTAGTCTCTGAGAAGAAACCAAAATGATGAGATCATATTCGAGAAATTATTTGTTGAATCTGGCTCAATGCTAAGCTAGCACTGAGAACACAGCAGGAATGGGAAGGATGTTGGATGCTAGGAGACAAGGAGGTATATGCTTCTGAAGTGAAAAGGAAGCCAATGGGAATGACAGACACCTGAGTCATTCTAGGATTTTTGCATAAAATAAAGTTGATGAAGGACAGGAACAGGGCTATACCTTCAGCTTGGGTGTAGGAAAGATACCCAGAAACCCAGTCATAAGCAGCGAGACATTCTACAGGATGGGAGAGTGGAAGAAGTCACTGGTATCTTCTGGAGTTATACAAGAGTAAACACATATTCCAAACATTGTCTTATGTATGGATGCTCTCAAAGCAGTGATTGTCCTTGCTATAAGCAATGATCTAAGAAAACATTTACCTATAACAGGAAGCCTTGTAGACAATTTAGACTTTTGAGAAAGACACCCTAATTCATAGAGCACTACTTTTGAATGACATCTGGGATTGCCTCTTAGACTTGAAACCTTTTTCTATTAATGTGTTTATCCAACACAGTATACAAACTTATCAGCCTTAGATAATTATTGACCATCAGACTCCATTTTTGAACAATTAAATCTCACCTTCCAGGTGCATTTGAACTTTATGTAGTTAATGATTCCTAAAATTGACTGTAAAGCAGGACCAATTTCCTACTGTTTTGAGTTCCTAATGTCAGATTCAGGTTCCTGCAGGGAGATTGAAATCAGTCAGATTCAAATCAGTCAGGATTTCCTAGGCAACAATCTGAAAATAGTTGAAAAAGGAGGGCCTTTTAAATATTCTTCCTCATGTCAAAACAGGTGCTTTACCACATGTAGTGCCAACACCAGTTTGCACCTAAGACTGCTTACCCGTGTTCATTTTCCCTGCCCCAACATTTACAACTCCAGTAGGCCTCTTATTTTTTCCGAGGAAGAAGCAGAAGTAGCCTAGGGATGATTTCACTTTCTGTGGACACTGGGCCAGGATAATGAACAACATAGAAAGAACTCCGTAGAATCAAGTGTTTTACTGTTTGCAGGGTAAACAGGGTTCAATTAAAATTTAATTGAAGTAGATGTTTTGTCTAGCCAAGCTCAAATGGACTTCTGGATCAGAAGCAAAATAAAGAATTTCTAGACTCCAGTCTCCCCTCACACACATTTGAAGTATCACTCCCATATAAAATAAATATTTTGTGTTCTAATTCACCTATTTAAGTCTGTGGCCTATTAATAGAGACTTCTGAGTAATATAAAGAGACAAATGATTTTACTTGGGTAAGCAGATTATATAAAACAATACTAACTATATGAAATACACTTGAAATAAATTGCCCCTTTTGATATGATTTGAGTACAGCACTAAAAGTATACAGGATCAGACATATCAAGAGTAGCTTTGCATATAAACTAAGCAGTTACTACTTAATAAATTAAGCATATTCTAATTGCAAAATTCATAACATTACATCATGTTTTTAAGTATGTGGCTGTCCTTTACTGTGACATTTACTTTGAAGGTAGTATTTCACTGAATCTATGATTCACCACTATTTTATATGCCACTAAGAGCAAGACATTATGATTTTTAATATGACACAATTATTTCTTTTTTCCCTCCTCTTCAATTTTTTGCAATAGTTTGGGAAGGATAGGTATTAACTCTTCTTTATGTGCTTGGTACAATTCCCCTGTGAAGCCATCCAATCCTTGACTTCTGTTTGTTGGTAGCTTTTCGATTTATTGATTGGATTTCAATACTAATAATTGGTCTGTTCAGATTATATATTTCATCCTGATTCAGTCTTGGAAAATAGTATATTTCTAGGAATTTATCAAGTTCTTCTAAGGCTGTCCAATTTGTTTGCATATACGTGTTCATAGTATTCTCTTATTGTGTTTCTGTGATGTCAGTTGTAATTTCTCCTCTTTCATTTCTTATTTTGTTTATTTGGGTCCACTCTCTTATTTTTCTTAATGAACCTGGCTAAAAGCATATAAATTTAGTTTATATTTTCAAAAAATCAGCCCTTGGTTTCACTGATTTTTTTTCCTATTGTTTTTCTGGTCTCTATGTTATTTGTCTCCTCTCTAATCTTTATTATTTCCTTCCTTCTGCTGACTTTGGGCTTTTTATTCTTTTTCTAATTCCTTTAGATGGTAGGCTAGGTTGTTTATTTGAGATTTTTCTTGCTTCCTGAGGTAGATCTGTATCACTATAAACTTCCTTCATAGAACTGCCTTTGCTGCCTTCCATAGATTTTGGAGAGTTGTGTTTTTATTTTCATTTGTCACAAGGTATTTTCTGATTTCTTTGTTAACCCATTGATTTTTTAGTAGCTTGTTTTATAGTCTCTATGTGTTTATATTTTTTCCATTTTTCTTCCTGTAATTGATTTCTGCACTGTTGTGGTCGGTAAAGATGCTTGATATAATTTCCATCCTCTTAAATTTATTGAGACTTGTTTTGTGATCTAGCATGTGATCTATCCTGGAAAATGTTCCATGGGCACTTGAAAAAGGAAAAGAATGTGTATTCTGCTATAGCAGGGGTCCCCGACCCCCGGGCCATGGATCAGTACCAGTCCATGGCCTGTTAAGAACCAGGGCGCACAGCAGGAGGTGAGCAGTGGGCAAGCAAGCAAAGCTTCATCTGCCACTCGCATCACTCCCATTGCTTGCATTACCACCTGACCATCTCCCCCCACCCCCCCATCCATGGAAAAAATTGTCTTCCACGAAAACGGTCCCTGTTGCCAAAAAGTTTGGGGACAGCTGTGCTATAGGATGGAATGTCCTATAGATACCTATTAAGTCCAGCTGCTCAAATGTGTCATTTAAGGCCACTCTTTCCTTACTGATTTTCTGTCTGGATGATCTGTTCATTGATGTAAGTGGGGTGTAAAATTTCCCTACTATGTTTGTATTATTATCAATTTTTCCCTTTATGTCTGTTAATATTTGCTTTATATATTTAAGTGCTCCTATATTAGGTACATATATGTTTACAAACATTATATCCCCTTCTTGTATTAATCCCTTTATCATTATATAATGCCCTTCTTTGTCCTTTATAATAGACTTTGTTTTAAAGTCTACTTTATCTGATATGAGTATTCCTACTCCAGCTTTCTTTCTGTTTCCATTTGTGTGGAATATCTTTTTCCATCCTTCACTTTTAGTCTGTGTGTCTTTAGCTGTGAAGTTATTCTACTGTAGGCAGCATATAGATAGGTCTTTTTTTTAATCCAATCAGCCACTCTGTGTCTTTTGATTAGAGCATTATTCCATTGATATTTAATGTGATTATGATAACTATGTAACTATTGTCTTCTGGTTGTCTTTACAGTTCTTCTCTGTTATTTTCTCTTCTTTTAGTCTTTTCCCTTGTGATTTGATGATTTTCTTTAGTTTTATGTTTGTATTCCTTTCTCTCTAATTTTTGTGTATCTATTGTAGGTTTTTGATTTGTGGTAGCCATGAAGTTCATATATGTTGACCTATAACTATATCTACTTGTTTAAAACCGATAGTCATTTAAGTTCAAACACATTCTACAAGCTCTACATTTTTTTACTTTTCCCTCATATTTTGTGTTTGTGATGTCATATTTTACATCTTCATGTCTATCACTTAACTATTTATTTTAGTTATAGTTGATCTTACAATCTTTGTCTTTCAACCTTTATATGAGATTATTTAAATGGTTAATTCACAGCCTTTACTATATATTTGCCTTTACCAGTAGGATTTTTCCTTCCTATAATTTCCTATTTCTTGTTGTAGCCTTTTCTCTTTCATTTAAAGAAGACCCTATAACACTTCTTGTAAGTATAGTTTAGTATTGATGAACTCTTAGTTGTTGCTTGTCTAAGAAGCTCTCTACTTCAATTCTGAATGATAACCTTCCAGGGTAGAGTATCCTAGGCCGTATGTTTTTTCCTTTCACCACGTTAAATATATCATTCCACTCCCTTCTGGCCTGAAAAGTTTCTGCTGAAAAATCAGCTCATAGCCTTATTGGGGTTCCCTTGTATGAGACTTCTTTGATGCATTTAGAATCCTCTCTTTAACTTATGCCATTTTAAATTATAATATGTCTTGGTGTGGCTCTCTTGTTTCAAATTCTCTGTGCTTCCTGTACCTGAATATCTGTTTCCTTCATGTTTAGGAATTTTTCAGCTATAATTTCATCAAATACATTTTCTACTTCTTTCTCTCTTTCTTCTCCTTCTGGGACCCCTGTAATGCAAATGTTAGTATGCTTGATGTTGTCCCAGAGGTCCCTTAAACTATTCTCATTTTTTAAAATTTGTTTTTCCTTTTGCTGTTTTGACTGAGTGATTTTTGCTTTTTGAGCTCTTTCTAAGAAATCTTTGCCTTAGCCAAGGTCAAATTTTTTTCTATATTTTCTTAGAAAAGATGTATAGTTTTATGTTCAAACTTCGGTTTAGAATCCATTTTGTGTTTTTTGTGTGTGTGATGTGAGGAATTTGCCATATATCGCTTTTTTTAATATGTTGTCAAGATGTTCCAGCAGAATTTCTGGAAAAGGCAGTATTTTCTCCATGCAATTTATTTCACAAATTCTCTGAAAATCATGGACAGTATATGTAAGGGTATCTTTGTGGGCTGTAATTTCTCTTCCATTGATTGTTGTGCTCTTCCTTTTGTCAATATCCCATTATCTTGTTTATGGTAGCTTCTGGCAAGCGTTGAAATTAAATAATGAGAATCCTCTAAATGTTTTCTTCTATTTCAAAATTACATTGACAAATTTAGTTCTTCTCCCTTTCCATATAAAATTTAGAATCAATTTGCATTGTACAAAGAAAAAAAAAAGCCTCTGGGATTTTGATTGGGACTGAGTGAAATTGATGAATTCATTTGGGGAAAATTGGCATTTTTGTTGAGAATTTTATCCACAGGAAGGATGTATCTCTTCATTTATGTAGGTTTTTCTTTGATTCTTTTCATCAGTGGTTTATACATTTTTTCATACTGATATTACACATATTTTGTTAAATGTATGTCTAAGTATTCCATGTTTTGTGGTGCCATATTTCTTTATTTTTCTTTTAATATCAGTAGGAGCTGTAGAAGTCCTCTCTACCTTTTAATTCCTGATATTGCAATTTGTGCCTTCTCTCTGTTTTCCTTAATCAGTTTAATGTTTCTAATCTTCTCAAAGAACTAAGTTTGGGTTTCATTGATTTTATCTATGATATTTGTTTTTGTTTGTTTGTTTTCTTATTTGATTGATTTTTAACTCTGATCTTCTGCTAGGTCATAGTATATGTGTGAGAGTGTGTAACTGAGTCAATCTAGTCAAGAGCTTTTGTTTCATTGTCCTGTAGTTATTTTTCAGTGAACAAGTGTCCTCAAATATTTCTAGCATGACATTGTGCTTATTTTGGAAGCTGGAATACTGGAGGATTTATCTCAAAGTTCATGCTCCTAACCCAGATTTTGCTATTACCAATTTAAACATTGTTAAATAAAATATAATAGATATAGGAAGGTTAACATTAAAATTGTTGATTTTAATGGTAATACTGAACCTATAGGTAAAATCATGTGGATATAAAATAAAATGTTTCTTTTTCAGTGAAACCAGGCATCAACTTTTTCCATTAACATGACTATTTTTTTATTGAAGTATAGTTGATTTACATTGTTGTGTTAGTTTCTGGTGCATAGCAAGGTGAATAAGTTATACATATATATTATATATATATACATACTCTTTTTCATATTCTTTTCCATTATGGTTTATTACAGGATATTGAATATAGTTCCCTGTGCTACACAGTAGGACCTTGTTGTTTATCTATTTTATATATAGTAGCTTGTATCTTCTAATTCCAAACTCCTAATTTATCCCTCCCCTACCCTCTTTCCCCTTTGGTAACCATAAGTTTGTTTTCTATGTCTGTGAGTCTGTTTCTGTTTCGTATATAAGTTCCTTTGTGTCATATTTTAGATTCCACATATAAGTGACATCATATGGTATTTGTCTTTCTCTTTCTGACTTACTTCACGTAGTGTGATAACCTCTAGGTTCATCCATGTCGCAAATGGCATTATTTCATTCTTTTTTATGGCAGAGTAGTGTTCCATTGTATGTATATACCACATCTTCTTTATCCATTCATCTGTCTGTGGACATTTAGGATGCTTCCATATCTTGGCTATTGTAAAATAGTGCTGTTTTGAACATTGGAGTACATGTATCTTTTCAAATTATAGTTTTCTTTAGATATATGCCCATGAGTGGGATTGCTGGATCATATGGTAACTCTGTTTTTAGTTTTTTAAGGCACCTTCATACTGTTCTCCATAGTGGCTGCACCAATTATATTCCCCCCAACAGTATAGGAAGGTTTCCTTTACTCCACACCCTCTCCAGCATTTGTTACTTGTAGACATTTTAATAATGGCCACTCTAACCAGTGTGAAGTGGTACCTCATTGTAGTTTTGATTTGCATTTCTCTAATAATTAGCAATGTTGAGCATCTTTTCATGTGCCTATTGGCCATCTGTATAACATGACTTTAAAGTATCACTTTTTCTTAATAAGACTATCAAGATTGCATAGATGGCGCAGCCAGAATAAAGATAAAGGTTTTCACATCTCATTTGTTTAATTTGTATAATATTTGTGAAGTAGATATTAAAATTTTGTATCAAGCACATTCATCTATATACAAAGGCCATACTTTGTGTACATGTGCATGCATACACACACTCACACAAACATCTATACATATATCAAGGCTATATAGTAGAGGTTTACTTTAGTGCACAGGTTTGATTTGTAATCATCATATTGACACGATGACCAAATATTACAGTCTCTGCTTACATTATAATACCCATGAAATTTCAATCACATTGAGATTTTACAACTTGAAGTAATTTGAGGAACAAATAGAGCTAAAAATAAATAGGTATTAGGGTTTTAGTTGTTTACATCAATACCAAAGCATGGGGCCAAAATATCTAACAATTTTTTCTGACATTAAGAAGTAATCATTTTTCAGTAAGCAACCATGATGCAAGTATGACACTAGTGAATGCAGAGTTGGAAGAGAATAAAATTGAATAGAATGAGACTTAGTTTGTGGTGCTGCTCTGAGAAAGTTTCAGTCAGGCTATGGGGAACCCCAGAGAAAGGAATGCCCATTAAAGGAGTTCTGTTTGGGTAGGAATGTCCCAGATATAGTACTTAACTCTTACTCATTATTTGGAAAGTCTGGGGAGGACATAACTCAATATGAGTGCTGTGGTGGTTACCAAAGCTACAACAGCAGTAGGATCTCTGCCAGCTACACAACTCAGGGCAGATTTTTTTGATAGGAGACCTGAGGAGCATACCTCCATTTTTGCCATTAAAAATAACAAGGAAGTACTAGAAAATTAACGATTGAATAGACTAAGAAAAACAAAAAATATATAAAAATATAAATATGTATATGGTTGTTGAATTATTGGTGATGTAAGCCAGAAAAAATAGGCTTAACCTTACTACATTAATGCTACTTTATTAAAGTGATTCATAAGCCAAAGCCTTATTCAGAATTTAAAATGTGTTCATTGAGTTATGTGTAAGTTTATCTATTACACAGCTAGGAGATAGAATTTTCAATCTTTTTATAGAATTTAAAATGCAATTTTTAATGTTTCCAGGGATTTATAATCTGTTCAAAGCTAAATATTATGAACACTTTGGGAATAATTGTATTCTGTTACCAGATATATGGAAGTATCATATTTTTTAAAATGGTAATGCAAAAGAAAAATGTTAAGAGATATTTCATTTTCACTAGTGAACAAACTTTAAATCTTAGATACCATAGGTGATACAAATTTTCTAAGAAAAGACTGAGGTTTACTGTGTTTATGATGTAGAAATCATAAACAATTTCTAATGGTGTTGAAAATTTTAAATATAATGTTAACAAGGTGAACTATTTTATAAATCAGCAGAATAACATTTAGGAAAAGTTCTTTTAATCTCTGGATACTATGCAAAGGTTTGAGAGAAAAAAAGATGAAAAACTACTGTGGCTCTACTGTAACACAGTAGCTCTCTTGGAAATTATTCAAAGCAAATATTCAGGGAAAACACAGTGATGTATATGTAAGAATGAAAAACAGGATGTTTTTTATTAAAGAAAAATAAAATTCATAGAAATAATTAAATTATAGTAAAGTTTTACCCTGGGATATTTCGCATTTTAACAATTTAACATTTCAATAACAATAAACTATATTTAAGAATTAGGAGAATTCTTGTAATACGTGAATACTAATTGCTTTCAATTTTGTTGCATAATTTGTTTCAGGCACTAAACAAAATTGTTGTTTTGATGATGTGCTGTTTGGTAATGTTAGGAGATACAACAATGTATGGCTGCCTACTTTACTGCTCCCAAAACATGCAGATATTTAAAACAGCCTCCTCAAATGGTTCTGGCTTGTGGGACAAATAAACTCTCACTTGCCATCCCTGTGTTCTTCAAAAATTTCTTGTGGTGCTTTTTCTCCAATTTCTTTAACCCAGGCAGAAGAATATCTACTTCGGGTGGCCTTTGTGGGCTCTTTCCATAGCCCCTGGACATTGAGTGTTATATTTCCTGGCTCTTATGCTGAGTTCTCCTTACCCTCCCCTCACCACCACCATGACCCTATTGAACAGGGCATGTGATGGCTGACCCCACAGGGATTGCTCTCTTGTGTCCACAGGAAGCTTTCATCCACCCCTTGCCCTGACAAACCTATTGCAACAGAGCAACAGCCTTCACTCTCTGGCTTTACTTCAAAAGCAAGTGGTCAGCCCTTCCTTTGTCCTTTAGAAGTACCCTGTTTTCTGTCTGCTTTGATTTTCACAGTAATGAGTCAGGCTTCTAACTTTGGTGTATTCCAAGGACAAGGAACACTTTTCAAGCTCTTTGAGTGACTCCCTGCTCCTTTGATAAGTTTCACCTGGTTTAGAATTTGAGAACTTACCTTCTTCTCTCATAGAAAGCGGTGTAGGGACTCTAATTCGGATGACAACCCTCTCCAAATAAAATTATTTACCAATTACTCTGCTTTAACTTTACCTGACTCCTTAAATCTCTGATATTACCTTGGGGTCCATGAGGCATGGAAGAGGCTCTGGAAAACTTTGTTGTTTTTCATAAGGTTGAGATGTTCAACTCGCACTCATCTTGGTATTATAACATGTATACTATTGAAAATTTAATGAAAACTGAGGAAGAAGTATTATATTCTAATATTATTTCATTTTTCAGTAAGTGCCAATCATGGAATAAACATAATATCTGGGATTCATAGAAGAGGAACAATATAATTTTCCTGGAGGTAGATCATGGGTTTTAATAGCATGAAGAACTTTCAGAAAAATGCTTCTTTGTGATCTTTAAATCATATATATTTGGAGGTTATTGATGTATGTACTAATTAACTGAGTGCTCCCATGTTTTGACTTTCACACCTATTGGTACCTGCGTACTGAATGAATTTTAAAACATCATGATTGACTTCCAAAACTTAAGCCGCATTGACTATAACCATACTTTCTGGTTTTATGATGTATTCAATTAACTCAAAAAACAATTTAGCCACAGAGATTATGGTATTATGTACACAGTAATTTTATTTACTGCTTAAAAATGGTTGCCCTAATCAAGAATTCACAGTCCAGATTAATTTACTCAGAAAGACCTCAGTTATTCTTATGTTAATCCACACCAGTAACTTTACTACAATTAAATTTTCATTGGTGATATTAATAACTTGTTAGCTAATGAAAATCAGAAATTGTCTTTCTGAAGAAGTTAGTAAATTCAATATATGTTAACTGGCTTACATATTTTAGAGACACCCTCACCTTCCCCCAGCATTAATGGGCCTAAAAATCTGGTCAGCCTTGTATATGTCTGATATATTCCGGCATCAATCTCCAGGCTTGATTGTTAAAGGATATGCTACAAAGAGTTTTGGTTTCCAAAACCTGCCCCTGAAATATAGTCCATTTGCCTTAGCTAATCTTTCAAGAAAAGTGTTTTAAAAACACCCAAAGCCAAGATTCCCTAAACCCACAGAATAGGTTGCTTGAGGTTTGGTTTCTACTTGCTAGTAAATATCTGTGTGATGGAATTAGGTCAAAGAGGCCATTTGACTAACACCTTTCAAGTTTTTAGAGACTATCTTGCTATCACCTATTTCCAACTATTGGAGACCTATATGTAGTCTAGTTCAAAGCAGCAGTGGGAGGGAAAGATGAAGGAGTTGTGGGAGGGGGAGTGTCTGGAAAGGCTCACAGATGAGATGGTATTTTAACTAAGTACTAAAAATGAGTAAGACTTTGCCAGTTGACTGGGACATATAAGAAAAAATATTTAGTATGTCAAATGTTTCTATGTAGAATTGTTCAGGGAATGTGCTTTATTCAGGAAAGAAAACTATGGCTGAAATTTAAGGATTTTAAGATAAAAGTACATGCAGGGGCTGGGTTATAAAAAGGTCTATATGGTATACTTCAGTGTTTTTAAAACTTTTTGCTACTTGTGGAAAATACATTTTTTTGTTATATGACCTCTTATACACACACACACACACACACACACTGAAACAAAAATGTTACAAAATAATACTTACATTTTACTCGTTTCTATGTACTCTAATATTTACTTTTTTCTGACATATTCTATTCCATTTTATTTTATTGAAATGTTGGTATTGAAACCAGTGGATTTATTTCTTGACACACCAATGGAACATAACCCACAGTTTAACAAACATTGCCCTAGAGAACTTAACCAACGTCATAGGTGCCCAACTAGTGCAGGCAGGAGGGGTAACCCAGCAGCTGGTGAGCAGCGCATGAGCTGAGTCATGGCGGTCTGCACTTGTCCTTGCCCAGAAGCGCACTGCACGACACTCGCACATGCCAAAGGGAGAGCAATATTAAATAGCAAATACGAAAATCTGTGACAGGCTGAGAGACTGTGGAAGAAAGGAAATTCTGGTACCTTTAAGAGCACTTTTTTCCTGCTTTTTGAACAAAAAGTACCACATTTGCAATTTTCATTTGGTCCCCAAATTGTTTCCCTTTGTACAAAAAGCACTGTCCAATAGAAATATTGTGCAAGCCATGTATGTAATTTAAAATTTTCTACTAGAAACACTTAAAAATATAAAAAAGAACATGTAAACGTATTTTAATGTTTATTTAACACAATATATCCAAAATATTAGCAAATCAAGTAATAATTAAAATATAAAATATTAATGGAATATTTTAGCTTTGTATTCCCTCCAAGTGTTTTAGATGTGGTATATGTTATACTTACAGATCATCTTAGTTTGAACTAGCCACATTTAGAGTGGTCAACTATCACATGGAATTTGTCATCACCATATTGGTCAGTGTGGCTCTAAAAGTGGGGAATACTGGAAAGTTTCATGCTAGTGTTTATGAGGTCCAATTTGACTTTTAGGAAGATCTCACTCTCTTAGTAACGCAGAGAATGAAGTAGATTGTGAGATTGGAGGCAGGGAGAATCAAACATTAGCTCTTTGGATTGGGGGAAGGGCATATCTGAGATGTAAATGGGTAGAATTATCAGGACTTGGACACAGATTACATGTGTTTAGTGGTAATGGTAAAGAGGAAACAGAGAAAAGAAAGGGATTAGAATGATTGCAAGGTTTGTGAACTTGGTGATTGGGCGGATGGTGGTGCCACTCGTCAGGATAATGTATCCAGGATGAGAGCCACAATATACTTCCAATCCTTTTTTTAAGTTGACTTATTATATTCTGTTGTTATCAAAGTGGCCTGAGATACTCCTTGATTTAATAATGTTCTAATGGAGCTTATCTTGGGAAACACACTGGTGATTTAGAATTGAAAAAAACCTTATAAGTTGTTTGATCCAGTGGATTCTGCCTAAGATAAACTCTGGAGGTTGGATTCAGGGCCAGTCCTATGGGTGGTAGAAGATGGCAACCACTAGAATGACCAGCTTTTTAATGAATGTATAAGAAAACTGACCTAGTGAAATTGGGTAATTTTCTCAGATCCTCTCTAGTTAGACACAAACTAGAACTAAACGCCACTAGTGTTTTTCTTTTTTAAGACTTAGGACTTTCCTCAAAACTTTATTCTCTGTACCTTGGCTTTACCTTATACTTTTAAAGTGAGATTATTTGGTCAAAATTCCCCCAGTTTCACTTTAAAAGCTCTACACTTTGATCTTTTCAGTCTTCCTTCTATTCTCTCTGCAAGATGTGCCCTACTATTTGTGAGGACTAATATCTTGCCCATTCTCTGGCTCTTACCTGCTTTCCGTCCTTCCTAGATCAATGTGTTGTTCCATTTACTTTTTGAGATCAATATTTTGAGATGCCAGTACGTACTCTGTAAAAACTCCTCTTGGTTATTTATATTGCTGCATATCTTTGTTTAAAGGTTGAATTTCTATACTGAGTTGGTCAAGGTGGAAAAAGGAATGGAGAATGATCTTTAGTTTTGGGTAAAATACATACGAACCTATTCTGAATAGTTCAGTTTTTCTACTTCAAAAATACATTTGCCCCAGTGGATTAATCAATACCAAAGATCCAGTATGCAATAACAACTTGAAATACTACAAAGAAGTAGTATTGACACATATTTGTTAGAGAGCCAACTGTGTGCGTGAGAGAGTGCATATACTTGTGTGTATACTTGTGTGTAAATGGATTTTTCTGTATTATTTAGCTCTATTTAATGTGATAGAGAAAATATAGAGTGAAATATGAGTAAGGATAAACACTAATAGAGACATTAGAGAATGTCTATATGATGCAAATTTTTGCATTAAGTGAATTTAAGTTTTGAACAGAGACTATTATGTAAACTCAGTATATTCTTTCAGGAATACTGGAAGCTAATAAACTTTCTGAGTCATTGAAAATCTAAAACTATTTTTATCTTGTTAGTCCACTTAATCATTTAGTAAGGAATCATAGATTGAACTTAATTTTCCAAAAATCTTTTGTAGCCATTGCTCTGTTGTCATCAGCTAAAACAGTTGTCTCCAATCAAACTTAATTTAGCAGTAGCAGTGGAAGGAGCAATGATCATCTAGAGGATAAGAGAAAAAACTGAGAACAGAAAAGAAAATTGAAACTTTCCAGTCTAATATCCCTGTTTCAGGGAATTAACTCTACTGAAGACCAGACAAACAAACAAAAATGTAAATAAACAAACAAAACTTAATTAAGGGGCTTCTAATTCATACACTTTTATTACTTTTTATATGCATCTGCAGGGTCTTAGCAGACAGATTTTTTTTTTTTTTGAACAATCGGTAGATTGAGTGGAGTGAACCCAAGATAGCTCCATCAGAACAGTCATCTTGTCTCTCTCCATTTTATTTTTTAAAGAGATTTAATGACAGTTATTTTTAATGTTTCTTTTAACTCATGTTCTATGAGTCGTTATCATGGTGTCTTTGAAAGTTAGAATATCATCATATGTATACTAGTCATAGGACAATAGAATTTGGAGGAGACAGATAGGGATTGAATCCTGGCTTTATCATTTACTACCTATATGACTGGGCAAATCACAAATCACATAACCTCTCAAAACCTTTGGCTTCTCATCTGTAAATAAAAGTCATGTCTTACAGAGTTCTTATGGAATTTATGGATTATTCATATAACATGCTGAGAATTGTGTAAGTCACATGTTAGGGACTATAATAAGGTAGATTTTACAGGTAACTGTTTGGCCAGAGTTGGAGTTTAGGCTTTCACATATCAAAACTTTTATTTTTAAGTGTGTATTATTGTAAATATTTCTACAAAAATGATTGTGCTTTATGTCCCTCATGAACACAGTAACATAATATATCAGGATTCTACACTGCGTCTGAAGGACCCTGGCTTCATTAGAGCTGTCTCAGGGAACATAAGCAAAGGGAATGGAAAAAGTTACACAGGTATCCCTGCTTCAATCTTTACATTTTATGTAAATATGTGTTTAAACATCAAGGTTTCTATAGGATTTTTAAGAAAATTATTTTGCTGCTTAAAAACAAGCCAAAAGCAAAACAAAACAAATATTAGTATGCACATTTTTATATCTTCATTGAGACATTTAATAAAGTACACTTATTTAAAATATACAACTTGATAAAATTATGACATATGTATACACTATGAAAGCATCATCACAATGACAATAATGAAAAATTCATCACACCCACATAATGTTGATTAAAGGCAGAAAAAGTTGAAGTAATTAATTGATATATGAAATAGATGTCCTGGGACTTCCCTGGTGGCTCAGTGGTTAAGAATCTGCCTGCCAGTACAGGGCACACGGGTTCAAGTCCTGGTCCGGGAAGATCCCACATGCCGCAGAGCAGTTAAGCCCATGAGCCACAACTACTGAGACCACGTGCCTAGAGCCCGTGCTCCGCAGCAAGAGAAGCCACCGCAATGAGAAGCCCGCGCACTGCAACGAAGTGTGACCCCCCCTCACCACAGCTAGAGAGCCCGTGTGCAGCAACAAAACACCCAACGCAGCCAAAAATAAATAAATTTATTAGGGCTTCCCTGGTGGCGCAGTGGTTGAGAATCCGCCTGCCAATGCAGGGGACACGGGTTCGGGCCCTGGTCTGGGAAGATCCCACATGCCGCGGAGCGGCTAGGCCCGTGAGCCACAATTACTGAGCCTGCGCGTCTGGAGCCTGTGCTCCGCAACAAGAGAGGCCGCGATAGTGAGAGGCCCGCGCACCGCGATGAAGAGTGGCCCCCACTTGCCGCAACTGGAGAAAGCCCTCGCACGGAAACGAAGACCCAACACAGCCATAAGTAAATTAATTAAATAAATAAATAAATAAATAATTAAAAATAAAAATAAAAATAAATTTATTAAAAAAAAAAATAGATGTCCCAATTAAGAATCATTTTCCTCAACATCTTGCTCTTTGTGTAACGTAGATTTCCTACCTCTGATAGCCAGAACAAAATAAATAGTTCTATAGAATTTTCAGATGACCTGCTTTTCTGCAAGATTTGCTAACATTTAAAAAGTAAACATAACGTTAAACAAATTATTTCTATTGAAGGACAAGGAAAGTTTATTTTAATGTATCTTTGAGCAAGTTCATGCAACATTAAACCTTTTGTAAGGCTTCCTGGAATTGACTCGGTGATGCAAACCTGTTTACTGAGAGGAATTGGATTCAGACATCCTTTCCATTTAAGGGATTAGCAGTCTCACTAATGACTAGTCAATTGTTGAGGTGAGTGCAAATTTAAACCAAGAATGATTACTTAGGTGCATGGCTCAATTGCTGGCTCACATTCCGTTAGAGGAGGCACTAATGCATTAATTCTAACACTCCACTAAGCAATATGGAGGTGTTATATGCTTATTATATGCTATGTTAGCTCTGGAGAAAAAAACAATCTTTGAAATCCCAGTATGCATATTTATTGTACTTCCTACTATTGCTTCTGCCAAGTGGCAAGAGTATATTTATCTGTCATGTAAATAATCACATCTGATTAGGCATTGAAATAGTATATTTATAAACATTTTCCCTTAAAGTACTGAATAAATTAACCTCATGAGGGAACCAAACTGCCCACCTTGATCTGTTACTTAATCTGACCAGAGATTATTTAAAACATTAGGACCCGATTACACCTCTTCAGACTTCAGAGTATTATTTTAATAAATCCAAACATCAACTTAATTTATCATGATTTTTTAAATAACTTATTTATTTTTTAACCAAATCTTACACATGCACAAAATAGCCATCATAATAACAAAATAGTGCTCTGTATATATTCTTACTCCATAGATGTTCTTAGATAGACACACATCTCAAATAAACATATAAAGAAGGCATGGACAATTCTAATCCTTTATGCACAGATATCCCTTTCCCTATGTCAGAGAATCCCTGAGGAAAATGTGAATTCTATAAATATAGGTAGTGTACCATGTGATGTGGTAAGAAAGAAAACCAATTTAAGATTCTTACCTCAAAAGATTGAATAAATATCTGATAACATATCTGTATTATTTTTACTTTTCCAAATCCTATTTTTATATTTAACTAATATTATATTTTATATGATAAGTCCAAAGAAGAATTTAATGAACACATCTCTATTACTGTGAATTTATCTGAGTTTTTAAAATAAATAGCTTTTATGATTAAAATTATAAAATCAAACCCAAATATCATGAATTATGCTTATTAAGTAATATGCTGAGCTATATATATATATGTATTTATATATACACACATATATCTGATTAAAAAAGGAATATGATAATGAAGAAAAAGGAAAAGAGGAAGGAAGAAAGTAAAAAGGAAGAGAGGGAGGAAGACATATTGGCCCTGTGTGCTAATGGCTTATCTTTTAGTGAGATATGATTAAAAACCATTTTGTGCCACTTTTTGCCTATCTGAATTCTAAAATAATAAGTATTAAAAAATATATGAGATAACAGGCCTCTGGTATGGTATGTGGTTGGAATGGATAAGAACAGTTTATTTTGAGGATGATTTGACAAATAGCCTTTGTAAGTTACATGCACATTCCTTATCTCATCAATTTATCTTGTAAAAAATGTGCCCTGAAGATAAATTTACAGAGGTCCAATAGATATATGATCAAGATTGCTTATCACAACATTGTTTATAAAATTAAAAATAAAGCAATCTGTGAAGGAATTGATTCAAAGGTAACTGTTACTCCTATATAGTATGTTACTCCTATATAATAGGATACTAAATAACTGTTTAAAAAATAAAGTAGACTTATACATATTAATGTGAAAATGTCAATTACTCATGATTAAATGGAAAAGAGTCACTTAACTCTGTATAGAATGATTATTTTGTATGTACTTTAAAAATCTATAGTCATAGATATGCTCTATATGTATACAAAATTTGTAATAATACAAAGGAAAGATTCAATGCCATTACCTCAAGCATATAGGTATTGGGAGAGTTTGATATGAGATCCAGACCTTTATGTTTTGCTTCATAAACTTTTATAAATACTTTATAAGCATCAATTTTTTATTTTCTAAATAAATATCTCTATGTTTTTATGATTGTTAGTTATTCTTCTCTACCTAATCTTGGAGATGAGAAAGAATTCCTTTGAACTTGAATTTAGTTGGCATATTATATCATGTGGTTAAAAGAATGACGATCATTTTGGAAATAAAAATAGAGAATGAAAACAAGAGGTAAAGGATTCTGGTTCTTTTGCTGTGAAATGAAGCTTGTGACAAATATTCTAGGAGCTTCTTAATGAGACCAATGAAAGATTGGCAGAATGGAGGTATTTGGGGGTAATTAATAAACAGAACTAGCAATGACCAAATAGAACACAATTTTAAAATTTAATTTATTACTAAATGTTGCCTGATGAAGCAAATTCAATAAGAATGAACATAAGAAGAATATTAGGTAACTGTAGAAAAAGCCTATGGAGGGGGGCATATTACCAGGGTATCCTTGTACTTTCTCAAAGGACTATGGGGATTCTCCAAAATTCCACTAAAGATGGCAGTGTTAAATATTTAAAAATAAATGAAATCAATTAATTTGTGGCATGGCTATATCCTGGCACAGAGTGATGGTGTTTAGTACAACAAAGTATCCCCAGTAGTGTAGGGAGATGCCAGTTATCTAAACCAAAATAGTCCTAGTTTTGAAAAAGACAGTTCATTATGCTCTCATAAATAATCATCATTTTTTTTTTTTTTTTGCTAAAAATTATGCTCACAGATCTTCTAATTTAGATTTTTCCATAACCTATCCACTGGGAAAAATTAGAAATAGCTACATCTTTTCATATATAAACTACAAATTAACACATTGATTTTTCTTCTTATAAGTTGGTTAAATTAAGCATGAATTCAGTGCCTTTAGATGAATGGATGAAGTTGATATTCTAAATTTGACAAACCTGAAGACCAGTAGTAAACTTAGAAGACTTTAATAAGATTCAAACACCAGATAATACCTCCTCTGAGTAGCTGATCAAACAGCCTCTCTATTATTGCCAACTTATTAACAGAAAAATCCCAGGCATGACCCTGGTTGAGTGCTATGTGAGATCTACTGAAACTGTATTCAGTTTTTTTGGAAAAAATATTTTAAAAGTTTTCCTTCATAGTGCTTCATCAGTAGATAAAGTGAAATAGGTTTGTATTGGGTAAAAATAAGAGTTGCTTCTACTGCTCAAGGGGTGATAAACAGAGTTGTTGTGAACAGAAGAATAGAACAGACTAATATAAACTACAACAAATTATTTTCCAATTTAGTGAAGAAACATGGAATTTTTAAAACTTACTCAGAATCAGATCAAATTCATAGCGTACTTTAAATTTAAAATTCATAGTGTACTCCGAAATGTCAAGAACAGTTGATCCTTGTGGGACAAACTCACCAGGTATCATGACAGGGAACAAGGGAAAATTTGGAGATGTGACATGTCTGGTTACGTGGTCAAATCCCAGATCCTAGTTAATATCTGCCACTCCCAATTTTCTTATGTTTTATACTATGAAAACAACTACCCTAAATTTTGAAATTTTCAGACACCTTTCTGCTTGGATGGAGGAAGTCATTTTTTACCTGTAATGATTTGAAATTTTAAGGATTTTCTATAACCAGAACACTTTAATATTCACCTCATGCAATAATATTGAATTCTTACCTGATTGTGTATCCCAAGTAACCCAAGGAGTGTATTATTGCCTGGATGGATAAGTACTTATAATCCCAGTTTTTCAAGGGGCAGTCATCTAAAATTGTAGGCCTTTTGTCCATCATACTTTACCTTCACAAATTGCAAAATTAGGTTTCTCAGGCCAATATTCATTATAAAGGCCAGGTGCCTTTCAGTCATGGCTATTTCACAACTAATCGTTGTTATTCTCTCAGCACGGTAGAGGCATCACTCAGCAAAGTTGTTACACTCTAACTTTATTTTATTAATCTGAAGTGTTTATAAATTACATGAATATTCACTATTGAATTAAATGCATTCAATATTGGCATCCAGTTAGAGATATTCATAACAGCTCATGTTTTTTACTACAAGGGTCAGTATTGGTTTTAATTACATTGAAGGAAAAATAACACACTGAATAATATATAATATGTAAAAAATCAATAAACAGAGACCTCAATTAAATAGAGTTGGGAGACCAGAAAGGGAAGCTCTCACGCCAGGAGATGATAGCAGAGCCCAACAAGAATAAGAAAGACTCTTCTTTCCTGGCAAGGTCTAAGCCATGACTCTGTTTACTATAGCCCTCCCAACTTCCTTTGCCTCTCTGTAAAAGTGCTCTCCTTCCCTTGCCTATAGGGGAACTTGCATGTGGCTTGCAATGGTTGTAGACTCCAAATTGCAATTCTCTGCTGATCACAAATAAATCCATCTTTACTGGAGAAATATCCGTCCGTCTACTTGTTTCTGGTTAACAGAAGTGTGTTTTGATCCTTAATCTTGCAGTTCTCTATAATCACGCTGTTTGAACCAATCATTAGATAATTTGATATGAGATAAGCTAAATACATATGTCAGAGCTATTGAGACTAGAAATGTAAGCAATTTGTTCTCACTGCTGATACTATAGTTTTATTATTAAACACTGGAGATGGTCTAAACAGATAATCAACACAACAATCAATTATTTCTAGGAAGACTCACTAACAATATAAATTGCTCTAAAACTATGTTCATTAACTTTGGTGTATATGTCTTCAAAACCTAATTAACCAAATTACACACATTTTATATAGCATGTCAAAGAAGTCAATTGCTTAGAGTTATAACCAGAAGCAAGGTGATCTTTGAGGCCTTACCAGACCCATATTGGAGGAGTTCACAGCCATGTTTCAGTATAAGGCCTTCCTGCACTGGTACATGGGTGGGGCATGGACGAGATAAAGTTCTCCGAACGTGAGAGCAACATGAACAACCTGCTCTCCAAGCCGGCAGTCCCCAGATGCTACGGCTAAGGAGGACGGCAAATTTGAGGAGGAGGCAGAAGCGGAGGTGGCCTAGAGATGCCTGTTACAGGGTAAAGCACGGAAACCACTTGAACTCTTTATCAATCACAGCATGGATCTGATCGCCACGTCTCACTGTGTCTGCACTTGTACTTCTTCCTGTCTTTACAACACAAGGTGTACAAACACTACCACTAAAGCATTTTCATAGTGAAAAAACTTCTTTTTTACTTTCATGCAGTGGGGTCAAGGTGTATTCCTATAGGTGATATCAGAGTCATGCAATAAGACACTGGTGTGAAGAATTATTACTTTCTGAGAGCAAGACACAACGGTATTGTGTCTGTAATTTTTTGTTGTGTCTGTAACTTTTTGTATGATAATATTAAGTTTAATCTGCCAAATATACAAGCTGAATTTGTGGAGCAAGTTTTCCCTGCAGAGTAAATAGAAGTTTCTTGAAATGATTGGTAGTTAGTATTAAAATGGATTCTGCCTCTGGCCAGATGGCTGGGGATGGGGCAGGAAAGGGCAGACAGGAGAGGCCCCCAAAGGAGGGGCCTGGCTGGAGCGAGCCATGCCCCTCAGGGATCCAGGGGCACAGGCTCCCACAGGACAGCACCTCTGAGCACCAAGGCAACACAGGCTGGGGCTAATTGTCCCAGCAAATTCCTTGGCATTTCCCATCTGACAAATCACCCCCTAACGTATAATCTACCAGACAAATGGAGGCACTTCTTACCCCACCTCCGAGGCATGCCCCCAACAAGGGTTTTAAATTCTAAAAACAGTAGCCATTCTCCTTTGCCTCAATTTTGGACAACTCTGAAGGGTCATATCCCAGCTCCAGAGCTCTACTGAGATAAGCTGAAGCCTCTCTTGTGAGTGCGTCACAGTTCAGTGTCTCCATCTACCCAGTCCTGCTTCCCTCTCCTCTTCACAGGTGATGTTGCTGAGAATACACTTAAAATTAACACCTGAAGGTCTCCGTCTCAGAGTCTATTTCCCTGGAAACCCAGCATAAGAACTTTCTCTGTGAATCTAGGTCCTAAAACACAAGAATCTTGGTAATTCATTTTGTCTCTAAGAATTCTGTGTCTAGGAATTAATAATAATTCCTATTATTTATGATAGGAATCATAAATAATTTCTGATAAACATTTTAGCTCATTCTCGCTAAAGTCTCTGGACTCATTTCTCCATGGAAATAAGGTGTTGTCTTATACTTTTTATATTTGAGATATAATTATTCAAAATATTTTTTACAATTGCACTCAACCTAGTAGTTATGTTTGCCTAAAATAATAATTATTTATTTACCTATCACCAAAGAGGACATTTATTAGAAATACTACTTCAATTATAATATGTAAAATGCATGTTAACTACAATCACAGAATTCATGATCAATTTCTTGGCATCCCTAGACATTGTTAATGTTGTTTAGTCACTCTTAGATCTGATGGTCTTTCTATTAGAACACACCAAATAAGGGAATTCGATGTTGGGTCTCTGTTATTTGGAGAACCAGCAAACCTCAGTTATCTCAACCATGTCAATCTTCCTAATTTCCGCGATAGCACCGTCCTGCTAAACTTCAGTGGCTGGATGGTAACAGCATGGAATGAAATTGTCCTTCAACACTAGCCCTTGTGAAAAAAGAGCCTGGAATTTATGAATCTGGAGAGTTTAAGTAGGAAAACCCAAATTTTATCAGAAACTATTTATGCTTCAAATAATAAATAAATGATATGAGTTACCAGGCTCCTAAGTTGTACAACCCAGAATTGTAAACATGTGGCTTAGGTTAGGTTTCCTAGGAAATCGACAGAGAGGTAAATATTGTGTAATTAACTTTTGTTGCAATCTCACAAGAAGGTAGTCAATCTTAGAGTTTCTGAAAAATTGCTATTAAATGCCATCCAAGGAATTAAAAGGGAAGTGATGTTGGATATAATAAGAAAACCCAAGAATTTATCTTTGCAGGACCCAAACCAGCTTGGAACTAGTGCCATTTCACTAGGGTCTCAGACATTGGAAAATATTCAAAATATACTTCCAACTTAGAAGGAAAGCCATTTGAATTGTCTGCATGGATTGAACAAGTAACACAGACTTGGTTTGTGTGGACTTTAACCCTGGCAAGATGATTTTTTTAGGTTATTTAACCTGTATAAGAATGTTTCTCATTTGCAATTTATGGACAGTGTTAGTACTTTCCTCTTAGGTTCTTATAGAGTTTTAAAGTGATAACTATAAACTATTTTTATAGCATAGGGTCTAGCTAGCATTTAGTAGACATTCAATAAATACAAACTCTTATTCATAGTGCTAAAACAGGCCCCAGATCATGACTAATGGCCATTCTTTTGGGCACACTTCTTGTTTGGCCTTCTGAACTTCAATACCCCAAAACATTCAACAATTCTATGTTCTACGTAAAGTATATATCACACATGATATGAAGAATATATGTTAAAATATTCTGTGCCTCCTTAGGGCTTATGCTCTACAAGTGTGGGTACAGGCAGCAGGTTTATTAGTGCAATGAAATGCTGTTTTTTGAAATGTGAGTCTAAGTGGTATGGGAGGACATGGATTGGCATGTTTCAATTATAGGAGACGAGGAAGGGCTTCACAGGGGATATGAGATAGCAGTCGAGTCCTGAAGAATTATACAGTTAACCAGATTAACAAACAGGACATGAATACCATGTTTCAGTTTAGAAAACAGTATTGGCAGATACCCAGAGATAAAAGACAATATGGCAAGAGAAGTTAAGTGAGAGTTCGGTGGTGAGAAAAGACTATGGATAGGCAAACAAGGACCAAGGCTTTAAAGAACTTGTAAGTCATGTGGTTATTATACATGTTTAGAGAAAAAATAATCTTCTGTATGGTTTTAAACACATCAAATTATTGTTTTGAACAGTATATCATGTGGTTAATTCACTCTTCTCAGAGAGTGAGTGGATGTGATGTGAAGTATAATTTGGAAGCAGGGAGACCAGTTAGGAAAAGGTGATATAAGACTAAATTAAGGAATCAGGCCTGGGAAGTATGAGAAAGCAAATGATCCAGCAGGTGGCTAGGAAGTATAATTGATAGGGGTTGATGGTTAACTGGAATTTGAGATAAGAATAGGGGAGTAGCTAAGTATCATGCATTTTGAAAATAATTTCATTCATTAGGGTAAAGACCACAGTTTGGGGGAGAAGACCAGCATCTCAGTTTTGGTCGTGATAAAATTGTCAGTGAGACTTTCCAAAGACAGAGTGGCCTAGCAGAAATGCAAACTTGCCTACCTCTAGCGACTATTCAACATGGTGGGGGATGCATTTTTATTACATACATAAGATTATCTGGTCTTTGGCCTGCTTCCCTCACTGTTTCTTGCCCTATTTCTACATGCAACTTGTGTGGAACCAATATGACTTGTGACAAGTTAAAACCCAGTATTATTTTTCTTTCTATCATCTTTTTAAGTTTCATTTAGTGGGGGTAATCTTCCTTATCCCTGGATGAAAATTCTGGCCTTTTGCTTTCTCCTTTTATTCTCAAGTACTACAGTAGTACTAGCAGTCTCAAAGTTGCCAGTACATGAAAATGTCCAATCCTGTGTGTTAATCACAATCTAAAACTTGAATCTGGGTTAAATCTTCTCCTCTCCTCCAGCTTGAAGGATGAAAGATTAAAATAACAATGAAGATTTGATTGTTCTTCTTTCTACTCCTGCTTTGCACAACTCTTAACAGGTTTGCTACTTCAATTGTAGTTTCATTTTCCTATGGGAAGTAAACCAGAAGATGGCAGCGAGATAGGGATGGATAGTGCTATTCTAACTTGGCTGATGGCACTCTGTTTCTTCCGAAGTTCCCTGTTGAGCTCCTATCTGCTTTGTTCTAATAATCTTGGCAGAGGACACTTTTCTCAATCTCATCAAAACGCTCTTCTTTCTCTTGAGGATCCCATCCCTTCCAGGCAGTCCTATTAGCCAGGACAAAAGATGACCACACTCATCTATCTTTCATTGCCATATCTTGCCCACAGTAAACTTACCCCATGCCTTAAACAATCTCCAGGATCCCAGGCTAATACCAAAACAACAAGATTCTTTCACTTCCGCTGCCCTCAAGCATTTAGTCAACCTGGCCCTTCTTTTACCTTCTGGGTTTCCATGGAAGTCAGATCCCAGTGTTGTGCTTTAGCCTTCTCAGACATGAGTCAGTCACCACTGTGCTCTCTACACAGTGAAGGGAAGACATTTCATAACTTTACAAGCAATTCCCTTGAAACTTCCATGTTAGAGGGTGGCATTACCCCAACCATCTTTCCTCTACTGTGGGTATGAGATGCAGAACCACAGTCCTCCAAATAGATCTCTAGGACAGTCTTCTCTCCTTTCACCAATTTCTCTTCAAACATTTGAAATATCTGAGAGATTTCAGAGGCTGGAACAGTTTTTAACAACCATTTCTTTGTAAATTTTATATTTGTATTGGAGGCATGTATTTCACATACTCACATTGATATTTTGTATGTAAGGTAGGAAGTGTCTATTCTAACATTGTTTTATATTTTGTTTTATATCCCCAAATCCTTTATACGGAAGCATCCACACTACATGCACGAATTTGAAGCTGGAGCAACAAAGCCCATTGAAACGTGATTAATTTCTGTCCTTGAGATCTGAAAGATAGGTATATGAAAAAGAGCTATAAGTGCTATAACAGACAAGTGAACAATGTGTCATGGAAGTAGAGAGGAAGAAATAGCAAATTCTTAAATGAAGGTAGTTAAAAGAAATTTCAGAAACTGGAGCTACAAAGCTCAGTAAGAAGCTAGAGCTACAAAACCTGTTAAAACATGACTAATTTCTGTCCTTGACATCAAAAAGATAGGTATAAGAGAAACAGCTATAAATGCTATAAAAGAAGCATGTCCACTGTGTTATGGAAATGGAAGAAATAGATTCTTAACAGAAAGTAATTAGATAAAATTTAAAGGTAAAGATACTATTTGAGTTGAACCTGAAAAAATATATGGGATTTCATTGGTGCATTTAATCTCCCCAATTATTGGAAACATGATCCCTTACTATCATTCTTAATCACCCATTTATGATTAGAACCTACCTATTGAAATAATTCCAGAGAAATCAATATGACAGTTTGATTACAATGTTGCTTTAAGATAAAGCAATCCTTGTAACTACTTATCTTCAGCTACTCCTTTTACGGTATTTTATGATAAAAATATAAAATTTCTTTTGATAGGTGAAAAAAAAGTCCCACTGTGAGTTACCTATAGTGAAATGTCATTACATAATAATATTTTCCCAATAATGTTAACCTTCAGTCTATTTAATTACAATTTACCATTCCATAAAATGCTATGTCACTGCTACCATAGTTGTTATTTTTCTTGATCTTTAAAAATGCTGACATTGAGGGCTTCCCTGGTGGCACAGTGGAAAAGAATCCTCCTGCCAAGGCAAGGGAAACGGGTTCGAGCCCTGGTCTGGGAAGATCCCACATGCCGCAGAGCAACTAAGCCCATGCACCACAACTATTGAGCCTGCGCTCTAGAGCTCATGAGCCACAACTACTGAGCCTGCGTGCCACAACTACTGAAGCCCAGGCACCTACAGCCCGTGCTCTGCAACAAGAGAAGCCACTACAATGAGAAGCCCGCGGACTGCAACAAAGAGTAGCCCCTGCTCACCACAGCTAGATAAAGCCCATGCGCAGCAACGAAGACCCAACACAGTCAAAAATAAATAAATAAATAAATAAATTTATTAAAAAGAAATGCTGGCATTGAATATATGTAACCTAAATATTAGCTAAACTAAAAATTCTTTTGAGGTTGCCATATGTACTTGTTTTAGAATATATATTTATAAATAAAATACGTGTATATATGTGTGTATATATATGCATATCTGTGTGTGTGTGTGTGTGTATATATATATATATATATATATATATATATATATACACATACCTCTAATAATAATAGCCAACATAGTCTATGGATTTGTTCTAGACCAGGCATTATGCTAAGGTACTTACATACATGATTACATTCAATTTGTACATAATTCTTTGGCTTTAGTTATTATGATCATTCCCATTATACGGATTAACATATGAAGGCCCAGAAGCATTAACCCATTTCCCAAGGTCATATCAAATAATAAAAACCCAGGTTCTGGTGCAGGCAGGCTAAGTCTAGTTCCACGTTGTTAACCGCTACAACTTCTTGCTTCCTATAGTTTCTAACTCTAGCACAGGTACCCCCATTCAGATCTACAGAATAGTCTGGAATTTTCATGTGATTTTTATTGTATATATTCAGCTCCATTCCATTGTCATTTGTTATGGAGTTAGATTTGGGGAAAACTTACAGCCTATTAGCAGAAAAAATTATATATACGTTTATAAAAATACCCATAGACTCTTTCCTCCTGAGGAAAAGTACATTTTAACTATGCTTGGTGAAGCTAGAGATCTTCTAGCCTATTATATTCCGTTCATAAGGGTACTTCATGTAACACTCTTGAGCCAAGAAAAAATAATTTCACTTATAAAAGGAGCAATTGTTCAACATTGATTAAAAACTCCTACAATAGCATCGAGTACTTAGTACAAGAACCTAATGGATGCTGAATGGATGAGTGGATAGATGGATGAATAAATGAGAGAATGAATGGGCTATGCTCCATAAGGTTTAATTAATACAGTTAGTATGTGTGTGATTTTTGTGTGTGTAAGTTGTATTTTATGTAGCTGTACACACAGACACACAACCCTATGTACCTGTGTGATTGACTAAATGGCTGACATCTGTTTACTTTTTTCCTCTTATTTTTTATATGTTTAACTCTTAATTAGTATGTCTGTTATTCCTAAGATATGTGCTTTTCTATATTCTTATTTATTTTCCCATATATCTCTGCATAATATGTGTGTAGTTAAGGAAGGAAGGAGATGATAACTAAAGCCTCTCTCCCTCTCTCTCTCTCTCTCTCTCTCTCTCTCTCTCTCTCTCTCCCTCTCTCTCTCCCTCTCCCCCCCTCCATAGGTGTTAACACTGGTCATGAATAGTCTTTTCCTATTCCATACCCCTTTGAAGTAAGTATTGAGCAAATACTTAAAGATGATCAATTTGAAAGGCACCAGACTATCAGCCTGCCCAAGCAAACTGTATGTTTGTGTCCAACACTTTGCAGCAAGACACTGGGTAGCCATGTTGCCCGCCCTAATGAAAATGAGAACTTATGTCAGTAATCAGTGAATTACTACCAGGAATGAAGAAGTCATGACAATTTACTTACTGCCAAACAAAAAAACAAACAAAAAAAAACTCAGCAGATTCATGAAACTTTTTTCTTCATAGGATGATTTAAAACTGAACAGATTGTTGGAGAGTGCTTCAGTAGAAAGTGTGTGTGTGTGTGTGTGTGTGTGTGTGTGTGTGTGTGTACAGATGCATACATACTTGTTCTGATATTCCAGTCACTATAGGTAAACTTCATTTTGCTGTTAATCACTTCTGCATGGGAAAGTTGGCTTATTTTGTTTTAAGAGAAATAAATCAGTAAAAGCCTTTTTTTTAAAATCAATACTCAGAGAACAGTCTTGCCCACAGGGTAAAATACAAACTATCCCATAAGAGGAGCAGCCCTATCACAATAAAACAAAAATGGTATGTACTATATAATCATAGGTGAGAAAAATTATATAGACAAGGGGAAGGAAGAAATGTCAATGTCAGCTACCAACTCTCTGGGCAGTGGTTAAAGGTTGTCCAGCTTGTATGAAATCTATGACTGATTCTCATTTACTTGGAAGAATTTATTATACCCAAAGGGAGAGTTAAAGAATTACTGCTCTTATCGCAATTGAAACACCAGGAATGAAAATCCCACTGGGGAAACAAATATTTTAATAATCTATTATATATCCACAGCAGTAACACTGCAGTAAAATGTCATGGCTAACCGAGCTATTTCAACCTTTAATTTCCACACTGCTTAGGTTAGCATTCTAAATCAGACAACCAAGGCATCCCTAGAGCCCTGTGCTATTAAAACCAAATTCATTTCTAGAAAGTGCATTGCTATAGTTTTACTATTCAAAAAGTATCTTAGATAGAGTTTGATAGTGTTTACATAGGTTTTTATGCTTTCTTCTCTTTCTTGCATGGTCTGTAAGGATAGTAAGAGATGAATATGACTGATTTTGGCATAATTTTGTAAATCCCTAACAAAGCTATTTTTGCATAGGTAAGTTGGTTGCATTAACGTGGGCATGTTTATGTGCCAATACCAATTTTTTTTTTTTTTTGCCAATACCAATTTTTAAGAAAATAATAGATTCATTCATTTTCCTCTGAGTAACAAAATAAATGACTGTAAAAATCAAGTGGAGAAAGTCAATAAATAAGTGTTTATTAGAACATTTGGGAAGCCTGAAAAAGAAAAACGGAATAAAACATTTATTAATAGTTCCTTCAAGGTCATTTTTTTTAAATAAATTTATTTATTTATTTATTTATTTTTGGCTGCATTGGGTCTTCGTTGCGCATGGGCTTTTCTCTAGTTATGGCGAACGGGGGCTACTCTCAGTTGCGGTTTGCAGGCTTCTCATTGCAGTGGCTTCTCTTGTTGTGGAGTACGGGCTCTAGGCGCGGGCTTCAGTAGTTATGGCATGTGGACTCAATAGTTGGGGCTCGCGGGCTGTAGAACACAGGCTCAGTAGTTGTGGCATGCTGGCTTAGTTGCTCCACGGCATGTGGAATCTCCCCAGACCAGGACTCAAACCCGTGTCCCTTGCATTGGCAGGCGTATTCTTAACCACTATGCCACCAGGGAAGTCCCAAGGTCATGTTTAACATCAGAAAATTAATCCTTTTTAAGAGGTCTGCTCTGAAGAATTGAGAACTTAAGAAATAAAGTTCATATTGTCTTGAACAATGATTTTTACTCTCTTCAGCAAAACATCTCTAAATGCTATTTTAACAGAGAAGATCAAAGTCCATCCACTCCTTTTGCAACCCCTTGTTGCAAAACAGTGTAACTCTACCCTTTGCATGAAAGAAAGGCTAATGGAGCAAAGACAAGGGATCCTCCCCAAGTAGTTAGATTAGGTTGGCATAGGCCAGCAGCTGACTGCAGTATTCTGGAAATACGTTTCTGGTTACTGAAACTGTACAGAAATGAGCCAGAGTGTGAATTGTATAGCCTTTAACCCGATCATTTCAAAAGCAAAGCCCTGAAATTTAAGAGCACAAATGTGTATCCCTCTGCTGATGTTGATATTGTTACGCATTCTCTACATTTGAATGAAGCAGTAAAAGAGTTGGGCACCTAAATCTATTTTGTCTCCTTCTCCAATAAGTGGATATTCAATTGAACCTGAGATAAGTAGTCAATTACAAATTCATATGTCCCTTCCCCCTTACAGAGACACATAGAGGTGGGGTTGCAACTACTACTCAGTTCTGTAATAAAACTAGGTACAGTTGTTCCACCCAGACTCCTCTACAAGGAGATAGAATCAACTGTACAAGAAGAGAGACTAAATCAAATAATAGGCTATAACTTTAGGTAAAATAGGTAACTTTAACTATTACCACCAAGAAATACATATTCATGGCTCAGAGCATGCAGTAGTCATGTGACAGATGCTGGAAAATGACATCTCAAGGTACATCAGCTAAAATGTCATAAACATTTGAAATTATAAATAACAAGAAAAATAAGAAAATGTAACCATAGAAATATAAAAATTGCATTGAGGAGAGACAAATACTTTTAAATGATGCTTTAGAATTCTCTTCTCAGATGGATTCCTTTCCAGCTTCAATAAGTAAATTGGCATGTGTTACAGTAGAATCAGCAATGACACGTACAAAGTCAACCAAACTCAGTCTATATATCAGCTCTGCTAACAGTCTGATATATGTAGGCATCAGCCATCACCTACAAAGATTAAGAACTGTCCATACACACAGTATTAGAACATATTTCTTTATAATAGAACTGGAGCCAAAATTCATTAGTTTGACATTCTAACTTATTTATAAGAATCTCTATTTCTAGAAATTTGTGGACAATATTTCATGGAAAGTGCAGAAGTGATAAATGTAACCCTCTTAAGAGGATAAAACTGAGTTATCAATCCACGGAGTCATGTAGGAGGAGACGTAAACAGCAGACCAGTGTTTACTATCAACTATCATTACTAACATTTATTCTTTTTAATAACACAAAATTCCCTGAATGAAGCCTATATGAAATACTCAATTCCACCCTTTATTTTTAAAGCGGGACCTTGCTAGCTAAACTGGCACCTACTTGTCCATCTCAACTGCGCAGACCCCACTTGAGATAATGGAAAAAATAAATGGTCTGGAAATAGCCAAGTTGATTTAATTATATCTGTTTCTTCTAGAGCATTTTAATTCCTTCTATAGAAGGTTGACCCCCTGGTTTCCAAATGCACAGTAAATCAAAGAGGGTGAACTTTACTTTTAAAAGAAATTTGTCTGGCAGTAATTAAAAGGAAAGATGGCTCATGTAACATCTAAGAAAAATAAAAAGCAAATCAGTAACTAAAGAAAAAATAATAGCCATTTGCATTACCATTATATGTTGGCATAGATTTTCATAGTCCCACTTCCCTCAGTAGCTTTTATGAATATTATTACAGAAAAGTATATCAGGTGTACAGATGTAAAATGTTAAATCCTTGATACATTTATTTATATTTTTAATAAATTATTTTGAGAACCTATGTAGAAAGGGCCAGAATAATATAATTAGTAAGCCACAACAAATGTAATACAGACCTTTGAGGAACTACTATTAAGAAACTAGAGAGAGAGTATAATATATTACCAAATCTCCAAGAAAAACAAAATTTGGACTCTCCATGGATTGAAATAGAATATAAGGATAGGAAAGCCACTAATCAGTGAGACCAGTTCTGTCTCCATAAATTTTATCTCACCTTTGAGAGATTCTAGGTTACAGCTCTGGCTCAAATATGGACAAAAAACTCTTCTTTTTGTTCCTCTTGGTTTAGCTGAGAAAATCTGTTATTTTCAGTCTTCCTAAATACAAAGAAAAACTACTGAAAATAAATATTATGAACAAAAGCAAATACTTATTCCAGTTTGCAAAATACCCCCTGATTTCTCATAATGTAACATGTCCTCAGAGTTTGAGGCTCCTATCCCAACCCAATACTGTCTGTGTGATTTCCCTCTGTCCCCAAAGAGCCTTTTACTTCCAAATTCCTGCCCATACTCCATATTGGAAGTTACCATTTCACCAGTTCCTAAGCAAACATCATCTGCTAGACATCATTGTTTCTAAAGTCATTATCAAGTGATTCAGAATCCATTCTTCAGTTCACTTACAGGTCCCTTTCTTAGTTTGGAGTCTGTGGGTTTTCTTCACACACGCACATTCTACAAGTTATGGACCTCATGAATAATTCCACTTTCTCCTGGGACCTCAACTCCAAGGAATAATAAAGAATGGCTCTTCTCTCAGTAAGAGCCAACTATAAAGCTAAAGCAAAAGTTACAACTGAAAGCTAGAGAGTCATTTCATCCTCACATGAAGATAGATGTGTAAATAAGAAATCATAATACAGATAGGCAGGGAAACATGATGGAGAGCCCAAGGAAGGAGCTGAGGGAGACTTTGCAGAAGGATGGAACAAACATTAGGTCACAAAGAATGAGGAGGAGCGGTCCTGCAGTAACTGGTAGTGAAGGGCATTCTAAGAAGAGGAAAGAACATGTAGAAAATACTGGAGATATGCCTTTTTTGTTTTAAATTGAAATGCTCAATAATCATTTTTATAACAATGTGCATTTGGAAAATGGATGTTTCATGTAGTTGGGACATGGGCACAATTGAGAGACTAATGGAAAAAAAAATCAAGACTGATGGATTGTGGTTAGATTGCAAAGAGTTTTGTATATCTCACTAAGTAATGTGGACTTTATTCTTTAGGCAATATGTGAAATATAAAGGTGTTTTAGGTTTTGTGTGAGTATGATTTTTGGTTTTTCTATTTTTGCAAATGTTATTTTTACTATTTTTTTAAAAATTATATTCAATTTTGTGTTATTGAAGGATTTCTTTAGGAGCTATAATGTAGTGGAATGGGGAAATGCTTATGGTAGTATATTGGAGACTTAAGGGGTGATAGCTGTAATCCACATTATTATGACTATGAATCAGAGGTAATATAAGAAAATAAAGAAAAACACAGTAGTCACTGTATACACATATATATATATATATACACATATATATGTTGTGTATATATATATATATATATATATATATACACACACAGCACACAGACTATATTAATAAGTAAACAAAAGTATATGTAAATTTTTGAGATAAGTATATAATGGTTTGATAATATTTTTACATTAAAGGAAAGTATTTTGTTTTATGGAAATCTTATACTCATTGTCCAAACTGTGGGATAAATGAAGTGTGAACATACAGTATTATAATGAATTTTATGAGAAACCATTACATTTTTAGGGCATTCAAAAACAGAAATATATATGAATCCTAACTTACAGGCACTTTTTCACACACATACGTACAAGAGATGCAAATCTAGAGGAAGGTGGAAATAAAACCTAAAACTAAAACTAAAACTTAGTTAAGTACAAATATATAAACATCCTTAATTGGGTCATCTTAGAAAATATAAAATTTATATATGTGGAACATACTTTAATATTTAGTAATTATATTCTTACATGATGTGAACTAATGTACACTCAAATCAACCAGTGAAAAAATGACTTGCCTTAGAATTCCTGCACAGAATAAGGAAAGAGATATGCATGCTATTTATATAATCCAATGTGAGCAGATTTCTAACCATAGGTTCTGCCTCACTCATATTATAGCCTATCCTCAAAGTAGATTTAATCATGATGTACTACGCTTCCAATGTAGATACTCTACTCAGTGTCTCACATAAAAAATTAATGAATAAGACATGGCATCTGTTCTTTAGGATCTTACCAAATAGTGCATGTGCAGGGTTGGGGAGGGTTGGTTGTATGAGATAGAGAGCCAACCCTGTGTCCAGACTCACAAACAGACTCTGAATGTGATTTGAACATTCAGTAGATTGCTAGGGTGGCCAAAGACTGTTACATTAATCAAAATTTTTAGTGACTGACGTTTCCAGTTGAAACAGTGGCTCCAAGAACATCTGTACAGTTTGGAATGTTGCCTTCTGCAAGTTGAGCCAATTTCAGGCTCTCATGTATTGGAGAGCTCTGTTGTGTGGTTCTCTTTAGAATATGTCATAAAGCTAATTAGCCCAAAATAGAGTGCAGAGGTACCTTGCACATCTAAAAACAGCTCTCTCTAATGAGGACAGACTTTCTTCCCTGGCCATATCCCCATTTTGATCAGTGCAAAGCTACAGCAATGTTTATGATGACAAACATTTAGAGGAGATGGATGATTCAGTGTACATCTAGTCCACATAACTGGAAAATACTGACTGCATATCTCCTAAACTGTTTCCTTGAGTCAAGAGCCAAGTCTTTTTAATCTTTGCATGATCTAGCACATGCTTATAGAAGACCCTCCTTGAAGGAGAGAATAGAAGACCAGTAATATTATCTACAAATATGAACAAGTCATTTATTTCATACAACATGACTAGTGTCAGTGTATTCATTTAATATTTTTACTATAAATATTTAAATGCAGTTTTGTGGCACTAAGGTTAGAAATATCACCTAGATACTAAAGGTGTTTTTCCTTTATTACTGGCAATTATCATCCTAGAGCAGGTTTCTATAAATAAAGGAGATTTGTTGATTTAGTTAGGCTTAACTTTGATTAGCTTTTTAAGATCTGAAATTGATTTATCTATGCCAAGTGAAGTATGCAAAATATAAGGTATTTCTTTCCATTATGAGATTTCTGAGTCCACATTGAAACTGTAAATTTATGGTCTCTGCAAGTCTTCTGAGGCATCTGGACTGGGAATGCTGAAGTCAGAATTATGTAAGCAACAATTAGTATCCAAGTATAATTTCTATGGTTCCAAGAGTCTTACCATACACTGTGCTATTATCTCCAGTTGGTTTCCTTTGTTTCCTTTCTGTTTTTGCCCCTATTAATGTCTTGGTTCACACAAGGAATTTATGTTAGAAATGTTATTATTTGAGGAAGTTAAGGGCAGTGCTTGCTTCTATACATGAAATATGAGCAAATGAATTGCTCCCTTTAGCTTCCCGCAAAGAAGTCATGTAGCAGTGCTGCTCTGAACAAGATTTCAGCTCTCAGTAATGTGCCTTTGTTGTTTATTGAATATTTCATTATGTATGAGGACATGTTTTAACTTTGTATACCAGTCTGCTTCCTTTTGCTAAATTTCACAATCTTAAAAGGTCTTGGGAGTTGGAAACAACTGAACACTCTGTTGAGATTTGTGACTGCCATCCGTCTGGTTAGAATTACTCATAGATCTTGCAAGAGTAGCAAAGATGCATCCATTATAACCATCAGTCAGGACGGTCATTAAGCATTTTCTGCAGTCGAGATTGCTGTGCCAGATGGTACTTCAGGAACAATAGACAATGCACTCCAAACTGCCAAGCATTTGTTCTGTGCCATTTTAACTTAGGGCTGGTAGAAGAATAAAATAAAGCAAAAGTACCTGTGAGAGTAAAACTCCTAGAAGTGGCTTTCTAGCCCCAGGCTCTTTTCTTTACATACAAGGACATATCAGTCCTTGCATTTTGAAATGTATATTGTCTAATAATATACACTGATCTGTAAAGATCATTAGTTCGTTTACAAAAATGTACCTCTCTTTCTGCTACTGTACCCCAAGATTTTTCTTGAAGTGACATTTTATAGTTTAATAAGAAGCTTCTTTTGGAGCAATATGAGCTTGACTTGCATTGTTATAACGAAGTACCTATGATGGCTCTCCCGTAGTAAGTGATAAATCCTTACTTAATGATACATAATGATGGATAAGTGTTATTTGCCCTTTGAAACTTTAATTATGTCTTTTAACTATCTATGTCCCCCAGAATATGCATAGGCATGTTCAAAAGAGTGAAGTGGATCTCATGGGGTCAAGACCTGATTTCTCACCTGACAATGGCAGTCCTCAGTCCTATTGCTCTAATTCATAGAAATTCCCTACATTCCTCAGTTCATTCTACCAACTCAATCGCTTTGTCCAATCAGTATCTTCATGGTTATATTTACAAACAGCCCCCATGAGGCTTAGTCATCTCCTGTTTTCCTGAGTTTGGTTTCCTAGGTCTGTTTTGTTCTTCAAATATTCTTCATATTATTAAATCCCACATTAAGTCCCTTCTTTTCAATGAAGGCTTCTCAATCCCCAATCCAGATGGACCTTTTTTCCAGATCTATTCATTCCCTTCATAACACTCTTGAAGCAACGTACCCACAAACATTGTGAAAGGGAAAATATTATTTTTTTTAAGACTTAAAAACCAAAGAGGAAAGACAATGAAGAGAATGAAAAGTGTGTTCTAGTAGAGGTCAATTCAATGCTGTCTGACTGGTATGATGTCTTCAAGTGACTTTTCTGAACGCACCTGCACCCTTCTTTCAGAGACCTTGTTTTACCCAAGCTCTAACCACATCCACCAGATGAGAAGTGCCTTCTGTTTTCACAGTCCATCCACATTGGCCTTGCTGTTAGTATAAGGGGAAGCATGACATCAAAGCTGGGCAAATGGCCTTAACTGGAATGTTTCTCTCTCTCTTTAACTTGAATATAGGAAAGAAAATTCTCCCTTTTAAGTATTTCAGGTATATGAGCCTGGAACTAATGGTGACCAACTGTTCACCTCATAGATAAGATAGCCTGGACAATAAGGTCAATACACCAGAGCCATAATTAGCATGTGAGAGACTCATACCATTCTAACTCTAGTTCTAATAACCAAAAGTATGATCAAGTTCTTTCCTTCCCATGGCTTGAATAAGCTGGTTTGAATTTGGTTCTGACCTTTGAATTTTAAAGTCTCTGTATAATACCCACCACAAAGGTCAACATGATTTCTGAAAACAGTCCTTGGAAAACATTCCTACAGTTATGTCAAATGTGTTTTGGAAATTATAAAACATAGCTTCTCCTCATTGGAAACAAACCTTCCTCTAGCTATAAGAAAAAAAAAATCACTTTTGAATTAATACAGGATACTCTGTGTAATATTGGGGATAACAGAATAATTTTTAGGAAGTAAATATAGTAAGATACTTCAAATGGCTATATGTTTTAATGAAGGTAAATAATTGCTGAGTTAATCAAATGAAAGCATATCTTAGTAAGGGCAGTTTAGCTAATGTGGCATACGGTATAAGGCATACATATATATGTGTGTATATATATGAATGCATCTATTTATATATATATATAGAAACAAACATATATACACATCTATTTATGAATACATACATATATATCATTTATATGATAAAGATAGAGAGATGCATGTTAGAGTAATCAGAAATATGACTGTGCAAAATTGTACGGTACACAGCCTTCAAATTATGTTCTATAAATACCTTTTTTAAGTTTCTATAAATGTCTTTTCTATCAAGCTTTAGAGAGAAGAAGGTCAAGGCTCATTAAAATTTTTCATTTCTTAATTTTTGTTTCTGTTCTACATCTGTAGTTTAGTTCATGCTAAAAGTTATGATATATATATTGATTTAAAGTTTTCAAAAGATAAAAGAAAAAAGTAAAAAGAAATTACAATTGATTCCACAACTGACAGATAATTGTTGGAAATTTTGTTGTTATAATGTTGGCATTTTCAGGGAACTCAGAAATAACCTAGTGCTGTACTGCCCATCTGTCTTCCTCATAATCATTATGAAGTATAAAGACATAAGGAAACCGAATATTGGAAACAGGGTTTTTGTTTTTATTACCTGTGTTTTTACCTAAGTTACATCTCCCTAATTGAATGTATAGGAATATAGAGCTAAGGCCTAAGTAATATCTCTTCTACTCCTCAGAACAAATATTGCCAGAACCAACAGATATGGAAACAATGATATACAAATCCCTTATTGGGTATATTACTTTCAAATATTTTCTCCCATTCTGTGTGTTGTCTTTTCACTTTCCTAATCATGTTCTTTGAAGCACAAGGTTTTTAATTTTAAGGAAGTCCAATTTAACAATTTTTTTCTTTTGTCGCTTGTTATTAGTCTCTGTATTTAGGATACTTGCATATATTTCTTTTAATAGATGTATTAGTTTAATATATCTGCTATCTTCAGCTTATACTAGTAAAAATGTAAAGAATGAAATAAAACCAAGAGGAGTTCATTTATTCTCTCACATCCCTTACAAACATCTACAAAATTCTGGCTACAATAGCCTTACAGAACAGCAGTCAAACTTTGAGTTGCTTCTGATGCAGACTTAGAGATATTTAGGACTGTCTCTAGGATATTGATCCGGTAAGGCTGCTGGAATCGTAAAGGAGCGCATATTTTAAGTAGTTTAGGGGATAGCTAATATGTAGTTTGTGTTTCTTAGAAAAGGTAAAACCTGAGGGCTGGAGGTATGGGATTTCCAAATAGTGACCATTTTCTTGTAAAGCTTCTGAAAACTTAGTAGTAATGCTTTTGAACCACAGAAAAAAAAAATCTAAATTAAAAAATATAAGATATCTTCATTGAATAAATGAATGAATAAAGACATTAATAAACTTTAAACTGCCCACCATTTTCCTCTAAAATAGCTCTAAGCATGAAAGAGAAGGGGGAGGGGGGAGACGGAGAGAGAGGAAGAAAGAAAGGGAATTTCAGATAGGCTTTATGCTATTTGTGGGTGATAATTTTGGAGATTCTGAAGGGATAGTGTAATATGGTCTACAGACAATACCCCCCCCCACTTAATTAGCTCCAGCTAATTTCTTTCTTGTGGTATTTCTATCAATTTGATTTCAAGGATATGCTTAATTCATAAAATCAATTTAAAGCCTTTCTACTTTTTTTTTCCTGTTGAGAACACATTTTCTATTGTACTGTGGTAGGCAGAAATTTTGCCCCTTATCTGCACCCCCAGTGTCATTCCTGTGGTTAGGTTATGTTATGTCACATGACACAAGAAACTTTGAATATGTAATGAAAGTTACTAATCAACTGGCCTTAAAACAGGAGATTATCCTGGATTATCTATATATGGCATCTTCTTAAAGGAAGAAGAGAAAGTCAAAAAAGGACATCAGGGAGATGTGATAGAAAGGGATATCAGAGAGATTCTAAGTGTGAAAAGGATCCACTGTTGCTTGAGGATGGAGAGGGCCCTGTGGAAAATCTGAGAAAGCAGTGAATTCTGCTAATAACCAGTGATTGTGGTAGGAACCAGAGCCCCAGATGAGAACAGTAGACCCAGCTGACACCTTGATTTCAGCCTCCTCAGATCTTGAGCAGAGAATCCAACCATGCTGTGCTGGACTTCTGTCCTACAGAAGCTGAGATACTGATAAATGAGTGTCATTTCAAGATGCTAAATTTGTAGTAATTTGTTATATAGCAATAAAAAACATAGAAATGGCAACAATTGGAAATAGATTTTTAATTCTAGTGAAGAGAGCTTTATGACATCTCTCACCTAATCGTGTAGATATCCTCAGTGATACAGGAAGTGGGACCTTTGTCTAAGAATTAGGAAGGAAATATAAATGGTGAGATAAAAGCTGACAATTCCTCTGTGCTCATTAAGTACCAAGCAGCTAGTGAGGTGTCTGTTTAGCCCTACCCAGAGATCGTCTTGTCCCTATATATAGACCCATGTAGCTCCAGACAAATGTATTTGTACAATGATTTGATAATCGATAACCCTGTTCACAGTAGTTAGAACTAGGGAGAGCATTCACCCAGCCTGGCCCAAAGTGCCTTTATGAGAATTGGAAAAATACCATTCATTGCCAATTTGGAATGATGGAAATGTAAAAGCTCAAGAACTGTGTTAAATCCTGTTTTATTATGGGTGCACTGATAATCAGAAGAGAACACTTTGTATTTCCTATGGTTGTTCAAACTTTTGTTCAAGTACATTTCTGAAGCCTGACATCGTTTTCTATAAGATATTCCGTATTCTGATGAGACTAGGAAGAGAGAGGAATACTGTGACTAATGGGACATGCACTAGGTACAGGGAGAAATATCAGTAGAGACTGTTCAATAACACTGGACAGGGGAGTAGAGGTGTATGGATGAGCAGTCAAATTTCAGTTATGCCCACAAATGGGAAAGGACTTAAGTCAAGAGATTGAGCATACAAGAAGCATCAGAGAGCACAGTTAGGAGAGTCCAAAAAAGAGGAAAACAGTTGAGATTCATCAGGGAAAGGAGTCTTAGGTGCTGGATTAGACAGATGGATAGAGAGGTTGGAATTTTGCAAGGTGGTGAATGTAGGGCATTAGTTGCAAACTGGGCTCCATAGTCTGGGAGGGTGAGCATATATAGGATGGTTGTTGAGAGCCCAGACCCCTGGATACAGCAGACCACAGCTTGAAGGTAGGTTCCGTCCATCACTAGTTGTGTGTCTTTGGAAAAGCTCTTTAACCTTTCTTATCTACAATTTTTGAACTTGTAAAATGAGAATAATGATAAAATATTGTCTTAGATTTATTGTGAGAGGATAAAGATGTAGAGGCCACCACCCAATGACAAGTTAAGGATCAAAGCAATTATTATAAGATAAATATGTGAAAAAACCTTAACTTTGTGGAGCTAGCAAAAAAAAAAATCAATGTAAATATGAAGTATATAAAAAGGATTATCACTACATACATTTTAAATATTACTAATAATGAATGCAAACGGTGTATATACTGATAAGCCCAAATATGTCATATATTAAAGTTTTGGTCAAAATATAACTGCTGACCTACAATTAATTTAAAATAAATATGTTCAGAATGTTTTAGCTAAAGGTTAATTGTAAAAAAAAAAATCAATGTCTACTACCCTAATTATTTCTCCCTACACTTTAATCATTAAGAAACAATTAAGAAAAATTCTCTGTATTTAAGGTGACTATTAATTTATCTTCTAAAGAAGGACACTTAAGAAGTTTAAAAATATGTCTCAAACAATTAGCAGGTACTAATTTTCAGGGATAAAATGAGAATATTTAGGCAAACAGCCATCCTCTCTACAGAATTTTAAATGTCTGTTTATAATTGCTTGATAGAGATAAGAAAAGTAAAATGGTGTCAGTCTGACTTGGGGCTTCCCTATTCTTCAACTTGTTTCAATACCACCCCCATTCCCTTGCACCCCGCCACCTTCACAGAAAAATCATAGGCCATGATTATGATCAGGCTTCATAAAACCAACAATTTTTGTTTTGTTTTTAAAGTAAGTAAAATGCAGCGGGAGTAAGGAGAGGATTCTGTGAAGGCCGCAGCTGAAGGATTTCTTACCTTCTCTTCACTTTGAACTCCATTTCATCTACATCTCCCAAGAAAGCAGCCTTTGCCCCAACAGGCCAGTGTGCTAGACCTGCAATGTGTGAGTGAGACCTCAGAGCTTACTGGAATCTCATAGGACCAGCAGGTGTAGACATTTATTTCCCCCTCTTCACTCTGATATGAATAAAAATGTATCAGTTAAAGGCCCAGACTATCAGAAGGGAACAAACCATTGTTTAAACTATGCCCTCAGAGATGAAATTTTCTTAGTGTCTCTGATCTCTTGGCATGCTGGAATGGAAAGAAGCTCAAGTTTGCTGTCTTCTCCCTGGCTCTAGAGCTGGAAGATGGCATGAAGACCAGACAGGAGAGAGTCCTCCTTCTTGTGTCTGGACATGCACTGGCCAGCTGCCTGCTGAACAAAGTCAGCCATAGATCATGGTCTATTGTGCCTTCCAGCTACCACAAAACACAGTGTTCATCACCCAACATCAGGACCTAATTTCTAAAGAGCAAGGTAACTAAAATAAGATACATTTAAAAGATGAGGAAGCACAAAACCATGTTTTTTTCTCTAGTCTGAAGGCATGATTAATATCACGCCTGTGTTCCCCATCTCGGTTTGGAATCAATTCAGATTGACAAAAGAATACAAATGGGAAATAAATATCACTTATTTTATTTAAAATGCTGATATTAGAGGATGAAGTGCAGATGTGCAGCAAAAATAGGCATGCTAACGTTGAAACCTAAAATTAGGTAAACTTCCCTGTACACATAGGCGTCAGTGGTCAATGACTAGGCTCTCCACATGAGTGTCTGTGTCTGTTAACCTTGGGGTTGATCAGAATGTATCTTTTCTCTATGTGTCAAATGCCCAAAAGATAGGAGGATGGAGAGAGCTGAGTTACACATGTCAGTTATTTCCAATATTCAGTGATCAGGTAATTCATTCTACCTATATCATGAAAGAATAAGGATGGGGCAATGGGTTAAGGGTGTTCGGGGAAATTTCATCCTAGAACTGTGAAAGACACATTCTCCCAGCATACCTCTGCCACTCCAGCCCTAAACAAAGTTCTTCCCGAGGATTGCTCCATTAAGATTAAATAAAGCAATTGAAAATGAGAGCACCATTCCAGGTAATGCCTTACAAAAGAAGGCATTGACATCAGTTATATTTGCAGTACAATTATGCCAATGTGGAAGATTGACGTCTGAACGTCTTTCACCAGGGCACAGGCGGAAGGTAGGAGAAAGAGAAATTGGTGACATCTCTATTTGCTTCTACTTTTACTATACCTGTACCTAATAAATGGTTTCCCCCCCGCATTTTTTAGCATAGGAAAGAAAGTACATAATTAGGTTGAGCCATGAAGGTGAAATAGAGATAAGTAAAATATACCTTCTGTGAATTAAGTTAGCTTACTTAAGCAATCCCGAAAAAGTACACTTAACAGAGACCATTCAGTATTTAATAAATTATTCAATATTTTTGATTAAGACCAGGCTTTGTACAAATTAAGTTTGGAATAGAGAAAACCTTGATTCAAATTTAAATCTACCTCTTCAAATGTAGTGTAAATTACTGGAGTCTAAGAAACTAATTTTTTTAAAAAACTATTATTTTAGAAGAGTTTTAGATTTACAGATGTAAACTTTATCACCTGACTGAGGTAGTGTTTGTCAGGTTTCTCCATTGTTAATTGATTCTTTTTTTTCCACCCTCTTTCCATATTGTATTCTTTAGAAGGAAGTCACTATGAGCATCTCACACATAAAAAGTATGAGTTATGATTTATACTTTATCTCCTTGAAGGAGGTATATCTACATGACTTATTTGGAATTCTTATACAAAGGATATTTGTCTCTCTTCCCCATTTATTTATTTATTCAATCATTTATTTCTATCAATATGGGCTCATTGATATTTATTTTATAATTTGGGTTATAATCTAGTTTTATGTTATTTATTTTGTTGCTCAAATTGTTCTAGTTTTGGCCATTGGAAGCCATTTCAGTTATCTCCCATGCCCCTTGACATAACTCTGTAATAGTGCTTTTGTATTTTAACAATCCCTTATTTTGGGCACAAGATTCTCTAGGATCATCTTGTACATGTTTCACTCATTTCTAAAGTTGCTTAGCTCAGCACCATTTCAGCCTACCCTCTTTGATGAGGTTATATAAAACTTTTGTAATGCAGCAAGATGCATTTGTCACAGTCTACATTCTACTCTGATATCCTGTCTCCTAAATGACTTTTTTAAAAATTTGCATACACTATAATTTGAGTCTGTGTGCTGTGAAGTTCTATGCATTTTGACAAATGCATAATATTGAGTATCCATTGTTATAATGTCATACAAAAGAGTTTCACCACCCCCCAATAAATCATCTGTGCTTCATCTATTCAACTTACACACCATCCCATACCCCTGGAAATCACTAATCTGTTGACAGAGTCAATAGTTTTGCCTTTTCTAGAAACTCATATAAATAGAGTTATATAGCATATATCCTTCTCAGACTGGTTTCTTTGCTCATCAAGCACAACTAAGATTCAAACATAATTTTGTGTGACTTGACAGCTAATTTTTTTTCAGGTAATATGTTACTGATAGCCGTTAAACAATCTAATATTTGAATGCCTTTTTCACCATGTTTTTAATTGAGGTATAATTGACATACAACATTATATTAGTTTCAGGTGTACAACATAATGATTCACTATTTGTATATATTGTGAAATGAAGAACAGCATAAGTCTAATGTTAATTCATTTTTACCTGCTGAATAGTATTCCATTTTCACAGCTTCTTTGTCCATCCACCCATGGATTGTCCTAAAAGTCCACTTTAATTGCTTCCAGTTTTTGGTAATTAAGACTACGGTAATTAAGACAACATTCAGAAATAGGTTTTTTGTATGGACATATGTTTTAAAATCAGTTGGGTAAATATGGAGGATTGTGATTACTGTATATTATAGTAGGTATCCTTACCAGCAATTGATATTGTGAGGTTTATTTTTGTATTTTAACCATTCTAATAGGTGTTTATTGACAACTAATTATTTGAATTTGCAGTTACCTAAAGCCAAATGATGTTGAGTATATTTTCACATGCTTATACCCATATATCTTCCTGTGCTGTGGTGTCTTATATGTATTTTTTTAGTTTCTTTATTGTTGAGTTTTAAGAGTTCATTGTATATTTTGGATACAAGTCCAGTATGTGATTTCCAAATATTCTCCAGATGGTGACTTGTCTTTTCATTATTTTAACTGTGTTTTCACAGAGCAAAGTATTTGAATTTTAGTAAAGTCCAACTTGTCAATTTTTTCATTCATAAGTTATGCTTTTATAATTGTCTCTAAAAACTCATCACTAAACCCAAGGCCGCTAACTTTCACCTATGTTTTCTTTAAAAGTTTTATAGTTTTTCAACTTATATATTAATATATGGTCCATATTGAGGGATTTTATGTAAGATACAACCTATGTTAAATTTTATTTTTGCATATGGATGTTCAAGTGTTCCATCATCATTTCTTGAAGACTTTCCTTTCTCTATTGAATTTCCTTTTTACCTCTGTCAAAAATCAGTTGACTATAATTTTGTAGTTCTATTTCTGGGTTCTCCATTCCATTCCCTTTATCTATGTGACTATTATTTCCACAATGAAATGCTATGTCGATTATTGTAGCTTTATATTAAATCTTAGAGTAGTGTGAGTCCTGCAACTTTCTTCCTCTTCCTCAGTATTGTGTTGACTATTCTAAATTCTTTTTCTTTCCATATAAATTTTAGAATTAGTTTATCAGTATCTACAAAATAGCTTGCTGAGATTTTGATTGGTATTGCATTGGATCTATAGATCAGATTGAAAAGAATTAACATCTTAACGATACTGAGTCATGTGTTTCATAAACATGGACTCTCTCCATTTATTTTGTTCTTTTATTTTTATCAGTGTTTTGTAGCTTTTCTCATATACATTCTGTACATATTGATTTATATATAAGTGTTAGATATAAAAAGACATTAAAAAAGTAATTTTCTACCTCTCATACTTTCTTTGAAAATAATTATTTGTTATGTCTAGCCATGTGAAGATATAGCCAGCCTAGAATAGTCCATTTTAACTATGTAGTTCTTTCCCTGGCTTCTTAATCAATAGCTAGTGGCATGAACAAGGTAGTTACTTCACTCTGGAGGAAGCTGACTCTTGCTATGGCCATTTTCCTTATTAAATGTCAGTTATTCCAATAGAGGTGACTCACATTAGGATCATGTATTTTTATTTTAATAATCGTAGTGTTTTAGACACAGATGATACTGAGGTTAAAAAGAAGAATTCTTCATTTATTTTTATTTCTTTTCATTATTGATTACCTATTTCAGAATGTTCCAATGCAGTTACCTCTTGCTCTTTAATTAAACCAGATCACAAAGTCTGTATTTGTGCAAATATCATCAAAATACCTTGAAAGATAGTAATTCGCCTTCAGAGAACATAATTCAACTTTGGTTCTGTGATATATCACATCACTTGTTGTGACTTTTCTAATAGCATTTAACTTCAATTTTGTAGTCGTTGGGGATTATTTTATAGAAGTAGGAAATCTAAACACCCAAAGATATCTCAGGCTCTCATTTCCAGATATTTAAAGACATAATTTAATGGGATGATCAAAGTTATGTGTGAACCAAAAATTAAAAGGAAAATAAAAATTCAATTACCAAGAAATTTTCTTCACCTTTTTGTAATTCGAATAAGTTTGCCTTTCTTAAAATGACTTAGTTCAAAGGCAAAAACAGGAAAATAACAAAGAAAATTTAGATTTTCATTATGCAATGTTTGTTTCTTCTCTGATAATTGGTTATATAGCTGAAGGCTTTTTCCCCCATCCATTTACTATATGAATAAATAACAAGAATAATATAAGCTCAAAGCCTAGCAATGGGTCAGTATTTTCTCCAGGGAAAGATGAAAGTTCTTATTTTATAAATTTTTTCTATAGCTCTGCAGTTCATCAAGATAGAATGCAGCAATTCAGATGGAATTTAGGCAATGCAGATGGAGTAAAGCTATTAGAAAGTAGTCAAGAGCCATTCCACTTATCGTTTCATGTGTTTCTCTCAGGGTTTTATTTTTAGGCTGTAGGCTCCTTCCTAGCACTTTTGTTCAACTCTTCCTTGAGCCTTTTATCTGTTTTATGAGCTTTTCACTCCATCTTTGGAAAACTAATCTATTACTATTTTCTTCATGAAAACTGCTACTGAGGGAAATGAAACTGTCCATGAACCAATAACTAATTGTGGTCTCATTTTTCGATCTATAAGTTGCACTGAACTACCTGTTTCTTTTCCTCAGCCCAGGTTTGGTATATGAATATAAAATTATTTATCATGACAATGATAACTGAAATTGAGTTCCAAGGAAGTAAAATGGTATAGTTTATTCCTCAAAATTCATGTCTCAAAAGTAGTCTGTTGAAAAGTAAATTGTAAAAGTTCACAGTTAGATTGTTTTGATATTAAAAATTTTAAGGTAAATAGGAAAAATTGAATGATTCATAAGTCTGAAAATGATTTATATTTCCATTTAACTCAATCTTAGCACAAAAATCAAAATGCTAAAAATATAAAGATTTTAGGCTGAGGACTCTAAAAATCTTTGGGTAATTAAGTTATAGGCCGTTAGGTGCCTCCTCAGCAAGAGCTAATTTGAAACTTTTTGCCTTTAGCTATTATAGCAAGTGTGTGTAATGCTGACCAACCCGTTGAGTTTTTTGGCTAACGAAAATATTAGGAGCTAGTACTCTTTTTTCTGACACTTTTCTGATTCACTGAACATTATTCAGATTACCTACAGATATTAATTTACTAAACCACTAGCAAACCACATAATTTAATGAGAGTCTTACAATTATGTGGTAACTACGTGATTCCCACATGAGTATCTAGAAAAAATGGAGCACTGTCAAAAATAAATCCATCTTACTGGGACAGCAATTGCTTAATAATGAACCTACAGTACCCTGAAGCACAAGAAAATGACCCTAGTGGTAATGGTGGTAATGTGTTTAATCACTTTAGTTGAATGGTTTTTAGAGAAGATAAACATACTGGGAAGTAGCTAGTGGAAAGCAGCCGCATAGCACAGGGAGATCAGCTCAGTGCTTTGTGATCACTTAGAGGGGTGGGATAGGGAGGGTGGGAGGGAGGGAGATGCAAGAGGGAAGAGATATGGGAACATATGTATATGTATAACTGATTCACTTTGTTATAAAGCAGAAACTAACACACAATTGTAAAGCAATTATACTCCAATAAAGAAGTTAAAAAAAAAATGTAGCAAGGAAACATTTTGGTTTACTGAACATAGAATTTAATTTTATAAGAGTTTTGAAAGTAGTATTTGTAAAGATAAAGTAGATATTTGACTCAACATTCTCCAGAGCAGGATTTCCAAAGAGGCAATGTTTATTGCTAATAGATTTTAATTCCCTGTATTTCCAAAGCTATTATATGCAACATTGCCTAACAAAGCAAATGTGTACACAAAGCCCTTTTTATACTCATTTTAATGTTGATGTTGAGTATAAATAGCAGAAGAAATTGTGGCCAGTGTCTTGAAGTCTAAACTAAAACACAAGAAATGAATTAAATAGGATTTAAATTTTCATCTTTTCCTCTAGAGGGAAAAGTTATTCCTAAAGAACAACATTCTGCATATTGAAATTAAGCCCTATTGGAAAAGTCACAAGTGATTTTTTCATGGATATTTTTTATCAGATTGGGAATATTTCCTTCTGATCCTAGTTTGCATAGCATTTTTATCATGAGTAGTGTTCAATTTGGGGAAGTACGTTTTCTGCAGCTATTGAGAAAATTATATAATTTTTCTTCTTTATTGGTTTCATGTGGTTACTGACATTGATTGCTTTTCACATGCTACCCAACCTTGCATTCCTACAGTGAAACTCCTTGGCATGAGTTTTTCCCCTTTTTATAAATTGGTGCATTTCTCTTTTAAAACTTTATTAAGAAATGTGTTTCTATGTACATCAAATACATTATTTGGTAATTTGCTGTTCTTGTAAATTTGTTTGGGAAGTTTAGAGTCATTGTTCTGCTGGCTTCCAATTATAAGTCTGGGTTTGTTTCCTCCTCTAATATTTTCTGAAAGAGTTTACATAGAATTGTTATTATTTTCTCCTTAAATATTTGATCAGATTCATTATAAAGTCAATCAGGCCTACAGTTGTATTTTAGGGAAGATTTTTTTTTGGTTCAAATTCAATTGTGTTAACAGATATGAGGTTATTTAGATTCTCTGTTCTTCTTATGTCTGTTTTGATAAATTTTGGTTGTTAAGGTTTTTGTCCATTTCATCTAAGTTTTCAAATGTTAGCTCCTAATATCTCCTTTTAATTCTTTGAATATCTGTAGACTCTTTTGTGATATATCTTCTGCTTAGAGTGAATTTACTTGGATACAAAAAACTTTAGGCAAATACCAAAAAAACAGCATATGTTTTCTCTACTGAATATTGAACTGGCTATCAAAACATGCATGCAATGTGAGCCTCTTATTGTATGTTTTGATCAAGCCTCTGAAAAACAGATATAGGCAATGATGAAGTGTGTGTGTGTGTGTGTGTGTGTGTGTGTGTGTGTGTACACACATGCTACTATATTGGACAGCTCAAGATTCTATATTCTTATGAAAAATCACTACTCCTCCCATTAAATATCTTCTGGCTAAAGGACATTGGAATCAATTATGTCCAATTAGATTGTTCTCAGAAGTTAAAACAAACAAACAAACAAAAAAACAACTGAAAATTTACCTCTACCACAGTAGGCTATGGGATGTATTTATTCATTTTACTTTGTACTGTACAATCATTCTCCTGTTCCACATGAATTTAATTAGGAATTTGGGGAATAGATTGCGAAACATTTAGTAGTCACCACTCCTTAAAAACAGTAGAAACACAATTCACTAAAAAGCATGACATTTTATCTTTATTTCCCATGGAATAAAAGTAATCACTGATCACTGACACAACAAAGTATCTGCTTTACCTTATGAGGATTTCTCATACTATAATATTTTTTCTAAAATGTTGTAAAGAGTAATTTTTTTCTACAATATTTTAGAGATTATCATAGTTTTACTTTTCTGCTCCTTCACCCCACTTAATTTTTTTACCCAGGGGAGTAGTAGACAAACACTTTTATATTTTAAAAAATTACTTGTGTTTTCCATCACTTTTTGAATATAAGTTACATTATTAGTATTTTTAAAAATGCAAAAAAAGAGACTAAACTGTTCTTGTAAGAAAATTTTTTTGTAGGAAATCATGTCTATTTAATCCAGACATGAATCATTTATTTTATCTTTAATCATATATAGTTTTTGAGTAGAAAAGCAAAAGGGGAATGGTTTTGATAGAGAAATATATCAGCATAAACAGATTTTAGGGAAAACATGTTTTTCTAAGAACAGGAAACATAAGCTATTTTTTTAACTATCCAATACTGTTTCAGCTTTCACCACCAATAGTTTTGCCTAATTTACCAGAGCAGGGTGTGTGTGTGTGTGTGTGTGTGTTGTATAGCAGGATCAAGGGGTATTTACATGGGTATATACCCATGACTACATTCTTAAAGAAGTAATATTTCTGTACCTACAATGAATATTGGAGTTGTGTGTTCATTCCTGAGACTGCCTCATGGATGATATTCATAATTTAATAATGATTGAGGTTTGTATATAGCTCATCTTTTTAAATAGACCTGAAAGTCCTTAATAGCATGAAATGTCTAGTTCATGTTTCTCTTTCTTATTACCTAGAATACTATCTCAGTCTTAAATCTAATGCCTATAGAACAGTCAATGTTGAGATAGGAGTTTGTAAAATTTTAGTCTTAAAAACGACTTTGGAGACAATCTTGTTCCTATCCCTGCCATCAACATAAATTTCATATTTTTTGGTGGATGATTATTTGAACTTATATAAATTTCTACTCAAAAAAAGAAAAAAAAAAGAGATACAGTATTACCCTGCCTTGCCTGAAGAAATCCAAAATATCCAGACCAACAAGACTGGATAATAGCCTTGTTAGTCCCCCTCCTCTATTTTCCACACCCTGTCCCACTTCACCCCTATTCTCCATATATAGGTCATACATAGATAACTTTTCACTTAATATGACTCAATCAAATAGATACAGAAGAGTGATATTCAATTATTTAATAACAAGAATGGTACAAGCACAGTCCTGTCAAAATAAGGCACTAAATAGTTCTAGCCACAAGTAAATTGTACATACCACTATATTGGTGTATTCCAGCTAGATATCATTCCTGAAAACATCCAAATTAATGAGGAAATGGAAAATAGAAAGAAAGAATTTTTAAAGAAATATGTACCAAATTTTTGCAAATCACATTTGATTTTCACAAAATATTATAAAGAAGAGTACACTCTCTCCTACCCACACTTGGACACTTAGGCTTGGTGAATTCAAGTTACCTTTAAGAGAGTAACTTCAGAAGATAGAATTAAAATGTAAATCGTGAATTAAAGTTCAGTCTATTTGTTACATCAATACAGGAACTGAACAAGAAGTAAAAGAATTGAGCTAATCCCGTAATAGTTAAAAGACAAACATAACATTTGTCTTTTTCTTCTTCCATTGTGATTTTACTTCAAGGCTATTTGGAACTGATTTGGATTAAGAAAATTGTCATAAGCATTTTTGTACACTTTTCTTTTCTTGGAGTATAGGGTCTTGCAGGAAAGGAGTATCATTCCTATAAATGAATGATCTATGACTGCACCTGAAAATGGAGATGAGATCTGTATAATTGTGGTGTGCGGAAGGACAGTTCTGTGGATGTGGAAATGTCATGCAGCACCTGGGCTTCTCTCTGTCATGACACTTCTCTTCATTCTCCTCAACCAGGCTTCCCATTGAGCCCCCTCCCCAGTGAGGGTGAGGTGTCTATTTTCAGCCTAGATCCCTCATACCTAATCACACCTCCCCTGAGACACAGCCTCCACTATGCTTCCCACCAACTCTTTATAGTCACCCAGCTCATTATTCCCAATCCCTTCTCAACATATGCTTTCTTAAATTTCCTCAATATTTCCACCCACTGTCTGTTTTCTCCACTTTTTGACTTTTCAAAACTTAAATCCAAATATATTGCTTGTTTATACATATATAATTGTACTTTAGACATTAAAATTCAATCACCTTTCCAAATATGAATATGAATAGCTTTAAGACATTTATATAATATTTAAGACAAATTATAAACAAAATAAAACAAATCTAAGCATTTATAAGATTAGTAATATTTAAATAAGCTCTTCAAACAGGACTAAACTTATTAAAAGTACAATTTTTATAATAAAAGTGTGATTTACATAGGTTTCCAAGTTATTGATTTGATTCATCTATAGAAATCATGTTTCCTATATAAAAACAACTGCAAAACTCACTGTAATTTTAGTTCATTTGGCACGCTTTAAATCTTGTTAAGGAGCTCTGTGGGTAGACAAAATATGAGCATACATGGGTACCAATAAAAACATTCTTGAGAAAAGCTACAAATGTTTAAGTATAGGAAATTTTATAAGACTTTGGAGTTAAGTACATTTCCTTTATTGAAACACATTTTTGTAATACAGTAATTGTGTTAGAAAAATTATATCAGGAACACTCATGTATAGTTTTATCAAGGTATTCAATTTTTTTGTAGCCTGGAAGAGAATGAGTTACAGAACTTCTGCAAGACTGATTGAATTTAGATTAGTGGTGAAATCTGCAAAATAATAGGCTAGAGTCCCCCAATTCAAGCCTCATAAAGCATATTTATATGAGTTTACAAATCATACAACATGCTATTACGCCTGAGAGGTTTGGATTAAATACTTGTTAAGAAATTGCTAGCAAATACAAGTTTGTGTTCCCAACACACAGTGAGGCCAAACAATACCAAAATGTTGGAGTTTGGAGCAGAGAAAGGTTTATCACAGGACCATGCAAGGAGATGGGTGGCGTATGCCCCCAAACCCCCGAACTCCCTGAAAGGTTTCAGCAAAGCATTTTTAAAGGCCAGGTGAGGGAAGGGGGTCACAGGGTATGTGATCAGCTCCTGCACAATTCTCACTAATCATTGAAGGTGAGCTGCCAGGGCAGTGTCACAGGGGTTAACCTTATCAATCCTTAGGCTTCAGGAAGCCCGGGGGCTGTGTGCTCATGGTCAACAAGTAGTGAATATCTTCCATTTGGTGGGGGGGGTTTCACATCGGTAAAACAACTCTGGAAATGTGCATCAGATACTGTTATCTAGGTACTTCAAAGAGGAGATAAAGCGGAGGATATGGGGGAAGGGCCTGCCCTGGGAAGGCCCCACTGAGTCCTGCTTGGTTACAAAATGTTTACAGGGAACCCAGGCATAATTTGTTTCATTCACCCTAAGGAAAAACTTAAGCTCCAAAAATGCTCCATCCCCCCTTTTTCCAAATACAGCAAATAACCCTCTGGGGTGTTTTCAACAAACAACTTTCCGGCTCTCCAGACACCGACTGGGTGCCCTACAGTTCAACCCAATTCTGACAATAGTAACTACCTGGGGTTAGCCTCAGGCTCCCAGATTTAAGAGCTCAGTCCTGCAAGACTGCCCTCACTTCAGATGCCTGTCCAAGTACTGAGTCCTCAAATTACCCACACTTCTGTCAGACTTAGCTACAAAGTCAGCTGTTTCCAAAACCCTCCCCACCCCTATCAGGTTGATAATTTGATAGAAAGGCTCACAGAACTCAGGAAGACAGTTAACTTATATTTACTGGTTTATTATATAGGATATAGCTCAGGAGCAGTCAAATGCCAGAGATGCATAGGACAAAATATGTTGGGGTGTGTGTGTGTGGTGTGTGTGTGTGCGTTGTTTCTATGCGTTTTCTAGTAGTGTCACCCCTACCCTCCCAGTACCTTTCTGTGTTCACCAACCCAGAAGCTTTCCAAATACCATTAATCAAGTGTTTTTATAGAGCTCAATCTCCAGGCCCCCTCTCCCTTTCCCAGGGGAAGTTGGTAGACGGGGCTGGAAGTTCCAACTCTCTCATCACTTGGTTTTTGCCTGACCAGCCCCATCCGGAGGCTATCTAGGAACTCCACCCTAAGTCATCTCATTAGCATAAAGTCTGGTATGATCAAAAGGGGCTTGTTATGAACACAAAAGGTGCTCCTATCACTCAGGAAATTCCCGGGATTTTAGGAGCTCTGTGCTAGGAACTGGGGCCAAAGACCAAATATATTTCTTATTATACCACAAGCCCCCTTCCAAATTTCTCTAATGCTTGTTGTGATCATATACATAAGCCTGAAACAGTACTCTCACAAGCTTGATACTTGATATTAATACGGGGATATTTATTATAATATTTATTATCTCCACACAACCCCATATCTCCAACTCTTACATGAACAAGTTCACACAGGAACATGTATACACATCTCCATACACAAACACACACACACACCACACACACACACATACACACACACACAGTTTGGAAGTGATGGAGCTTGGGCTTTCAGCCACTATGGCCATGTGACTTCTGCCTGTGCATTGTTTTTTTCCTTTTTATTTATGACACTAAATCAAATAAGAAAAAAACAGTTCTATGCATGTCTTCAGTAGGTTTTGCATATGTAAAGAACTGAATTACTAACCTCTTGAACTGAGAAAGACATTCCTTCTCCTGAAATTAATGCATCCATTTTCCTTTAAAAGAAGGTTTGCAATGAGTAAGATTTACAAGATTCTTATTTAAAAAATACATCAATAAGAAGATGAGGTTTGATTTTAAAATATCTATGGTTGAGCCGGTATATATTTCACTTATTCAGATTATCCTTATTAAATGTTAAAAAGATAATTATTGCATGATAAAATAGAGATTCAGTTACTGTACATTGTAGAAGACCCAGATTGGAAAAATATCAGAAATAATTTCAAACTTTGCCTCTATGTTAATCTTACATGGCAGTTGTTAATGAGATATCTCCCACAAATGGCCTGGAAATCTGAATGAGTGGGGAAAAAAAAGGTGGGAGAAATTAGTTGATAAGTGCCATTTCAGAAAAGCAGATCTTTGAACAAAAGTACAAAGTAGAATAGTACAATTCTTTTTGTGCCAGAAGGATGAATTTAGGGTGAATAGTACAATTCTTTTTGTTCCAGAAGGATCTTTTTTTTGAAATATTTAAACTACTATTGATGATTTGGCACCAGTAATTGGGCTGGCTGAAGCTACTTGGAGCTGTTTGCTGGGCTCTGAGATTATGTCTATATGACCACAAACTCACCTTCTCAAACTAGAGCAAGTCATTTCAGCACCGTTATATTTAACAAGCAATATCTAAATGAATCAGTGTTTAGTAACATGAGCCAACTCAGGATCTTTCAAGGGCAGAATAGCTAGCTAGGAAATAACATTTTCTAACAAAATCAAAGGGAAAATAGCCCATCAGGTAGGAGATATCCCAACACAATTTTTGCAAAATTTCTACCTTGCCAACTGAGTCAATTTCAAAACAGTCAACAATGATAATATTGTCATTACCCCCTCATTGGTTAATGATTCTATTATGGTTGGAAAGCTAAAATTCCTTTATTGAATATCATAACATCAAAACCATATATTTGCATTCAAATTATGACTTGTACTAGGTGAATATTGTAGCCATCAACTAACTGACTCTTTTCTGTAGTTGGCAATGACGTTTTTTTAGAGTTGGCAAAGAATTGCCATTGTTTTTAACTAACTTAGAACCCTTATTTCTATGTATGATAAGTTTATATGTTCATTTTATGACACTTAGTAGAAGGTAATTGTTCTTAACATAAATATATATCATTTCTCTGAAATAAATAAAAATATACCCTGCAAAACACAAATATAAATGGTCATTATTATTAAAAGAAAAAAAGAAAATGAAACTGTTAGAGAAATCATTAAATTTCCAATTTTTAAAAAGTTTATCAATATCCCACTACAAGAAAACTGCCAGATAAAGCTGTCCTAAACTAGACTCACCCTTCCTAGTACTCTTTTGCTCTTCTAAGTTTATTTTTTTCAAGAGCAGTGCTTGAATGTATGATCTGTTATTGTATAACTGAATGACAAAAGAAGCATCAATTCCTGAAACCTCTGATACTTATACCTTTAAAAAGAAAGAGAGAGGGGCAGATGCAGTGTTTATTCTGATTCATTAAAGTTTGGTGGAAAAATAATCCATAAATAGTATATACTGCTTGACCTTGAGAAAAGGAACTTCATAGTAGACTTTTATATTCTCTTTGATACTGAACTTTGTTTTATTTTTGCACATTTCAACACAATCTTCAGTCAGTTAGTTATTGTATGAGAAGTGCTTCCCTGAGATACATAGGTAGGAAGAAGAAATGAATACTAAGTTCTTTACATCATACTTTACAAACCTCATGAGGTAAACTATGATTTGCCAAGGATTTTATTTAAAATATGTTTTTGTATGAGGTGACCATTCAAGTGGTTTTTTTTAATGCCACCTGTCACACACTCACCAGGTTGACTGGTTCCTCTCTCTCTTCTTTGTCTGACCGAAGATGTTAGCAGATGGAAAATAAGTGAGAGGAGTTTATGGAGGTAGAGATCACACTCAGTCTAGGCAACAATGAAACAGTGACTATCAATACTTTCCATTTTCCAAAGGCCAATAATAAAGAAACCAGAAAAAAGCTAAAGAGTACAGAGTGAGATGGGATATTTAGGGACATTGGGAAGAAGAATCATGTCTCCTTTGCCACTCTGCTACAGCCAGAAGGGTTGGGGTCTGGAATGAGCCACCACTTCCTGTGCAAAACTGTGATTAAGTTCCCTCATTCCAGTAGCTTGTTTCCCCAGAGTGTGAAGGATGAATGTGATGGACTAACATTAGTCATTTTATATTCAGTATAGAAAAATGGCATTCTGAATAGCAACTCCCAGCTGGTTTTAAGGATTATAAACTAATGCCAATAATTTTTATAATTCTAAAGCATTTTACATGTATTTTTTAATTATGTAAACTATGTATTACTTAATATTGAAATCAGCATCTTTTGGCATGATATTTAGATAATGAAATAGATAAGGCTGTCATTGTGCTTTTAGTATTTAAAATGGAAGACCTGATTTTATGATACTTCAGGATAAAAGTATCAATACCACTTAGAATGATTTCACACAGCTAAATGTGTATAAAAATGAAATGACTAAAACTAATTGTCAACCTTTTTTTTTTAATATGCAACCCACTCTGCCAGATATGACACCAACATTTCACAACTCAAAAAGCACATTAGACCTTTCAGGACAAAATGATGTACTTCCAAACTCATAGGCAGCAATCTTTTTAAAAATCAGCTCTGCAGCCACTTCATGAAGGCTTACATCATTCTGATATCCTGCAGTCTAAACACTGTCATTGCAGGGCTGTTCTGAATATAGCCTGAAGTACCAAAGCGAAGAGAGACATTTATTTGCTAGGCCTTTGCTATGTTTGGAGAGAATGAGGTAAATATTTTCCCTCAGCAGTGAGGATCTGCAGGCTGGTGTCATTGATACAGAGACTGCCAGGGAGAGGGAAGTGGTGCTGGGAATTACTTTTCCCCTCTTCCCTTGGTGAACAGTGTGAGGAATATGTCTAAAAGGGTAAGGTGATTTAGCTTGGAAACAGGGTATAAGATTAAATTTCTAACTCTTTTTCTCCCCTTTGCAGATTAAAACCCATCTACTACCTTCAAAGCAAAAACTTGTCTTTGAGATTCAATTCTTTATTTTCTCTGGGGAAATACAACACTAACTTGATCGTTATTTAGCAGTAATCTCTAAAATATAGCACATCTACACAATTGCAATGACTTTGTAGCAGCTTTCTACGCTTCCCTCAGCACTTACCGAGAATACTATAAATGCTGATATCGAGCTGGTCAGGTTACTATCATATCCCTTTATTTGTTCACTCAGTAGCTAATTCAGTTCAGTCCGTCTTTAGAATTTTCATTCAGCAAGAATCAACTACTTGTCAGAAATGCAGGTATCTGGGAAAAGCATATAGATAATGTATGGTCCATATCTTTTAGGAGTTTACTGCAGGGAAAAGGTAAACATGTGAACAAATAATCGTAATATGACTCACAAGTGGAATGTTTGGAGTGTGAAAAAAATAGAGCCTGAGGCACAGATTTCTAAATCCTTAAATCCTATTCTTCATAGACCACTTATTTTACATAAATGTGTGTATACAATTTTTATATTTTATATTATGTATATATATATGTGTGCGTGTGTATATATACACACACACACACACATATGACAAGGTCAAAAAAACAAATAGTTTCTACCTGAGCTTTTTTGACTAATAGACTAACATCTTTTTTGACTAAAATCTCGAGATAGACTCAGGGTGACGGTCATTGGACCATACAGAGACCATCTCTCTGTGAGGTTAATGTTTACATTAGGGCCAAGAAACAAAGCAGGCTTTTGGCTTATTTTTTAAAAAACATACAGTTGGACTTTAGCCCTTTATATTTCAACACAATGATAGAGAGAAAAAGTCTGCCCAGAAAGAACATATCACACGGAAATAAAATGCAAAGCTAAGAGAGCCAAGAAGCTTTGCCTCTTGTCTTGCACAGTGCTGGTCTTCAGTCACTGTCCTGGACCATAGGACAGAAGGATGGAGAACCAGCCCCAGTCTTGTGTACTTCTTAGGCTTCATAGAAAGAAGGGTTTAGGTGACAGAGAGACAGGAGAGCAAGAGGCTGAGGGGGGGTTGCTGAATGACTCTGCCCATTTCTCCAGGCTTCTAGGAAAAACAAAACAAAACAAAAAAGTTATTTAAGAAACCATTTGAAGGGCTAACCATGGCACTTGCATAATTCAGAGTATTACCCCTGCATGCTTTGGAGTAGAATGAGGTAGGAATGGGATAAGGGAGAGAAATGAGCCCCTCCTAAAAGCCCACAAGTTATAACAGATATCTTCAAATTGCTGTCATGGTTTGGAGCAGAAAGGGATTCTAAATTAACTTTGTGTGTGGGGATCAAGAAAGACGTCAACAAGGAAGGAATATTTCATGATCGGCATCCCTAATACTTCCAAAGATACCATGAAACAGCTCTCATCATCTCAATAATTGGATCTGTTAAATAGAAACATCCCTGTGAGTCTACTTAGTAGTTTACTTGTACTGTAGTGTATAATAACTTTTGCACTACTTCAAGATACACCAATTTTGAAAACAGGTTTACTAAATAACTAAAGCCACAGCAATTTGATCTGGAAAGCGGTGAATAGTGTTACATAGCTGGAATGTGTTCTTTTCCCTGGATCAATTTTTATTTATTTGCATGTTAATTAAAATCTCCCCACTATTGCTTAAGAATAGTTGTGTATACTGCTACATAGAGCCCTAATAGCTACACAGAACTGCTTTGGCAATCAGTGTGTGCTATGATGGAACCACTAGATACACTTGCTTTTGTTCTGCCTTGTGATCCTGCCACCTGGACACTTCTGTATATAAAGATGAAATTGGTGTAGACAGAGGCTAGAGTTAGAATCAGAAAATCTAAGTTCCAGCCTAACCTCTGTCCTTCTAGGTTTGGAAATTGGATAAGTCATGTAATTTCTCTGGGCTTGCTTCTCCTTCACAAAGTTGTGATCATTAAATCAAAAAAAAAGAAGATACTATTTTATATCCTCATAAACTAGTAATATTACTAATAGAAAAAAAATCAGAATTTTGACCCTTTCCTTCCAAATTTCTGAACTATAAGAAATTAAGAAATATTAAGAAGATATGTGAAGGGTGGTATTAAGCAAAGGTATTTGAAAATAGATAATTTATATATACTAGTTTTAAGTCTGTCGTAACATATGCATTTAATGTCTATTTTCATTTTTTGCATTGACTAAATAACTATAGTCTTGTATCCTAGTTCTAAGTAATGAAAAAGAAGAAAAACATAGAAGAAAATTCACAGTGATTGCAATTTGTTACAAATTATAATGGAACAGTTTCACATAGTGTAGCACTGATATTGATAGTATTTTGACTTACAATTTTTATTGCATTTTGCTCACATACTTTTAATTTAATAGTTATTTTTAAGAGGAGAAAGATGTTTAAATAACTAGGAACACTACATAAAATTTGGGCGAAAGGTGACGAACTAGTAATAATTATGGAACTATAATTCTATACTGATAAATTTATGATGATTTTTAGCAAAAAATATTTAAAATAAGGTTTGTAATTTATTTTTATGCAGCTGATGCATATTCTGGACACAAATGTATAACTCTAAATATTAAAAAGTATGATGTTGCTATACCATCTGTAATTTTTAAAAGAAAACAGACCTCTTATTTTATTAGTGCTTATAAACCAGATAAATGGACTTCCAGACTGTTTCCACAGGTTAGGAGCTTGGAATTCACCAATCCATTCTAATAACAAGTAAAAATCTGGACAGAATGAAACACCAACAACTCTTCTTGAATCCATAAGAGAAGGGATGACACAGGGCAAACCACTGTCCCCACGATTTAAGAGAGACAGGTGAATACAGGGGATCATGGCTCACTGGAGACGAGTGTAAACTTCCACAAGAACCAGTGCTGGCATAGGGAAACCTGAACTGTAATTGCTGAATTTCTGGAGGCTCAGGGTGGACAACAGTGAGAGTTGAAAACTCCATGGGGATCTATTCATAGAAAGGCTCCTACAATTTGGGAGGATTTACTACCAGGTTCTCACAGTAAATACAATAGAAAGATCTCCTGATGTTTCCAACAGGGGTAGGGGGGAAGGAACCATTTTGAAATATACCAGAGCACTTTGTTCTTAACAAGGAGAAACGAATTAACCAAAGCCTAACCTGCTGGATTATTATCAGAGCTTAACAGACATAGGGGAAGGGAAATACCCAACTCCAGGCCACTCTAGCCTTCCATGTGGGAGAAGGGAAATTTCCATATTTCCATCTAGAGTCTACTTTAGCATTCTGCCCCAACTAAGGGAGAGAGAAAACACTGAGTGGCCCTTGGGAAGTTCACAGTTCAAAGGATAGGCTCACTAAGAGACAGACCTAATCATAGAGCAGTAGAATGATTCCCCCTCCCCACACTTTTTCACCACTTTACTAGAGGCCTAGTTAAGGAGTTTGTTTTACCGAGAACATCATGTCCTGCTATCAAGAAAAATTACAAGGCTTACTAAAAGGCCTGAAACATAATTTGAAGAGACAGAGCAAGCACAGATGATCATTCCAATTAACACTCACATACAGAAGATTGATGTGCACCTCATACCAGTGCATGCATGTTGCTCAAGCTAATCATGCCCTGATTATCCTTGACTAAAGATAAGTAACACCTCTTTGACTAAAGCGCTTAGATCTCAGCTCAACTAGTTTCCCTTAGCCAGTTATAATACATATAAAACATCATAGGAATTTAGTCATTGTATTGAGTTGCTTGGGCTGCTTGTAACAACGTACCACAAACCAGTTGGCTTAGACAACAGAAACTTGTCTCAAAGTTCTCAAGGCTAGAAGTCTAAGATCAGTATGTTGGCAGGGTTGGTCTCTTCTGAGGGCTATATGGCAAAATCTGTTCCATCCTTCTCTCCTAGCTTCTGGTGGTTTGCTGGCAATCTTTGTCATTCCTGGCTTGTAGATGGCATTATTACTGTGCCTTCACATGGTCTTCTTCCTGTATGTGTCTCTTTTCTTCAGATGTCTTTCTTTTTATAAGGATACCAGTCATATTGATTTAGGGACCCACCCTACTCCAGTGTGACCTCATCTTAACCAATTGCATCTGCAATGACCATATTTACGAATAAGATCTTATTTCAAGGTACTTGGGGCTAGGATTTCAATATATGAATTTTAAGGGAACACAGTTCAACTCATAACCATCATCTTTACCATCAACTTGTCATTCAACATCTAGTAAAATTAGCAGAATGTGCCTCAAGTCTAAATTAATATTTAAGAGATTACTTTTGCCTTACTTTCACTGAGTGTGTATATATATACATATATATTATACATAAATATAATATAATAGAATAAAAGTATTATTTGAATCTGTTTCTCAGATTATTCCTGCCCTCAGTAAAACTGCTACTGTGCCCTTTCAGCATCGTTTATTTTCTAGAGGAAACAGCTCTCATCATTTAAATAAACAATAAAAAATAAAATAAATTTAAATGGGAATATCTACTCTAGTGCAATGCACAACTTAGTCACTACTAACAGACATACATGTAATTCTAAGATTTTAATGACATATATAGTTTTTATATTAATACCTAAGATTTATTTGCTATGTAATTATAATAAAATCTATCATTTTGCACATAGAAGAGCTCATTAATCAGCACTCACCCTCCTGCCTTCCAGATATATTTACTCTGGATCTCTTAAATACCTTAGTTATGAGAATTAGAACATACTAAGCTATAATTTTTTCCTGCTCATAAACTCACTTCATGACTTGTCCTTCAGGACATATTTATTACCAATGAAGAATATACCCAAATACCAACTCCTACATATCTATAATACCAAAGTAAATTATTAATGGCTAAAATTAAGACAAATGTCTAATCTACCAATGACAGAATTAGATTGTGATGGTTATTTCATTCACAGGCGCAGCGATATTAATACAAATGAATTAAGAATGTGAATTTTGAAATTGGTTTTCTATTTTAAAAGAGTCTAAATGTCCTACAGAATTCAGTTCAAGGTTCATCTGTTTACTCAGTCTATTGCCTGAGGGAGTGTGGAAGGAGAAAATTTATTTGAGAAGAAAATTAGATAATCAGTGGGGGGAGTTGATTGAATGCTGACAAAGTGTCAGCAAGTTGCTTCTTTAATTTATGGTTTTAATCATAGAAAGTTGGCCAGAGCTGGGATATGTGCACATACTTTAACCAATATGCCAAGTTTCAAAGGGCTAAAATTAAACTTTGCTCACTGAAACATTAATACCATATTCAAAGTTTTATTCATTTTTTCATTCATTTATCCTTTTATTCATCTGTTAAATAATTATTGAACATTTGCTATGTACAATCCTTTGGAGATCTGATTGCCCCACAAGTTAGTAATACAGTGAGTGTACATAACAAGAGATTTGTTCTGAAGGACTTCAAGAAAGGCTTTCCAGATAAAATTATATCTCTGCTAAGTCTAAAGGGGTGATTAGGGATTAGCAGGTAGAGTCAGCTAGGATAGGGGAGAAAATGTTGGATGAGATAGGCAACTAGATGTTTAAGGCAGAACAAATAACATATATAAAGATCTAGAGCAAGCAAGAATATGGCACATTCTGATTTCAGAATGTGAAATCAGATGGGAGGTGGCATGTGGGACGGGAGTTGGAGCATGATGCAGTTAGGCATATGTAGGGTTTCAGTAAAATGTATGATGACTGAAATGGGAAGCCACTGAGGAGTTTTTACTTGTGAAAAGTATAAGCAGATTAGGATTTTACAAAGGTCACTCCAGCTCTAGGGTGGAGAATGTATCGAATGGAAAAAAACCCAAAGGCCAGAAGAGTACAAGGTTGTTCCTGTAAACTATAAGAGGTGCTTTGTGCCTGGCAACTAGGCTATGAGTACCAAAGACAGAGGAAGTAATAGTTGTGAAAATACATATTGGGTATTGAATTTTTGTGCTGTTGATGTGAATAAGAAAAGATAATTAAAATCAAGAAAGATACCAACCTTGTGATTTTGAAAAGTGATCATTCTATCCAAACCAAGAATGACGAATCAGTATTAATCAATAAGTCATTGCAACCTGTAGTTTCAGGATGAGAAGTATTTTTGCTCATCTGTAGTCATTTGCTCAGCCTGTTCGGGTTGCTATAACAAAGTACCACACACTGGGTGGCTTATAAGCAACAGAAATTTATTGCTATAGTTCTGGAAGCTGGAAATTCCAAGATCAAGGGACTAGCAGATTCAGTGTCTGGTGAGGGCCTGCTTTCTCGTTCATAGAAGGCACCTTCTAACTGAAAGTGCACATGGCTCTCTTTTTAGCGTCATGGTAATCACCTCCCAAAGGCTCCATCTCCTAATACCATCTCCTTGTGGGGTTAGTGTTTCAACATATGAATTTGGGGAGGACACAGATATTCAGACAGTAGCACTCTTGTCCTAAAAAGTGCCATGATTTTAAAAATTATATATATATGAAATTGATATTGGGTTCAAGAGTGGTAAGAATGCCATAATGTTGCCCAGTAATTCCTAGTTTGGTGTAGTTGGCCACAGCACATTACTCACATACTCTCTCCAATCTTTCTTATCATAGAGTTCATCAGAACTCCTTGTTTTATAAGCAAATTTATAGTTTACGTATTATAAAATTCATCTATTATAAATGTACAATCAATATTTTCTTAGTAAATTTATAGACTTATATAATTATCACCATAATCCAGTTTGAGAACGTTCCATCACCTCAAAAAGTTGTCTTGTACCAATATTTTCAGTAAATTACACCCCCACACCCCACCCAATACAACCAATGGTCTATTTCTAGCTCTATAATTTGCCTTTAATGGACATTTGATGTGGAATCATACAACATAGTCTTTGCAGTCTGGCTTTTTTCACTTTGCATAATGTATTTAGATTCATCTATTTTGTGGCATGTATCAGTAGTTAGATCCTTTTTATTGCTGAGTATCATCCCATTGTATGGATAAACCAAATTCTTTTTTCCATTTACCAGTTTACTGACAGTTTTTGGCTGTTACAGAAAATGTTGCTATGAATATTTGCGTCAATGTCTTTATGTGGGTATATACTTTTATTTACTTTTTATGCTAGAAATGGAAGTAGTAGGTTATGTGATAAGTTTCTGTTTGACTTGTTAAGAAACTGCCAAAATGTCTTCTAAAATGGCTGCACCATTTTACATTCCTACCAGGAGTTCTAATTTCCCCACATGCTTGCCAATAATTATAGCCAGTCTAGGTAAGAGTGAAATAATGTTTCATAGAGGCTTTAATTTGCATTTCTATAGTCACTAATTTTGTTGAGCATCTTTTCATGTGTTTATTAGTCATTTGTATATTTCTTTGGTAAAATTTCTAATAAATAATTTTACCCATTTACAAAATTAAGCCATCAAAATTTTGTGGGAATCTTCAGAAATCTTCTCTGTGGGAAGATTTTTAATAACTAATTTAGTTTCTGAATGTGCTATATAATCTATTTATGTTTTCTGTTTCTTCTTGAATTGGATTTAGTAATTTGTTTCCGTCTATGAATTTTTCTAATTCATCAAAGTTATCTTATTTATTTTCTTCAATTTTCACAATAATCCCATATAACTGTATTAATCACTGCATGGTCGGTGGAGAAATCTTCTCTTTAATTTTTAATGTAATTTGAAGTTTTTTTCTACATTATTCCAGTTAAGTCCAGCTAAAACTTCATTGATTTTGTTAATCTTTTCAAAGGATGAACTTTTGGTATCATTAAATTTTCCCTATTTTTTCCTTTTGATTTGATTGATTTATGTTTCAATCTTTATTATTTATTTCCTTTTTTCTTGCTGTGTGTTGTCTTACAGTCTACTTTCTTCATCTGTAACTGTAAATTATTACCATGAGACTCTTCTCCTAATCTGATAGTGATTTTAAAGTTATAAATATTCAGTAAATTTGCGATGTTCCCTTTCTTTTCATTCATTCTAATATCTCTTATGATTTCTTCTTTGCCAGGTTACTCAGAAGTATTTTATTCAACTTCCAAATATTTAGGAATATCCCAGATTCTATTCTATTTTAAAATTCTTATTTAATTTCTTTGTGGTCAGAGCATACTTTGTATGATTTATTTCAGTTATATTGAGACTTGTTTTATAGTCTAGCATATGATCCATTCTGGAATATGTCCCTTTAGTACTTGAAAAGAATGCATGTCCTACAGTTGCTGAGTAGTGTATTCTATATATGTCGATGCTTTTCTGGTCTTCTTGTTGATTATAGTTCTAGTTATTTTGTCAGTTATTGAGAGTGGGGTGTTGAAATCTCCAATAATTATTACCAAATTGCTTCTCCTTTCAATTTCATCAGTTTCTGTTTCACATAGTTTGAAACTCTTTTGGTTGTGTATACTTTTACAATTATTATATCTTCTTAATGAATTGATTATTTAATCATTATGAAATGTCACTCTTTTCTTTTTGGTGGGAATTTAAATTGGTGCACCCACTATGGAGAACAGTATGGAGGTTCCTTAAAAAACTAAAAATAGAGTTACCATATGATCCAGCAATCCCACTTCTAGGCATATATCTGGAGAAAACTCTAATTCGAAAAGATACATGCACCCCAGTGTTCATAGCAGCACTGTTTACAATAGCCAAGATATGGAAGCAACCTACATGTCCATTGACAGACAAATGAATAAAGAAGATGTGGTATGTGTGTGTATATGTATATGTATATAATGGAATATTACCCAGCCATAAAAAAGAATGAAATAATGCTATTTGCAGCAACGTGGATGGATCTAGAGATTATCAAATTCAGTCAAGTAATTCAGACAGGAAAAGACAAATATCATATGATATTACTTATATGTGGAATCTTAAAAAAATGATACAAATGAATTTATTTACAAAACAGAAAAAGACTCACAGACATAGAAAATAAACTTATGGTTACCAAAGTGGATAACGGGGCATCGGGGGGGAGTTAAATTAAGAGGTTAGGGTTAATATATACACAATACTATATACAAAATAGATAAAAAACAAGGACCTACTATATAGCACAGGAACGATATACAATATCTTGTAATAAGCTATAATGGGAAAGAATCTGAAAAAGAATATATATATATACATATATATATGTATCTATCTATCTGAATCACTTTGCTGTTCCCCTGAAACTAACACAACATTGTAAATTAACTATACTTTAATCTTCAAAAATGGTTTTAAAAAAGTCACTTTTTCCCTAAGAGTATTATGTCTATATATAGTATAACTATATTGTCTTTATATAGTGATGTGTCTATCTTAATAACAAAGCCACTCTAGCTTTCTAATATGTATCCTTTGTTTGATATATCTTTTCCCATATTTTTGCTTTCAAGCTCTTTGCACTTTGAATCTATTGGATGTCTTTTATAGACAGTGTGTGGTTGGCTCTTGCTTTTTTATCTAGTCTGATAATTTCTGCCTTTTGAGTGGGATGTTTAGAACTTTCACATTTAAGATAATTATTTATATGGTTGGATTTGCATTAGCCATTTTACTGTTTGTTTTCTATATGTTTTCTCTCTATTTTGTTTCTTCTTTACTGCCTTCATTTAAGTTACATAATTATTTTTACTGTACCTTTTAAATTTCTCTGTTGATGTTTTGTACTATATTTTTTAGTTACCTTTTGGTGGTTTCTCTACAGATCAAAATACGCATCTTAACTTACCTTCACTGTGCACACACACAGCCTCAGCCAGGAAGATGCTTATTCCAACAAAGATAGCATCCTCAGGCTATTAGAGTCATTGAAGTTCCCTGATCATTTGCCATGGCTATTGTCACTTCCAGCAACAATGCCACTGGGTGTGAGTATCATTTCCCAATCTAAATTGAGTGAGTCCTTTGTTGACTGTGGCGGTGAAGCTTGCCTGCCCTGTCGTGGCAGAACCTCTGTCTGACTGAGCTGAAGGTGGATGGGACTTGGGAGGAATAGACCCAATAAGAATTTCACAGACTACCACTGTTCTTATCTGCATTGAAGCAGTTTTCAAGAATAAGTGTTTCTCATTTATTCGTAAGCCTTTGGTTTATATCCAGAGTGATGAAAAGGTTGTTTTTGTAATTTTTTTTCATCTGTATTGTTTTTTTGGAAAGGGATTATTGACCACCTCACTTAGATATAGTGGAAAATCCCTTACCAGTACTTTTGGATCATAACTTACAAGACCTTGAATAATTCAGAATAACTGAGGTTGTACTATGCTAAATGTTAAGGGAAGATACAACTTTTCCAGGGGTAGAATATATAAGACAGCTCAATGAGGTAGCCACCTCTTTTTTGTTTACAGCAGCTTAGCAAGTAAACATCAAGTCTACAATGACCTATTCTTTCAGTCATGGTACGAACACTATGTCAGTATTGATGTCTAGAAATGTTTAACTTGGACAAGAATTTGGATGTTAGTTTCTGGCACTTACTTACTTGATGAATGGCCCATACAATACTGGATGATAGCTGAAAAAAAAAACACAGCTTCATTTCCTCAAATACCCACTTAAGTTCAAGTGATCATTGGTTTGATTCCAGCAAAGTAATAATGAGACAAGTTAAGGAGAAGTAGAGTTTGAACCTGCATAGATATCAATCTACTTATGCAGCTTGTCTTTATCAACATTTAAAAAAATAGCTACATTTACAGATAAGGGGTAAATGCATTGACAAGGACAACATGTTCAGTTAGTCCTGAAAGTGAAGATGAATATTTTCTGAGTAAATAGATTTCATTCATGTATGTATCTAATAATTATTTACTGATGCCTAATTTATCAGGCATTGTGTAAGTGTTAAAAGGTCTGAAAAAGAATAGGAAATAGTCCTAGCCTTCATGGGCTTTACAGAAAATAAAGGACCATATAAATCTGTTGTTGCAGTTATTTTGTGGATGAAGCTGTAATAGAGATCTATGAGAGTCTTACTAGGTGATACAAGGAGAGGGTGACCAACTATACCTGGGTCAGGAGCAGATAGTTAGCAAAAAGTCACAAAATTATATGCTGTTAAAGGATTTGCTGTGCTCATATGGAACAAGGAAGCAAAATTTTCTTCACACGGCCAAATCACAGACGGCATGGCCACCATCTACAATGTATATATTCATGTCTGTTGTATATTTCATAAATAAGTTCATTTATGGCTCAGTTACTTTCAGTTTCCTGAGTACTGACAGATAATCTTTCCAATGCTTAGATTTTCCAATTTGAAAATAATTTAGGTACCAGAAATGCTACTACTTACATATTAGCTTTTGAGGATGTATTTTGCTTTATTCCTCTAGTAGTACCTATTGATTGAAGAGATGCAAACTATTTTTGCACTGACTTCCCTTCATCTTTCAATTCTATTTATTTTATTTCTGGAAAGAAAATAACTTTTTTCTCCAATTTGATTCTTTAGTTCATCTTCTAATGCATTCCCGTATATCTGTGTCACTTACAGTGATATAGCTTAACATTTAATCAAGCATTCAGAAATGAGATAATCTATTTACAGGCCAAGTATCAGCAAATTTCAAGGACATTTTATGACAAAACGATTTGAAAAATATCAAAAATATTTATATCATTCTGACATATTATGTCCAATGTTGAACAGCCTCTTCTTAAAAGGCAACACTATTTCAAACTGTGATATTTGGTATTCCACTCACTCAATATTGTTTTCTTAGTTCTTTAAAATAGTCTGTTACACCATCCAAAGAGACGAAATTTTGCCACTGCTGGTTACCAAGAGTGATGCAAATCATTTTACTTTAAGCATAATATTAGGTGATGTAAAACATCTTACGACTTTTTAGCTAATTTTATTTTAAAAGTTCTTGTACACTTCAGACTTCATGCAACTGTGTACATCCAGAGGATTTTATGTGCTCTATTTGATACCAAGTAATCATAACCAGGAAAGCTGGCTTGACCCAGCAAAATTAGAGATGTGCTAATGTCTCAAAGAAAGGCAGACATAGTAAGACTGGAATATTTACACCTCCAGTAGAAATTACAATTAACACTCTGATACAAACTAAGCTTCAGGTGGTGATATAGACCATTCAAGTGCAAACAGTCACTGAAAAAAATAAAGTGACATTTAGCAGGTGAACATGACTCAATGAGCTGTGAAAATCAATTAACTGAAACTAGCCTGTTCCAAAGAAATGAAAGAGATACAAATGAATCATACTTTAACCTTTAACCCATGTTTGTCCTGAATTATACCTGCTAGACAGTACTCAAAATTTTTCATGCCTTTGCCCTAAAGGCCATTTCTTGAGAGCTAAGTGTGAATGGACACCATCCCTCCGCATGTACACTCACACACACACACACACACACACATACACACACACACACACACACACACACACACACACAAAGTGTACTCACATCCAACTACATGTGTCTATTACAGTCTTTGCCCACTCAAAAGTATCTTCAATCATGACTTTATTTACATTTGGACAAAATCTTGCTCCAAGACTTTACTCATCAAAATGGGCATTTGAATACTTTTGCACTTTTAAAGTTAATGCAAATATGTTTATTAATAAGCTATCCTATGCCTAACCCTACCTTGACCTTACAGAAAATATAAAACAAAGCAAAAACAGAATACGTGCCAAGTCACTGCACTTTCTCCCTCCCTTTCTTTGCTCTTCCTCCTTCCCTCCTATGCTATATTTCTTTTTCTTACCTCTTTCTCTATTTTTCACTTCTTCTCTCCTTCCTTCTGGGAATAAAATTATTATGAGGAGACATAAATTCTCATTGAGGAGATACCTTTTATGAAGATTTTATTAGTTATTTTATGTGTAATATTGTGTCCACAAAAGTATTGTGGCCAAAAATGAATAGGTGATTGAATTTATCCTTAACAAAAAGAATTTGAATTTAGCTATTAGGAACTGATAAATGAAAATAATAAAAACAAGTTTAAAATTATATATACCGTTTATAGGATTGTTTTATATCAATCGTAAACTTTCAAAAATTTTCAGATTTTAAGCCCAAAGAATAGTTTAAGAAACAGTCATTACAATATAGAAGCCAAAATTAAATTGTAGAGAAATTCTCAAGGATGTAAAAGCCTTCATTCAGGGGCTAAGTAAAGACTCAGTGATACAGTTACTACTGACCACTTAGAACATTTCTTTAGAAAATTTGTGACCAAACTCTTCCATTCAGAATTACTTTCCTTGAGGTATTTTACCATGCTATTTATAAACTCTTAATCATAAGCATCAGGTTCAATTATACAGCCATTAATTGCAAGGCAGAGAATACATATCTAAAATACCTTAAAATCAAGGCTACTCTCTGACATCATACTAGAAATTGGCTGTTGCAGGGTTGATCATTTCAGGGTGTCAATGCCCCAAGCTCTAACTAGGTTTTTGCCGTTATTGGTATAACAACTTTATTCCTCAGACAAACACTCATATTATAAGATGACTGCTGCAGCTACAGAATGACATCCACTTAAAAATGCATCCGGGGGGAGAGAGAGAGGGAAAGAGAGAGAATGATTGATTTTCTCCTCCTCTTATTCTCTTTTTTTTTTTCTTATTATTCATTATTTTCTTATTGATTTCATCTTATTCTTTAATTAGGGAGATAATTTTTTTCCAAGAAAATTCACTGCACGCACGACCTAATTTATTTTTTCTTTGTCAGACTGTGTTTGGCACATTGTTTCTCCGAACAATAAAACTAAGATGCTACCAGAATATAAGGAAGGAATGGACATTGGATTCATAAATAACAGTGTCTGCCGTTGCATCCTTTATGTTAAAGAAAAACAAACAAACTTGCTTTTAATACATTTTTGTAGTGATAAAGAGCAACTGATTTTTAGTAACACTACAAAGTGGTAGTGCTAATCTCATAAAATATGAGGGGTCATGTGACCTGGCAGGAAGAGAGTGGAGACAGAAACATGGCTATATTCTAGTCCTTAAATTTAAGAGATGTCTGACCTGGTAAGCTGAGATGTGGCTTTCTTATTTATAAAATTTATATAATGGGGAAAGGAAGAGGGTATTTGTGACTATTATATGATATGCACAGAAATGTACAGAGAGAATGAAGGGATTACTTTTCTAATAAAACACTTGAGAATTTTGAACAGATGGAAAAACATGATTTCTTGAAAGGGCTGCCATGGAGTTAAAGACTCTTGAGTGAATGTTCTCTTTACAGTGAATTGCAGAAGAAGGTGCTCTGAAATCTCTAGCATGAATAATCCAGGGACTTCTCAGGAAAGGATAGTGGAAGTTATAGACTTAGCTGTAGGAGATACTGATGCTCTGGATAAAAATGGCTTCCAACAAGAACCAATGCTGGTGTTAACAGCAAATCCAAGCTAATTTAGGGACTACTGCAGCAGCAAGAGTGACAAACAACTGCTGGTTGTTGCCAAAAGCAACTGCTGGGATTGCTTGATTGAAATAGTAGGAGTCCAGTTGTGGGGCTGAAGGTAACCTCACTACTCCCTTTAAATATTCAGAGCATGTTCCCCTAAGAATTCATCAGCTCAAATGGCATTCTTATTTGGGGATTGGATAGAGAAGATGGCTTATATTTCATTGTTATCTTCAATGAAAAGAGAAAATTACAACTGCTTAGCAGGTTGGATAAGAAACCCAAAAGCATCTATTGAGGGCTTTGGCCGTAATATCTCTTTCAAATTGCTGGACAGAGCATGTATCCTGAGGAAAGGGACTGACACATATATGAATAAATAGCTTGTTATGATCATCATGGCTAGTCTGTATAATTACGCATGGTAATGTTGAAATATTTTTGGTGATTTAGTTCACATTTACATGGACTCTGTAAGGCTTTACTGTCTTATAAAAATGTGTGCTAAAGTAATGTTCATAACAATACCAAGAGTGTTCTCACCAGGAAGTGGATAAATTTTAAAATTTTCAGCTAAGAAAATTAAATACATTAAATCATGTTCATAATGCTATTTTGATGAAATGGAAGTTAGAGGCACAAATATTAATAATATATATATAACATATATATGTAAACATAACTAGCAACATTTTTCAGGGATAATTTTTTGGCCCTTTTGACATGAATTTAGGGTAAGCTAACACTAATAATGCCAAGATACTTGCTTTATAAAAAGCCATTATTCTTCATTTTGACTTGAAGAAATTTAAGATTGCAAATATATTTCAAATTGCAAGCACTCCATTTGGTTTCAAGCAGTATGTTCTTAATGAGGTTCTGATAATTGTTCAATGCTATCATTTCCATTTTTTAGAGTTTCAGTAATCAGAAATAGCTTAAAGCTACCCTATCTTTCTAAACTCTTGCTGCCTGAAAAGTTCTAGTTAAGACTTCAAAAATAAGATATCGTATTGCTAGGGAACAATACACTCTCACACTGTGATTGTCAAGAGAACTTTCAGTTTGTTTGAAATGCTTCTCCTTTTCCAATGCACAGAATACTGTCTAAAGGGACTTTCACATACTTTTTGTCAGGTGAATTTTAGATACAGTTACTGTAAAATTTAATAATGCAGAGTACTTGTGAATAGATGTGTAATTCACATTCTGGTAATTCAAGTACTAAAATGTCTAGGAGGGTAAAAAGAAAAATGGCATGCAGTTTGGCCCTTTGAATGCATGATTGGCGGTAATAATGAAAAGTCACGTCTACTGAGCTCTAAGAGTCCTTTCTTTTTAGAGCTATTTCACATACATTATATCATTAGTATTGCCATCATTGTCAATAGCATCAAACTGAACAATATTAATGAAAACAAAAGGTACACCATTGGAATTTGATCATAAAGAAACATAGCAATGTATAAGTATGCTTATATACATATATATTTTATATACACACATATGCATACACACATGAAACGGCTCATAGGAAGCTACTCGTTTGCTCATAGTTTAGATTAGTTATTTTTTGATTGGCTGAATGTGATCTGTTAACCCCTATCATAGTCTTTAATGGTCTACCAATTCTATTGAGGACCATTAATCGATACAATTCAGGTATTGATTAAGTCTCTTATTTTGTTTCTGTAAAAAATAGTTTTATATGACAAGTTATCTTATTATCCCCATATTCATCCACTAAGGCCGCTACTGCTCCTCCTCCATTTCCACCTCCTCTTCATCGTCATCCTTTATTTCTCTTTAAATCCAATTGAGTTGTTAAGTTTCCAGGGGCTCAAGTCTATGAGCTGGGCATAACTGGGTTAACTATAAAACCCATTTAGGACGAAGGTAGCCTTCCACCCCATATATGTATGTGTGGACCCTAGGCAGTTTTGTATAGGTCAGAAGATTCTCTGGATTTGTCCTGTTTTTGGTCATCAGCATAAATCCAAACATTACCCCAATGCTCCCTCCCTATGAGCTTCAGTGTTCCCTGACTCACCAGCCATTGGTAATAGTTGTGACTATTCCTACTGAAGTTCTGGTTTGCAGTTTCTCTGTCCTGATCCTTGTTTTCAGTCTCCAGCGTGATAACTCAGTACTGATTCCCAGTAGCTGCAAGAGGGACAATTTTCTTTTACCTTCTTGACTATAATTGCTTATTCAAGAGCACTAATCTTGTCCAGTTTTTCATTTGTTTGTGGTGAGTGTGTCTAATACCAGATGGTATATCATGACCCACAAAAAAACTTTTAAAGTATAAATACCTACAATATATTTAGTGCCTGGGGCTCAATTTTCCCAGTTTTATTAGGCAGAGCATGTAGTTTTCTTATGGAATTATAAGAATGATAAGGCTGATTTAGGAAGGAACTGGCATTTACTCATCATCTAGGATTTTGTTGGGATGGAAATGTAGCAACAGAGTAATATGACAAAGTATAGTCAACTCAGTAAGGGAAATCTCCACTCTAGGATAAAGGAAATCACAATTCTAGGTAGTGTTATCCTAGGGAGAGCCTAGATGCTTAATAAAATAGATTACTTATTACACCCCAGAAAGGACACCAAAGTTAAAGCTTGGTTTTACATACTGAGGCACATGATGAAAATCTCTTCTGGCAACACCTTATAAGAACAGGATATTAGTCTTTGATACAGGGAATAATGCAGGAGTTCAGTGATCAAAATAGAGAATTACATCCTTGGATAGACTTAAATAGAATAAACAATTGGCTCTTGGATTGAAAATTTTTTAAAAGCCCTGCAAGTGGGCTAGTCGGACAATTGTAATTAAGCTGTGGGCATGAAGGTGTTTAATAGCTGTGCAGGAACTGGGAAAAGCAGATTCTGGGGTAATGATATAATGAGCTGCTAATAGGTCATTTGGGATTTACATTTCTTTAACATGAGGTTAGAACTTTTCTACATCTCTGAAACAGTAGCGGTATTTACCTTTAAGATTCACTAAGTATACTTTCTTGTGATGCCTAGACATTGCTAATCCTTTCCTTCTCCATTTGACAGTATCTACATAATTAGGTCACCTGTGATAATTGAGCCCAGCTACAAGAGGCCATGGATATTTTATTGTAAATCCTGTGTAAATCTTAGTTTCAAAATGTGTCCAGTGGAGATTATTAGAGCACCTATATACAGGATTTTTGTTAAATATAAATGAGAATGTGTTTACAGTGCCTGATACGTAGTAAGCCCTATTTAAATATTAACTATGACTAATAGTTTGAATATGTGCCACATATGATAAAACTAAATTATTCTGTTAACATAATGATAAGTTGGCATGTTAGAAAATCAGGATATCTTAATTTTAATAACATGTGACTTTTCTATGTCCTCTATGTAGAACTAAATGCACTATTATAACAGGAAAAGCATGATATTAAATAACCACATATCTGTCATAAAGATATTTATCCACTGGAAACATTACTTCAAGAGAATTTTGTTAAATGATGTTTTTGACTCTTTCCTAGGGTGATATAACATCAAGTAGGAGCTATTGAAAGTGAGGTAAAATATTATTTCTTGTATACTGAAAAAAATAGAAGAAAAACTAATTACATTTTCTGATAGTTTATTCTTAAAAAAAGACTACTAGAAAAATACTTTTAAAATAATTTTTAATCTTCTTGAAAATCAGAAACTCTTCTAAACTTTCTAAGAACTTGCTGTTATAATAACACAGGAGTTATCTATCAGGATAAAGAATCTTTATCAGGAGACCACTATATATCTGTACTTGCAATGATATGATAAACTTGTTTATACTTTGTATTATAAATAATATTTTGATGAATTATTTAAATATTAACTTGGATATAAAAATTTATATTGCTGAGAGGAAGAACTACTAAACAAACAAACAAAAAAAACTTTTACCCAAAGCAGTTAAAATGTCTTAAATGCTAGATATATTAATAAACTAATTTGTTTCAATAATTAAGGTAGCTACTTGAGCATCAGTAAGAAATACGTAGACGCAAACATAAAATAAAATTTTCTCTAGATTAATATCAAAATGTTTTCTAAGGTTTACTTAACTGAGAAGAAATTAAGTTATTCCATGGTAGAGAATGATTAATTTACAAAGTGAACAACATGAGGACAGAGTTTCTTTCCACTTTTGATTCTACTGAAGATCTGAGCCCATAATTGACAATGAAAGCTAGCCATTTTCACTCTGAAGATAGACAGGTGAATAAATATCCAACTGAGGATTTTTTTCTTTTCTTGAACAGAGCTGATAATACCATTAGTTCAACAGTCTTGTATCAGAAAGATTTAAATGAAAATAAGCTCTTTAGTTACCATATTAATATTTATTTTTAAAGTGCACATGTCACCCATCAGTGAGTTTTATTTTGTTACTAAGAGTCTAAGTTTGATTCAATTGTCCCAACAAAAACTATATGTTACTATCTGTTTACTAAGTAATTATACACACACTCACACATAATGCTTTTCAAACCACTCCAGAAATAGTTGCATAAACTGTGTTTTTTCTGTACTAAGCTAATCTAATTGAATTTAAAAAAAATTTTTTTAATGGATAACAAATGAAATATCAAATTCTATGGGCACAAAAAAAAAACCTTGACATTGTAAATTTTCCTTTGTAAAATCCTTATAAAACTAACAAAAAAAGAGTCATTCAATATCTATCTGAAGGAAACCCATTTATCTATTACTAACAATTTAGAAATATGCTCTATTACATATACTAGTTAAAATCCTACCAGATAATGTATTTTACAATTTTCCCTAGATTTTTTAAAATTAACTTCATGATTGCTATATACTTTGATTTCATTTGAAACTGACATAAAAATGATAAACATCTACTGAGCATTTACAATAATATATATCATCTTTCACAGTATTGGTTTGCTTGGGGAATGTCAAAGACTATGTTAGGGGATGTGGTGTTGAAGAAGCCAAAGAAAGGGCAAAAGCAGAAGAAAAAAAAATTACGAATTATAGTGTGTGAACATGGGATGAAATAGAGGGAATTTAAAAAGTAACATAATTTAGCTAAGATTGGTAGAGATGAGCTATCTGAGATGTTATCATTAAACTGAGACGAAAATAGAGTTAAATATGTTACACAAAGAGAAAAAAAAATTCTAGCTGGAAGAAAAACCACGTACAGATATATTGGTGTATGAAGAAAAGATGGCTATTTGTGAAACCGAAAGTTAGATATTGTGATGAAGATGTAATTGTCAAGTCAGGAAGTGTGAAAACATCTGAGATTTTAACCTACTTGCAAGCTAACAAATTAGTCTGCCGGAGTTGTATAGGTACAACAGAAGACACAAGACTCTTGGGTCGGAGACAAAAGACAGTTTTATTACCCACAGTAATATCAGGAGCCAGAATAAGTGTCAGTTCCTTAAGTCCCAGTTCCAACAGAGCAATGTGCTGAGGGGCAAATGTTCCCTGTACACTGAGTGGGGTATGCTGCAGGAAAGGAATATTAGAGTATTAGAAAGGATATTAGAAAGCTCAACATTGTATAGGGATTGCTGGCAAACTTGTCTATCCCCACACTCTGGAGAGATATATTATCTTTAATACTCTGGAATATTATGCAAACCTACTCTAAGGGAGTGAGATATCTCTGTCTTTACTATCCAAGGCTGTCTGCTATGCATACATGCTCGAAACAAAAGTACAGAGTAAATTAGTTATTAATGTCTTTGAAGATGTGCAGTAATAAACTGGCACGAAAGAGAAAGAAAATTCTTGGATAGGGACAAATTATTCAATAATTTGTAGGCCATGGAAATGAGTTAGGAGTTTTTCTGGGTGCATTGAGAAGCCATTGAAGGGATTTACATTAAAAGGGGTTAGGCATATTCCAATTTATATTGATAGTAATTTCTGCCATTGTTCAGAGAATCAATTGGAGAGAAACAACATAGAGGCAAGAAGATTAGCTAAGATGCAGTTGATTCATACACATAAGCAATAATGGTAACAAAACTAAAATGGTAGAGCTATATGTAGAACAAAGAAGATATATTTTAAAAATTAAATTTGGGGTGAGAGAGTTGACAAATTGTTCATGAATTGAACACAAAGAGTGGGGAAAGAATGGAAAAAGTAAGGGAAACCAGAAAAAATATTATATTTGCACATGAAAAACTGGGTGGGTAATGATTCTATTTGATGAGACAGTGCAGAACGGAACTTTGAAAGTATATTTGAGGGGAAAAGAGTTCTTCTTTAACCATGTAAATGCTGATATCTTTGTTAGACATCAAAGTGGAGACACACAAATACAATTGCATATTTAAATGTAGATATCAGAAAGTGTTTTTAATTTATGAATCATTAGCCATAAGAATATATAAAAGTCCATGAGAAAATGACCTACAGGGGTGGCGGGGGTGGGGGGGAAGAGGAAGAGAAAGAACAAGATGGAGTTCTGCAAAATCAAAAATATTAAATATTGTATAGAAAATGTAATGAACCAGTGAAAAAGAGAAAACAGGGAAAATATTTCCAGCAAAGTCAAGAAATAATAGAGCCAAAATAAGCATTATCTATCTTACTATAGTATTGATAATTGCCCCTGAGGGATCAAATAAAATAAGGATAGAGAAGAGAGAAGTATGATTGGTAACTTTAACAAGAGCTGTTGCCATAAAATGACGATGGCCAATTATTTCTTCTAGGAGTTTACAGTTAAGAGAGGACAGAAAAGCCAAGGTAATTTTATAGTACAACAAATTTCCATGTAATATGATGGAAAGAGAAATATAGTCCAACTGAAAATATCTATGCAGGCTTCCCATAAAGAGATTTTTCAGTTTTGCCAAATATTTCTTCCTGTAATTGCATGTGCATATAAGTATTTATAATAATGGAATGCACGAAAAAGAATACTTCTAATGATAGGTTTCTCAGGTATGCACTGTATTTTGCTGTCCCTACTGATGGCCTCCCTAAAAATATCCCCTGGTACGATACCTGTGTGATTTAGAACAAAGTATATATAGCATCCACAAGCTTCCTATTTGGGGAAAACATCTTTGTAATATGTCAGAGATTACAGAAGTTAATAAAAAGTTTAAGATCTAATTAGTAAGTCTTACTGATTAGATTTAGCACATAGTCCTTTAAAACAATTTTTTAACATGATTAAAAAGTGCTGTGTTTCAGTTTTATTTTCATATATATCCTCCTATTAAACTGTAAGATTTTGCACAGTGGAAGCATGGCTTTTTATCTTTGTAACCCAAGTAGAGTATACATTGCTTGTGTTATAATAACCACTTGGGTAGTAACTACTTAGAGATAAATAGATGAATGGATGAATGGCCAGCTGACAGTGGCATTTTAGATGGATATTAAAAGACTGGTATGAGTATAAATGGAAGGTATAGAGGTAAAGAGAGTGATAATTTTCCACTTAGAAGGAGCACTTTGAGGAAAAGCTTAGGAGTGGAAGACTACAAAACATGTTATGGAAAATTACAGTGGCTGGAAGTAGAAGTATGTGAGGAAGAGAAAATGTGGTTCCATTTAAGCTAGGACAAACTGTAGAAACCAAATCAACATCTTTAGGAAGTGGAGTGGACTGAACAGATTTATTTTTAGGCAGATTTCAGCAGTAGTTGGGAAACTCATGGTCCGTGACTGGAGATTTAACACAAGGGCACTGATGAATACAGCATATGTGGGAAAAAAAAATAGCATGTTTTAGTTTAGCTAGTTTCAAGTAGCATGTTTTAGTTTAACTAGTTTCAAGTTTGATGTTCAACTGGGCCATTTATATAATGTCCAATAGTAATTCCAAAATGTGAATATGGAGCTTGAAAAAGATATTGTGAAGTCAGTTTAATTAACATGGTCATATGTTATTTTCTCCTGTACTGCTGAGTATTCTAGAAATTGGTGCACCTTAAAAACTTAAATATTAATGTATTTATTTGAAAATCACTTAAACCAGCTGTTAGGTATCAGTCACTATCATAGACACTGGAGCTATAAATATGAGTACGGTTAGGAATCTCTTCTTAAGGAACTTGAAAACAAATAGTGTTCAAGCTTAAAGACCCACACATGCACGTGTACACACACACACACACACACACACACACACACCCTAAAATAATACACCTATTTCAAATTTTACACATGGAGGTGAGAATTTTATAGGGTATTTCCATTTATAGAGCTAATTAAAAAATTTTAAATGAAACATGTAAAAGAATAATGAGATAAAACTATTAAAGGGGAAAGAAAATATGACAATGTAACAAGTAAGATGTCTACTGACTATAGCATTGAAATTTGTGACCTGGGCTTGGCTTTCTCCACTAATATGTTATCATATATTTGGTAGAGTAGAGCCAGTCAACATTACCTCTATCTTCTTCACACAAGTTTTAACAGCTTCTGTATGATTTCTGGGGTAAATTGTGCCTGAGAGAGCTTCGCAGGCTGGGAAATTTTTTGGTTGCTTTTTCACACAGAACAGATCAACAAATTGCCACCCATCATTGGCTAAGGGTTGCTCTTCAATCATATTGTGATTGAAAGCACATCTGAAGGTCCTTTGCAATGTCATGAGCATAACATGCTCCTTTAAGAGGTCAAAGAACATTTGATTTTTCAAATAAACTAATCTTTTAAATGTCCATTTCTAATAGAGCTAAATTCATTATAATTAATGTAACTACACTAGTTGAATTGACTACAAAGAAAAAGAACCTTGACTTATATCTAATGTTTTGAGTCTGGTATTGCATATTTGTTTTCTGAATTGATAATGGGGTAATTCAATTAACCTTTTGCACATGATATGTATTGGTATAAGCAATTTATTTTTGCCATCTGTTTCAATTTACAGGATCAAATTCAGTGATGATATTGTCATCAAATGGGAAGGATATGAATATCCTAGACAGCTGCTTAATTTACTTATATTTTTAATATTTAAAATAATCTTCCCCATGATCTTAAGTGGTGTATATAATCTTTGTTAGATACATCATTTAATGATAGAATAATTTCAGCTTATGTGTTGGAATACATATTTTAAATGCCGCAAGATAAATTTCCTCTTAAAATCTACTAGATTACCACTCTAGAGATTACCTTGAAAATGATTTGCGTGTGTGTGTGTGTATGTGTGTGTGTGTGTGTAGTGGGGCCAAAACAGCCCACTGAAAGCTACAAGTTCTTCATAAATATCTTGATAGTATAAAAAGTTAAGGCATGTTTGAATTCTTGTTAGTATGTTTGTTTTATCATTATTATTATACTAATTACATTAAGTTTTGGATAAATGTTAGTTTTTGTATTGGTGAATATTATTTTACTACAATTCCCATGCATTGATCCAGAGAAAACAAAATAATAAAAGACCATTTTTGGCACAATGCTTGTGAGACATATAGGATTTGTCTTGGTGTCACTCTCTCCCATTTTAGGAAAAGCCTGACCTCCCTAGCATCTTGCTATTCCAACCTCCAACTTCCCTGTCCCAGCACAGGTTGCATCGCCCCCACTGCTGAGAGTTTTCAGGAGTTTCAAGTGCAGCTTTCTCATAGACATCCTGAGTTCAGTCCCAAACTTTATCCAGTAATGTGTTATTGATTTTAACAGTGAGTGGTTCAAGTGTTGGAGTAGGTATTTGAGGAAAAGCAGATTTCCCAGTAATCCTCAAATCATTCTGTCCATTTCCTCTAGGTCTATATTGAGCATTTCTAATTTCACTAACCTTCTCTCCAAATATATTTATCTGATGTAGTAACTATATTGAAAGTCCTTTCTACATGCACATGATAATTTTAAGCAGAAAAAATATTTAGATAATAGGTAACTAAATCTCTAAATGCATTAAATAAAAATTCACCAGGTGGGATTAGGAAACATTGTATCTGGTAATTTTATATAGGAAAAAAAAAAAAGCGCTATTAAAGTATCTCTAGTCTTTTGAAAATGTAAATATTTAAAGTCTAATTTGAGCCCCCAGTTATGACAAGAGTGGTCTGAATACATTCCAACCAAATGCTTCATTTATTCTTTTTTCTCCTGACCTGATATCAATTTTCTTTCATTTATGTCCTCATTAGTTTATCTTTCTTTTTCTGGAGGATATGGATCAATTCAGTCAGCTGTCTGCCAGAATTCATAAGGAAGATTTCATGGAAATACTGATAATGGTCACACTGTTAAATGTTCTCATTCTTTAATCCTGAACTGCCAGACATCTTGTTGGTATTTTATCTCTAGCCTATTTTTATTCAATCAACAATTTTTATATGAATAAATATTTATTACCCTATACAAGAGTAGAAATATACCCTTATACAGGAGAAATAGGATGTTCTGAATTGTACAGAGATATTCAAACAGACTGAAGCTTTTGTTCTTAAACTGCCTGCATGTAGCCAGGTTAACTTTATTTTCAAATATTTCTCTTTGCTCCAAAATCTGCATCCCCACAGATTAGCAGCCCAAAATAATATGATGTACATTTTCACTCTCCAGTGATAAACAGCAATTTAGTTCTTTTTAATATTCCATTGCGGATGTGTTCAGAATTTGTGTCTCTATGAAATGATTTCTTGAAAGAATTGAAAAGCAATTGGAAGAATTTTATATGGACTATTTTTTTAAATCCTAAATTCACAAATTATAAACACAGAAAATAAACCTGGAAATTCTTGCAGGAAAAATAAAACACATTATTGATTATCTTTAGTTTTCTGAAATTTTAAGTACTGAAAGTCTTAAATGACTAGCCAGTATTGGGTTATTTTGGAAAAAGTTACCAGGAAAAGCATTGACCATTGGTAAAATCAATTTAAAATATAATTGTAAGGCTAAAGGTAACAAGATCACTTGTGCTGTGGTTTCCTTGTAGTTGTTCATTACCTCTCCAACTTCAGTGATTTTCTCTGTGAGATAGTGATAATAATATTTACCTAATGAGATTTTTAAGAAAATTACATAAGAAATAAAATAGCTAGAAAGTGAATTCTAACTATTTTCAGAATTTTCTGGTTCTGTACTCTGATGTCTGTCATTAATTTTGCAAAATTCTCAGCCATTATTACTTCAAGTATTTATTTTCCTTTCTCTCTTGTCTTTCTGCTATTCTCATTACAAATATATTACACTTTTAGAATTGTTCCTCTGTGCGGGGGTATTATGTTCATCTTTTCCATTCTTTTTTCTCTTTGCACTTCAGTTTTGGAAGTTTCTATTGACATATCTTATAGCTCACTGATTCTTTCCTTGGTCATATGCAGTCTATTGATGAGCCCACAAATGTGTTTTTCATTTCTGTTCCAGTGTTTAAATTTCCAGCATTTCCTTTTGATTCTTTCTTGTAGTTTTTCTCTCTCTGCTTATATCATCCATGTTGTCCACTTTTTGCATTAGATTCCTTAGCATATTAATCTTAGCTATTTTAAATGCTCTGTCTGATAATTCTAAAATTCCTGCCATATCTGATTCTGGATCTGATGTTTGCATTGCTTTTTCAAATTCTGTTATTTGTCTTTTAACATTCCTTATAATTTAGCTTTCCTTGAAAGCTGAAAAGATGTATCCCATAAAAGGAACTGAAGCATATTAACCTTTAGTGTGAAGTTTTATGTTTATCTGGCTAAAAGTTAAACAGTGTTTACTGTTTGTTATAGCTGTGGTATCAGAAACTAAATTTTTCTCCATTGTCCTTGCTTTTGTCGCCCTGTTGTTGAATTTTCCTAGAGCCTCAGGGAGTCTGAGGCTTGTAATTTTTAAGATGTAATTTCCTGTTATCTTACCATACCCATTGATGTAGTGGTAAGGTGTGAGGGGGAGGGGAAGCATTCTATAGTCCTATGGTTAATTTTCAAGCTAGTCTGCCCTGAGCCTCCAGCGATTTGTCAATTACAGTTTAGCCGTCCTATCAATATTGGCTGCAGCTGTTGGCTTCGGCTCCTAGGTTTCTACTTCTGGTAGGTTGTGGACAGACTCTCTATCTCTCCTGTTCTGGGAGCATTAGTTTGTTCTGTGACCTCAATTCTCTCATGGATCTAAGAAGAGTTGTTGATTTTCAGTTGTTCAGTTTTTTTCTTGTTGCGAGAATGGAGGTGATAACTTCCAAGCTCATTACTTGTCAGAGAGGACAACACTAGATTTTTTCTTTTAATACTTAAAATTTCAAAACAAATTATAAAATCCATCAAATGATTTATTTACCAGAGTAGAACTTCACTTAATATACCTATATTATCTGCTTCAATATCTTAGAACCTAAAAGGTAACTGGACCATGAAATCATATTAAGACATTACAAAATTTATTTTTATATTATGTAATTGCTTTCTTTAATATAATTCATCATCTATAGAAGCCAAAATTCACCAGTGTTCCATGCTTACTATCAAAGGAATTTAATGTGATATTAGTCTAGATTCAGATTTTGACATTAACATTTAACTTTAATATTGATGTAAATTTTGGAATGATTTAACCAAATGGCTGGAGGATTTTTGTTTGCTTTAAAGAACATAGCAATCTCTTGTTGGCTTTAGAGGCTTATTTAATAATAAAATTAAAATGTATAGGTCCTGGACTTCAGGAAATTTTGATAGCTTACAATAAATAAACAAATATGCTTTAAATGATGTCATGACACAGCTCATATATTTCTTGCATCCTACTACTTGGATTTTTGCAAATGCTCCACAGGTCTGGAGCCTGTGGGAGTAAATGATTTAGCCATCAGCTCATAAATGACTTTGGAAATTAGTTGGAGGTTAATTCTCTGCCTCATTGGCCCCCCAAAGTAGACAAACTGTAATTGATTTTGATGGCATCCACAAAGTACCTTCCCCTATTGAATAATGGAGTAGCATTCACAGAGACATCCCCAGGATACAGGAACAATTAAGTGGGTATCAATGAGATGTCATTAAGAGTTTATGCTTGTGCACTTAATCAATCTCTGCCTACCTTTAGCAGTTGTGTTGCTTTAGGGAAACTACAAAATGGTTTGTATCTTGTACCAAATACTCTACACTTAAATAACTACTTAAAATATACCAAAATAGGTATCTAAGATGATAAAGTAATCATCTTTATTGAAGTAATGAACTTAATATCTCATCATTACTGATATTTATTAGAAGGAATAAAGCCAGTACTGAATAGGCCCTGTGATAGGCATAATAATCACCTCCCTAAACCCAAAGATATCCACTTTTAAATCCCCCAAACCTTTGAATATGTTACCTTACCTGTCAAAGGACCTTTGCAGGTCGAATTAGGAATCTTGAAATAGAAAGATTATCTTGGGTTATCAAAATGATAACTCCAGAAGCTGGAAAACGAAAGAGAACAGAGTATCTCTAGAGTCTACAGAGGTAATACAGCTCTGTCAATAACTTGATTTTAGCTCAGTGAAACCTACTTCATACTCTGACCTCCAAAGTTGTAAGATAGTAAATTTGTGTTGTATTAAGCCACTAAGTTTGTGGTAACTTGTTACAGCAGCAGTAGGAAATATGCAAGCACATCAAACTGAAAAATTTTAGGATATTCTTGATAACTGAGGGCAACGTAATGAACCATTGTTAAGTGGTTATTTATGTGCTAAGCAGTATGTCAATTTTTTGCATAATTTAGCAAACACATTAACTCTTCATATATAGATTTGGTTATCATCTACATTTTACAGATGTCAAAACAGAAACCATGAGAGTTGATATAACTTGCCTAGACAGATTTAGTATGACTGGAGCTAGAATTCTAACAAAGGGAGTCAAATATGGAAGACAGGGATCTGAGCCACTGAAATATACTGTCTTCTTGTTGGAATTAAACCCAACTCCTTTCTTTAGGACTCTAAAAATAGTAGAAAAATAATTTAAAATAATCAATTAAAGAGTCTTCTATTCCCTTGTTACTGGAATAGGGCTTAGGAAGGCTACAAATGAAAAAGATACTATTCCTGTCCTCAGAAATTTTATACTCTATTTGAAAATTATACAATCTGGAGTATTCAGATGAACTTTTGTGTCTTTAATTAGAATCTAATCTTGAATACTAGCCCTTGGCCTAGTGTTTCTATATTTCAATTAAATAACTGGGTGGGGGGTGGGGGATGAATGATATCATGGTTTGTGAAGTGTCCAAACAGTGAAAGGAAATATTAAGTTGAGTCTAGAGTCCATCATCAGCTCTCAAATGTCCCATACTTAAGAGGCTTGTTGCAATTCGTCCTCATTTATTTCAATTCCATTTAAATATCCAACCTCTGAATCTTTCATATGGTGAGGGTTCATGTTTGTGAACAATGACTACTGGAGCCAAAGTTATCTATGAATAATTCAAGATATGGAGTGTTTCAGAGCATCAGTTTCCTCATTGGTAAAAATGGAAGTAAAAATGCTTACTTTTTAAATTAGTGTGTTATTTAAATGAAGTAATGGCCATAATGCACCTAGGACAGTGCCAGAAACTCAATAGTTACTGCTATTTTGTATTTTAAATTTTTAAAAGTATTTAATTAGCATAAGCTCCAATTTCATCTCAGTTTATGGGGTTTGTGAGATATAATTTAGGCCGTATTTCTGAAAGTCTCATCTACTAAGTCTGCCTGCTTAAATTCTATGCCTTTCTGCCTTTTTGAGCTTATTTTGGGGGGAGGAACAGGGTCTCTTCCTTCCTTTGTGCGCCTGAACTTCCTTTGTGTTCTCTGAACTGTGTTTGACATAGTCGAGTTCAGGGTCTTTAGAGACTGGAGAGCGCTGCTAATAGGTCTATTTGGCATAATGGCTGGGCTGAAATTGCTCCTCAGTTCTATAGCTTTACTAGAAGACTGTTACAGCTCTCTCAGAACTATCTCAGAGCCGGCTGTTTAAACAATGAAATTTTCTCAAAATAGGCCTTTACTGACAATTTTCCTCTCTACAGTTGAGACTACTGCCTCCGTGAACTCAGTTTATTTTATTCTTTTAGGTGGTTAATGGCTGGTGGAGTTCTTTCAGAGACTCTGCAAAGGATTCAGTATAGTTTTCTTCTCCCCTTGCCTACCTCTTTATATGAGTAGTAGTTGGTTTCCAGATACGAAATATAACAGGAAAACATTCTCAAACAATAGATTCTGATTTAATAAAATTTGTAATACTATGGTCCCTTTTACGTTTCATCCTTGAGATTTTTTTTAATTTTAAGATTGGCAATCTTACGCTTGATAATTTATAAATATTTTAATGAATAAATGAATGAATCAAAACATAGTTAGAACATCCAGAACAGAGTTAATCATATTTCCAGAATCTGATCCACTTTGCACTTCATCTGATGCTGTAAAATTCTAAGTTATATTTTCCCAACATCAATAACAATCCATCTTTTATATTTGACTCTATGGTATTCATTGCAAGACCTTCCCTGTAGGTCTGGATCTCAACAAATGGAAAATATCATCTCTATTGAGTGTTTTAGTACTTTAAGTATGATGAATTAGGAAGGTCAGATGGTATTATCATAACGGTATTTATTAATACTAAACGTTATTGTGCATTTACTTTTAATATGTTTTAAAATAGAATATACCACAAGTAGCATTGTTTTCTTAGTGTAAGATAGTATGTTTTTGATGATGTAAAGTTGACATACAGTTTACATATTGATGAATGAATGAACAAATGAATGAATGGTGTAAATTTATATCAAATTCTGAAGGAAATATTATATATGTAGTGTATAGGAATTAAAGTAATAGAATGTTACTATATTTTTTATATATTTTGCTAGTCATGTTAATGGCATAATTTAAGGCCAGTGGAATCATATTTACTTTACAGATGTGAAAAGAGAGTAAGAACTCAATATGTATCCACACTTAGGATGTTAGGTGGCAAAAATGGGGTGATTCCCATTATTGTGAGTACATTTAAAATCTTATCCAAATTCAATGTGACTAAGGAAGAAAGTGCTTTGATGAAATATCATTAATGAGTATAACTGTAATTACTGATGTGACCTACTATTTTTTCATGTATAGATATAAATTGGATAACATTAAAAGTAACCAGGCAAATTTCACAGAAACATTTCCTATCTGCATAAGGTAGAATATCAGATTCTCTCAGTTTCCTCACTTCAAAATATTTTTTGGTCTCTCAAGAGTATGTCACACACATAATTCTCTTGTGTCCTTTTGCTCCAGTTTTCCTCATTGACTTCTCCTCAGAAGCCACCTGAAATGGTATTGCTGTCACTGCTGTAATCCGCCATTACAACAATGAAGGACTCTGACAAAAGTCCTTTTGTTCCCTGATATGTCAAGGTGCCAAGCCATGTCCTCTTCCACCTAGAAGTGGGAAGAACACTCCTTTCTCTACCTGTCTTACATAGTTACCTGGGCACCAAAAAAGTAACCCTTGTGTTTCATAGAGTCCTTCATGAATAAAGTTGCTTTATTTTCTTTATACAGACATTATCATTACAGATTTTCTCCAGACAGTAAGCCATGAGGTGTGGTGGCTAGGCAAGTGTGACTACTTGAGACAAACCACACAGTGACATCTAGGACTTCATATAAGCCCACCTGCAGAATCTTCTCTGTTTCAACAATAAACTCTCCATCAGATACCACCAGGGTGGCTCAATTTACTACAGTACATTAGAGAAGCATTTCAGAGTCAGAAATGAGAGGCAAGTTAGGTTCTATTTGCACTGAAACCTCATCAAAATTAAAACAGTATCCGTAAAAGACATTTGAAGTTGTCCTCTTTAGAACATGTGCAAGTGCTAATGAAGAAAATTAACAAAAGAAGAAATTCTTAAACGATATTTTTTATCTATCTTTATTGGAGTATAATTGCTTTACAATGCTCTGTTAGTTTCTGTTGTACAACAAAGTGAATCAGCCATATGCATACATGTATCCCCATATCCCCTCCCTCTTGAGCCTCCCTCCCACCCTCCCTATCCCACCCCTCTAGGTCATCGCAAAGCACTGAGCTGATCTCCCTGTGCTATGCAGCTGCTTCCCACTAGCTAGCTATTTTACATTTAGTAGTGTATACATGTCGATGCTTCTCTCACTTCGCCCCAGCTTTCCTCCCCCACCATGTCCTCAAGTCCATTCTCTATGTCTGTGTATTTATTCCTGCCCTGCCACTAGGTTCATCAGTACCTTTTTTTTTTTTTAGATTCCATACATATGCGTTAGCATGCGGTATTTGTTTTTCTCTTTCTGACTTAATTCACTCTGTATGACAGACTCTAGGTCCATCCACCTCACTACAAATAACTCAATTTCATTTCTTTTTATGGCTGAGTATTATATTCTGTTGTATATATGTGCCACATCTTTTTATATCTGGTGTTTGGAATGTTTAATCTTTTTCTGAATTTAAGCTTTTAGCTAAAAGGAAATAAAGTCTGCAGGCTTTATGGTCATTTCCATAATAGGCTGACTTATTTAATCTACTCTTTTACTCAGTTCTCTAATAAGGTCTCTAAAAATAAGTTAAAGATCAAAATTGTGTTTGTCTCTTCACTTACTCTGTTTTTGATATTAGTTGAATTAATAACATATTTCAAAAAAAGCACAAAATGATTATTAATTATGCTCTAGTGACATTTTTCTCTAATAATTCAAGATATGCCTATGAACTCAATGAAAATGTGAAAAATATTACTCTTTTTACATTAAAAATTTTGTATCATTCATGTCAAAAATATTTTTACATTCTCTTTGATAACTAAAGATGTAAGATGCTTTAATATATAGACGAGTAATAATTGGATGACCCCTTTATAACTTTTCACACATGAAGCACAATTTTAGCACATATTTTTTCTTCAATTTTGAGGTGCCTAGAGGATCTTACTAAGAAACCATTTTAAATACAAGTCCATAGTTTATATATATATATAGGATCTATCTATTTATCCACCCATCCATCTATCTATCTACCTACCTCTCTATCTGCCTATCTGTTCATCTAGCTACCATTGTGATTGTCATCAAGACCATAAACAGCAGATATTGGACAAAATATAACTGATTATTTTTTTGTTTGAAATCATTATTATAGCTGCCACTCAAACTATACCATCATCCTGCAATTATGTAAATATTTTCTTGTTAAATTAAAGGAAAATAGTCAAATAATTATTGTCTCTACTTATTTTTGGAATGTAGACAATAAAATGTAGTATTGATATGTCCTTTTTATGAATAATACGTTTGATGTATTTAACTTTGATCTAATTGGATGACACATTGCAATTCAAATAGAACAATTTGCTATATTTTCATGTGCATTATTTTTAGAACTGTAGGCAAAGACTTGCCAGCATAACTTTTTTTTCAGAAAAAAAGAAGGCTTTTATGTATGTTGACATCTAATACTTTACAGAAATTGCTCTTGGAAATGAATCTTACTAATAAGGCTACACTGTATTCTATTTATTAGAAATCTTGCTTCTAATGAGCCCATCTTCATTTTTATTGTTTTTGTAATAGAATAGAAGGAGTTGATGAATACTAGCTAAACATCTGTTTTCTATTTGACATTTTGACATGTGCAGCATTAAGACCATTCACATTGATGGAATACCTTAAATGTCATCTGTTGCTTGGCTTTATATTTTGCCTTTTACTCATGTATGCAATGAAGGTTTTGGAAAAAATGTTATATCCTTTAAATATAAAACCAATAATGCTTGTCTGTGGTATCACCTTTGTTACCAACAGTGATTTGATTAAGAAAAATACTAACAGTGTAGATGCTTTGTGCAGACACTAGTTGTAAAGAGATGTTGCAGAAACCCCAAATCTTTCAAATGAGTAAAGTTGTCTTTCCTTTTTTTTTTTTTTTCACTAATCATCTGTGACTAAGCATAGTTATTCATTTTCTTTAAATCAATCTTGAAAACTCCCTGAGCTCAAAATTATCAGTTAGTGGCAAAACATTGAAGGCACTTCAGATATCTTTCTTTTTTTGGATCTTAGCTGAGTTTTGACATATGGCGCTTGAGAGCCTGAAAAATACATTTACTTATGAATTTAAGCTGAATTCTCTTAAATGTACTGGAGTGTTATGAGCACATTTTTTATTTTGCCAACATTTAAAATCATTTCCTTGTTTTGGATCTTCCTATTTCTATATGATATTTTTAAAATGAAATTGCTGTTGTAAAAACATCCTTAAAGTGACTGACCTATACTTTTAACTTTTCAAAACTAACTTTCAGATATACTTTATAAACATTAAATATAGTTATAAATATTAATACTAAATGAATGAAATTGTCATAAATCAAAGTAAAATTGGATGTCTCAGTTACCTACCCCCTTATTTCTTATGTTTTAATCAGAGACAATCAGTTGTCATCAATCACAGATAATCAATGATCCACCAGTAAGCTGAGCCACCGTCTCCACTCAGCAGTTACATTGCTTAATGAGACAGTTAGAGACAGGGCTAATTGCCACTAAGTTTCACCCTGTCTTTTTGTGTCAGTAGGATCCAGTAGAAACTGGGTCAATACATCCAGTTAGCATCAATAAGGCTAAGCAGCATGGTTGGAAGTGGCACTCTACTTCTCTCCCTGACTTCCCCCTCGTTTTAGCGGTGACCAATGGGGTGCTGAGCTTACACCTGTACTAAAAGGTAAAGAGGCACTACAAGTTGGTGCCCTACTTTTGCAGGGAAAGTGTCGGCAGGACAGAGGAGTCTGAACTCCCTCCCTGCCCATCTGCAATGAGGTAAGGTGAATCAGTGTGAGTCAGGAGGGCTTTTCAGTGAGAAGCTGAGCATATACACCCACCCAGCTATCAAGCTGTACCTCAGAAAGTGTCTTCTTGTAAAAAGGAAGAGTCTCATAGTATCCAAACATCCAGGATACCATGGAAAATCACTACTTATACCAAGAACAAGACAAATCACACTTGAATGAGAGAAGACAATAAAATATGGCAACACCAAGACAATTCAGATGTTGGAATTAACTGCAGTTACACATTTGTTTAAAAACTGAAGAAAAAAAATGAAAATCTCAGGAAAGAAATAAAGTCACAGAAAGGAATCAAATGGAAATTACAGAGCTGAAAAATAAAATAACACAAATTTTTTTAATATCATGGTAAGCACTCCAAAGTAGAATGGAGATGAAAGATGGTATAATCAATGAACTGGAGGACAAATCAAAAGAATTTACTCAATCTGAAGAACATAGAAGAGATAGACAAAAAAAAAAAAAAAAAAAAAAAAATATATATATATATATATATATATATATATATATATATCTCAGGGAACTGTGGGACAATAACAAAAGACCTAGTATAATATTCATATAATTGGAGGAAAATAATATAAATCCTTGGATATAACATTCATATCTAAGGTAATGAGAACAAGAGAGTAAGACTGAGAAAATGTTCAAGGAAATAATGGCTACAAACTTCCAAAACTTGGAAAAAGACATAAACAAGTTCAAGAAGGTAAGTGAACTCCATATAGGATAACCAAATAAATCAACACCAAAGCATCATAATTAAACTTTTGAAAGCAAAATGCAAAGAAAAAAATCTTGAAAAGACCCAGAAAGAGCATATTATTTTAGAGCACCATCAAATTATGTGACAGCAGATTTTCAATCTGAAACCATGGAGACCAGAGGAAGTGGCACAACATCAATGACTGAATAAACTCTGGTAAGTGAATTTGGTAGCTGGTGAGATATTCTTCAGGAATGAAAGGGAAATAAAGACAATTATAGAGACAGGAAAGTAAGAAAAAAAAATATTAGCAGTTCTACCCTTAACGAATGGCTAAGAAATTTTTCAAAACAGAAAAGAAATGATAACAGAAGAAGGCTTAGAACATCAGAAAAGAAAGAATATGGCAGTGAGTAAAAATATGGGTAAATATAATAGATTTCTTTTCCCTGGGTTTCTTAAATCATATATGCTGGTTGAAGATAATACAACACTATATGATGTGGTTCTCATTGTATATACAGGAAATATCTAAGTCAGTTTTGTTTAAAATGGTGGAAAGATAAAAGCAATTACATGGAAACCAAATTTCTGTACTTCACTTAAAGTAGTAAAATGTCAATACCAGTAGACTGTTATATATATAATATGTATATAATCTCTTATTATTGTTTACAACTACATATAAAGCAAATATGATATCAAAATTAAAAGTTTAAATAATCAACATAAAAATTAAAGGTAGATAAATCCACAATCATAGCAGAAATCTAACACACCTATCCAATAGCTAGTAGATCAAGCAGGAAACAAAATCACCAAGGATGAAGAAGATCTGAACACTATAATAACTTTACACAATATGTAAACAGAGGACAAAACAATCAATAATAACAGACCTCAAATTCTTTTCAAGAGCACATAGAACATTTACCCAAACCAACCATGTACAGGGCCATACATAAAAATGCTTAAACAAATTTTAAAAGATTTAGCTCATTAATCTTATGTCCTCTAACCACATGGCATTGAACTAGAAATTGACAACAAAATTTTAACTAGAAAAGTCATATCTTTCTTGAAATTAAGTCATATATTCATAAGTTAACTAAGAAAATACAATTTTAAAAATATTTCATTGAAATATCATTGCATAATGAAATATTAACACTTGTGAGATACAGCAAAAGCTGTGCGCAGAAAGAAATTCGTATACATAAAGCAATTATTTAGTAAAAACAAAGTAACAAATGAATATCAGAGATACAGCATCAATTTCAAGAAAGAAAAACAATTCATCAAAGAATAGAAGGAAATATAATGATTTTAGAGATTTGTAGAAATAAGTGAAATCAAAACAACTGTAAAGAAAATCAACAAAGCAAAAGTTATTTAAAGTATTAACCTGATTAAAAATGCTAGTAATTCTGATTTACTTTGTTTAAAAATAGAGTGAATATAAATATTAACAAACATCAGAGATAGAATGGCACCTCTATTATAAATCCTAAAGACCCAAAGGATAAGTAAGAGGACACATTCAGCAAATCAATTTTGCACTTTGACTAAAATATACCAATCCTTGGAAAATGCAACTAAAACAAAGCTAATGGAATAATAAAGAGTAAAATTGTATTGGCCCATATTGGAATGGTTTAATATCCAATACCTATATATTTATTTTAAAGAACACAAAAATTTCCTTTCCTTCAAAGAAAACTCCAGTACCAGATAGCATCACCATTAAATTCTTCCAAAAATTTGAGAAATAAATAATGTTAACCATATACATCTTTCAGAGGAGAACAAAGTAGAAAATTTTTCTGTTTTTATGAGGTGAACACAAACCTGTTACTGAAATCTGATAAAGATTGGGGGGAAAGAAAAATTTCATTTCATAATCAGTAATGCAAATTCTTAAAATATAGCAAACCAAAATCAGGGATATTTATAAAAATTACAGTATATCACCACTTTTGTTTATTTTAGGAATGCAGTGGTAGTTTAACATTTGAAAATCACACAAAGAGAGAACAGGAAGTAAAACAACCACTGAAGGATTCACCTAAATATACCAGTCTCCACAAACTAACATATAAATTTAATGCAATTCTAATCAAAGTTCTATAAGGTTATTTTTATGAAAATTGAGAAGGTATTTCTAAAATTCATAAGAAAATTTAAAAAGCCAGTAACAGTCAAAGCAATGGTGAAGAAAAGCAAAGTTGAATGACTGTCAAGTTAATACCCATTCCAAAGTTATAATTAATAAGATGATGTGTTATTGGTCCAAGACTAAATAAATGGACAAAAACAATGGAGCAGAGAACTTGTGTTTACCAAGTATACCTTTAAGAGAATGAAACATGATGCATATAATAAAAGTTATTCTCAGCTCATATATCCACCATGTCCAGTACATTATAAAATATACTGTAAGTATCAATAAAAAGTAAACACACAACCTTGTAAATAATGGCAATAACTTGATGAAATACATTGCAGATTAAATTATTCAAATTGCTGATAAATATATAAACTTATCCCATTGTGTTTAATATTATTGTCTCTTTTGCTAAATTAGCAAAAGCTTTGGAATTTGAGCCAATTTAAAGAAATTCTCTGTAATTCTAATAGATTTCTCACTTGAGTATCTTCACATTTTTTTTTTACTATATTCTTATAACATTAACAATAGATAATGCAAGAGCATATTGACTAGATATAATTTTATGTTGACAGATTTTTTTGTCTTTAAGCATTTCAAATTATCACTTCATTGTCTCCTTGTTTTCATATTATTTGATAAATTCTATTGGTTACTCTTTTTTTGTTTGTTTCCCTATGTATAATGGTATCATTTTATTTTCTGACTTCCTTTAAGATCTTAATTTTCTTCATGGCTATGCATAATTTTATTTTAATATGTCTTGGTTTATATTTCTTTGTGTTTATCTTGCTTATAGTTCATTGAGCTTATTTGATCCAGGGGTTGATTTTCTTCATTAAGTCTGGATTTTTTTGAAAATTATTTATTTGAATATTCATTCTGCTACTCCTCCTCTACTTAAACAATTCCTATTAAGAGACTTCAAACTATTTTATATTTTCCCACAATTGACTGAGTCTCTCCTCAGTTTTTTATTTTTTGGCCTTTTTTAGAAAGTTTCTATTGCCCATTTTGCAATTCAAAGATCTTCTTTTTTTCTTTTTTTTTTCTGTGGTGTTCAACTTCCTGTTATTCTTGTCCAGGATTTTTTTTTTTTAATTCCAACTATTGCTTTTAGAGATCTGGAAATCCCATGTTTTTATCTTAGATATCTTCCATTTCTGTGCTAATAATGTTCATGTTTTCCTTTATATTCTTGAACACGTAAATGTTTTGAATATAATATATGTTTTAAAGTCTGTCAGCTCCTGTTTTTGGTTCTGTTTCTATTGTTTGGTTTTTCTCTTAGTTGTGTGTTATACTTTGTGCTTCTTGGAATATCTACTCATTTGTTTTTTAATTTTATACTGGATATTTTGGTATATGTACCTGTGTGTATGGGCACATGTAGTTTTTGAAAAAATATTTGCAGGCAGTTAATTGACTATGTGCATTAACTCAGGTCATTCAAGCCTTCTTTTCTAAACTTTTTAGAGAACACTAGGAATAATTATTACTCCAGGACTACTTTTGCTATACCGCTATACCCTGGTTTTCAACAGTGTCTCTTTACCCTGGCTAATTGAGACTCCAAAAACTCCCAAGACTTCATAAGCTCTGGTAGTACTCCAGCTTATTGCTTCTTGACTGTTGTTCTTTGCCTGTCATTGTCCAATCTCACTCTAATTATGTACAGTGTCATATTCAGCCAGACTGAAAAGTACTCTTCAAGATATTTCTTTTGCTCTTTGTTTGAATACCTCTTCCCTCTCTGCCTTTCTGGTACTCTTGCCAGAAAATACAAAACTGCTTCCACTCACTACTCATTAAAACCTCCTTCCTCAAAAAAAAAAAAAAAAAGAGAAAGAAAAAGAGACCTCTGTTATACCCCTCCTGGCTTTGTGGTCTAGAAAGTGTTGTCAGGTAGAAAACCTGGACTTTTATAGGGCTTTATTCACTATCCATATTTTTTAAAATCTTTTAGGAATAATATTACCAATTTGCCTGTTTTCCAATTTCTAAAAATCATTTTTTTCATACATTTTGTTCAATTTTCTAGTATTAGTTATACCATCAAAACCAGAAAATGTAAAATGTGGAGTGATGTAAAAAACATGGCAGAATTAAAAGCTGTTTTTGTCTCATCCCTTCAACCTACAACCAGTAAAACATCTACAATGCAACAAAGGTGCTTCTGCCCAACACACCAGGATGTGGGAGAATTTCACATATTTGTCCCCCTAAAGGTGGTGGAGTGGAACACATAGAGGAAATGGAACTGAGGGAACAGCAGAGGTAGTTCCTACAATACCAGAGGCCCTCAGGCCATGGCAGCTGAGCCTGCAGCCCCAGAGAACCCGATAGTAGCAGGGGAGGCAGCACATATGATTCAGGCCTCTGGGCTGCAGTGGTGCCTGTGGCCATAGGTAACTGGAAAATAGCAGCAGTGAGGCCTGGGGCTCTGTCCCTCCAGTTGCTGAGGTCCCCATGACTCTGGCTCCTTGCCATTGTACCCAAAGTCAGTAGAAATAGGAAATATTAAAAATCAGAGTAGAAATGAATGAAATAGAGACTACAAAGACAATAGAAAAGATTAATGAAACTAAGAGCTGGTTCTTTGAAAAGATAAAATAAATTGATGAACCTCTAGCTAGACTCACTAAGAAAAAAATAGAGAAGGCTCTGATAAATAAAATCAGAAATGAAAGCAGAGAAATAACAACATATACCACAGAAATACAAAGGATTAAAAGAGAAGATTATGAACAGCTATATGCCAACAAATTGGACAACCTAGAAATGGACAAATTCTTAGAATCATACATTTCAAACTGAATCATGAGGAAATCTGAATAGACACATCACTAGTACAGCTATTGAAACAGTAATCAAAAAGTTCCCCCAAAACAAAAGTCCAGGACCAGATGTCTTCACAGGTGAATTCTACTGGAAAATTTAATACCTGTTCTTCTCAAACTCTTCCAAAAAATTGAAGAGGAAGGAATGTTTCCTAACTCATTTTACTAGGTCAACATCACCTGATACCAAAACCAGACAAAGACACACAAGAAAATTACAGGTCAATATCTCTGATGACCCTAGGTGCAAAAAATTTCAACAAAATATTAGCAAACTGAATACAACAATACATTAGAAGAATCATACACCATGGTCACATGGAATTTATTCCAGGGATGCAATGATGTTTCCACAACAACAAATCAATCAAACTGATACACCACCTGGACAAAATGAAGAATAAAAACTATATGAATATGTCAATATGTACAGAAAAAGCATTTGACAAAATTCAACACCCATTTACAATAAAAAACTCAATAAAGTGAGTATAGAAAGGATGTACCTCAACATAATAGAAGCCATAAATGACAAACCCACAGCTAACATCACACTCAATAGTGAAAAATTGAAAGCTACCACTCTAAGATCAGGAACAAGGCAAGGATGTCCACTGCTGCCACTTCTATTCAACATAGTACTGGAAGTCCTATCCAAAGCAATTAGACAAGAAAAATAAATAAAAGTCATCCAAACTGGAAAAGAAGAAGTAAAACTGTCATTATTTGCAGATGACATGATTTTACATATACCATCAAATTAAATAGAAAACATAAAGACTCCTCCCAAAACTATATGAAATAATAAATACAGTAAAGTTTTAGGATACAAAATCAACATACGAAACTCTGTGGCATTTCTGTATGCTAACAACAAGGTAGCAGACAGGGAAATTAAGAAAATATTCCCACTCATAATCACAACAAAAATAATAAAATACCTAGGAGTAAATTTAACCAAGGAGGTGAAAGACCTGAGCACTAAGAACTGTAAGACTTTGTTGAAAGAAATTGAAGAAGATACAAGCAAGTGGAAAGCTATTCTATATTCATGGATTGCAAGAATTAACATTGTTAAAAGGTCTGTACCACCCAAAGCAATCTACAGATTCGATGCAATCCTTATCGAAACACCAAGGACACTTTTCACAGAAATAGAACAAAAAATTCTATAATTTATATGGAACTACAAAAGACTCAATAGCCAAAGCAATTCTGAGAAAAAAGAACAAATCATAGTCCCTGATTTCAAACTATATTACAAAAACATAGTAATAAAAAACAGCACGGTATTGTCAAAAAACAGATAAATAGATCAATGGAACAAAATTGAGAGCCCAGGGAAAAACTCACACATATATGGACAATTAATTTATGACAGAGGAGTAAAGAACATACAATGGAGAAACAATACTGTCTTCAATAAATAGTAGTGGAAAAACTGAACAGCCACATGCAAAAAAATGAAACTTGATCACTATCTCATACCAAACACAAACGAACTCAAGATGGTTTACGGTTTAAAGACTTGAAGGTAAGACCTGAAATCAGGTATAGGAATAAATAGGCAGTACATTATTTGACAGAGGTCTTAGCAATATCTTTCTAGACATTTCTCCTCAGGCAAGGGAAATGAAAGCAAAAATAAACAAATGGGACTATATCAAACTACAGAAAAGCAAATTGAAGCTGAACTTATTTTTATAGGTCATAAGTGATATATCTAAATAAATTGATTTTATACAATATTTTTAATTACATTTAAAAATAATGAAATAACCACGATAAGGTGTATAGCTGAATATTTATATCCAACTGAAATTTCTTTCTTTTTTTTAAAATTATTTATTTATTTATTTGGCCATGCTGCATCTTAGTTGTGGCATGTGGGATCTTTTAGTTGCAGCATGTGGGCTCTTAGTTGCAGCATGCGGGCTCTTAGTTGCAGCATGTGGGATCTAGTTCCCTGACCAGGGATTGAACCCAGGCACCCTGCATTAGCACAGGGTCTTAACCAATGGGCCACCAGGGAAGTCCCTGAAATTTCTTTCTTTATGGAAGCAAACCTTAACTTGTACCTTCATAATTCTAAATAAAAAATAATTATAGAATATTAAATATTTTAAAATAGTGACACAAAGGTAAAATTAAAAACTGTACAATTCAAACCCTCACATGAAATTCTCACTCACCTAAGGAGTGTCATCCAATACAATCTCTGACCTGAATGGACAATGATCTGGTCTGACAGATTTGTCTAAATTGTTCCTTCTGTTAAGATGTGTTTTTAAATTATATGATAAGTACATATGGCTTTCAAATTATTGAGACTTCAAAATCTTACCAATAATACTGAAAAATAAAAAATTTGAAACAACGTTAATTTTTTTTTTTCACGAGTAAAAAGTTTATTTAAAATGGTGAGTATTCCAATGGGTTTTTTTTTTTTTTTTTGATTTTCAGTATATGATTTTTTTTTTAACATCTTTATTGGAGTATAATTGCTTTACAATGGTGTGTTAGTTTCTGCTTTATAACAAAGTGGATCAGTTATACATATACATACATCCCCAGCTCTCTTCCCTCTTGCATCTCCCTCCCTCCCACCCTCCCTATCCCACCCCCCAGGTGGTCACAAAACACCGAGCTGATCTCCCTGTGCTATGCAGCTGCTTCCCACTAGCTATCTATTTTACATTTGGTAGTGTATATATGTCCATGCCACTCTCTCACTTTGTCCCAGCTTACCTTTCCCCCTCCCCGTATCCTCGAGTCCATTCTCTAGTAGGTCTGCATCTTTATTCCTGTCTTGCCCCTAGGTTCTTCATGACCATTTTTGTTTTTTGTTTTTTGTTTTTTAGATTCCATATATGTGTTAGCATACAGTATTTGTTTTTCTCTTTCTGACTTACTTCACTCTGTATGACAGACTCTAGGTCCATTCACCTCACTACAGATAACTCAATTTCATTTCTTTTTATGGCTGAATGGTATTCCATTTTATATATGTGCCACATCTTCTTTATCCATTCATCTGTTGATGGACACTTAGGTTGCTTCCATGTCCTGGCTATTGTAAATAGAGCTGCAGTGAACATTGTGGTACATGACTCTTTTTGAATGATGGTTTTCTCAGGGTATATGCCCAGCAGGGGGACTGCTGGGTCTTATGGTAGTTTTATTTTTAGTTTTTTAAGGAACCTCCATACTGTTCTCCATAGTGGCTGTATCAATTTACATTCCCACCAACAGTGCAAGAGGGTTCCCTTTTCTCCACACCCTCTCCAACATTTATTGTTTGTAGGTTTTATGATGATGGCCATTCTGACCAGTGTGAGATGATATCTCATTGTAGTTTTGATTTGCATTTCTCCGATGATTAATGATGTTGAGCATTCTTTCATGTGTTTGTTGGCAATCTGTATCTCTTCTTTGGAGAAATGTCGATTTAGGCAAAATTCAACACCCATTTATGATCAAAACCCTCCAGAAAGTAGGCATAGAGGGAACAACATAATAATGGCCATATATGACAAACCCACAGCCAACATCATCCTCAGTGGTGAAAAACTGAAACCATTTCCACTAAGATCAGGAACAAGACAAGGTTGCCCACACTCGCCACTATTATTCAACATAGTTTTGGAAGTTTTAGCCACAGCAGTCACAGAAGAAAAAGAAATAAAAGGAATCCAAATTGGAAAAGAAGAAGTAAAGCACGATGCTATACATAGAGTATCCTAAAGATGCTACCAGAAAACTACTAGAGCTAATCAATGAATTTGGTAAAGTAGCAGGATACAAAATTAATGCACAGAAATCTCTTGCATTCCTATACACTAATGATGAAAAATCTGAAAGTGAAATTAAAAAACACTCCCATTTACCATTGCAACAAAAAGTATAAAATATCTAGGAATAAACCTACCTAAGGAGACAAAAGACCTGTATGCAGAAAACTATAAAACACTGGCGAGAGAAATTAAAGATGATGCAAACTGATGGAGAGATATACCATGTTCTTGGATCAGAATAATCAACATTGTGAAAAAGCCTATACTACCCAAAGCAATGTACAGATTCAGTGCAATCCCTATCAAACTAGAAATGACATTTTTCCCAGAACTAGAACAAAAAATTTCACAATTTGTATGGAAACACAGAAGACCCAGAATAACTAAGGCAATCTTGAGAAAGAAAAACGGAGCTGGAGGAATCAGGCTCCCTGACTTCAGACTATACTACAAAGCTACAGTAATCAAGATAGTATAGTACTGGCACAAAAACAGAACTATGGATCAAGGGAGCAGTATAGAAAGCCCAGAGATAACCCACGCACATATGGTCACCTTATCTTTGATAAAGGAGGCAAGAATATACAGTGGAGAAAAGACAGCCTCTTCAATAAGTGGTGCTGGAAAAACTGGACAGCTACATGTGAAAGAATGAAATTAGAACACTCCCTAACACCATACACAAAAATCAACTCAAAATGGATTAAAGACCTAAATGTAAGGCCAGACACTATAAAACTCTTAGAGGAAAACATAGACAGAACACTCTATGACATAAATCACAGCAAGATCCTTTTTGACCCACCTCCTAGAGAAATGGAAATAAAAACAAAAATAAACAAATGGGACCTAATGAACCTTAAAAGCTTTTGCACAGCAAAGGAAACCATAAACAAGATGAAAAGACAACCCTCAGAATGGCAGAAAATATTTGCAAACGAATCAATGGACAAAGGATTAATCTCCAAAATATACAGGCAGATCATGCAGCTCAATATCAAAAAAACAAACAACCCAATCCAAAAATGGGCGGAAAACCTAAATAGACATTTCTTCAAAGAAGTTATACAGATTACCAACTTTAATATTGCTGTCAACTTTGCAGTAGCAATTCACATTGAATGAATAGCACCCTATTTTATTGTGTTCCAGACAAAGTCTGCAGCAGGCTTTTAGAAATGTTTTCAAGTTGCCAAATTTAATATGCTAAAACACTTGTTTAAAAATTATTTCCTTTAAGAGTTACATTATGCTCAACAGTTATCGAACACAGTGTAACAGTTTCAATAGAATATTTTATGCTGAAGAACACACTGAAATTTAATATCATATGGTTTTCCTCATGTGGCTGTATAAAACAGAGAAACATATGAAATGATGTAAATAATAAAACTAAGTCACTTGAAAACTCTAGTTTATTTACATATTTTTCAAATTTAGTTTTATTGAAAACTCAATAGTGTGTGAAAAACATGGCGCTATTCAGTGAGGGGAACATAATATTAATGAGAGAAATTGGATTTCCTATTTATATATTTAGATGTAAATAAATTTCCTATTTATAATTTCCTATTTAAAATTTCCTATTTATATATATTGCCTTTATATTCAGTATATCTCCAACAATGTATGAAATAGTGAATTATGTACTGGTAGCACAGTACAATGAACTTATGTAGGGAAATACTAATTTGTCATTATTACATCAATAGGTTTTTCACCAGTTTGTCCATTACTTAAACATTAGGTAAAGAAAAATGATAAGTAAGTGTAGGGTTTGATAGCAGAACAGCAAATTTTTTAAAGGTTGGTTTTTTAGTCTTTTCAGTGTAACTAGCACTTATATAATGCATTGCAATTAATAAGGTTTTCACGTATGTTATTTAATTTGAAACTCCTCTAAACTTTGTGAAAAATATTAATACTAAAATATGCAGTTTATTATTGAAGTAAGTAGTATTCAGTGATGTTAAATTACTTACCCAAGCTAATATATATGTTAGTAGCAAAAGCAGGAAAGTATACCTTTCTTCTAATCCTGTGATACCCAATAGAGTAATTACTATCCAGATATGTCTATTTAAGTTTAAATTCATAAAAATTAAATAAAATTATAAGTTCTGTTCCCCAGTCTCACTAGTCATTTTTGAAGTGCTCAATCACCACATATGTATAAAGCACTATCAGGAAATAAGAGAGAAGCAAGTAAGACAGTCTTGGGGTCTCTGTGAAACCTTAATGGTGATGTTTCTGCTGTATCTTGGAGAGTAAATGATTGTAGGCTAAAGAGTGAAAGGTAGGGGAAAGATGATGTGTTCTAAATAGAAGGAAAAATGTATGCCAAGGTGTGGAGGCATGGAAAAGTTTGGACCGCTGAAAGCCCTGTGATATATTTAATATGAGCAGGGCATACCAATGGGGTTTTGTGTACAGGAAGATTGTTAAGATGTATATGCATTTTGTTTTAACAAGGTCTCAGAATATATGTTGATACACAAACTTTACCTTGCTTGTGTAGTGCGAAACGTGATTGTCAGGATTTACAAAAATTCAGCATGTTTCTATTGTACACCATTTTTTAACTTTCTATTTTTCCAGAGCCAATTCTTGATTATACTGGGAAAACAATGATATATATCAAATAAGATTTGATGCAAAAATTATTATGTGACATTGGTACAAATTGAAAATATTATAAAAAGATAGATACTTGAAGGCTACATATTGTACTCAGTAACCAAGTACTTAGGATATCAAAACCAAATATCCACAATCAATTTAACAAAAGGGAATAGAATTGAACTTACAGGAATTAAAACATAAGCTTTCCAAATTTAGAACTGAAATTGAATGACTGCATTATTTATTTCACAAATATTTATAGAGAGTTTCCTATATGTATTCTTCACCCAGAAACTAAAAGTAAGTTATGCAGATATACTTTCCACTCCGATTCCATTTTTCTGGAACATCAAAATGGAAAATCCTCAATCAGTTTTACTAAACGAATTTCAGAATTTAACTTGGAGAAATTAATATAAACGCTTTCTAAATTTAAAATTGAATTTGGGTCATTGCATTATTCATTTATTCTTGCACAAATATTTATGGAACCCCTGCTATGTGTACTATGCAACCAAGAGCTAGTAATGAGAATGAAGATATATTTCCTACCTTCCCTGAATTTGCAGGCTGAGATATGGCTTCTGTACTACCTAACTGTCTGGCAAGGAGGTCTCTGAAGAGGGCTTCATGCTATGCTAGGAGGTTCAAATATGTTATCTTACAACTTTGGGTAAGGTTGATGTGATTTATGTATGTGTAAACAGTAGTTTAAAAAAAGGGGGAGGAAATCCCTTTCAATGTCATGAATTTTAAGTGGCAGAGCTTATATTCATATCCAGGAGTAATTTTAATATTTCCCTACACCATGTATTTTAAATGCCATAATTTCCTTTTTTATTGTATATTATATGTAATTATATATTATGTATAATTATATTATGTATACTATATCTGCTTTTATTCAAGCCATTTATTCACCTTCAACTACTCTAAATGTAAAGGAAACATGAAATTGATAAGAAGGAAATACAGAAGCAATAGTACTATTACACAAGAACTCTGATAAGCATTTGGCAATCATATCTCTGAAAGTTTGCTAGCAATACTCACTTCCTTTCTACCAGAAAAATTAATTTTCTGACAAAAAAGGAAAACTGACATCTGATTAGCCAGATGGCCCTGTGGTGGTAGCACTTCAGGTCCAGGTCATATCTGTTACTGCCCACCAAGTCACTCAAGTAGATAAAGAAAATATGGGTTATTAATTGACTGAATATTATAAACACTCACAATTTTATTTACCTAAAATTACACTTGAAAATGCCAACCCATCTTTTTATAAGCAGCCTTTAAAATATTAAGTACCTGATTAAAATTAAAGGAAAATAGAATAATCTTTGCCATGTATTCTGATTTACAAGGCAACATCCCCTGAGCAGAGACAACTGGTTTAAAGGAATCTCCTGAGTAGCACAAAACACCAAGAGACTAAAATTACTTTCCAGTACATCACCTTCAATCTGGTGCCTAGTTCCTGTCTCCTTACCTTATGCTTGCTTCTCATCCCCATATTGCGCCTGTTGCCTTCAGTTGCCTCAGTAGTTAAAAAAAAAAAAAAATCACTCTTCTCTACTCTCCCAAAAGTAATTCCTTGAAGGTCAATTTTCATTGAGGGGGTTTACTTTTTCCTTTATTCTTAGATTCTTAATAATTAAAAATTATATGCTGCTTGGCCTAAATATTGATGGCTGTTAATATTCTCCCGTAGAGGAACACACTCTAAATTTCTAAGTTTCAAAATCCTAGCATATATCAGGGTGTATCTTAAATGCCACATCCTTCATCAATCACTCCTTGATTCTGTTCTTTGAGCATACATATATCTTTTTTTTAACTCTCTCAAATGTCAGTTATTATATATTACTGTGTCCCAATGAGCATTTATTAATTACTAACCTATAACATTTTTAAGGGCAGATATTTATTCTACATTTATATGCACCAATTCCAAACACTGTAGAACAACATTTTAGTAATAGCATATGTCCAATAAATGTTATATTGAACAGATAAACTTAAAATAACTCATTGACCATTTCTAATTACATTTTATTTCTATTAAAATGAATTTTTAAACTTATACTTTATAATACATTAACTATATTTTTCATAACAGAGTAATTCATAGAGACTTTATTCCATTTTGATTCTGCCTCAGAAACAAACATTATAAGAGGGATGACTTCACTTAAAACAGTAAAATTATAAATGATTTTGGAAATTATTTGTAGATTGATAATGAATAAAAATAATGATAGTCTCTGCTTTGTTCTATTTTAAAATATGACAATGTAAGCCTTTAAATACATTTCCACACAAATAGAACTTTCAACATGCTCTAAAGTTCTATCAGTTATTCACTGGATTTGCTTAACTTACTATCTTGGTCGAACTTAAATATGTCAACCATCTTAAGAGATTTATAGTATTTGAATCTAAATTCTGAATATAATTCTGTGATTACCTGTGCATTTACTCTGTGTAGTAATTAGCAGGGGAATAATCAAGTCTTCCAAACGCCCTCACATTTTCTCCATTCTCAGAAGCATTTATAAGTGTGAAAATGTTATCTATTCTGCCTCTTTGCCTATCCTATATGGCTGATGATAGCCAATAGTGTTGCAAAAATTGTGTTAATTAAACAAATTTATAATTCATGTATTTATAAAATTCCAATTTTTATATTCCTGAAATTTTGTATCTAGAATACTCTAATGTCAATGATAATTGAATTCCCACTTAGAATCCACTGAAGCTAAAAAGTCCAGATATAAAGAGGGGAAAAGTCAGGTAATTGCCTTATCTAAAGGTGGCCAGCCATTCAGATGTTTCCAAATAAGCCAATAAAGTGGCAAATTCTCCAAGGAGTCATTACTTCATGACTCCCAGAGAATGTGATGGTAGCAAACCACCTTTTGTAGTGGGAGTTTTAAAAAATTAGCATACAATCAGGTAAAGAGAAAATACCACATGAGGCATTCATTCCTTGGAATGAAATTATTGGATCTTCACATGACTCCAGAGAATCAGGAAATTTGGAGTTGAGATCGTGAATACTGCAACTACTATGTAACAACCATTAGGAATCTTAGCCATACCAACCATCAGGGGATTGATGAGTTGTGTGCACTAGGTATAAACAGCCTGTGCCAGTGAGCATTCAAGTTTGTTAATGTTATGTGGAGATTGGATGGGGTGGGAGGCTTAGAGAGCAAGTTAAGTAATTCAACTGGTAAACAATGTAATGAATAATGTGTCATTTTTATGTAAAAACAAATGCAAATTTATTATGTAGAGGAAAACAAAATTAGCATGACTTTTCCTCACATGAACATGTGATTTAAAATAAATTTCAAGATATAGGGAAAATGAATCAAATTTCAGATTGTACTATCAGCCTTCTAGGATAAAATATATTTACTTGCTTCTGCATATATTTCAACACAAATATTTGTAAGCCACTGCTATAAAATGTTCTAATATCAAGAGGTGGTGAATTTTCCCCATAAATATTGAGGTTGAGTATACGAAGTTAATGCCCAGAACTGTGGAGAGACTGAAATTTTACCTTACGTGCAAGCTAACTAGTTAACCTGCTACTGGTTCATGAATGCTGGTAGAAGATATGCAACGCTTGGGTCAAAGTCAAGGAACTTCATTACTCATTGCACAGCAAGCAGCATAACTTTCATGTTCATGCCCATTTCCCTTGTCCGTCAAGTCCCACAGGGGTGATGCAGAATGGACCAGAAAGATGCTGCTTGTGCATATGCCTCTGCCTATGGGCTGCAAGCAAACCTGCCTGCCCTGGCAGGAGACATTATCTTTCTTATACTGAATAGTAAATAAACCTACTTTCAGCTCTGGAACGAGGCAAAATCTCTATCTTTTAAGTTATTTACAGTATTTCACTGTATCATCGGCAAAAAAACAAAAAAGAAACAGTCCAGAGCAAAAGCCAGCAGTGTCTCTGTTTATAAGATATGCAAAAAGGTGAGCGGTCTGTGGAGAATTGTTTCCAGTAATACCCAGTCCTTGGTTTCTGGGGAAAATTGTCCCATGTGTATGCTATTTCATCACCCACTCTAATTCATCAGACTGAAAGAGTGTAGGACAAAATCATTTCAATTATCTTATACAGCATTTAATTTTCAGGCTATTATTAGCAGGATTCCAAGGGAAAATGAGGCCAACCTACCCTATTAACCTCAAACATGACCCCTACTGTCCTAGACCCAACCAGATGAAAATATCACAAACTCTACCTTGGCTCTCAAGGAGGAAGAGTAGAGCAATTCTACTACCCAAAACAAATTTGGCCAGTGAGTTTAGGCTGACCCAAACATCTTCCATGGCAGAGGTGGTGTTTCTGTAAACAATTAAGTTCTCTTATGAAAACCCATAATGTGCAAGCCATTATGTTTTGGGGAGGAAGTTAATGCCTGGTTTCCACACAGGAAGCACAATTCTTGTGCTTCTGAGGGTACATATAGCGACCCTGGAAAGAATGTATTGATTACAGTTATTACAAACAGGCTGTTTGCTGGGAAGTAAAGCTTGACAGTGCCTCCAATACGGCCCCCTAGTCAGCTGATAGGATTGAGGTTTCCTAGTTCAGCTGAAATAGTTGAGTCTATTGTTTGTTCTTAGAGGAACTACCTAAGGGCCGGAGTCAAATCTGACATATTTGTTCACACCTAACATTTGTGCAGCATCCAATTGCCCTACAGAATGGGTGAATGATGTCTGAGAAATAGGAGTAGGGAAGATATCTGGAGGAGTAGAATGGTGGGTTATTTTTGTGAGAGACACCAGAGCTGGGGTAATACCTTACCAGTTCTGATAATAATGTTAAGGGAATTAGCTATCAAATCATGTCAGAACCATCCTGCTGGAATGGCAGAACCAAGAATTATACGTAAGGTACTTGCAGCAGTTTGGAAGATCCAATTTGTTTTCCTCCTAAAGAAGGCTCCAGAAATGGCTTTGAATTAGAAAAGATAATTAATGTTCTTCCCTTCCTCATATTTTTCAGGAACCTATGATATTCTCCTCCCAGGTGAATGGATTCCTATTCTCTCTCCACTGTTGCAAAATCAATGTATCCCATTACAGTACCGCTAACTTTACCTTTTTCTCAGTTGTCCCTACTGTCACCCATATTTTTTGTCGAAAAGAGTTAACTGAACAAATGGTCAGGGCATTTTATGAAACTTACAGAGGCACATTATGTACTCCACATTGGACCATGTGGACCACCATAGTGGAACTTGATGAGCAGGGTTCTTAACCAAATGCTCATTATCCTTTTTACCTATGATCATGTCAATCCACCAAAGCATCTAGGAATCAGAATTAAGTTCAAATGCCCTAAGCTTGCTTTGGCTAAGCTACCACCTATTGGTTGTAAAAACAGGGGTAGCCTGGGGTTGCCATTAAAGGAAATAAAGAAATATCATGGTCAGAAAATGTCAGATGGAATTCTGAAATTTTAAACAGGGTGATATAATATCCAATCCCTTTTCCTAATTATTACTCAGTGGCTGACAGCACATTCACTGACTAGACTGCCTTATTTAGGTGTGGAGCAAGAGGAGGTGAGGAAGGTTGGGTCCTAAATCATCTTGAATTAATTTTTGAGGAGCCCATTCTAACACTCAAAACCAGAAGATGTTGTAGATGGTAAGGAGTGTAGAATTTCTGTGAACTATTTTGTCTATTAGCCCATTCTTGAGTTGCTTTTGTGATAAAAGATGTATCATTGTCAGACTAAATATTGATGATAAATCTGAAAATATGACATAGATTAGTTTCAATATTCAAAACAGTGCCCAGAGTTAGTTGCTCTGACTGGAATAGAAACTCTGTAACCTGAAAAATAGACATTTCCAGTGAAAAATCTATGAAGGATAAAATGAAAATATTTTCAGAGAATTTCAAGGTTGACAGTGTGGCCACAGATGTGTAGATGGCTAAAATGGTGTGTGAGCAGTGATCATTGAAGATAGTAACTGAAAGGCAATAGTGTGCAATAGGACACCCATGTAGACTTTTTATGTACCCATGATAATGGACTGAATATGGTCTAAGTGCCAAATCATCAAAGAATTTGAAAGAGTAATTCAGTTTCCTGAGTTGACAGTAATGAGAAAGGATAGTTTATTCAGACAGATTGAGTTTAAGGTGCATTAAAAGCAAAATAAGCAGGGTATTTGTACAGGTTTAAAGGAAGAGTAAATGCTTAAAGGCAACATTGGGATGAGAAATATGTGAGAGGACAAATGAGTATAAATTGAATATGTTTGTGAAATATGAAGTATTAGAGCTATAAAGGAATTTTGATATCATCTGCAATGCCTACATTAAGCCTTGTGAACAAATGATTAAACAATATGTGTATACTTTTTTGCCTCCATGTATTTGATGGGCAAAGTGTTACTGGCTGATAATGACATCATGGTGTTTGTTCTCTCTGATAAAAATGTACAGGGCATCTTCTAAATGATGAAACATCTGTTAGAACAGCTGCTTCTAAGTTTAAACAAAATATGGTGTAGCATTTTTTGCCTTTGAATACAGACAAATATGAAAAATTTTGGTGATTAAGATGGATTGTGCCTATTTTCTTTGGAAAGTAGAATGTCCTAATATGAAGTTGGAGTTGAATAGTAAAACGAACTTAAATTTTAACTCATTCCAAAAACGTGACATGGTCAAATATTATTTCAAATTCCCTTTAAAGTGTTTAATACAATAGAAAGGGCATATATGCACATGTGTAACTTTCACAGTGTTTAGTCTCTACTTTTTTCACTTTAAATAAATGTAGATTTAAAAATATGATCTTTATTGAAATTTATTTATTTAAAATGATTGCTAGGAAAAATAAAAAGCAATAATTTATTGTGTAATATGTAATTATATGAATTATCATATATAGGATTAAATTGTACTTAAAATCTTGCTTGGATCAAATCTCAAAGTCTCAGGCTTTAAAAATGACTTTTTATCAAGGCCAAGGATTTATTTTATAGGCTATGTTAATAGGTACTGATATTATCAAACACCACTTAGGTATGTATCGCCTGTTCTTTTCCATGGAGAAAAAAAAATACATGAACATCATGTGGATTGCAAAAGAAGGAATTTGCTGACTGAGAAACATGGTGCAAGAAAGTAAAATCATTTCAACTTAAACTAATATATTTATAACAGATAAAATCACATGATTTTTTCAGTGTTCATATATATATTTTAATTCAGGTTTTTAAAGAACACAGTGAATAGTTCCATAAAATAATTCTATATTGGGATCAATCATTTTTAGCTCTCCCAAAAAACCAATAATAGGTCCAAGAAATGCTTATAGGTGGCAGTGGACTACTAATTGAGCACATTTTTTTAAAAAATTGAAAATATAAAAATAAGAATATAAACTATAGGGGGAAAGGTATATAAAGAGATGCAAAAGAAAGTAAATGGGAAAGAGAACAAAAGAGAGAAATAGGAAGAAAAATTAAATGAGCATTCAGTAGGTAATCTAGTCATTAAGAAGCTGGAAAGTACTTTGTAAGAATACAAAAATTATGGCACATGACAATCTTGCAAGCAAGAGGATTAGGAAATTACCATCACTTATTGAAATCATTCCTTTGTCTGTCATGAATTACAGTGGCACCTTTGCCATAAATTTAGTGACCTTTATATATTTTAGATATTAATTCTTTATCAAATATATGGTTTGCAAATATTTCTTCCTACTCCATAGGCTGCTGTCCTATACTCCTGATGGTTTCCTTTGCTGAGCAGAAGTTTTTTTAGTTTGATGTCCTACATGTCTGTTTTTGCTTTTGTTGCCTGTGCTTTTGGTATCATATCGGTATATATGATAGGTAGTTAAAATCCAAAATATATAATTACTAAAACTTAATAGCAAAAAAACAAATAACCTGATTACAACATGGGTAAAAGACATTATTTGTGATGTATGTCAGTTATTTTTCAATAAAACTGGAAAAAGATGGGCAAAGGAAATGAATAAACACTTCTCCAAAGAAGACATACATATGTCTAACAGATAAATGAAAAGGTGTTCAACATCCATTAATCATCAAGGAAATACAAGTCAAAACCACAGTGAGATATCACATCACACCTATTTGGATGACTGTTATGGAAAAAAAAAAAGGATAAATGTTGGTGAGAATGTGGAGAAATTGGAACTCTTGTGTACTGTTGGTAGGAATGTAAAATGGTGCAGCTATTATGAAAAACAATATGGAGGTCCCTCAAAAAATTAAAAGCAGAACTACCATATGATCCAACATTCCCACATCTGGGTATATATTCAAAATAACTGAAATAAGAATCTTGAAGTGATAGCTGCATCTCCATATTCATTGCAGCACTATTCACAATACCTAGTGAAAATGGAAACAACTGAAATATTCATGGACAGTTGAATGGATAGAGAAAATGTGGTATAAACGAACAATAGAATATTATTCAACCTTAAAAAAGAAAGAAATGATACCATTTGCAACAACTTGGAAGATAGGCTAAGTGAAATCAGTCACTCACAAAAGGACAAATACTGCATGATTCCTCTTACATGAAGCATCTAAAATAGTCAAACTTACAAAAGCAGATAATAGAATGGGGATTGCCAGGGTAAGGGGAATGGGAAAAAGGGGACTTGCTGTTCAATGGGTATAAATTTTCAGTTATACAAGGTGAATAAGTTCAAAAGGTCTCTATACGTTGTAGTGCATATGGTTAACAATTCAGTATTGTACACTTAAGAATTGAAGAGGGTACACCACATGTTGTGTTCTTACCATAAAAAGAAAACAAAGGAGCACAAGGAAATTTTGGAGGTGATAGATATGTTTATTACCTTGATTATATGATGGTATTATAGATGTATGCATACTCATCAAATTGTATACATTAAATGTGTCCATTTTTTTATCTATTTTACCTCAATAAAGCTATTGAAAACATAAGTAATCTGATATATGTGAATCTGTTTCTGTATCTGTTCATCAACCTATTTGCCTATCCTTATGCTAATAGCACATTATTAATATCTGTTATAGAACAGATGTTAAAATTTAGTGGTAAAATCCTGCAGATTTATTCTTCTTAAGATAATCTTGGCTATGCTTTGTCTCTGCATTGTCATATACAGTTATGGTTCAGCTTATTAATTTACACACACACACACACACACACACACAAAGACAAAAATATGTATACACACAACACCTCTGGGAGTTTAATAGTGATTGCTTGGAAACTATAGATCAATTTGTGAGTTTTATATAAAATATTGAGTTTTCTGGTACATGAAAATATCAGTATTTTATAGTTTTCAATGTCTTGTGAATATTTTAGTAGATTTATTCCTATGATTTTATGATTTCAGAGCTGATAACATTGCAAAATCTACTTATCCATTCAATTATTTGTACATTCTTTAGATTTTCTACTTAGGCAACCATGTCACCTTTAAATAGAGGCAGTTTTACTTCTTTCTCTCCTATATTCATATCAATTATATTTGTTTTAAAAATATAGAATTACCTGTATTTTATATTTTCTACTTATGTGGTAATTTAACTGAGGTTATATCAAGTAATTGATTCAAAGTATCTAAATCTTCAAATATATTGTCTCAAAATTGTCTATACTATTCATTCAATAATTTTTTAATGTTTGTAGTAAAGTCCAATATTTTATTGTTAATATTGGTAATATTTCCTTTTTAATTTTTTATGTTTTGCAAATACTTTATCAATTTTATAAACTTGTAAAGATCTCTTCCCTTTCAAGGAATCTGCTTTTGACTTTAATTTCCCCTACTATAGTTTTTTTTTTCTCTTTCACACATTTCTGTTTGTGTATTACTTCTTTTCTTTGAAGTTGTTCACTTCAGACATTAAACCAACCTTAAACTCCCTTCATGATTATTATCTTTTAAAAACATTGTTGGATTTGATTTCCTAAAAATTTGTTAAGGATTTTCTCTCCATGTGCATAAGAGATATCCCTCCACATTTCTCTTTTCTGATGATCTCCTATTCTGCTTTTGGCATCAGTGTAACACTGTCATCACAACATGAGTTGGAAGTGTTCTCTCTATTTGCTGGAAGAGAATATGTAACTTTGATATTATTTTTTCCTTAAATAACAGGATTCATTAGGAAGCATCTGCTCTTGGTATTTGAGTCTCTTTATAGAAACATCTTAATTCTAAATTAAATTTTTAAATTAATATTGCCCTGTTTAATTTTTTGTGTTTCTTCTTCCCAGTTTTGGTAACTTGTGTCTTTCAAGAAATGAGTCTGTGGTCCAGTGGTTAAGACTCCATGCTTCCACTGCGGGGGGCACAGGTTCAATCCCTGGTTGGGAAACTAAGATCCTGCATTCCACATGGTGCAGCCAAAAAAAAAAAAGAAAGAAAGAAAAAAAAGACTCTGTTTCATCTGTCTCTCTGTATTAGTTTGCTAGGACTGCTATAACAAAGTATCACATCTGGGTGGCTTAGACAACAGCAATTTCTTCTTTTACTCTTCTGGGGACTACAGGTCCAAGATCAAGGTGTTGGCAGTGTTGATTCCTTAGAGAGCTGTGGGGGAAGATCTGTTCCAGGCCTCCCTCCTTGTCTTGTAGGTAACCATAACTAGTGCTGGAACTTCTCTCTGTGTCTTTACATCATTTTTCCTCTGTACACAACTCTTTCTTATCACATGACATTCTTTTATAAGGACACCAGTATATTGGATTAAGGGCCCACGCCATTCCAGTGTAACTCCATCATAACTAATTACATCTAGATGACCCTCCTTTCAAATAAGGTCACATTCTCAGGTACTAGGGATTAGGATTTCAACATATGAATTTTTGTGGGACACAGTTCAACCCATAACACCATTTCAACGGTTGAATTTATTGGAATAAAATTATTCATAATGTTATCTTATTATTCTGTTAGTGTCCGCAGGACCTGTAGAGATGGTCCCTCTTTCAATTTTGAAATTTGTAATTTATTCCTCTTTCTCTTTGTTTTTTCTCCCCCCCCCCAACCCCTTGCTCAGTTTAGCTAGATTTTGGAATTTGAGCTTTTGTTTATTCAGAGCCTCTGTTAAAAGAACATATTTCATAAATTTTAGCTCCTCAAAAACCTACCTTTTTAAATTTCCACATGGAAAATATATTTTTTTTCAAAAGAAGGATAAAAAAGAGGAGTGATTATACAAGATAAGACTTCTTTATTACTCAGATATTTTTGCTGAAAGATTTGTACTGAGCAGGCACTCTTCTAATTGCTGATGATAGTTTCCTTAAGCAATATAAAGGATCTCATTACCAAGTTCTCCCCTTTCTTTTTCCTTTTAATCTTAAGGAATTTACTTTGTTCTTAAAAAAATAAAATGCTGTATCACAAATATATTGATAGTTTTTCCATTTGTGATGACCAAATGTGTGCTTAGAACATTATCAAAACACAGAATGTTAATGAAAATATTTTAAATAATTCACTCACCATGTAATAGCCTGATTTTCAAGGGACCTATCATTCAATTTCATACTGTGTGGGTGCACATTGTGTGCTCTTAAATGGGCCTATTTGGGCATGAGTTAAGAGTGTATCATCTCCTTCACATTGGTATTCATGCCAGTTATGATTATAAAATTTCACTTGGATTTACAGTTTCTTTTGATATTCTAAGTTTAAATGCATTGAAATGAAAGCTGACAAAAACTTCATGAAGACCTGTCAAAATTGTTTTACTTGATTTCAACCGTTTAATGTTTTCTATTTATAAATGAATTGGAGTGAATATCACACACTGCATTAGATTCAATTTAGAGTTCTGCTATTGAATTTAAGTAAAGATAGTTAAATTGAATATCTGAAAATACTATATTTAGCTAGTCATTAACCATAATGCATTCTCCTTAGTTTTATACTTTTTATATATTTCTTTATACTCCTTTATGAAAAGAATAAAAGATAAAATTTTAATGAAATTGTGTTAATATTGTCTGAGCTTTTTCTCATGATTAGGCTAGAGTTATAGTGTTTTGGAGAAGAGATCACACAGGTAAACTGCTATTTTCATCATATTATACAAGAGTACATACTATCTACATGAGTTAAGATGATTGATATTGAGCTGATAATGTGGCTGAAGTAGTTTTTGCCAGGTTTCTTCATAGTCATGTTACACATTTTTTTCTTCCCTTTTTAAACTGTAGTCTGTGGAAAAAAGTCGACAGGCACAGCCCAAATTCAAGGAGGCATTATGCTTCCTTTCTTTTAGGATAGAGTATCTACAAAATTTATTAAGTATCTTCTGCATGAGAGATTTGTCTATTCTCCATCATTTTAATTTATTCAATCATTTATTGATATTAAAATGGCCTCATAAGTATTATTTTAAATTTCAGAGTATTATTCTATAATCCTATAGAGACAAGCATGTCATCTTTGAACACAGTTTTATTTTTTCCTTGCCAATCTGTATTCCTTTATTTCCTTATTTCACTAACTAGTGTTTCCAATATAATGTTCAATAGAGGAGTAGATAGGGAAACGCTTGCCTATTCCCAGTATTAGTAAGAAATCAACTAGTTTCTCACTATTGAGTATGATGTCTGTAGGATTTTAGGTGGATATCTTTAATTAAGTTGAGGAAGTTTCCCTTTATTCCTAGTTTGTTGAGTTTTTATCATGAATGGTAATTGGATTTTGTTAAATTTTTTTTCCTGTGTCAGTTAAAATAATCATGTGATCGTTCTTCTTTAGTCTGTTGATATGACTAACTGATTTTCTTTTTTCTTTTAAAAGCACTTTATTGAGGTATGATTGACATAGCAAAAGCTGTTCATATTGGATGTATACAACTTGATGAATTTATAGATAAATATACATCCATAAAGTTATGACCATAATCTATGCCATAAACATATTCATCACCTCTAAAAGTTTCCTCTTTTTTCATTATTGTGTGTCTGTGAGTGACAAGAACACTTAATATAAGATTGACCCTCTTAGCAAATGTTTATGTATATAATATAGTATAGTTAACTATAGGCACTGTGCTGTACAGTAGATCTCTAGGACTTATCTTGCTTCATTAATCCCTCCACATTTCCCCTTTTCTCTAATTCTTGGCAACTCCCATTCACTCTCTGCTTCTGTGAGCTTGACTATTTCAGATTCATCATATAAGTCATATACAGTGTTGGTCCTTCTGTGTCTGGCTTATTTCACGTAGCATAAGATTCACCAGATTGATCCATATTGTTGCAAATGGCAGGACTTCGTTACTTCTGAAGGCTGAACAATATTTTACTGTATGTATATACCACATTTTTTTAATCCATTCATATGTCAATTGACATTTAGGTTACTTTTATATTTTGGCTCTTGTGAAAATTCTGCAATGAATATGGGAATGAAGATATCTCTTTGAGATCCTATTTTAATTCTTTTGAATACATTCGCAAATGTGGGTTTGCTAGATCATATTTTTTGATGAACCTCCATACTCTTTTCTGCAGTGATTGTACCATTTTCTATTCCCACCAACAGTGTACAGGGTTCTATTTTCTCCACAACACTTATCTTTTGTTTTTGTTTTTGATAGTAGCCATCCTAACGTGTGTAATGTGACATCTCTTTGTGGTTTTGATTTGCATTTCCTTGACGATTAGTAATACTGAGCACAGTTATATAATATATACAGTCAACTAAGAATAGGGAAAATAAAAGATTTAAATTTACCATTATTTATTCCTTCCCTTGTTTATGTAGATTTTAGTTTCTGACCTATATCATTTTTCTTTTCTCTGTGAAACCTTTTTTAATATTTCTTCCAAGGCAGATCTATTGGCAATGAGCCCTTTGTTTTTGCTTGCTGAAGGAAGTGTGTATTAGTCTGCTCAAGCTATCATAACAAAATATCATAGACTGGGTGGCTTACATGGTGTATGGTGTATACAGAAATACATTTCTCACAGTTTTGGAGACAAGAAGTCCAAGATCCAGGTACCTGCAAGATTGGCATCTGGTGAAGACTCTCTCCTTGAGTTGCAGATATCTGCCTTCTTGCTCTGTCATTATGTTGCCTTTCCTGGGTGCGTGTGGGTGGAGAGAGAGAAAGACAGGAAGCAAGTATTCTAGTATCTTCTGATTAAGGGCACTAATCCCATTATCGGGGCCCTATCCATGTGACCTTATCTAAACCTAATTGCGTCCTAGACACAAATACTGTCACATTGGAGATTAGGTCTTCAGTGCGTGAATTTTGGGGAAACGATTCTTTCCATAACAAAGTTTTTTTTTTTTAATATGCTTTATTTTAGAGGATTATTTCACTAGATTCAGATTTCTAGGTTGATGGGTTTTTCTTTCAACAGTTTAAATATTTCATTTTAATCTCTTCTTGCTTGCAAGTTTTCTGACAAGGACAGTGATTAAATTCTTATTCTTGCTTCTTTCTTGGTTAGGTACTTTTTTGTTGTTTTGTCTTGTTTTGCTCTTTTACTCTCTGACTTCTTTCAAGATTTGCTTTTGACTTTGGTTTTCTTCAGATTGGATATGATACTACTATGTGTAGATTTTTTTGAAATTGTTCTGTTTCAGTTCTCTGTTTTTCTTGGATTTGTGATTTGGTTTCTATCATTAATTATGGGAAAATCTCAGCAATTATTTCTTAAAATATTTCTTCAGCTTTTTTCTCTCTTATCCTTTTGTTTTCAGATTACTCATATATTACACCATTTGTAATTATCTCACCCTTCTTGGATATTCTCTTCCATTACTTTTGTCATTCTTTCTTTTCTCTTTAAATTTCAGTTTGGTAAGTTTCTTTTGATATATCTTCAAGCCCACTGATTCTTTCCTCAGACATGTCCATTCCATTGGTAAGCCTATCAAGGGCATTCTTTACTTCTCTTACATTGTTTTTTAATTTTTAGCATTTCCTTTTGATTCCTTTTTAGAGTTTCAATCTGCCTGTTTATATTACCCATCTGTTCTTGTATGTTGTTCACATTTTCCATTAGATTCCTTAGCATATTATACATTGTTATTTTATTCTTTATTTTATTTATTTATTTATTTTTGGTTAAGATAGTAGATTTTTTTTATTGAAGTATAGTTGATTTACAATGTTGTGTTAGTTTCAGGTGTACAGCAGAGTGATTCATTTATAGATACATATATATCTATTTTTTCAGATTCTTTTCCCTTATAGGTTATTACAAAATATTGAGTATAGTTTTCTGTGCTATACAGTAGGTTAAGGATTTTTCAATATCCACTAATCAATCAGTATGATACACCACATTAACAAACTGAAGAATAAAAACCATATGATCATCTCAATAGATGTAGAAAAAGCTTTTGATAATATCAATTGTTATTTTAAATTACTGGTGCAGTCAGTCCAAAATTTATGTCATATCTGAGTCTTGTTGTGTTGCTTACTTTTTCTCTTCAGAGACTTTTTTTTTTTTTTTGCCTTTTAGCATGCCTTGTAATTTTTTTGTTGCAGGCCAGACATGATGTATTAATACTAATAATGAAGGTAAATAGGCCTTAGTGTGAGAGTTTACAGGGATCTGCCTAGGAGGTACACTGTTTTTACTGTGTTCTGTAGCTATAGCTGTCTGAGGCTTCAATTTCCTCTGTTGTTCTTTTTGTTTGTTTGTTTCTCCTGTTTTCTTTGATTTTCAGAAATTCTTCTTAAATATAATCTGAGCCTTATAGTTCTTTCAACTGTAATCCTCTGTTATTTTGCAGGAGCCCTGTTGGTGTTGTGGTGAGAGGTGATTAAAGGAAAGTGTTCTATCATCCTATAATTAGGTCTCAATATTTTAGTGGGACTGTGTGCCTGGGCTGTGATCTTCATAAGTGCTTCTCTGACTCCATCTCCAATGTAGGTGATACAGGAAGACTAGAGGGGGCTAGACTTAGGTATTTATTTTCTCCTACAGTAGCTAGGCTTTGGTGAAGTAGTTTTCCTTGAGGGAAGCTGAAGAACAAAGTTCCATGTTTATTTCAAAATGGTTACCTTTCCCCACTCTCTGTGGCAAGCATGAAGGTTTTTTCTCCAGTCTTCATCATGAGAACATCATGAGGCTCTTAGAGATAAAATTCATGAAAGCAGGGATCCCCCTGAGACTGAGTGCCACTGCTGGAGATTTTTACTCTCAAACTGAGAGTTTGAGATCCACACTGAGCATCTGACAATTTGTCAATTATATATTTAAGTGTTCCTATGGGTACTGGATACAGGGTAAGTTTCTGCTCTGGTTTTCTACTGCCCAGTGAGCTGTGATTCTTTGTGTCTGCCTTTCTCTCCAGTTTTCAGGATAGTAGTTTGCTAGGTGACTTCAATTCTCTAATGGATCTAAGAAGAGTTGTTGATTTTTAATATGATTGCTATTTTTGTTGTTATGAGAATGGGAGCAAGAGCTTCCAAACTCTTTGTATGTTGAAGCAGAATCTGGAAGTCTTAGTATTTGGATTTAATGTGTTATAAAATTTGTATGCTGTCCCATTTTATCAACAAAATAGTAATTTTATCCAAATTCTTTGCAATCAAGAGTGTTCCTATAAAAGAAGACACCCATTATATTATGAAGAAATAATACAAATTAAAAAATATATATATACACACACACATATATATTTAATTTACAGGTCCTTCCTTTGCAACATCTCAGATCCTTTGGGTCACCTTTGTCTCTTAGTCCAGCTGCCAGCATAGCAGTCAATTCTGTGTGTCCTATACCCACAGCCTAACACATGTGCAACCTTATCACCCCTCACCTCATGCCCCTAACCCTCCCTGTTGACCTCAGTGTTGTAAGTCTCAGCACCCACCCACACTTGCAACAATGCAGAAGTTCAGAGGAGTTACCCCCGTGAGGAAAAGCTTTGAACAATGGGAGAAATAGGCAGGTGAATAAATTCTTTCTCCCACTTCCCTTTGCAGAATAGTCTTGATAAGGAGGATATGTGGTTTCCGAAGCACAGTACCTCCAGATCAAGCCATCAGATGAACTTAGCTACGATCAGATCAGTAATGAATTCATGTAGTGCTCTCTCTCCTTCCATACTTTATTTCTCTTATACTTCATTAATGTGCACTTTAGTAAGTTAAAAGCACGAAAACACTCTTGCCTAATGATCTTTTCCCAGGGGATCTCAGGACAAGTAGATAAAAATAAAGAGAATTCTAGAATGTTTTTATTCCTAAATGAAATCTAGTGATATTTGCTCTTCATATGATGTTTGCATTTCTAAATATATGGTGATAACTGAAATTAGATTTCTGTAATTAGCACCTTAATTTGCTTTGCTTTGAAATGTGGATCTGGGAATTATCACCTTCCAGATGCAGATTTTCTGAATTATATTGAAGAACAAAGATATAAACCTATGGGAAAATGTTAATGTGAGACAATTATGTGTGAAAAAAATTTTATTGTAGATCTTTTTCTTTAAAAATTTTGTTCCTAATGCTTTATTTTAGAAAAATTAAAATTAAATCCACACTAATAGAAAGTATGGAATTAATAATGCTTTAATGATGAAAATAAATAACAACTGCAAATACATATGAAAACAATTTTTAAACCAATTCAAAACAGTATTTTAGATACAATGAAAACTAATATGACTTTATTTTGTAAGACTAAATTCTCTAATAATTTATTTTTATTTCTTCAATATTTTCACTGCCTTTTCATCTCCACATTTATTAGGTATTAATCAAGATTAATATTATAAATATGAATAAGGTATATGTTTTTATTGAAATCCTTAGGTCATTAAAATTACTATTCATCTTTCTCTCTACCTTTATATATTCCTATCTATTTCATTATCTATTTGTAATTGTTAATAAACCTTGTTAGTATATAAGTTCAAAAATATTTTGAGGAATCATCCAAATTGTTATACATTAAAAAATGTTTAAGAAATCGTATACTAGGAGTGATCCTTGGGGCTCTAGATAGAATTGAGTTATCTTCTTTCTATTATTATTGCATTAAAATTATGTATTATTATATTGATGACTTATGTTCACATGGACTATATTTTATATATAATACGTGTAGAACTTCTGCCACACCAAGTTTCTCTTCTATTTCCTTATTATTATTTTAATTAAAAGTATATTTTGTAGTTTTAGTATATAGCTATTTTCTTCTCAAATTTATATATAGCATGAATTAATTCACTAGCAAATCATAGTTAATAATTTAACATTTACCCATTGTAATGTATTTCTGCCTGCAGTCCAATTTTAAATTCTACTGCTTATTTCACTTATAAACAAAAGTCATTTTCTAAACTGAATTTAAGATTGTATCCTTCCATCTGAAACACTCTTCCAGCCCTCTAGGTCTTCATATTTTTTCAAAGTGTGTCAAGTTCCTCTGTGATTGATGACATCAAAAGCAAAAGGAAGCGAAGTGGATAATGGCAATGCCTTTAGAATGCTAAAAATTCATATAGAAGTTTACCGTTCAATAGATACCTACATCTACCTCCTTATTTTACAGGTCTAAAAATTAGATATCAAATGACAATCTACATTTCCTGAGGTAGTTTGTGACAGAGGAACAAAGTACTGATACACACAACAAAATTAATAAATCTCAAACATTAAGAAAAAAAAAAAAAGCCAGACCAAGAATTACAAACCATAGGATTCCATTCATATGGAATCCATATACAGTCAAAACTAAGTTGTGGCAATAGAAATCATATAGCATTTGGTGGGAGGAAGAGGAAATGAGGCTAGGGAGAAATTTACTCTAAAAGGGCAAGAAGGCAATGTCCTGGATATATAAATTGATCTCTGAGGGGGTGTATTTGTAGGCTGGGGCTGCCATAATAAAACAACACACACTGGATGGTTTAAACAGCAGAAATTTATTTTCTCACAGTTCTGGAGTCTACAATTCCAAGATCAAGGTACCAGCAGTTTGTGTTTCCCCTGAGGCCTCTCTCCTTGGCTTACAGATGGTCACCCTCACATGACTTTTTCTCTGTGCACTCTTACTGTCTCTTTTTCTGTTTATAAAGACCCCGGTCCTTTTGGATTAGAGCCCCACCCTGTGACCTCATTTAACCTTATTACCTTTTTAAAGGCTCTATCTCCAAATACAGTCACATTGGGTATTAGAACTTGAAACTAGGATTTTGAAGGGTGGTGGGGATCATAATTCATTCCATAATAGGGGGGTAGAGAGGTGTATTCAATTTTCAAACCCCATGAAATCAATCACTTAAGAATTGTGCATTTTATTTTCTGTCTATTTGACCTAAACTGAAAAAAACGGCAGAATGGCATGGTGAAGAAATGTGAAAGTTGATTTTAGCCATATGAGGGTATATTATTCATTTGAATAACTTTTATATTTGCACTGTTTTCAGGATACACAAAAGCCTGGTCATATGCAAAGAATAACAAATACTATAGGATACATATATGCATTTTGCTACTTTCAGAATCTTTTATCTGTTAATGCTGATGGTTTGCTCTTTGCTAATCAGATTTTAAAGGAGACTTTAAGCCTTAGAGGTTCCATATGTTCCCTGAATCACCCAGAGTAATCTGGGGCACTGTAATTCTAAAATGTAATTTAAAAATATGAACTGGGGCTTCCCTGGTGGCACAGTGATTAAGAATCCGCCTGCCAATGCAGAGGACACGGGTTCGAGCCCTGGCCCGGGAGGATCCCACATGCCAGAGAGCAACTAAGCCCGTGCGCTGCAACTACTGAACCTGCGCTCTAGAGCCTGCGAGCCACAGCTACTGGAGCCCGTGCTCCGCAACAAAAGAAGCGACTTCAGTGAGAAGCCCGCGCACCAGAACAAAGAGTAGCCCCTGCTCGCGGCAACTAGAGAAAGCCCGCACGCAGCAACAAAGACCCAACGGAGCCAAGATAAATTTAAAAAATAATAATAATTAAATAAATAAATAAATAATATGAACTGGCCAAAATTTGCATAGAACCCAGACTGAAATGGCTTATATTATCTATGAACTCATAGACTGTATTATATATGCATGAAATCAATTGCCCACAGAAGAAAATGGATGTATGTAATAATAATAGATAGTCTTGTGAGGCTTACTTCTTCACTCCCATTAGCCACCCATGCACAGGGCATTCAAGAACAGTATATTTTGCTGTATAATTGCCAATTTTAATGAAGTGTTATAAAACCTTTCTTTTCACAGTTACAGGAAACTAACGATTCCGTAAATCCAATAAATTTGCTGGAAATTTTTTTCTGTTACAGAAAGCTGTTCAATAGTAACTATGGAGATCATCCATACATTTCAATGAAAAATCCCTGATCTGATTAATGGTCTTACCATGTAGGTTAGGAAAAATTTCATTTTATAACAGAGAAGATTTTCCATCAATGCCTGAGGAAAAGTTGCCCATTTGTATCCATTTTCAAAATAATTTAAATATTCTAAATGTTGATTATGCCGCTTTCTTCATCACAGATCTAATGATAGTATCTCCTGGATATGGGGAACTTTCACAGGAGTTATACATGTGATGATGAAAGGGCTAGAGACATTTCCTGTGCTAGCCTAGAGACTAGTTTCACTGAAAGAATATCTCATCCAAACTTATATAACTGGTACTTCCAAACCTGCTCTTAATGGGAAAAAGTTGAGATCCTTGTTCATCACCTTGAATCTAGTGTACTTAGAATATTATATTATGATTATGATACTGTGTTTGTAGGAACAGGCATTTGTAATTCTAACTTAATCTGTAGTAAGAAAATCATTAAGAAGTATGAAGTGTTTTGTGTTTGGGACAATGTATATATGAGGATGAAGGCATGAAATATTTTATTTGTAGAACAAGTGCTTAGCCATGACTACAAAGAACCTAATCTAGCTTAAACTATATATACAATCTGAAGCATTCAGTATCAAACATGCTGAGAGAAATGCTGGGCAATCTCCATAGCATAGCTAAAATCAGAGAAATTTTGGCATTAACTCCCAGTGTATGGGATAGTCAATCTAATAAAGTTTTAGATGTTGGGCAAATATTTTAGAATAAATTAGCAAAAACACAGCTGTTTCTCATTTACAAATTCCCACTATGTCTTTGAAAACTGAATGACATTGCATTTTATATTCAGCAGTAAAGGAGATGTAGATGTCTTTGTTGGGAACAGTATAACATTTGACATACATTACATACAGGGATAAGCCAATCTTGCTTTGGCCAGACACATTAGAAAGAAGTGGTTTTGCTTTGGTCTAAAGGCTTTACTGGGCTTCTTAATGAACGCCGCCAGTTCTCAGCTTCAACCATGAGAGCAAGAGCAATATAGAGAGAGAATTAGAAAGGAGAGAGAGGAGTCAGAGAATGATTGAGCCATAATGAAACGTGTAATACAAAAACAATGTACTTGGAGACATTAGACCTGATATCTTATCCTGGCAAAAGGATGAGGATATCTTATTCTGTCTTTCTGTATATCTGTGTAGATATTAGATTTTCTTCCTTCCAATCAGACTTACTATGAAAATTAAATTAATCCTATGTGTAAGAATCTTTATATTGCCTAAATAATTACATTTTAAACTGTAGAAGTGTTTATAGAACAAAGGAATAGAAGTAACACTACCCTGGCAGTCTTCCTGTTATACATAAAGAAGTTACACATAAAAAAAATTTGAAAGGCCCAAAATAGTGTTTAGTCTTTAAAATGACAAGCCATGTTCTACTGCTGGGGCAATGCTGTTGTTCTCTGAAAAGAAATTCTGTGAAAAAGGTAGCAGATTGAAAATGTTTACATCTAGTGAACATTGGAAAACGTTCCTGTTTTTCCTGACTCTTTTTTAAAAGACTATTTTGAAAGATGTGAAGCTATTGAGGGCAACATGGTTTTCAGGTATCTCTACGTGGGCTCTGTCCTTTCAATCAGAGCAAATGTTGCCCTCTACCTCCCATGTGGATCAATGAACTAAGCAGTAATTGGAGATATTAACTAGATAGGAGACTTCTCTGCATCTTTGCCTTAAAATATAACAATTCCAAAGTGAGAGAGTGAGGAGGAGGAGCATTGCAGCAGAAAATCTAAACCCAGTCATATGAGAAAAAGAGCCCTTCATGCTCCCATTATATTTTTGCTCAGCTTTAGCACAAATGCTACCTCACTCTTCACTCAGACTCGGTGATTAAAAACCCCTTCCTGTGCTAGGACCCATTCAAATAGAGTGAAAAGATGAATCATTCCCAGTAGCTGTATGTTTCTTTTCCCTTAGCTTCCTTACAGCCATGTGGACCACCCAACCATATGATCTAAGGGAAAGAAAGCAAAGGTGATCTGGCATTGTCCAGAGAAAGATTCCACTCTCCTACATTCTAGCTATTTGACCTCTGCTTTTTGTCTCTTTACTGGTAAACTGGGATCAAGAATACTGCATCACTGGATTGATTTAAATTATAAGACCTTAAGTGAAATGAAAACTATAAAACACAAAATGAGAACATGTTAATGTTTTCCGAAATGTTAGGCTAAGAACAAAATAATGTCAAGTTATGGACTTCCCTGGTGGCACAGTGGTTAAGAATCCACCTGCCAATGCAGGGGACACCGGTTTGAGCCCTGGTCCGGAAAGATCCCACATGCCACAGAGAAACTAAGCCCGTGTGCCACAACTACTGAGCCTGCACTCTAGAGCCCGCAAGCCACAACTACTGAGCCCACGTGCCACAACTACTGAAGCCCGTGCGCCGAGAGCCCGTGCTCCACAACAAGAGAAGCCACCGCAATGAGAAGCCTGCGGACTGCAACAAAGTAGCCCCCGCTCACGGCAACTAGAGAAAGCCCACGTGCAGCAACGAAGACCCAACACAGTCAAAAATAAATAAATAAAATAAATTTATTAAAAAAATAATAGTGTCAAATTATTAGGAGACATTAGAGTATAATGAGATGAAATGGAAATCAGTAGACATAGAGATGTGGATTTGAGATTAGACACAGCTTCTATTTTGGTGGTTGGAAGTCAACCACTCAGCTAAAAGCTGCTTTCTTCCATGTGCACAAAGGGTAGGTGTGAGTAAAGGATCAACATGGTATCAAATGCTTCTCCAAGTAGCAACATTCTAAGAGTTTTAGGCTGCTCTGATGTCAGAAACTCTTCTTGTGTTATTCTCCTTCATATTAAGGATGAGACAATGAGTTAGTGATTTATTTTTTAAATCAGTGTTTGCATAGCAGCCTCTCATTGGTTATATATTCAAAATCTAAATTTATAGGCAAATGTGATTTCTGGGATATGCTGCTGTATACAATATTAAAAACCATTTAAAGCCTTGCCAATATTACATACTTTTCCCTTCAGACAAGTAGACTGAAGACTTTGTTACATAAACAGAAATTATACTATTCCTCAGTGTCTGAATTTTCCATTTCTTAAGACAAAATAGGATCAGCAGATGTGAAGACAAACCAAAATGATAGCATCATATCTTTAAACAAGATAAGAATACAATGGTAGTCGAGGTAAAATTTCTTAAATTTCTGTAAAACTTAAATTACATTTACATTGTTTTCTTTCACCCAAAATTGGTTCTTTTAGAATTTTAACAAACATGGTCTACTGATCTAACAGGGAAAAAAATCCACAGAATCACTGTAATCTTATTGCAAAATTAATTAGCTCTTTCACAACTTTAGGACTCAAAAGAAGTTAAATTTTTGAAAGCCTTGGGTATATGTCTATGAGAAATATTATATAGGCAGATGTGTGATTTTAGATGATTTAAAAGTAATAATGACTAAAAAATTGTCATAAACATTGGACCCATTTCTCTGTGTGGTGTCTAAATGTGGAGCCTCAGAGATGTTGCTGAAGGAAATAGACCAAGGGGTTTCCTGCTTTTTTTTCACCCTCTTGTATGATTTTCTTTTCTCTGGTCTGTGGAAAAGCCCTTATTGAAGTGTTTAAAAACAATGCGTTTGCTCTCAAAAAATGGTGGGCATAGGAATTGGGCAGAAATGAATAATTAATCCAACCATCACAAGTGACTGTATTTAGAAGCAGAGAATATGTCGTTTTCATTTTTAGCAGTGGACCTGCTTTTTTTCTCTTTTAATTATCAAAATGATCCTAATGTTTATTTCTTTTATAATATTTCATTGTTATGGAGGTATGAGGTATGATTTTACTGCATATACATTAATGATGCTTTAAAAATAACTTTTGTCAGTGTGTCTTTAAAACATCCTTCTGATCTAATATGGATAAATTGTATTTTATTTTTGGCAGGTAACTATATAATCATATAGCTCCATTTAGATTTGTGTTAATTAAATTTTATTATATAAAAACAAAATTCACAAATGGTGCATGCAGACTTAATCAGATACAAACGTAAGTAACTTAATTGGCGCTCCAACAGGTTGAATCAGAAAAATCCATTGTTTGAACTTTGGAACTGCCTCCTAGGAGAGAGGAAGCATCTGAGTCCTTCAGCATCTCAGCACAATTTATTGGCCAAGCAAAATATCATAATGGGTATATCACCTGGAGCATTTGACTTTCACTTCTAATTAATTCAATTCTAGTTCCTATTTTCCAGCATGAGAAGTTGATTAGAGAAAAATGAATGTTAGGGCCCAGGGCAAGATGCCCCAAAATGTGCCTCAATGGCATATTGTTTATTTTGAATTAAAGTTACTTCAGAAACAGCCAGGGCAAGAGGGATACTTTGACCCTCCTGTCTCCCTGAAAGCAGGAAATAAAATCTCCCATGTGAAAGGTGCACCCCCTGCATCTATGGGTAGAAGGACACCCATATCCCCAGACATAGGGAAATGAGGGCCAAGAAGCTTTTATAAACAAACCTTGTTACTTTTAAAATTTCTACCCCAAGCCCAAACTCTGTTGAAATTCTTCACTAAGCACTCAAAGTCTGCTTCTTTGTCCGGTCAATTCCTCACAAATTTTATTTCTTTGTCTAAAAAGTATAAAAGCTGCCTGCTTTGGTCACTTCTTAGATCCCTTTTCTGTGAGACCTCCATGTGCACAAATTAAAATTTGTTTCTTTTTCTCCTGTTAATATGTTTTGTGTCAATTTTATTATTAATCCAGCCATAAGAACTCAAGAGGGGTAGAGGAGGAAATTCCCTCCTCCCCAACATGAGGAAGGAATACATTGGAAATCAGATGATCAGTATTCTTGGGACAATTATGTCACCAATTAGCTCCTTGACATTGACCAATACCCCAAAACTCTCTTATCTGCAGTTTTTAAAATATCAAAATGGAGTGTTATATTGACTCATGTTTCTCACAGGACTATCGTTAGAACCATATAAAAAGTACCTGCAAGATCTTTGAAGTCTGTAAAGCACTATATCAACACTGGCTAATATTATTGATTATGAAAATGCAGGATTGTACAGTGAGCTTTACGGTACTTTGTGACTATCATAAATCAATATTAGCTAATGTCTCTAATAAATAACATTAAGATGTATCTAAGTACCAACAAAATCACAGGTGTCTTCTCAAACTCTGATTAGCATTCAGTATTGTAGCAAAGTTAATTCTATTTTACTGTATTCAGATTTTAAAATCCTGATGTAAATACTGAGTCATGGGTAACATTAATTCATTTAGCAAATATTATTGAGCCATTATTTTGCATGAAGCATTGATAAAGCAATATTCAAGAATCAGGTAAAGTAGCTAATGTTGATAAATCAATGTGCAAGAATCAGGTAAATAACTGGTTGTTCTAAAATATATATTTACTGTCCAGGAATGTGCATGCACAGAGAAAAGACACTGAGAAGGACCCTGAGGACACTGAGAAGGTAGCCATCTACAAGCCAAGGGGAGGGGCCTCAGAAGAAATCAAACCTTACTGTCACCTTGATATTAGACTTCCAGCCAAGGTGACAGCAAGGTGTGATTTCTTCTAAGGCCCCTCTCCTTGGCTTGAAGATGGTCTTTCCTCTGTACATGCACATTCCTGGTTTCTCATGTATGTCCAGATTTCCTATAGGACGCCAGTCAGATTGGATTGAGGCCCACCAGTGTGATCTCATTTAACCTTAATTACCCCTTTGAAAGCCCCATCTCCAAACACAGTCACATTCTGAGGTACTAGGGGCTAGAACATCAACATAATGAATTTTGAGGGGACACAATTCACCCATAATAGTATAAGAAGGGAATCTCCAGGCTGAGATTTGTAAGGGAAATAAAATTCAGAAAAACTGCATATGTGAAGATTCTGTTACTTCTTAGTATTTTATTTACTTTCAGTATAATTAGTGAATTGTAATTACTGGTTAAAGTTTAAATTAATCCTAATTATTTTCTGTTTTTATTGTTTTTTATTTATTTATTCTCTCAGTCGTTTGTCTTATTTGGATTGATTGTATATATTTTGATTATTTCATTCTTTATCCTCTATTGGCTTGTTAATGAATCTTTCTGTTCCTTAAGTTGTTATCCTAAAGAAGAATACATTTATTTATCCTTGCCATTGTAGCCACCTAATATGAATTGTTACTTTTTCCATTTTCCAGTTGATGCTAGGATCTTTATTCCTTTCTACCACCCTTCTTCCATTTATGCTATTCTTACCATGTATTTTGGGTATACATATAATTTGTCCTAAAATATATTACTATTACTGCATTTTTAAGTCAACATTTATTCATACGATTCATATTTTTGCCCTTTATTCCTTCTTTAATTCCCATTGTTCTGTCTGGAATAATTTGATTTGAAGAACTTTCTTTCACAGATATTTTACTTTAGAAAAAAAATCATGATGAGTTATACTAATTATACAGAAATACTTTTATTTATCTTAAGTTTAAAGGATAGTTTTTTGTAATTGAAGACTAGGAGTTCTCTTTTAATGTTTTAAGATTAAGACGTCATGGCATTTTTCTGTGGCTTCCATCTTTCTTTTTAAGTCAGCTTTCAGCATTATTGTTGTAACTTCTAAGGTAATATGATTTTTTTTCTCAGTCTGCTTTTAATTTTTTTATCTTAGATTTTCAGCAGTTTTACTGTGATGTGCCTAGGAGTGTGTATGTATCCAGCTTCAGTTCAGAGCTGGATACCTACATATATATATATATATATGTGTCTGTGTATATATGTATATATATTTGCTCTTGTATATTAATTATTAGAAAATTCTGGGATATTATTTCTATTATTTATTTAACTATAGTTCATGTTCTCTTGTCTCTCTAATATGCTTCCAGGAATCCAATCATCAAATCTCACACCTGCCTGATAATCTTTTCCTATTTTTCCCTTCTTCCATGTTTATAGATCCTCCTTTGATTCAATGTATCAGTGTACTTTGTACCAAAGAATGAATCATCATTTGTCTCAGCTAGTCATGACATTCCCTTTCCCTTTTCCAGATTTAATTCTCCAAGTGTCCTTGTAGTACCAGAGATTTTTGATAGTATTTTGCTTCATGGCTAAAAAGATCAAGCCTCTTGTAGGGAAAAAAAAAAAAAGCTTTTTGCCCCTGTTCCTTTTTTGCACTAGGAACATTGGTGAGAAGATGTGATACCTGGATTTAAGGCAGCCAATTTGTGAGTTTGAAGCTAAATTGTGAGAATAAAGAGCCAACATGTTGAACATGGTGAAGTAGTAAATTTAAAGATTCTGGGCCCCTAATGCCACTGTTAGCTACTGCACCAAACCTGTAAATCTTCCTCCAGTCTTCTTGCTGTATGAAATAATTAAAGGGCTTTATTCCTAAGCCATCATTAGTTATGACTTAAAACCAACAGATGCAAATGAGGAGGAGATGTCCAGATAGTCATGGAAGGGTTTAGGAGGGAATGAATGTTCCCAGGCAGAATTGTCTGTTTAGGCCAAAATACAAAGGCATAAGGAGTGGTTATACTAAGGAACCCAAGTATAGTCCAGTATTGATACTGATTTTAATGCTGACTAGCATATGGGTACTTTATAACTATAGATTTTCATTTTAAAAGATCACTCTGATGAAAGTATACTTCTGGGAGGGGAAGTAAATCTAGAAATACATATACTAGTAAGGATAATATGGCATTAATATAAGTTTTGAACGCAGGTGAGCATAATGGAATGAAGAGATATTTGTTACATAAGTATTTGTTTTGTATGTGAATAGGATTTGATTATTTATAAGATGTTAAACGGATTAGTGATATTAGAAAGGGAGTAACAAAATATGTCTCCCAAGTTTGTGACTTAGATAATTATGTGGATAATGGTAAGATTGATTTCAAAGGAAAAGGAATACAAGAAGGCTTACTTTTTTTTCTTTTTTTTAACTAGTACCAGTGTGTAGCAGTAAAAAGAGTTCTAGAAAACTGGGTAATTATTCTAATTTTAGTTGTTGCCAGTAGAGTGACTGTTCATAGATAAGTTGCATAACCTCTTTGGGCCTCAGTTTACTCACTTGTAAAATGAAGTGTTAGTGCTAGATGAAAATCCAGTTACTTTCCCAGCTCTAAATCTTAATTATTTAAATATAATAGTATTACTAATATATTAATTAAATTTTTATATTAATTATCCCAAATTATTATATCCTATTGAAATTGCATACACTAAATAAAAGAATTATAATAAAGTTTAACACAATAATATAAGTAAAATGAATAATTAATCAATAATACATATAAAACTACTAATTCAAATATAGAAAAATGAAAGAAACTGATCATAAAATAAATATGCTACCAGCCAGTGATAGCTTCTCCAAATCAATAAAAAGAGTTAAAATTAGAATCTACCTTTATCATCTTCCAAATTAATCTCCTACCTCCTTCTTCCCTAGGCATAAACATATATTTTAAGCTCTAATCACACAAAACTACTTACTTATTACTTATTAAAACAAACTGATGTGTGTGTGTATTGTGTAACATGTGCATATATTTTATTTTGGTTGGCTCTCCTAAACTGTATCCATTTTTTCTTCATTTAATCTTTCTGTAGACATCATCTGGCAACTTTCTTCTCTTACGTGCCACACTTTCTTAAAGTGTGTGTGACTTCCATTCAGAATTCAAGATTTGAGTTGAGCATCTCTCCTTGGGAGATCTTCACATATCTCCCTCCCCCACATAAGACTGATTACTCATTCGTGTGTGTTTCATGCAACTCTTTGTATTCCTCCATCATAACCCATTTCTTGCCATATTGCAAATAGCTTAGCACTGCGCCATGCTTATCAATCTCTGAGATACATTAGTGACGAGACTTTAATTTTTAGAAAAAGGAAATGAGGTAAAAAATAAGATTAAAAAAAGTGGTTTTGGGGACAGGATTGGCAATGGATTGGACGATTCTGTTGTCCAGTCATAAACCTCCAGTTATATCTTAGACACTAGAACCAGTTCAATATAACAAATTAATAACTGCTTCATTCACCCAGTGTCAAATCATTCAATGTCCTCCCTCTTGTTTCAGTAGCAAGTTTAACAGCGACTGTGCTAGGTAGGGGCAATTTATTTATTTTGACATTATATAGACATCCAAAACAGATTAAGTGTTGCATTATCATATGAAAATGGAATATATTAACTGCTCTTGTCATTGCTCATATTTATAACTAAAATGTTATAGCAAGGTAAATGTTAAAGCAAAATACAATGTCAAAACTGCATACTTGGGTCTTCCAGTTGTTATGGCAATGTTAGGGAATTTAATTCGTTTTGTGCTTTAATGATAGCAATAGAAAGATTAAATATAGTTTATTCTATGAATTAAAATGACCTTAGTATTAATAATTAACCCCCTAGCTAGTTTTCAATGATAACAAAGAAATGATAAATGTATGAAAATTATCCTAATCATATTTGACATGCCATTGTAGCTATTATTTTATTCTCACACATTGCTATATCACTATTCTATATATAGGGAATTAGTTCAGCTATTGCCTAAGCTCCTACATGTTTGGATTAGAGCCAAGGACATAATTGTTATAAAGTTGTTCTGTTGTTCTGATTCACATGTCCTTCACTGACACACATCAAGGGTAGGCAAACTGGCTTCCAGTTTCTTCTTTTCCGACAAACATAATTTAAAAACCAATAATACCCATCAATTACTTTATATTGAAACAAACCTTCATTGGATTTAGGAGAATTCTGAAGATATAGTGTTCGTCGACACTTGCTTAATGTGGTCCATTTGAGCAACAGTATATAATACAGACGGCCTCTGCCTACTTTGCATTTATATGGCGGTAGAGACCTAGGTGCTGTTTACCAAGGAGACGTAGGTATTTATGTTCAAAGTAGACTAGGAAGCACTCAACTATCCATTCCAGGCATAAAGTCTACACAAACACACACACAAATACACTATAATACTTGAATATATTTTCCCTCAAATCATTCTGTGTGCATTATACTCTCTAATTTTCCACCTCCTACATAAACCTCAAATACCTTTACTTCCTGTTGGAACAATTCTGTTAGAACATTCTTCAATGAAGATACTGTGGTTAAATGTCAAAATTTGGATAATATCCAAAATAGTCAACTATCTTGGAAAGTTCTAATTAGGACTTTGTTTTATGTTTCTGTTTGTAAGTGTGTATTTTCAGTCTTTATCAAAATTATTATACATGAAACTGTGCCAAGGGGTATAGTATAAAGCAGTTACACTTATTTAAGTTAAAAATTTTGAAATAAAGTGATTTAACCTTCAGTAGTACCAGACATCCTTTGATATTCCCAATACTCTCAATATTTTTAACAGGATATTGTCTTAGAATGAAAACCACAATTAAATGAACCATCACAAGTTGTTTGTAAAATTATGAGTTCTTTTCATCTTGACTGCTAAATAAGAAGTGCTTCAAGTGTAACAGTATGTATTACTCTTGTGGGGGAAAATCTACCTATTAATACAGAGAAGGGATTTGCTCTTTCAGATTTGCCTATGTGCTTTACTTCTTAGCATAAATTCGTAAGGCTTAAATTCACAAAGATTTCCCATAGCAGGAAGAATATGGTAAAAGAGTGGAATTTTATTTTCAAACATATGACTTTAAGAATGGGCTCCTTCCTTGATTATGATCATTTGTTAATTTTTATTAGATGTGGTAGGAAATATCGGAACCATTTAAATTGATCACTGAAGCTTGTCAGGTATATTTTTAGTGAAAATGAGAGTATTGGATAGGAGGGAAGTACGGTCATAAAGCAAAACAATTTTTATTCAAGTATGTTTATATTTTTATTTTCAATCCCTGGATTTGGTCTTCTTGAGGATGATCTATAATTAATTTTACACAATGACCCTCCTCTTCTTTTACTTCTTTCAAAGTCCCTCATAGCTTAAGTAGCTTATCCCACCCCCTGCCGCCCACAAAGTTTATGCCTCTATTATAAAAACATAATAGTCCAGTTTTATAGCATGTCTTAAACCTTGTCTATGTGTATGATTTTAAATGTACATTAGTTTTCACTAAAAATGAACTTGCTCTATGCCCCTTAATAGTTTTAGACAAGCTTAAGCTATCTTATTACATTCAACTGTACAGTTTTAGACCATTTGTGTTTTGAGTTGAATTCCTCTCTGAACTTCCTTGGCATATGCTATATTGAAAACCTCAAAGCAGATTTCAATATGATATTTTAAATACTTAATGTGGTAGGTAGAGTAATGGATCCCCAAAAATACCTGTGCCCTAATCCCCCAAACCTATGAATATGTTACCTTACAGGGGAAAAGGGACTTTGCAAAAATAATTAAGTATCTTGAAAGAGGGAGATTATTTTGGATTACCTAGGTGGGCAGAGTGTAATCACAAGGATCCCTATATTTTCGTCTACTGAAGTCTTATTTTTCAAAAACGAAGATAATTTTTATGTAATCACCTTGTATTCAATTTTAATGTATCATTGCCCTACACACTTTTATATCAAATTTCCATAATATTTGTTAATAATTATTCTACATTGCTTACTTAATAGTTCAGACCTGAAAGATCTTTTGGGCTATTAGATATTAAACTGTCTCTCCATGAAATGGGTAAATTCCACTAAAAATTGACCAGAGAAGTTCAAAGCTGTATGGTTGATAAGTAAATATTATGCCCTATTTCTAATATCTATAAATCAAAACTGTGAAAATTAGTTTACTTAAAAAAGGGAAAACTAATTGCTAACAAAAATCTTCAGTGTTTTATAAGAGTTCTAATAGAATGTATTTATTGGCAAAGAGGTAGTTCATATGACTCTCTTTTTTTAAATTGTGAACATACATGCTGATGAACTGCACTCAATTCATGGCCACACAGCTACCTGTGAATTGGTCAGAGCCTGAATATAATATTTTTGACGTAAATTTACTTAAATGATCTGCATGTGTGCCTCAGGTAGAATTGGTGGATTTATTTTATTTTATTTAGTTAATTTTAAACCACAGGAAGAAAATCAGTGAATTAATTTTGTCAATGTATTAGCTTCCTAGGGCTGCTGTAATAAATTACCACAAACTAGGTACATTGAAACAAGAGAAGTATATTCTCTTATAGTTCCAGTGGTCAGAAGTCCCAGAGCAAGATGTCAGCAGGGCTATACTCCAGTGGAGCCTCTAGAAGAGATTTTGATCCTTGTCTCATCCAGATTACAGTGGCCTTCCTCCATCCCTGGGCTTTTGGGTCTATCAATCTAATCTCTGCCTTGGTCTTCATATGGCCTTTCCTCTGTATGTCTCTTATAAGAATACATGTCACCGGGTTTAGGGCCCACTCAGATAACCCAGGATGATCTCATCTCACCTATTTTTAACTTAGTTATTGCAAAGACCCCTTTTCCAAATAAGATTACATTCACAGGTTTTGAAGATTGAATGTGGAAATATCTTTCTTTTTTCAACGGAAGGGGGCACCACCCAAATCACTAACAGTTTATCTGTAGTCACTTATTTTTAAGTTTCAAGCTCAAGCTCTTCAGGAAATTCAAACACATTATGACTCTAATATCATCATTGTATGGTCAGGCCACTCACGATGGCTGTTCTCTTGCTCTCTGTACATCCCCTGCTCTACCGGTGCCTGCTTTACATATACTCTAGGCACAAGACTGACCTTTGCACATACTTGCCCCAGGCCCAGCTAGAGATTGGTCTTATCAAAGGGGCTGTGAGGGGCGTGCCCCTCTGCTAGTTTCCCTGGTAACTGATGAACCAACCTGACATCAATTCCCCCTATAATTGGCCAACTCCTCCCCCACTCCCTTCCTTCCCCTCCCCCAGAGCAAAGACAGCTGCCATATCCTGCCTGCTGTTTGCCCCACACATGGGGTGTCCCTCCAGGACCTTGCTTCAGACATGTAAGCTCCCCATATCCATTAAACCATTGATGTCTCTGTTGCTGACTCCAGGCTCTTTCTTTGCTATTGAAGCTGGGCAAGTACAGGCCTTGCAGGCCTGCATGGTGCAGCCCAACAATAATCTTTGCAAAACAGGCAAATACATTTGATTTCTGACCAAGATGGCCTTAACATCCCCCTCAGCTTGTTGAACTTTAGATAGGTTTCTTCCCAACTATAGACACCTGACCTCTCTTTTCTTAGAGCATTTATTTTAGAAAAATTGCAATTGTAAATTCTTTCTCTGCCCCTTTAAGAGGTAAATCTTCTTTCAAGAACCTTGAACCCATCCCTTTGAAATGTAAATATCAATGTGACCCCAATTTGTCAGTTTCTGGTGAAGGGTAGGAGCCAAACTTCAATAAGTGCCAATTAGCAAACACAGATGACCTAATCACATTAACCAGCTCCCTCCTCCAAGGTCCTGCACTACTTTTTCACTAGCTCCTCACAGCTCTTCAAAATTGAGTTCAATCTCTCTCCCTCCTTGCAATGTTTGAAGTAAAGTTGTCCTTGCCTGTTTAACCTCTTTAGGCAATCTTTCTTTGACACATCTTACTATACCTGCAAATACCCAAGTGAAATACTGTGCTGAGTTCACCTGCTCTCCCTCTCCTTTATCTCCAACAACCAATCAACATTTGTCCGGTCAATTTAGCCTCTTCCAAGTTTCAAATGGGTCCTCTCCTCTCCATGCCTAATGTCATTGTCTTAGTTCAGGATTGTACCACTCCTTGTCTGGAGAGCTGACAAATCTTTGCAAAGTTTTCCCTGCTTCCAGTTTATCTCTCCTACAATCAATTTTAATTCCCTGACTAGAATTGCTTAACTAAAACAAAATCTATCATCTCGTCATTTCCCTTCCTCAATATCTCTGATGACTCTTCACTGTATATTATATAAAATCAAGAGTCTTGAGAGCAGTGTGGTGGATTGTACTGTCTCACTTGTTCATGTTGAACTATATTTCCCAGAGTCCCCCTTCACTGTATGTTTCTCTGTTAGTTGGCCAAAAGTTAATTTGAGCAAAATTTGCAAAGACAGAAGCAAAACAGCAGCAGCCAGGAAGTGAAGAAACAGGCAAACCTCCCTGAAGGTCATCATGGCTAGGTGTGATGGCATGCAAACACAGAAGTACTGTCCTTATTTTGTCCTTACTCTACCCCATTCCGTGACCAGCTCTCCTTTCTGATTGCCAGTCCCGCTGAAAAACAGCAGCCAGTGGCTATCCAGATGTGATAGTTTCCTATGGCCCTCTTCACCAGCTTCATTTTATGGTCCTACTCTGGCAGCTGGTCACGGCTGTCTTCCCAGATTGGCCTGCTAGCTGCATCATGTCCACATGTACCAGTGTTTCTGGAGGGCGAGTTAGTGATTTTACAATAAATCTTCAAATTCTCCTTCTTAATTCCCCAGCTTTTTCCTACAGTTGAGTTAGATCTATTACTATAATACTCATACTGCTTTTTGCTTCCTTAGTTGGACTTTGATAAAGATGATTTTAGGACAATCACAATCTTATCTCTACTTATTCTTCCAAATCTGGACATATTATAATGACCTTTGTGGTTTAGTTTATGCTCTTCCCTCTACCTATAATTCTGATAATTCTTTGCTTACTCCCAGCTGCTTGCTGAACTCCCACACTTCCTTTAAAATATGGATTCATATGCCGCTTTCATGAAGACTTCTATCCATGCCAGCCATTGATGGCATCAGTTGCTCTACTGTCTAAATTTCATATTAGTTTGTGTTTTTAACTTGATTCTGATTTTGTTATGTCTATTAACAAACAAGACATTAAATATCTGACTCAGCAATACTGATATCTTCTTTTTGGACAGCTTGTTTTCTAATTGTGATTGTTCCACCAATGTTAAGCACAGTGTTGGGCAAAGAGTCATTTTTCAACAATTTAGTCAGGTCTAACTAACATCTAATTTTATATTTCTTTATAAGTAGATTTTTTTAATTATTTAAAACTGATAAAGTTGGTGGCAATTTCTCCTTTGAATGTAATAATTTATATGTACATACTTTGTAGAATCACTGGTAGATGATTTTGTTTTCACACATTAGTGGTAAACATTTATGATGCTTAATTCCTACATCTTCTTTAGGTAACAGATGTTGTCAACTGACCTTTGTTAACTACTTCACCAGGTGTGATTTTTGTAGGTGGGCTGCTCAGATTTTGTGTTTTGGCTCAATGGCTTCAAAAATTGTTATTAAACCTGTTTTGACAAAAATCATGTCCTTGATTCTAGATATACTGAAGCCCAAAACAGATTTATTGATAATGAAGTATAAGTAGAAAAAGAAGAGTTTGGGATGATAAAAGGCAGAGAGCAAGAGGGAAGAAAGATCCCCTATTTCAGTGGTTCCCAACCTGTGGGCTTCTATGCCTAGGGAACTTTGAGCTTAATGCAGTCAAACTATAAATCCAGGCATTCATCAAGCATCTTTTGTAGATTGTTTGAATAACATTTTCCATGCATATATGATTTTTTCTAAGTATATAAATGCTATGATAATATGTACATTAATTAAAATATTACGTTGTTTCAATTATATATATTTTATAATGTATTTTTCAATGTACAGTAGCTAAAAGGGAAATTATTGTCTTACATGAGTCTATTAAAGCTTACCCAACACGCATCCTGATACTCAAATAGATTGGAAACTATTGCTGTATACAACTGAAGTACCTATGGTATGTTTTCTACACGTAGCCAACTGGGTAGTATCTGCAAAATAGGAATTACAAGTAACAAATAATGTGTGTTTGTAAAGTCTGACTTATAATATTATAAATTATCCCTTCAAAATAATTTAAAAGAATAATGCAAAATAATATTCCCAAATAATATTGCCAAAGCACCTTCACCTTTTCCAATTTTACCATTAATTTGATTTTACCATTAATCTCAAACCCAATCATTTTGCAGTTTGTACTTAGAGGAGATGATAATGAAAAATTAAATTCAAGACTTAGATAAAGACTTGAGGTATGGGAACCAAATGAAAAATGAAAATGAGGCAGGCATTCAACAATTTATTTTTAAAACTTGGTTTTTAACCTCTTTGCCTTTTAAAAAAATAATCTTTGTTTTAGTCCTCACTATCAAAGTTAAGGTCAAGCTTTATCTATTTATTAAAAAGTGTGCTAGACTAACTACAATATATTATTACTTTTCTTTATCCTTAGAGTCTAGAGCTTTGAACTGCTACCTAGTCAGTGAGAATCAAATGAGGTTCATTGTGGAGTTCTGAATTCCATTCAGTACAATTTTTAAATACTTTTAAAGGTGATTACATCATACATAGCTGTAATAAATTTAATCATATTTCAGTGACCTTCAAAAGTAATATCCCATAAAATATTGCTTATTGAATTACATTTTTAATAAAAACAAAATTGTCATGTTTGTAAGATATGGGTATGTCCTTATTTTAAATGCAGACAGAGGTGCTTAGGATATTAGTGGAACAGGGATCTTGACATCCACTCAGCAAATGACCAAAGCTCTGTTGCCAAAGGTCAGTCAAGTCCCTAGTGAGTGACTCATCTCCTTCCTCCATCTGCACTGAATTTTCCATTGCTTTCATTCTTTGAAAGTCTCAACCCAGCAAGTTCTGATACCAAGACTCATAAGAAAATATAAATCGTGCCATTTCTTTCCTGAAGGAATTTTATTTTTTTTACATTTTTTTGTTGAAATATGCTTGAAATACAACATTTTGTAAATTCAGGGTACAGTACATGTTTATATATATATATTTATATTATAAGTATATAATTTATAATTTAAATATATATAATCTGTATATAATATATAATGTGAATATATATTTATATATATATGAATGTGATTGCCAATAGTTAGCATTTATATCATGTCACTTAATTACATATATATTGTGGTTGGAATAAAGATGCAGATGCTTAGCAAGTTTGATGATCATAGTACAATATTGTCTATATTTACTGGACTGTGCATTAGATCTCTAGGACTTATATGTTACTAGTTGTAAGTTTGTAAGTGATTTTAAGGGTGGGTTGTGAACTATGTCCCACAAGTTTTCTCTGAATCATTTATATGTTCTAGCCCTTCAATTAATATGTCTTCTCTTTTACCTTTTTAATATATTGGAATTCCAAATTTAAAAAAATCACATTTATAAAAGGCCTTAAATTTTAAAAAAAATTAATCTGTAAATTCAATGTGTTTCTGATAAAATTCCAACAAATTTTTTTAAGAAACTTGACAAGCTGAGTCTATAATCCACATAGAAAGGTAAGTAAGCATTATTCCAGGCATTTTTTTTTAATTAGGATAAAAAAAAGGTAATTTTCCTAACAAATATCAAGACAAGTTTAATAACTGTAATCATTGAAACAACATAATTGGTGCAGATATGGGGAAATATATCAATTCAATAAAAAAAGGGATTCAATAATGGAATTTAAATAGATGATTACTATTCCACCTCAAATAGACTGGAAAAGGACAATCTAACAATACCTGATGTTGCGGCCCCCTGGCTTTTCACTTGGAAAAATGTAAAAAAAAATCTCCACTTTATGCTGTAAGAATCCAAACAATAAAAACAGAAACAATAAATATGTTAGGAGAAAATAAAGCAGAATTATCTATGAAGTTCTTGCAGGAAAGAATTTTTTTTTTTTTTTTTTTTTTTAACAGCTAACATTATTTATTTATTTATTTATTTATGGCTGTCTTGGGTCTTCGTTTCTGTGCGAGGGCTTTCTCTAGTTGTGGCAAGCGGGGGCCACTCTTCATTGCGGTGCGCGGGCCTCTCTTGCTGCAGAGCACAGGCTCCAGACGCGCAAGCTCGGCAATTGTGGCTCACGGGCCCAGCCGCTCTGCGGCATGTGGGATCTTCCCAGACCATGGCTCGAACCCAGACCAGGACTCGAACCCGTGTCCCCTGCATTGGCAGGCAGATTCTCAACCACTGCGCCACAAGGGAAGCCCGAAAGAATTTTTTAATACAATTCAAATAGTAAATAAATAAATCATTGATACAGTTTCCTAAATTAACATTTGTAACTTCTTTAAGATTAAAGGCATCAGAAACAAAGTTTAAATTTAAGCAAACAAACAAAAATAACGGGGGGGAAAATATTGCAATATGTAGATGACAAATTTGTTACCAAATTTATGTAAAGAAACCAATAAATTAAAAAGACAAAATTCTAAGAGAAAGTAGACAGAAGGTTGGAAGAAAAAATTTATATAAGAGTATGATAGACATATGAAAATAAGTTTAACCTTACTGTGAATCAGTTTTACCAACAGTAAGTTACAATTATCTACCCATTTGATAATGTATTGGACACCTTTTCAATTTCTCTCTTGGTAAGCAATGGTTATTGAGAATTCATGGCAGGACTCGCTTTTACCTTATAGCCACTGGAATACCAAACTAAGCAAACCTTTTTTGAGTCTTGATACTATGGCTACTTCTCACCCTACAGCTTTCAGACTGAGAGGAAATGTTCCACTGTGCGCCCTGAGATATTGTTTGGGGAGTGGCCATCAAAGGGCCAGATAATGATAAAGCAAAAATGTAAGTTAAGGGGAATTAGCTCCTGTGAACTTCCCCAAACGGAGAAATGGGAGGTGAAAGGGAAATGGGAGGTGAAAGGGAACCACACAGATAAATGTGTCCTCCTTTCTCATCTCTGGGCACTGCCCCAAGGTACAGTTCTTTCTTGTGAACTTTCTAAGTAATGATCACATCAGTTCAGTGCCTTGCTCTTCTCCTTTGAAACTGGTGATAAACAGAGACCAGCATGGTAATGACTGGCATTGTGTTGCTTTGTTTCTTTTCTTTCCCTGTTCCTACCTGCACCTATGCCCCTCCCAAGACACCTTTATTCTAATTTGCCAGGGCTTGCCCCTGTGAAATAAAATATCACCTTCTAACCTCTGCCTCAGGCTCTGCCTTCTGGAGAACCCAGACTAAGACAGAAAATATCAAGTTCCCCAAGGGGGTAAAAAAACAATTCTCTGAGGCTGTTACCGATTCACTCTTTCTACAAAGTTTGATTCTTAGACAGCCCAACAGGAGTATATGAATTAGTATGATCATTTTTTGGCAAGATCTATTAAAATTAAAATAACTTATTTATCCTGCAACACCTCTACTGAATGTGTACCATAGAAAATAAGTATATGTGTGCAAAAGTGGCCATATTTAAAGATAATTATTGCTGATTGTTCATAACAGATAAAAATTGGAAACAGTCTGAACACCCATTAGAAATACAGATATTATCACTGTATAGTCATGATTCCATTTATATCAAATTCTGGAAAAGTCAGGAAGTCCTTTGACTGCAAAGGAGCACAGAGAAATTTGAGTGTTAACGGAAATGTTCTATATCATGTTTGTGTAGGTAGTTCTATTCTTATACACAATTATTACAACTCACAAATTGAATACTTAAAATTAGTGGATTTTATTGCTTGTAAATTATATTTTAATAAAGCTGATTAAAAATGAGAGCGAGAATGGTGATGATAAATAGGTAGCATCTTGCTAACTTAGGTTGTTGGATTTAATTTCATTAAGAATAATGGGACCAACTCTGCTGTGTGATAGAATGAATACTAATATTGTTCAGTAGCTTACCTATTTCTTGTGTTGTTCTATTTCTGCATCTCAAGGCAAGAAATATGAACTCAAGTATTTTATTTTTCCCAACTCTTCTTTTAGGGGTTGTTTTAATAGTTGATATTTAGAGGAGAATAAGAAAGGGAAAGCATAAAGGGTGAGTTGCAAAAGGCTATATTTAGATTCTAAAGACACACCCATGAAACTCCACTAAAGTATCTATAAAGTAATGTAGTATAAACAATTAAGAGAATAGAAAAACAAAATTTTTAAAACAACAAGAAATAAAGCAGGTGACCAAAGGACATCATGATTGAGAGCTCAATTGTGCCTGTCCTCTGAAGGCCAGGCCTGAGTGTAGGAGATGCTGTTATAGAATTAAGCTCATTAGGCTCTTTATATCTACCCAGATGTCACTTCCCCATTTTAAAATACATATTTTGAATGGTCATACTTTACAATCAGCAGAACACCACGTTGATTCTTTGACTCTAGCATAAGAGCTATTGTAGTAGAAAAGGCCAAGATGTCCCTAAACTTCCCTAGCCAATATTTCAGCATGATACAGAGGTGGACACATACCATGGATCCATTGGTCCTACCATCTAACATCTGGAAGCTGCCAGTTAATAGTGATCAATTGGCCTCTTTAAGTTGCAAATTAGAAGGTAGCTTAAAGATGACATTCTGCAAGTTAGCAGCACAATTCTTCAGTATGTAAATAGCTCTTATACTAATGCCAATTATGTGGTACTGTGTACCCAAAAGCTATTACACATGGGTTCAGTAACCAAGTGGTAGGAAAAAAAAAAGAAGTAGGAATGATGATATTTACCTCACCTAATTACACCCATTCTGGGAATTTGTGCTTTTCATACCCCAACTTAAGTATAAAAAGTGAGTTCCTTGGTAAAGTGTCTAGTAGTTCAATTTCAATCTCTTATAATTTATCTGGTTTTTGTAAGAGTCAGACTGGTGAAGTAAATGTGCCTATTTTATCACCTTTGCATTTTTAAATTATTTGAAGATTGTACCACATAAGAGACATGAAACCTGGAATATGATTCTATAATTTTCTTATTCTGATGGGTTTCAGTTTCTTTGTGTAGAAAATTTAAGGCTTAGATATTAGTGGTGGTTTTAAAACTGATTTTAATGAAAGTTTTATTCCTTGAGTTGAACTGAGTATTCAGACTCTTAATCCAAATGATTTTTGTTGGTTTTTGTTTGTTTACAAACTAATAAATAAAATGTGCTCAATTTTGTTTTTATCCCCTAATATTTTTGTCTTTAAAACATTAGGATTCAGTTCTTCTGCCTATTTTAGATAGGCACTAAATAGTGTTTAGATAAACACTATTTAGATAGTGTTATCTGACTTGCAAAAATTGTATCCATGATTGTCACGTGGATGTGTACTACATCAGTAATTTATGATGTTCTCTAAGGAACCCTGTGACCTCTAGGATCTTCACCTCATGATCAGTTTTTTGGTTTGTTTGTTTGTTTGTTTGTTTATTTATTTATGGCTGTGTTGGGTCTTCGTTTCTGTGCGAGGGCTTTCTCTAGTTGCGGTGAGCAGGGGCCACTCTTCATCGCGGTGCGCGGGCCTCTCGCTATCACGGCCTCTCTTGTTGCGGAGCACAGGCTCCAGACGCGCAGGCTCAGTAGTTGTGGCTCCCGGGCCTAGTTGCTCCGCGGCATGTGGGATCTTCCCAGACCAGGGCTCGAACCCGTGTCCCCTGCATTGGCAGGCAGATTCTCAACCACTGCGCCACCAGGGAAGCCCCTCATGATCAGTTTTGAGGACAACTAAAACTCATGATCACCAACGTCCTTTCCAGCTTTAAATTTTAATTAGCGTCTGCCATCTGTTTCCATCTTTCACATTTTCTTATCTCACCTGCTAGTGCTATTAGTCCCCCTAATGTAATGGCTAAAGACTTCTGTATATTTATTTGTGGGAATAATAGTGTAAAGTGCCTATCTGAATAAGTCACTCCTGGATTTATCATCCTAAGTCTCAACAGTTTTCCAGACAATGGGACATTTTTATATAGAAATACAGCAAAAATTTTCTTTCCTATACCCAGACAAAATAGTTTTTAAGGTATCTAGTATCATTTGTATTTGGATTGAAGTTTTCAAGAAGCCTTTATAAGATTTACTGAGAAAGTGATTATAATAGATTGCCTTTTCTATGAATATAGATTTATATATATAATTATATATAATATATACACATATAATTTTCATATTCACTTAGCTTGAAAAGAGCTGAATAGATTTCTCTTCATCGTAAAATAAAATTATCTCAGGGTTGAATAGAAGCATAGAAAGCTTATGCTGAGGAAGAAATTCTAAGAAGTTTATGACCCAGATAAAGTAGAGAATTATAAAAATAAATGTTCTCTAATATCATTTGCTATCTCTAATACACATCTAAATATAGATAGATTTGATATAATTGCCCTTGTTCTCATGTTACATATGCATACCATTTACATTGAGTCTTCAATTCCACATGAGCATAAAATGCCATCCAGGAAAGTATTTCAAAGCAACATTGAATAAGCATCTAGGCTAGGAAATGGTTTATGTGGCCATGGAACTGACTTTTATCAAGAGGTTATATCTAATCTAAATACTAGTTTAGGATTATGCATACATATGGAGATACTGGGTCAAATCAGAAACCAAGGTTCCAGTGTCGTATAGTCAACATGCTTTATTCATCCCAGGCATCCCCTGGTCTCCAAATGGCATGAACCATGAGTTGTCTTGTTATTGCTCCAAGTGTCACAGTTTGTACTGTAATTCTTTCCACGCTAAGGCCAAATTTTGAGGTCAGGTCTCAATTTGTTTTTGTCCTGTGTTTATCTACATGTATCCTTTTTTATTTAAATTTAATTGTTTGGAGAGTATTTTTACTCATTCTACTCATTCAGGAGAGTGTGCCTCATACAGTATTCATTTCAGTTTATCTAAGTGGCAACTAGATATAAAATTAGAGATTACAGAAGAGATTTAAAACCAAGATTTCAAGGAGCCTACACATTTGTTTTATTTATTGCAAAGATAACACATCTACTAAACACTTTCTCTGCATGTAGTTTTTTCATGTAGTTGCTGGGATATAGCCCTGAAAAAGATATCTCTAATACAGACACTCCCTAAAAGAGTGGGAAGCTAGCTGGACAGTAACACATTCAACAAATGGCTGACATGGTCTCCTTCATCCACTCTCCTCCGCCTTCAAGTTATAACTGAGTCTCTTTTCCACAAATTATAAGCGATCGGATCTTCGATATGGGTTTAACTCCCAGGTGTCGCTAAGACTTTGAGAACTAATAACTGATCCTACTGAAAAGCACAGATCATCAGGTTCTCGTTCTCCGCAACTGTTGCCACCAGTCTGAGTCATCACATGTGCTACAGTCTTTGCCTCAACCCCCAGACGTTCCTCTGGGCAAGGGGCAGGGAAACAATGGAGCACTTTCTAAATATGCTCATAGTAGCTTGGCCTAGCATTTGCTTCCAGTTTTCACATAATTTTCTTCCTTAATAGCCTCAAATCACAGCTAGGATAAGCACCATGCCCCAGATCAAAGAATAAACAGAGCACGGTACATTTCTCAAATAACCCGATCATTACACAAGTAATTTTTTCTCAATCTCCTTCTGAGAAAATCCTTTCTCCTTCTTACAGATCTCAGGCAGAGTGAAAGTAGAGCTTAATAAAAATATTAAGGAGGACACAAAATCAATCTGCATGCATGCATATATATTCAAATTTAAAGTGACCCTAGTGTTTTCTTCAAAAATAATGAGTGTATAGGCCTTATAATTGTCCAAAATGAGAGCTTATCACTGTGAGTTTCCCCAAAATCAATGGAATGCTCGAAATTATTTCCTAACACGGGATCTGGAACATATAAATGAATGACCAAATATTAATCAAATGCCAGCAGCCTTCCAGATAGCAATTTCATGTGTGTGTGCGTCTGTATTTCCAAATAATGTGGATGATATTGAACTTCTCTATTCTTTCCTTAATTCAGCAAATATTTTCTAGTCCCTACATTGAATCATACAACGCACTATATGAGGGGAATAAAATGGCAACTAATAAGGTAATCCTTATTCTAATGAAATTTACAGTCTCAGGGGAGAGATATTAATTTAAATGTAAAATAGCTCTGACCAGTGCTTTGAAGAAAATAGTCAGGGTTCAGTAAATGTCTATAAGAGGACACCTGGCCTCATCTGAGGGGTTAGAAAGGCTTCACAGAGGAAGTGACATGTCTATTGAAATTTGAAGAATGAGTGGGAGTTAAGTAGAAAAAGAGGTGAAAAGCTTTTAATACATAGAGAATGTCAAGTGAAGGAGCCAAGGGATGTAAGGAGCGTGGCACCTTTGAAAGCCAGTGTGGGTAAAACGCAAGTTCAAGAAAGTAAAGGAAGTCAAGGAAGTGAAGGATGTGAAGCTAAGGGGGTGAGAAGAAGCCAAACCATGCATGAGGCAGAGACTCACATATGATGGCCTCAAAACCTGTGCTCCCTCTCAGGAACCTATTCCCACTCCCATGCAATCCAAACCATAGGCACACGTTCCATTGTGTTTAGTGTGCACCCTCTTGTTTGTATGCATGCTTGTAAAATATTATCTACTTCTGACTTACGTGTATCATGATAGAGGTTCCTTTCTCTTTTTCACTTTGTCTTTCACTCTGCACTCTCTTTTTAAACCCATCAATATCGCTACGTGTATGTCTCACCCACTACTTCTAGATACTGCATGATACTCATCACATCATGAAGTGCATTTCAAATATTTTATCTGCACACTCTGTTAAAGATGAATACTTTACTTTAGCATCCTATCCTATCCTAGCCATAATTATGATTTATTAAATATTCATGTATAGGTCCCACCATGGATATGTGTAAGAAATTTCTTTAAAATACATATGGATAAAATAAATTCCTGGATAAGAGAACATGGTAAATTGCAAAAACGGCCACAAATTCTCCCTCTTATTTGTAAATAATTTATGTCATTCTCCAACCCTTGAATCCTTGCTGGCCTTGTAACTTGCTTTGGTCAATGAGACAATAATAAATGTGATGCAAGCTATACTTTTAAAGCATTTGTATATTAGGGCTTGCTCTATTGATGTTTTGGACACTTTGCCATACGAGCAAGCCAAAACTAGCCTTATGGGTTGTGAGAGATCTATAGTCTGGTCACCAGAGTCACCCCAGCTGGCAGCAAGTCAACTTGCAGATGCCGGGCAGAATAAATGACCCCCTAATTGATTGCAGATACATGAGTGAGCCCAGCTGAGGTTACCAAAGAAAATTCCCAACTGAATCCAGTTCCGTTATAAACTAAATAAGGATGCTTTTTTGAGCCACTGTTTTGGGTGTTTTAAACTGGTTTATTTTTAATGCAATAATAGATAAGATACAGAAATGGATACCTGAAACTGGAGTGCCACTGTAAGAAAAGCCTAAAATTTGGGCAGAAGCAGAAGATGTAATGAGGAAACGTCTAAAGCAGATTGGAATTGTGGCAATCCATGATATATAGCTGCAGAGCAATAAATGCAACACCTGCAATAACTTGGGAATTAGGAAATGTACCTAATGAATTGTAGAACTATGCAAGGTGATTTCTATGCAGAATGTTGAAATGTCAGTTGGATTCCTCCTGCTGCCTGTGTTAAGATACAGGATAAAGATGAATTAAATCAGGGCTCCTTGACCTCAGCACTATTGAAATTTGGGATGATAAGTCTTTGTTTGGAGACTTATCCTGTTCATGATTATCAGGATCGCTGGTCTCTGCCCACTACATACCAGTCACACACCCACCCCCAGTTGCAACACCAAAAATGTCTCCAGACATTGCCAAATATCTCCTAAGGGGAAAAATCACTCCTGCTTGAGAACCACTGAGCTAAGTAAAGAAAATTTCAGTCCGTAAGCAGATTTTAAAGGGAATATTGCAAGTTCTGCAATTACTGGACTGGAAAACAAAAGTGTTTCTCATCCCCAATCTTAACAGCCAGGAAAAGATTCTCAAAATGAAACAAGGTCTGGCATTAAAGATCACATTAGGCATGTGTCTGTAAGACCCTATGATAACACCTTTAAAAGTTTTAAAGTGGTACCTTGTACACACTCTCAGCTAAGCAAGATTTTAAGAGTCTTAAGGGTCTTATTCTAAAGAAGTACAATATTCTATGATAACCTGCATGAGAAAAGAATCTAAAAAAGAATGAAGATATGTATATGTATAACTGAATAACTTTGCTGTACACCTGAAACTAACACAACATTGTAAATCAACTATACTCCAATAAAATTTTTAAAAAAGAAAAAAGAAAAGAAGTACAACTTAGGGAGGTTTTTATTGGAAAGGACTGGGATGTTTTACTGAATGGAATAGGCTATTTTGTGTGGTATATAGAGCTTTTTACTTTCATATGAATTTTAGAATTTCCATACAAAAATAATAAAAATTATTTTAATTTGATTGCTTAATAAATTAAGTTGGAGGGAATAGGCATGTAGCTAATATTAAATTGGAATCATTCCATCCAAGAGGATGTAATATATATATATGTTTATCATATTTTCTATATTACTTACTTGAGTTTAAAATTTTTCACTTTAAACATCTTATACATAATTACAAAATTAATTCCTACACATTTTATAATTTTTTATATTATTGTGAATGGTGTCTTATTTTTGTTATAGACTAGCTACTGCATGGTGCTTATCACTCCATGAATTGTGTCTGCTTATTTTTAGTAAGATCCTATTGAATTTCATGATTGATCTAATATCTCTCAACCTTGTGAGTTATCTTATTTGTTGTAACAATTTGCTGATTCTATTGGCTTTTCAAAGTAGATGATGATGTCACCTGCCAAAAATGAGAGTTCTATGTCTTTTGTTCTGATTCCCTTAGCTCTTATGGTTTGTATTTTGTTTTGTTTCTTTTTCTGGCTTATTGCTTTGGCTAAGTCTTCCATTCCTCTGTTACCCAGTGACAGTGATAATTGGTATATCTCTCCATTTCCCAAACTTGAAGACATTGGTTTGGTTTTTTTCTCCATTCAGGATACCTCTTCCAGAAGTTTCTGATATACAACTTTTAACATGTTTAAAAAATATCCTTTATTCCTACCTTTCTAATATTTATTATCATAAATAAGTTATGAGCCTTCAGAAGCTTTTTGTTCTTCGTCGATTTATCATAATATACTTTTCTTTGTTCTATTAATGTGGTGATTCATTTGTGTATGTTTTCTAACACTGAATCATCTCTGAATTCTGTATTAGTTGCCCAAGCTGCCATAAGAAAATACATAGACTGGGAGGCTTAAACAGCAGACATTTATTTTCTCACAATTCTGGGGGCTAAAAGTCCCTGATCAAGGTGCTGGCAAATTTGCTTTCTGGTAAAAGTTCTCTTCTTGGCTTGCAGATGGCTATCTTCTCACTGTGTCCTCAAATGATCTTTACTCTGTGCAGGTGCTAGAGAGAGCTCTCTGGTGTCTCCTCCTTCTATAATAAGGACACTAATCTCATGGGATTAAGGCCCCACCCTTAAGAAGTTATTTAACCTTAGTTACCTCTCTAAAGGCCCTTTCTCCAAATATGATTACAATGGGCGTTAGGGCTTCAACATATGAATTTTGAGGGAATTCAATTTAGTCCAAAATACTAGCTAAAACCTATTTGATTGTGTTGTATTTTTAAGATGATAGGATCTGATTCACTAATATTTCATTTATAATTTGATGATTTTATTTATAATTTATAAATGAAATTGACTTATACTATGCTCTTCTTGTATAGTTCTTACCTGGTTTTAGATTCAAGATTATTCTCTCTTCCTAAAATTCCCTGAGCAACATTCCTTTTTATTTGTTTTGTTTTTAATTCTGGAAAAAATTTATAAGGTAAAAATTAACTATCACTTGAAAGTTTATGTAATTTTCTCAAAAGAAATCTTTGGGGCTGGTGTTTTCTTGAGAGAGAAATCCCTGAATTTCAATTCAGTTTCTTTAGTATTTGTCTTTTTAAGTATTATATTTCTTCTTATGCCATTTTGGCAATTTACACATCTCTACTAATATATCTAATTCATTTAAGTGTATATCTATTTTTATATTTATTACTTTAAAAGTATATATTTTAATTTAAAAGTTCATTTTTATTTTAGTGTCTGTATTGTATATTTTAATTATTTGTGCTCTCTCTTCTCTCTCATTTCTTCTCTCACTATTTATCCCTACAAATTCAGAAGTTATAAAATGACTACTCTCACATTATCTGATAAAATACTTGTACATAAAATATACAAAGTGCTTGAAAGTCAACGATAAGAAAACAAAAACCAAACTAAAAGTGGGCAAAAGTTCTAAACATGTATCACACCAGAGAATGTATGCAGATGGCAAATAACCATATGAAAAGATACTCAACAACATTTGTCATCAGAGAATTTCACATTAAAACAACACTGATATATACTGCATGCAATTGATATACTGCATGCAAATAAAATGGCTAAAATTGAAAAAACTGACAATACCAAATGTTGACCAGGGTAACAGAAACTCTCATTCATTGCTGGTAAGAATGCAAAAAGATAAAGCCACTTTGAAAGATTGATTGACAGATTCTTCCAAAGCTGAACATAGTTGTATTGTAGGAGCCGGCAATTGTGTGCCTAGATATATACCGAACTGACTTGAAATCTTATGGTCACACGAAAACCTGTATGCGAATGTTTACAACAGCTGTATTCATAAATACCCCAAAATGGAAGCTACCAAGATGTTCTTCAATAGGCAGTAACAAAAATAAATACATAAAGAAACAAATAATTCTCATGGCTTAGCAAAATGCAAGTTTATTTCTTATGAAACGCCTAATGCAGATTAGAAATAATTCTCTTCTATCTTGTGACTTAGGGATCTATGCTCAGTCCATCTTGTGACAGTACTATCTCATCGTCCTCACCACCATCTTACATGTCTTCCCCAATTAGGAAAGCAAGAGGTGAAGATGGAACATTGTTTTCTATTGTTCTGATTGACAAGCTATCTGCCATAGACACCATATTTTTAAATCTTCTCTTTTGTGACTTAATTAGAATGTAAAACTCCTGAATATATTCAATGGACTTACCCTGTTTTAGGGAAATCTCATTAGAAATGCCTAAATGTGGGGCTTCCCTGGTGGCGCGGTGGTTGAGAATCTGCCTGCCAATGCAGGAGACAGGGGTTCGAGCCCTGGTCTGGGAGGATCCCACATGCCGCGGAGCAACTGGGCCCGTGAGCCACAATTGCTGAGCCTGCGCGTCTGGAGCCTGTGCTCCACAACGAGAGAGGCCGCGATAGTGAGAGGCCTGCGCACCGCGATGAAGAGTGGCCCCCGCTTGCCGCAACTGGAGAGAGCCCTCACACAGAAACGAAGACCCAACACAGTCATAAATAATAAATAAATAAATAAATAAATAATTAAAAAAAAAAAAAAAAAAGAAATGCCTAAATGCCACTTTCAATTTGACCTTTATAAGGACCACAGAGACATATATTAAGAACATTTCCACCCATAGTACAGGCTAAAATTTCAGTAGCAGGCACCAAATATTATTCAAGTAAAATGATATTGTTTCAAAGTCAGTACCAAGGGAGAGATCAATTATTTAATCTCTCTGTCACTTCAACTTGATTTACTTCTTCTTGGTACTTGATATGCTAAAATATTTTCTTCTTTGTTTACTTGTTTATTTTCTATCACAAATACTACAATGAAATCTCCAGGAAAGCAAGCTTCTTTCTTGTTCTCTTCTGAACTCTTCCAAGCTAGAATACTGTATGTCACGTTATAGTAAAAGATGCTCAATTAAAATTTTGTTTAATGAATGGATAAATTAGTGGTTATATATATTGCTTTTTTATCATCACCAAAATTCAGTGTAAATAATCTGTAGATGACCTGTGAATTATGATAGTAATTCTCATTTTGTTATAAATGTTAACTCTATAGTAAACCAAAACTCCTATTTATTAGAACCTAGCCACTATGACAGAAGAGATAAGAATCGATGTCTTATCAAGGTAAAGGATAAGGAAATGCATTAGGGGCAACCCCCATTAATTGATTCTATTCTGGAGCCATTAAGAGAGAATGGTACTCTCTTTGAGCTGTGTTTTGTTTTTCTTTTCTCAGTTTTAAAATGTTTACATTTTTGTAAAATTAAGTTTGATGTATAGAATGTCAACAAATATGCCAATGAAAGTCATTAACATTGAAGTGAAGCAGTAAAAATAAATAGAAGTCAAAGGGAGTTATTAAAGGAAATGGAAAATGTTGGGAGGAAATGAAGAGTAATTGATCCATTCAGTGAACTCTGGTGAGAAAAAGATGATGGGTTGATAGCCAATATGGAAAAAAGTGATGTTATGAGACTGTGATCAGATAGAGAAAATCCGTATTTTTTTAAACCAGGCAAATTTTTTGGCAAAGATATCATCTACATTTTTAAAAATTTTTATTAAAATATAGTTGATTTACAATGTTGTGTTAGTTTCAGGTGTATAGCAAAGTGATTCAGTTATACATATATAAAAATATATATATTAATTTTTCATTCTTCTATTATAGGGTATTATAAGATATTGACTGTATTTCCCTGTCCTGTACAGTAGGTCCTTGTTGCTTATCTATTTTATTTATAGTAGTGTGTATATTTTAATCCTAAACTCCTAATTTATCCCTCTCCCCTCCTCCCCTTTGGTAACTATAAGTTTGTTTTCTATGTCTGTGAGTCTATTTCTATGTTGTAAATAAGTTCATTTGTATCTTTTTTTTAGACTCCGCATATAAGTGATATCATATGATAGTTGTCTTTCTCTATCTGGCTTACTTCACTTAATATGATAATCTCTATGTCCATCCATGTTGCTGTAGATGGTATTATTTTGTTCTTTTTATGGCTGAGTAATATTCCATTGTGTGTGTGTGTGTGTATCACATCTTCTTTATCCATTCATCTGTCGATGGACACTTAGGTTTCTTCCATGTCTTGGCTATTGTAAATAGTGCTGCTGTGAACGTTGGGGTGCATGTATCTTTTCGAGTTATGTTTTTCTCCAAATATATGCCCAGCAGTAGGACTGCAAGATCATATGGTAGCTCTATTTTTTAGTTTATTGAGGAACCTCCATACTGTTCTCCATAGTGGCTATACCAATTTACACAAGTAGATGATATATAATAATATCATCTACTTTTTAAATTATTAAAAATTTAAAATTATTTAAAATATTTAAATATTTTATTAATTATTAAAATTATTTTTTAAAATCTCATGTTTCTCTGTTGGTGCAAATGTAAAGTGGTATAGCTGCTATTGAAAGTAAAATGGAGATTCCTCAAAAAATTAAAAATAGAACTACTGTGAGATCCAGGAATTCCACTCCTGGCCATTTATAGGAACAAAACAAAAACACTAATTCAAAAAGATATATGTACCCATCTGTTTTATATATATATATATATATATATATATATATATACACACACATATATATATATATATAATGAAATATTAGCTTTAAAAAAGAATGGAAGCTTGCTATTTGCAACAACATGGGTGGAACTAGAGGGTATTCTGCTAAGTGAAGTAAGTCATACAGAGAAGAACAAATACTGTGTGATTTCGCTTCTTTGTGGAATGTAAAAAACAAAACCGATTAATAAACATAACAAAACAGAAACAGAGTTACAGTTACAGAGAGCAAACAGGTAGTTGCCAGAGGGAAGGGGGTTGGAAGAAGGAAGGAAATAGATGAGAGAGATTAAGAAGTACAAACTTATAATTTCAAAATAAATGAGTCATGGCATGAAATGTACAGTGTGGGGAACATAGTAACTATGTAATATCTGTGTATGACATATCATAACTAGACTTAGTTGTGATCATTTTGAAATGTATAGAAACATTGAATCAATATGTTGTGTATCAGGAACTAAAGTATTGTTGTAGGTCAATTATACTTCAAAAACAAAGAAAATCATAGAAAAAGAGATCAGATTTGTGGTTACCAGAGGCAGGGAGTAGGGGGAGGGAGAATTGGATGAAGGCAGTCAAAAGGTACAGACTTCCAGTTGTAAGATAAATAAGTCTTACTAGGGATATAATGTACAATATGATAAATACAATTCACACTGCTGTATGTTATATATGAAAGTTGTTAAGAGAGAAAATTCTATGAGTTCTCATGACAAGGAAAATTTTTTCTATTTCTTTAATTTTGTATATGAGATGATGGATGGTCCATAAACTTACTGTGGTCATTTCATGATGTGTGTAAGTCAAATCATTATGCTGGACACCTTTAATTTACACATTGCTGCATGTCAATTATATCACAACAAAACTGGAAGGAAAAATCTCAGGTTTGATGAGACATCAAAGGAAGAAGTTTTTAACTCCAGTAAAAAAAGGATTGGCTTATCCTTAATGCTCAGGGGGATATTTAAATATCAATACAGATTCACCATTTTTACCTTAAAAATGTAACTGAACTCATTAATTAGAAAATTTTTTTCCATTTATTCCCAATAGATGTTTAACATTAAAGACAGAGTAACAGTTTGGAAGGGAGAGGCATTACAGTGTAGCACTTAAGAGAAGCTGATCTTAATAGATTCAGATTGTTTGATATGACTCCTGTATCTGCCACTTTCAAGTTCTGTGACTTTTGGCAATTACCGGAACATTCTACGTCTCAGTTTTATCAACTTTGAGATGCAGCAATATTAGTACACATCTATTTTCTTTGCTATGAAGATTAAATGAAATGAGATATGTAAAGAATGTAGAATAGAGCCTAACACAAAGTAAGATCTTAGTGTCTATCTTATTTTTTTTATTCTGCTGACAAATATTTGCAAGGTTCTACAAGCCAAGGAATAAAAATATAATCAAAGCTTGTCTAAACAGGGAAAATGATTGATTATGTTTCTTGTGTTGTTGGGGACAGATGCAACAAGTGTGAACAAATTGAAATTATTGCTCATTTTTTGTGCTGAGAATCCTCGAGCATTCAGGAGTTAAATAAAATTAATTTGTCACAAATTCCAATATAATGAATGTAAAAATACAAAGTATTTTTTATCATTTTATTCCAGATATCACAACATGTATTACTGAAAGAACCATTATTTTAAAACAAAATTGGTTTAGAACTATATCTCAAATCATTCTGAATTTTCACAAGCAGTGTCCTGACTTAAAGATTATTTTTATGTCTCCCAACAGTATCAACTATGAATCAATCTCATTTTGTCCCCAGGGTCTTACTTTTCTTCAAAGAGCTTTTAAAAGCCTGTCTGTATTAATCAAGGAAAACAGAGCAAAGATCAAAAGACTGTTAAAGATATTCAGTGAATATTTTATATTCATATTGTTAGTGAAGCTTAAAAGTTGATCACTGAAATATTATTAAAATAATGTTATAGAATATTATTTGTTTTCTTTAGACAATTTAAAAAATTTGTTCTGGAACCCTAAAACAAGCATCTCCAAAGCTGATGATTATGTAAATCAAATGACACAAGAATTTTCTCTTCTAAAGATTGTTAAATGGTTGAAATCTCATTCACAGGAACTTAATATTGAAAAGCATATTAAAATGGAAGTGTATAAGAGACGGAAATAAAGAATAAAAGCAATAAGAAGAGGAATAAGTAAAGGAAAAATAAGAGTATTGAAAAACAGGAAGAAAAGCAGGAACAAGAATTATAAGAAAAGTAGAAACAGGAAGAAAAAAATGAGGTAAACAACTCTTGGAAGTTGTTTCTAGGAAACTGACCTCCTTGTAAAATGCTGCCATTGTAAGACTTTTGAATCAAAAAAAAAAAAATGATAGTTAAGATTCAATTTTAAGGGATTCTAAAGTTATTAAGATCCATAAAAAATGCTTATTCTTGTCACATAAAAATGTCTCAGGGAAAATGGGTTGATCTCCAGTACAAACTCTGACAGTTTCACATTTAAATGTCCTCAGTGCGGACAGCACAAACACACAAATTCTGCCAAGAAATATACTGACAGATTTTGTGTGAAGTATTTTATTTTGCATAGTTAATATATATTTGAAAATCATGTATTAATATTTCATGTTACTTTCAAATTTACTTTTACCTACTTTGTAAATATGTTATAACAAAGGGTATAGAACATAACATTGCGACTATAGAGAAAAAGGTTTCTTCTAAGACACCTTAACTTAATATGTTAGTTCATATTTAAATCAAATTTTATGCCAGATTCTATGTGTGTGTGGGTGTATGTGTGTGTGTGGGTGTGTGTGTGTGCAGAAGATAACATTGATCTATTCAATTCTTTCCTTACTTCTGCTAATATTTTTGGAGTCTCTATACTGAATCAGACAATGTACTATACGGGAAGGATAAAATGACAAAAAAGATGTCTTAATATAATGAAGTTTACAGTCTGGGGGAAGACAGGGATATTAATTTAGGTGCAAAATAACAACAATTAGAATTGCTATGAAGAAAATATGCAGGGTTTCATGAGAGTCTGTGTGAGAATACATGACCTAGTGTGAACGGGTATTGAAGACTGCAGTGAAAGAATGACATTTTAGTAGTGTTCTGAAGGATTGGGAGTTAACAGGCAAGGAAGTGGCATACAGAGGTGGAAAAGACCAAGGATGTAAGGATCACAGCAATTCTGTGGGACTGAAAAAAAGTCAGTGTGACTAAAATGCAGGTACATGGTAGAGAAGGATGTAGGCTAAAAAGGTTAGAAGGGACCATACTGAGTAGAATTGCATTCATTGCTAGAATGATTTGTGGACGACCGCATATTAAAGTGATTGAGTCTACTCATACATGATCCAGTGCCTCTCTCTATTTATTGAGGTCTTCACAAATCTTTTGTTTATAGCACATAAAACTTAAAGATATTTTGTCAGATTTAGCCCTAATGATTTAATGCTTTTTGATGCTATTATCGATGGTGATTTTATCTGAATTTCCAATGCATTGTTAGGATGTAGAAGTAAAAATTGATTCTTGCCTGCAGATATTGTATCCAACAGCCTTGCTAAATAATTTAATTTGTGAAGTGATACCTAATATGGATATTTTTACCTTTTTTAAATTGTCTATTCTTATGTTTTGTTGTTTTAATCCTAATGCCAATAACTTGTAATAGAATAAATACAGTTGGAGGACCTGTAATATCAGAACATCTCCCTCACTGCCTTTGGGCAAGCCACCTACAAATCCAGTCTTCCCAGTTGAGATGAGTCTGTGGTCCCTGGCCACACTTCCTTGTAAGTGTTCTTATAAGGAAGAGCTGGTCCTAGATTTTAGTTGGTAAGCTTACTTATGATCCCCAAGCTTCTTTTTCCAAATATAAACTAAACAGAGAACTGAGAATTTATTTAGAAATCTATTATATTGCAAAGAGTTCTGGAAAATGTCTTACACGCAACTAAAGTGGGAAAAGGAATCTTAAATCTAAAAGGGAAAAGCTTTGATTGAATTAACTAGCTGCTTTAATTTTCTTTTCCACTTTATGGTTTAAAACTTAAAATGTACCAGTGTTTTAAATTGTCATAGAAAACTGACACTGAAAACTTCAGCTCCAGAGAGAAAACAAAAATAGGTTTTGATTTTTTTTTTAGAGAAAGCGTTAATGACTATTATTGTCCAGATAATTAGGATTATGACTTACTAGATATATGTAATTATTTATTGTGAAACTTAAAGCTTGTTACATGCAGACAAAAATCTAAATGTTTTACAATGTGATTTCTTTTCTTATTAATCCAACTCATTGAGACTAATAGAAGTGTTCATCATCTAGCACTGAAAGTTAAGGGTTCTTTTAAACTCAAGATGCACATGATACCTATTGTTTTACTTTATCATTGTTATTATTTAAAGCTTAATTATAGCAGATCTTGCTGGCAGCATTCTATTACAGGCACAGTTTTTCAGGAGTTTATGACTCAATGGTTCCAATTCACATAAGAACAAAACATCACACAGAATTGCCAGGCTGTATTTAATTTGTTTTTTTAAAAAAAGAATTAAATGGGTAAGTTATTTTAAACACAAATTATACAGAAAATAAATAAGTATATAAATTAACTCACATTTTTCCAAGATCCATATTTTATTGTCACAGAAAATGAAACAAGTTAACTTTAAAATACAAATTTTTTCACACTTAAATCCAGTCTTCAATTGCAGTTCTAGGTAACTGAATTTTAAATCATTGTAATTACTATGATTATTAATAGTAATTCTAAAAATACTATTTTGCACAATATTATACTCCTAACATATGTTTAAAAGGACATTAGGTAGACACTGGTAGAATCATTGTTTATCAGAAATACTTGAGATCTGTAAAATAGTGAAAACCTGAAATTGCCTCATAATTTTGTAAATCAAAAAACTGGTTAAATAAACTGAGAGAGTTGCATATAAATTGTTTTTAAAAGTCATGTTTTCTGCTGTGTGAAAAAAGCCCCATTTATTGATATAATATTTTCTTTTTACTGTGACTTAAAAATGTGGCAGAATAATTAGGAAAAATATAAACCCTCATTATTATGAAATAGAATGTAGTATAATACATATGACTGGGATGCCTTACACAGGATAATAATTGTTGATGGTATTAGAGTCATTCACTCAGTCTCACTCACAAAATGTTGTCACTAGGATGGCATTGCTGTATAATCTATGAAAACACCTACAAATAAATAAAGACTTTTTTTTTAAGGCAAAACTCTTTGAAAAGGTCAATAAAATTGATAAATCTTTAGGAAGTCTGACCAAAAGAAAAAAGTGAAGGAAAGAAGACATAAATTACTAATATGAGGAATAAAACAGGTTATATCACTATAAACAATGCAGACACCAAAAGAATAATAAGGCAATAATAACTAAATTTCAAAATTTGGCAATTTAGATAAAATGGACAAATTCCTTAAAAAGTACTAACTAACACAAATCATCCAATATAAAATAGATACTTTTATGGTCCTATAACTATTAAGACATTGAAATCATAATTTTAAAAACTTCTCAAAAAACAATCTCCTGACCCTGGTGATTCACTGGAGAATTCAAAAGGAATTAACAACCAATTCTATACTATTTTCTCCAGAAAGGAAAAAAAACTGTTTACCTACTAATTCTATAAATCCAGAATTACCCTGACTTCAAAACCGAAGTCAGTGCAAAACACACACACACACACACACACACACACACACACACCAAAAAAATGCCGAAATCTATAGGCCAACATCTTTCATGAATATAGATACCAAATTCTATACAAAATATTAACAAATAGAATTCAGAAATATATAAAATTAATTATACACCATGACTGATTGGGGTTTATTCCAGAGATACCAGGCTAGTTAATGTATTTGAGAAGCAATCAATTTAATCCATCAAAATAACAGGCCAAAGAAGAAAAATCACATGATCATGTTCATTAATATGGAAAAAAAGCTGTTGACAAAATTCAACAACCATTCATTATAAAAAATAAATTTCAGAAGACAAGGAATAGAGGTGAACTTCCTAAAGTTGATAAAGAACATCTACCAAGAACCTACAGCTGACTGAATGCTTTCCTCCTAAAATAGGAAAAAAGGCAAGGATGCTCACTTTCACCACTCTTATTTGACATAGTATTGGTGCTTCTAGCCAGGGGAACAAGGCAAGAAAAGGGAACAAAAATTATACAGTTTGAAAAGGAAAAAATAAGACTATCTTTTTTTTTTTTTTTTTTTTGTAGATGTGAGGATTATCTATGCAGAAGATCCCAAGAAATTTACAAAAAACCTTAAAGGTAATTAGCGAGTTCAGCAAGGTCTCAGGATACAGGATCAACATACAAAAATCAATTGTATTTCTATGTACTAGCAGTGAACACATAGACAACAAAATCAACAATACAGTGCCATTCATGATTACTCAAAACATGAAATGCTTAGGTGTAAATCTTTAAAAAAAAATGTACAAGATGTCTCTGCTGAAAACTACAAAACATTGATTAAAGGAATCAAATATATAAATTAATGAGAGATGAAAATTGCTTATGGATTGGAAAAGATGTAATTATGCAAAGATGTTAATTCGTCTCTCATTCAGGATTAACACAATTCTTATCAAAATCCCAGCAGATATTTTGTAAATATAAACAAAATTATTCTAAAAGAATAGATGGAAAGGTAAAGGAACTAGATGCTGAAATAATTTGGAAAAAGAAGAGTAAAGTAGGATAAATCACTCTACCCAATTTCTAGACTTATATAGGTACAGTAATCAAGACTGTGGTATTAGTGGATATACAGACACATAACTCAATAAATTATATTATACTCTAATAGCATAGAAAACCCAGAAATGAACCTGCAGAAGTGTGGCCACCTGATATTTTTGACAAATGTGCAAAAGCACTTCAGTGTAGGAAGAACAGACTTTTCAACAAATGGGTGTTGGAACAATTATATCCATAGGCTAAATAAATAAACAAAATGAAATGAAAACCTTACCTTATCATACTTTATTCAAAGATTAACTCAAAGTGGGTCATAGATTTAAATATAAAATGCAAAGCAATAAATCTTTAAAAGTTAAAATAGTAGAAAAGCTTGAGGATCTAGGGCTTGGTGAAGAGTTCTTAAACATGACGCCAGAAGCACAATAAATAAAGTAAAATAATTGACAAGTAGGACTTCATCAAACCAAAGTTTTACTCTGTGAAAAACCATGTTAAGAGGATTAAAAGACAAGATATCAAGTGGAAGAAAATATTTGCAAACCACAACTGTGACAATAGGAACCATATCTAGAGTATGTAAAGAACTCTCTAAACTCAAGCGCACATAAATCAAACAAGTCCATATAGAATATGGGCGAAAGATGTAAAGAGATATTTTGCAGAAAAGTATATGCAGAAGGCTAATAAGCACATGATAAGTTTCCAAGATCATTAACTTAAAAGAAGCGCAAATTAAAGCGATGATGAGATATCACCACACACCTATTAGAGCAGCTACAATTTTAAATAAAACAAAACAGTGACAATACTAAATGGTACTGAGGATTCAGATAATCTACATCTCATACATTGCTGGTGAGATGCAAGTAAAATGATACAGCCAAGCTGGAAAACATTTTGGCAGCTTCTTAAAAAGCTAAACATACACTTAACATATAACCCAATGACTGACCTCCTAGGTTTTTATTCCAGAGAAATGAAAACCTATGTCCACACAGATACTTGTACACAATTGTTCATAGCAGTTTTATTTGCAAAAGCCAAAAAGTAGAAAGACCAAAGTATCTCTCAATAAGGGAAAAGTTAAAAGTAACTGTCCTACACCCATACCATGGAATATTACTAATAAGTAACAAGTAATTATCTATTGATACCTGCAACAACTTGGATGGATCTTAAAGGTACTATGCTGAATGGAAAAAGTCAGTCTCAAAAGTTACTAGCATAGGATTTTATTTATATAACATTCCGGAAATGACAAAATTATAGAGTTGAAAAATACTGGGGCTTGCCAGCTGTTAGGAATGGTCAGCTGGGTATAAGTTTGATTATAAAAGAATATCATGAGGGGAATTTTTGTGCCATGGACTAGTCCTGTATCTATATTGTCATGTTGGTTATACAAATCTACATATGTGACCATGACATAGAATTATACACATACATTATATCGATGTCAGATTTCTTGGTTAGATATTGTATTACAATTAGTAAGATGTACCCATTGGGGGAAACTGGGTGAGGAGTACAAGAGTCTTCTCTATATTATATTTGCAACTTTCTTTGAATATATAATTATTTCCAAATTAAAAGTTAAAGAGAAAACAATAAAACAATACAGAAAGAAAAACAAATCTGAAAAATTCTACACAACTGGAAATGTAATTGCAGTGCTCTTTCGGAGAAATTCCAGAGGTTTACAGCAGTTGAAAAATTAAATGAGTTATTGGATCTGAGAACTTTAAAAGGATTATTTTCTAAGCATTTGCTTTGGGATTTTATATAATTGTAGAGCATTATTTCATATTCTATGTCAAATCCTATTATTATTGAAAAAGTATCAGTTGATCCTTAATTATAAGAATTACAATTGAAACTGTACCAGTATTTTAAAATTTATTACTGAAATACATTTTTTTATAAATTTAAGCAGATCATAATCAAAACTTACATGCATTTTCCTTTGGAAAATCAAATCACATTTGCAACAATTTAATCAATATTTGAAAATTCAACATTTATATGAAATCAAAATGATCAGTAAACCCAAATCAGAGGAACATATCTATAAATGTATTAACTCAAGGATTAAAAGTCATAACACACTCAAGACAACACAGATGTTGCACTAAAAATGCAACATCCATCATAAAAAGTGGAGGGATTTCTAGTGTCTGTGAATACACGTGCAGATAGGAGCTTTGCAATATCGCCAGGCATTGTGTGACAGCTGGTCTTAGCGGAATGCTGAATAAAATCTTTAGTTAAATTTAACTATGTGCTTTTTTTTTAGGAAATGATTATCAAATGTCTGTAATGCTAATAAATCTCTTAGTAGATTAATAGTGAGTAGTTCTTTCTCTTACTAAAAGGGAACATCTGTGGGATTTCATGCCACTGATTGTGACAACTGAAGCAATAATTTCCATTTTTGCATCAGTTCTCAGCTCTTTTGAGATACATTCTTCTGGCCTCTCTCAAGGGCAACCTATCTTAGGATCCTTCACATGTGGTGGGCTTTTGTATTATATTTTGGAGGCTTAGCTGCTGGCAAGGTGGCAGAAGAGAAAACTAGTCAGAGCGCTCTTGTTTCATCAGGGAGAATTGAGGGGTTATCACATGGAAGAAAGGGTCTGCCTTTATTCCACATCCCCTGGTTCTTTTAGTCTTTTAAATACTTATGCAGGAAACACAATGTGTATGAAAAATAATCATCATCATCACAGTGTAAAATAGAGCCCTTACCATGGTCCAGCACTAGAGTAAATACTTCATATGTATGAACTAATTTAATCTTCACAACATCCCTATGAAGATATAATAATTACTGTTACTTTTTAATTTTATAAGTGAGGAAACTAAGGGACAGAAGTATTGACTCTTGTGACTATTTTCATAATTATACATTTTAAATAGTAACCTTTTTCTGGGTGGTAAGGAGTTGCACATTTATTCTTTGTTTCTTTTCCAAGATTTTTATCAACGGGGCAGAGTGTCTTGTTCAACTCCAGTAATTTGAAGTGCCTTCTCCAAAGTATATATCTGTCTCAGCGATTTTGGCCATGTCAGATATTGTATTCACCAGTCCAATATTCTTTCCCCTACCACTGCTGTTTAAATGGGTGGACAACATGATATATCTTATTGATATATCATCAATAAAATATGAGCAAAATTGATGTATGACTCATTTGGGCCAAGATAAACAGTTTTACTTTCTTCATCCTCTATCCTCTATCCTTTCTTATCCTCTATCTCCTATGTGCAGAAGACTCTGAGAACCAAAAAGATGTTGGAGCCACAGAATGGAAGAAGCTGATTCTGATCTTTAATATATCTGTTTAGTTTTGGTTATGTTGTATTGACTTCTCTTGTTTTATGATGTTTAGTGATGAGCTCTTTGTTATCAGAATTTTATGGGGTTGTACATGTCTTTTAAAGAGGATTTGTAGGTCCCCACTACAATCCTGGGGCTACTATCAAAATTAGGACCTCAAATTCAAACTATCTTGGATTTTTTCAGGTCCTCAGACACCAATTCCAGGGTGAAGTCTTATTTATAATTTTGAATTCTTAGTGAAGGATTTTTTTTCCCCTCAACCTCAAGGTTTATGACATCAAGTGTAATTATGATCTCATTGTGTGGAATATGTTTTTTTTTCTTGTTCGTACTGTCATTGAAAGTTTTGACGATGATGGGTTCATGTGTTATGTGTGGCTCTCCATGATGGCTTTCTGTCTTTTACAGGCCCCAGGCCAAGGTGATACCTCTTGCATGTCCATTAACATCAGATATTATTCTCTTATCACTCTATATTTTAGGATTCTGCTATGTCATTTACTTTTCTGCATGATTAGTTAATGTTTAAAAAATGGTTTTAAAACTATAAAAAATAGTTTTTATAATACATATGGTGCATTATATATAATATTATATAATACACAATAAAGCATTATCATATATGCTTTATACTGTTATATAAAGCATTATACATTCTTTATTTTTTACATTCTTTATATTTTTACACTGTATTACTCTTTGCCATTTAAAATATCAGTCCATCGTTATATCACAGAACATTGTAGATAATATGTCATTTACTCAACATTCAGTCATCAAGTATTTATTATTTTCCTGTGTCAGGCTGTGACTGGGGTGATTTTGTTTCTTAAATCTAACAATTCACTTATGATGCCTTCATAAAAAATTATGTGAATTTCTAAAACTATCTTGAATATAAAAGTCCCAAATTAAGACCAGTAGAAATTGTATATGATATGATAAAAGTTTGATTACATGTGTAGTCTGAACATTAACTCTACTTTTATGATTTCCTATCTTTCTTAGTGTCCCTTGACGATTGCCTCATTTTACATCCCTCTCTTCCTAAGTATTAGAGTGTAAGCTTAAACTTACTACCAAAAACAAGGAGGGAACACTTGTTCTATTTACTATTGCTCTCTGAGACCAATTTATTCTTTGTTTTCTAGCATCCAGTAGAAATTTAACTGTATTTTCAAAAATGAATCTATCCTTGTGCCTAATCTGTGCTCATACTATCAAACTTCTGTTTATCAGTAACTACTAAAAATCTGACTTTGTCTTACTCAAAGTGAGTAAGCTAAAGCTGATAGGGAATATTAAACTGTTAATAATTATGTTGTGGTCTACAGTTCATAAAGTGCTTTGCACATCATAATTTGTCTAACTATTACCTTTAAATCCAATCTGTAAGGTGGAAGTTGATAGATGAAGAAGCAGGCTCAGAGGGTCAGCTCACTTGGCCAAGCTCCTTTAAGCTCCAGGCTGATCTTTCTACATCAGTGGTTCTCACGGTGCAGGCCCCAGACGGGCAGCCTCAGCATCACCAGAGAACTTCTTAGAAATGCAGATTATGGGCTCCACCCAGACTCACTGAATCAGAATCTCCAAGGTGGAGCCCAGCCATCTCTTTTACTAAGACCTCCAGGTGATTCTGATGTACACTCAAATTTGAGAAATGTTTGCTTTGCACCACAGCTGTCTATTTGGTGACTGGTCCAAAGTTGCCCTGCCTGGTGAGCCAGGGGTCTCAGTCAAGGGCCAAGTGCTCTTTCTGATATATAAAACTGAGACTAAACTAAAAAAAGAATATGGTCCCTGAACCATAAAGATAAAAGCTAAGATCACAGCTATTGACCTAAGACTGTAAAATCAAGAAGCATACACTGTACTGTCCAGAGAAGATTGTCCTTCAACCTTGAAGAAAATATCTTAGGATCAATAAGCAGAGACAATACTATTATATACATCACGTAGTCAAGTAACAGAACTTAGAATCTCAACTAGTGGGATGGCCAACAATATATATCCACCCGGAAGAGCTGAACACTCTTCAGAAATGGATCCATAATTTGGCGTGGAGAAAAGATAGTAAATACAGATCACCTACTATGCACCAGCCATTTACAAGTGTGATGTCATCTAAGCTCAAACAATCCTTCCTGGTAGGTATAATCCTGCCACGTTACCTTTAAAAACCTGGGGCTCAGAAAACTTAAATAACGCCCAAGATTCACTCAGTTAATGAGTGGTGAAATCACTATTCAAATAAACATCTGGTTTTCTCAAAAAAAAAAAAAATCTGACTTTGTGAAGAGCTAATAATCTCAGATAACTGTGAACTTTATCTCGGGCGATATGTGAAAAAAATATTGTATTTTTAAAAAATTTAAGTATGTAGTTAATAATATGTTAAGTACATATGTCTGAATTAAAGCTTTCAAATATATGTATATTTTTAAAATATCAGATGACAAAATTATGATACATGAACTTAAATATGGTTATTCATCAAAAATAAAAAAGATGTAGAAAAGTCCTTTAAAATAACTACAACTTAATGTTAAACTTGGCTTTTTACCTAGGCTGAGGAAAAAAAGCTTACCTTATAAATAGTTTTTAAATTCTCTGATACATTATTTAGCATAAATTACATTTACTGTTTATTCATTTTATATATAAAGGGTTTATTTAAAAATCACATTTTATACTAATGTTCATAAGGAAATCTAAAATACTAAATCAATAATGAAATAACAAGATTACATTTATTGAAATAATGCTGTTGGTGATTTTAGGGATAATTTTGTTAATGGGAGAGTGATTCACTGTTAGTGTGATATTTAGACCTATTGAAATCATTAGGAATGGCTTACTGGATTCCCCAGAGCTTCTTAGTGTACTCTTTGACAGTTACTTAGAGACATCAATGTCTGCCAGTTATTTCCAAAGGAAAGAGAGAGTACTAATGCATATCAAATTTGCTTAAAGGCAAAGAGGATTGGTACAAGTTTCTCTTTGTCTTTAAAATTCAACTTAGTGAAATCCTACAAGAAAAAAATTTTTTCTAAACAGGAGTAAATTGATAGAATTATTTATAGTACATAACAAAGTAACATACATTAAAGAGAATTAATGCCTTATACTTTTCACTAAATATGTCAAATAACTATAATAGGTAAAAATTTAGCATATGGTGTTCTGCTGGTGTGGAGCTGGATTAGATCATCAACTGGAAATTTGATGGGCTTTTCTGAGTGATTCTGAAATTTCATCTGATAATTAGCAATAAATTAAAAACAAAATCCATGATTACCAATAATTATATGTAGCCTACATTATCATTTGTCAGTTCAATCCCTTGTCCCTTTCCTTCCTCTTTTTATTTATTTATTTATTTATTTATTGGCTGCATTGGGTCTTCATTGCTGTGCGAGCTTTCTCTAGTTGAGGCGAACAGGGGCTACTCTTTGTTGCGGTGCAGGGACTTCTCATTGTGGCGGCTTCTCTTGTTGCAGAGTATGGGCTCTAGGCACGCGGGCTTCAGTAGTTGCAGCACGTAGTCTCCGTAGTTGCAGCACACAGGCTCTAGAGCATGAGGGCTTCAGTAGTTGTGGTGCGTGGGCTCAGTAGTTGTGACTTGCAGGCTCCAGGGCTCGCGAGCTTCAGTAGTTGTGGCATGCGGGCTCTAGAGTGCAGGCTCAGTAGTTGTGGTACACAGGCTTAGTTGCTCCGTGGCACGTGGGATCTTCCTGGACCAGGAATCAAACCCGTGTTCCCTGCATTGGCAGGTGGATTTTTAAGCACTGTACCACCAGGGAAGTCCTCCTTCCTCGTTTTAAAAAAAGATTTATTGAAGTATCGTTGACATACAATATTATGTTTCAGGGGTACAACATAGTGATTTTATATTTATATACATTATGATTGATTACCACAATAAATGTAGTAACCATCTGTCACCATACAAAATTGTTGCAATATTATTGACTATATTATCTATGCTGTACATTATATCCCTGTGATGTATTTATTTTATAACTGAAAGTTTGTACCTTTTAATCCCTTCACCTATTTTGTCCAACTTCCTACCCTCCTGCCCTCTGGTGACCACCAGTTTACTCTGTATCTATAAGTCTATTTCTGTTTTTCTTGTTCTGTTGTTTTGTTTTGCTTTTTAGAGTCCATAAATATGTGAAATCATACACCATTTGTCTTTCTTTATCTGACTTATTTTACTTAGCATAATATCATCTAGGCCACTAATGTTGCACAAATGGCAAGATTTCATTCTTTTTTATGGCTGAGTAATATTCTCTATATATTAATATATTATATCTACTTTATCCGTTCATCCACTAATGGACATTTAGGTTGCTTCCATTACTTGGCCATTGTAAATAATGCTACAATGAACATAGTGTTTCCTTTATTATTTTTGAATTAATTTTTTTTTTCAGGTAAATACCCAGAAGTAGAATTGCTGGATTGTATGATAGTTCTATTTTTCATTTTTTGAGGAACTTCCATACTGTTTTCCATACTGGCTGCACCAATTTACATTCCCCTAACAGTGCAGAAGTGTTCTCTTTTCTCCACATTCTCACCAACACTTGTTATTTCTTGTCTTTTGATAATAGCTATTCTGACAGGTAATGAAACAGGAGGGAAAGGTGCAGGGACAACCTTTAAAAGAATGACATAGCCCAAGGACACGACATAAACTGATTACAGTAAGTTCCCTACATACGAACCTTCAAGCTGCAAGCTTTCAAAGATGAGAACATGTGTTCCATCAGTGTCAGGCATGAGTGAAGTTGCAGCTTGCCCTCTGTCTCCTATTGCTGACGATCCTTCAGCTCTACCATCTCCCACATCCTTCCCCTCCTCCAGTCAGTAACTCTTCTTGCCTGTTCACTCGATGTCAGCCCCTGTATGCCAGATGTTGTACTGTACTACTGTACTTTTCAAGGTACTATACTGTAAGATTAAAAATGTTTTCTTTATTTTTGTGTTTGTTTGTTTTCCATGTATTATTTGTGTGAAAAGTATTATAAACCTATTACAGTACAGTACTATATAGCCAATTGTGTTAGTTGGGCACCTAGGCTAACTTTGTTGGACTTATGAAAAAATTGGACTAATGAATGCATTCTTGGAATGGAACTCATTCGTATGTATCTAGGGGACTTACTGTAGAACCAAATAGGTCCAAGATGGCGGAAGATTCGACTTCCAGTAGACCTTGAGCCTCATTATATGCTCATTGTAATATATTAGCATGCTAAATGACAAACCCACGAGCCCCATGACAGTTCTGAGGCTAACAGTAAAAGGCCAAAAAGTGGGCAGTGGCCTGATTCCTGGAAATCTCCACCCCTTCCCTGAAATAGTTGGAATAATCCTCCCACTTATTAGCCTATGAAATTACCCAGCCCATAAAAACTAACCACACTCACCTTCTGAGATGGCTCACACTCTGTGGAGTGTGTTTCTCTCTAAATAAATCCACTTCTTACCTATAATTTTGTCTATCACTGGATTCTTTCTGCAATGAGACATCAAGAACCTCAAATTCACCTGGAACAGTATGAAGTGATATCTCATCATGGTTTTGGTTTGTACTTTCTTGATGATTAGAGATGCTGAGCATCTTTTCATGTTCCTGTTGGACATCTATATGTTTTCCTTGTAAAAAAATTCTATTCAGGTCGTCTGCCCGTTTTTAAATCGGATTGTTTGGTTTTTTGCTATTGAGTTGTGTGAGTTCTTCATATATTTAGGATATTAACCTCTTATCAAATATATAATTTGCAAATATCTTCTCCCATTAAGTAGGTTGCCTTTTTGTTTGGTTGACAGCTTTCTTTGTGGGGTGAAAGCTTTTTTATTTTGATGTAGTCCCATTTGTTTATTTTCTTTCTGATAGTTGCTATTAGGGTATAGAAATGCCAGATTTATGTACATTCGTTTTATATCCTGGAACTTTACTTAATTCATTTATTAGTTCTAATAGATCTTTAGTAGTGTATTTAGGGTCATGTCATCTGCAGATAGTCACAGGTTTAACTCTTCCTTTCCAATTTTGATTCTTTTATTTCTTTTTCTTGTCTGATTGATGTGGGTATGTTGTATGTTTCCAATACTATGTTGAATAAAAGTGGCAATAGTGGGCATCCTTGTCTTGTTCCTGATCTTAGAGGGAAAGCTTTCAACTTTTCACTATTGAATGTTTTGTTAGCTGTGGGTTTGTTATATATGGCCTTTATTATGTTGAGGTATGTTCCTCCATATGCACTTTGTGGAGACTTTTTATTATAAATAGATGTTGAACTTTGTCAGATGCTTTTTCTACATCTTTTAGGTGGTCATATGATTTTTATCCTTCATTTTGTTAATGTTTTGTATCACATTCATTGATTTGTGCATATTGAACCTTTCTTGCATTCTGGGATAAATCCTACTTGATCTTGGTATATGATCCTTTTAATGTACTGTTGAATTTGGTTTGGTAATATTTTGCTGAGGATTTTTTTATCCATTTCATCAGTGATATTGACCTGTAATTTTCCTTATTTGTGTGGTATCTTTATCTGTTTGCTATCAAGGTGATGCTGGCCTAGTAGAATGTGTTTGGAAGCATTCCCTTATCTTCAATTTTTTGGGAGAGTTTGAGAAAGATAGGTATCAACTCTTTTTTAAATGTTTCAAAGAATTCACCTGTGAAGCCATCTGGTCCTGGACTTTTGTTTATTAGGAGTTTTTGATTACTGATTCAATTTCAGACTAATGATTGTTCTGTTCAGATTTTCTTTTTCTTCCTGATTCAGTCTTGGAAGATTGTATGTTTCTAGGAATTTGTCCATTTCTTCTATTTTGTCCAATTTGCTGATGTATAATATTCATAGCAATCTCTAATGAACATTTTCATTTCTGTGGTTGGTTGTAATTTCTCCTCTTTTATTTCTGATTTTACTTATTTGGCTCCTCTCTTTTTTAAATTTTTTTTCATCAGTCTGGCAAAAAGTTTATCAATTTTGTTTATATTTTCAAAGAAACAGCTCTTTGTTTCATTGACCCATATCTTAAAAGTAAGGACTTATATGTCTTTCCTTTTAGAAATTTTTCTCTCTCTTTTAAGTCCCTGGGGAATAGTTTATCTTATCTATATTAAATGATAAAGGTGACTACTAAGTATATACTTTCTGGCATCAAAATGATGAAAGAAAATGGTATGATTTTAGCTAAAGGAGTAAAAATCCAACCAGAAAACAATTAACAGTATTCAGCTATTTTACAATAAGCAATGCCAAACTGTTGTTACTCATAGTGGTTAAATTATGTGATTGCTATGATTGTACCTAATAAGCAATTAATGGGATGCAATCTCAAGTCTGTTGTTCTGAATGTAAGAAAAATACCCTTTTATAATTTTGAGTTTATGTATGGTCACGATTAATTTTTGAAGAGAAAACAATGCAGGTAGGAGTTTATTAACAATTTATTTTTGCATAAAAATTCTGTATGTTTGTAACTGCTTTCATTGACAGTAAAGAAAAATTTGAGCCTATCTCCAGTGCCCATACTTCAAGTAAATATACTGGATCAAGTAGGAATATACATTTATTAGTTTCAAAAACACCAGATTGTTTTATCTGTCATTTCCTTCTCAACTCTACTGAAGCCAGATCATTAAACAATAACAATATGGTCACAAAAATTAACAACAAACAAATTAAAAAGCAAAAAGATGGAGTGTGGAGGCTTTCTGGAAAGGTTGGTAGAACCAGTTGCCTAAATTGACAGTTACCGAGAACAAATATAGCCTCAGGTTGTGCAGAGAACAAGGATGTGTGTAAATACTCAGTTTATACAATGTGTGCTCGTTGTGGCAGATAAGACCAATTCATTTGCCAGTATCTCTGCTCATGCCCTTCTCTCTGGGCATCCTTCTGCTGTCTATCAAAGTCTGACAACATCCTAGTCACTAGGAATGATCAGCTGGCTTCCCACTGGGATCAATGATAGATTTTCTCTGTCAATTTTCTTTAGAACAATAATATATTAAGTAAATATTCCTAGGGCTTTACAAATCCAAAGTCCTCAGAAATGGTCTTCCAAAATAATACAGGAAAAGGACTAGCATTTATACAATGCCCTTAGTTGTTTGTTTGTTTGTTTTAACTCACATGTATTACCTAAGGGTTTCTACTGCAAGGAAAACCAACTGTGTAACAAACTGCTTAGAAAAAAGGTAAATTTTCAAGAAATACTAGTAAGAATTATTTAGTCTTGGAAAAGGGATATTTTCCAAAACTATTTATCTGAATGCCTTCAGCACTCCTCTGATTCAAATTTCCTTCAAAATCACTCAAATATTAAAATTCTCTTCAAAATCTTCTGAAGCTATCTTCTAAGTCATTATGCATTTACTTGGAGTTTAATTATAGTACAGTATCTATAACCATAAAAATATAGTCTTTGTGGTGATGTGTACTTCATCGAACACATATCATTTTCATTTGTACAAAATGATTAAAGGCCAATATGTTCTGATTAACTTAAAAATAGCCAATTTTTTAATAATTAGGGAATATAAGCAGGTATAAAATCGTATTAAAAATAATTCTGATTTTCACAGGCTATTCATAGTGTCTTGTAATATTATAAATAACTATTTTTAGCATCAATTACCATTTTTTACTAAGGGTTAAAATAAAATATTACTGTTAGAATTTCCCTTTTATTTTTATTAGATTCAGAGTTAATGACAATTCTCTAATATTTTAAAAATAAGATTCTGTTACAATTTAAGAAACAGGAGCCATTGCAGTTTTGATGTGCTTAAGATGATATATTTTAGAAAACAGACACTCACACTTTGAAATTAACTGCAGTGCCAGCCATAGAACGGAAGATGCTTTACGAAGGTATATCAGTGCCAATATGAATGTAATGTACTGTTCACAACACATCATAGGAGTCCACAGATGGCCACAAGAATTAGGCTAACATCCAACTAGTCTCACAAAGCTTACTGAAATTAGCAGGAAATGTATTTATCTTCTCAGTCAATTCATATTTAGTTAAAACCATACAATTTCCTACTACAATTTTCATTCCAGAAAGTATATATTTAGTATCAACTTTTCTCATTTAATATTAATGGTATAAACTATTCTCCAGGGAATAAAAAAGAAAAATGGTGATTCTAAAGGGGAAGACATTTAAATCCTTACTTTTAAAATATGTGTCACTTCAGATGAAAAGTGTTCTTAAAAGGGGCTTGGGAATAATTATTCTTTTTATAGAAAATAAGCTTAAATCAATATTACGGAAGATAACCCTACATAACAGAAAATACTCAGATGAATGTCTTTCAATGTTAAAATATAATGATTTAAGGTTATGCATCAGTGACTAGAAACAACGGAGACCGCACACTCACGCTGTTTGCTCCAGTCGTGAGGAGGAGAGCCTGCTACCTGAGCTCCAACTGCTAGGATGCCTTCCTATCAGGATCTTTGTAGAATTATGGGTGGTGGCTTTGAGCTAAAAATAATTCAAGATTTAGATTCTCCAGAGACCAACTTGCTCACTCACTATGCCAGGATTTGAGAAGTTCTGAATCATTTGTGCTGACAGGCTCTTGATTTGCTCTTTTCAGGTCTACGGTTTGTTGTCTTGAGTGTTGTCAGATTTTTAATGATCTTTTTTTAATCCTCCAGGGACCAGTATGTAATTCTTTGGTTTGTAAGTGTCCTTCTCATGAATAAGGGTGATACTGTAGGAAGTTTATAATCTAGAGTTGGTTAAGGATAAAGTGGCACTGTTTTCTATCCTATTAACAACTATGATACTTGAAATTTCTAAGATGGGGTTCCTTATTTTGATAGAGTACTTAGTTTTTGTAGCATTTTTTATTACCAGACGGTGCTCAGAATTATTTTCATAAGCTGAGATAATAAAGTAAAAATAAACATGAACTCAAGGGTTCATATGTTAGGCAATCAGAATTTTGCAGCAATCATAGGCCTGAGAGATACTGCTAATTTTTCTTGTGGAGGAAGCAGAGGTTCAGCTATCACTTTTGACAAAGGACCAAGTCACAATTTTGTGATAGTATATTACTTGAGAGTCATGTTTGGATAGTTGGGAAAAAATGAAAGGGATAACTTCAAATAGTAATTTGTGATGCTGGTTATACAATTATTGATTTTTACCAGTTAAGAGCTTGGGGTCTGAGTTCAGATAGACCAAATTTCAAATCCTGGCTCCAGTAATGAACAGACCATGTGGCACTTGAACATGTTATTTAACTGCTTCAAGACTAATTTATTTATTTATAAATATATGATAATAAAGATCAAAACCTCATAGAAGTATTGTGAAATTTAAATTGCACAATGCATGTGAAGTTTTAGCATAGTACATGATACAGTTTTTCTTGAAATTTATCTGCTGTTATTATTTTCATCATTACCATCTTCACCATGATTATTATTGTTATGACGTGTTCATCGTTTTCTCCACTGTAAAATCACACTTAGTAACTTGTCCAGATAAGTTTCTCCATATTTGCTAAGTTGAATAAAATATCAGCATTGATTCCATTTTGTATGGAACTTTAGGGTCAAGGAACCCCTTCTCCCTATCTAATATTTAGCACATTGGTAAATATGCAGTTTTTAAGGGACTGATGTATAGGTCTGACATAATGACACCATGTGTGCTGGGCCTGATACCATTGGATAAAAATTGCATTCACAAGAAACTTTAGAGATCAATGTTAAGAACCCACATAACATAAATAATATGGGCAAAGAATATATAAAATTTGCACTATTTCCCACAGGATTTTGATTTAACTGGAAAAGCTAGCATTTCTTTTTTTATAAAGAGGGTAGCAAAAGCATATAATCTTAGCACTGACTTTGATGCAGTGATATTTGGAAAAGGAAAAGAGATCCATCATATTTGGAGGAAGATGAGGTTTCTCTTTTGGAATATGAAACAGGGGCTCGTTGTGACCGTAGCGCAGACTGCCTAATGCACCCTAATCATTTTATGGTACTGCATGGAAAGTGAAGTAACTAGTTGCATCTCTGTGATTTATTAGATATGGGTATTGAATAAAATTCTTAATTTCTCAAAACTTTAGTATTTTTAGCTATAAGATGAGGGTAATCATATCTGACCTTCCTAGCTCACTAGGATCAAATGACAAACTGTCAAAAATCAAATGAGATCAACATGTAAAAGTATATAAAGTACTATAGCTAATAGGTACAGTACTCTAATTATAACAGGTATGAGATTATTTTAACAGTTTAACAACTCAGGGTTTTAATAGAATTATACCATACTCTATATATATTCTCTTCCATCTGTGCCCATTAACTTCTGTGTTTATTTGTTTGTTTTCCCAATGTCTTTTTGTACACAGGGGAATTTAGTTTTCCCGTCTATATTTCCGTTATCTCCCTAGGTACAAGAATGGCCATAGGGAAGAGTCTGGTTTTCATATATTACTATCTTTCCACTCGGGCTTCCGCTGGAAGATTCATATCTTCTTCTAGCTTGTACTGTGATAACCCTGAGTCCTAGTAATATCTTACCATCCATATTTTCCTTCCCTCAAACCCAAGGCTTGTATTTATTCTCTTGTTATCTCTCAGTAACTTTTCCTCCCCACTACAGAGAGCTGACATTTGGCTCTGGTTCTCACGTGGGGAGCTCAGAATTCTGAGAGTCTGCCTTCAGGCATTTACCTAGATAACTTACTCAGTGATTGATTGCCAAAAAGGGTTTTGCTTCCTTAGTCCACCCCATTTGAATCCTTTGAGGAGTTTGAAGTTCCCTAAATTTTCTAGTTAAAGGAAGAAACTAGAGTCCCTTTTAAAATAATCACACTAGCTCTTCACTCCATGTCTTCTTACTCCCTCGGGCGCTGGAAGGAAATGAGAAGATGAGGGACACACATTTTATTTATGAGACATATACCTCAAAAAATTAAGTCATTTCCATAGTGGCTTTCCAAATATCAGCATGGCTAAAAGGAGAGTGACCCTCTATTAGGAGTCAAAAAATAGGACAAGGGGTGTAGCAAAGTATTTGTTTTCTATTTCCTTCCTTTGTCTAGGTGAAATTCTTACAAAGCCCCAAGGATGAAATTAACCTTAGCTGTTCCTTTGAAATTGACCCTGTCCCGGAAAATCTGGCATGTTCAGTCATGGAGTAAAAGCCACAAATAATACTTTTATGATTTAAGCCGTAAGATTTCCACTTCCACAAGAAAGCAGAGAGCGAGAGCAAGAGGGAGGGGATATGAGGATATATGTATATGTATAGCTGATTCAGTTTGTTGTACAGCAGAAACTAACACACCATTGTAAAGCAATTATACTCCAATAAAGATGTTAAAAATAAAATAAAATAAAATAAAATAATCACACTAATAAGGACACTTCCATTAAATTCCTGTCCTAATTTCCAGCTATCCTACAATCGAACTGACCTTTGCTTTTAAACCAGAAAAACTCTCTCTCAAATACATGTGATTTTCCCCAAACCCTGAGGGTGCACAGTAAATTTTAAGTTCTCTTTGTTCAAGTATCAGATTTTTACTTTACCAAAGCCAGGTTTTGAAACTGAAAAAACAAAAATGACCTTAATCTTTTCTCTCTCTGTAAATCATCCCATCTTTCTTTCAAAATTTCATTCTATATTAAAATTCCAAACGTCTGGTTAGGAGATCAGTTGATTTCTTTGTACTTTCTTGGTTTTTTCATATCACCTTTCCTAAAGTGAATGAATACGTGCCCTTAAAGTGATGAATGCCATTGACTCTTAAGAGGATACAAGGGCCATGTATTGGTTTGCTAGGGCTGCCATAACAAAGTACCACAAACTGAGTGACTTAAGTAACAGAAATGTGTTGTCTCACAGTTATGGAGGCTAGAAGTCCAAGATCAAGGTATTGGAGGTGTTGGTTCCTTCTGAGGGATGTAAGGGACATCCATTCCATGACTCTCTCCTAGTTACTGGTGATTTGCTGGCCGTCTTTGGCATTCCTAGGTGCATCACCCCAATCCCTGCCTTAAGGTTTACATGGCATTCTCCTTATGTGTGTGGCCATGTCCAAATCTCCCCTTCGTATAAGTACACCAGTCATCTTGGATTAGGGGCCCACCCTACTCCAGTATGACCTCATCTTAACTGATTACATCTGCAATGACCCTATTTCCAAATAAGGACACATAATAAGATACTGAAAGTTAGGGCTTTAACATATGAATTTTTGAGGGTTAGAATTCTCATAACAGGCCACAGGGACAAAAACTCTCTTAGTTAATACATCTGCATTCTGTCCTGTCATGAATTATCCTTAATAGTTACTCACTATACCTTTTTCCTTACCAATGTATGCTCTGTAATTCTGTAATTCTTTGCAATCTAATTTATAGCAAAAATGCTGGTTCTTACCCCTTATGTCCCCTTTATACACCAAGGGGAAAGGGTACTCATATGAATCTTTTAATGAGGAAGCTACACTTATCCACATATATCTGTACAGGTGCTCTTAGGAAGAAAGACCATAATAAAAATAAAAGCAATAGAGAATATATGATTCATGTTTCCACACATCAGATAAAAATTAGCTTTTGACTTTTTACTATTGAAAATTTCCTTTTTATATTCCTAGTATTTATTATGTAATAAACAGTAGCAACTTTTGGAAGAATAGCATGTTCCTAGAGAAATTATCCTGCTTCTTTCTCATGATGTAAATACATCTAAACAAACTATTCGATATATGCAGTTTGAAGAGTAAAAAGTTTATTAAGACTATAGCCATCCCAACAGGTTAAGGTAATATCTCATTGTGGTTTAATTAACATTTCCCTGATTAGTGATGTTGAGCAGTTTTTATATACCTGTTGGCCATTTGTATATCTTCTTTGGAAAAATGTCTATTCAGGACCACTGTCCATTTTTCAGTTGGGTTAATTGTTTGTTGTTGTTTTCATTTTTTTCTTTTTCTTTTTTGCTATTGAGTTATATGAGTTCGTAATATATTTTGAATATTAAGCCCTATGAGTTATATGGTTTACAGACATTTTCTTCCATTCTGTAGGTTGTCTTTCATTTTTTGATTGTTCCCTTTGCTGTGCATATTATTCAGTCATTAAAAAACGAAAATCCTGTCATTTGCAACAATATGGATGAAACGGGAGTTCATGATACTAAGTGAAATAAGCCTGTCAGAGAAAGACAAGTACTTTATGATCTCACTTATACATGGAATCTAAAAATGTCAAACTCAGAGCCAGAGAATAAATGGTAATTACCAGGGGCTGTGGGGTGGGGAAAATGGAGAGATGTTAGTCAAAGGGTACAAATTTTCAGTTATAAGATGAATAAGTTCTGGGGTTATAATATCTAGTATGCTGACTATAGTTAATAATACTGTATTGCATACTGGAAATTTGCTAAGAGAATCGCTCTTAAGTGATCTCACCACATTAAAAAAAAAAATTGTGGGACTTCCCTGGTGGTCCAGTGGTTAAGACTTCACTTTCCAATACAAGGGTGTGGGTTCAATCCCTGGTCGGGGAGCTAAGATCCCACATGCCTTGCAGCTAAAAAACTAAAACATAAAACAGAGGCAATATTGTAACAAATTCAATAAAGACTTTAAAAATGGTCCACATCAAAAAAATCTTAAATAAAAAAAGTGGCTGTGTGAGGTGATGAATGTGTTAATTAGCTTGATTGTGGCCATAATTTTACAATGTATACATATATCAAATATCAAACCATCGTGTTGTACACCTTAAATATATACAATTTTTATTTGTCAGCTATTCCCTAGTAAAGCTGGAAAAATAATGAAAAAGAATTGAGTTTATTTAAAAAGTTAAAATAGGAGTTAACTCAGCTTTTGCTTTCAGCAATGTGTATGTGTTACTCATTCTTCTTTAACCCATGATCTTGTTGTTAAAAAATAAAATTCTCATGATCCTTCTGTATACTGTATTACCAAAAACAGTAGGTCTGTGTTTTTCATTTACCTCATATAAAAGTATTTTTATAGTGCTGTATAATTTTTCACGCTACATACACTATACATATGAGATGTAAGGAGAGTATACTAGCCTCACCTCTCTCTTGCCAACAATGGAGACTAATTTATAAAGAATATATGCTGGAAAAACAAAAGTTATATAGTCAAAAAAATTGCTCCATCTAGTATTTCTGAGGAGGCAGTGTGAAGTCAAAATATATTTTTAAATATTTCTGATTTTTCTCATTATTTTAACATTTGAATGAGAGCTTGGATGCATATAGGATTTTAGGGTCATGGCACTGCTCCCAAGAATTATTATGATAACTCTCAATTATTTTCTTTTTAATTAATATTTTGAAGGAATAAATATGTGCCTAGCTTGATTTTTATTTTGTTGAAAGTAACCTAATTTTACTTATATGTATGGAATTTATTCTGGAAAAAAGTCAACTGGCAAAGAAAAAATTATGAAGATATTTGCTGCAGCTGTCAGGAAATAATGTTCCATAAGTATTTTCAAGTTACCTCACATTCAGGGCTTACTGAGCAAAGGTTACTGACAACCTATGTAAAGGATGACTGAAGGAAAAATGAGCCTTGGAAGTTAAAAATAGAGACCTTCTGAGAGATTTATAGACAGTCTCCCCTGGAGCCATATGTTTACATTTTAGGGGTTGTAAACCTAGAGACCTTCTCCTCTCTCCAGAGTATTTATTTATATTCCAGAGCAGACATCAATTTCTTTCCATCTCTAGAGAGGTAGATGTACCAGCCACCTACATAAGCTCCCAGTTTCATAGTTTTGGGGTTACTCTCTTGTGATGCATACTCTGTATCTGCTCGCGTCCCATCACCCTGTGGTGATTTGGAGCATGGGAACTGGCATAAGATATTCTGTGAGTAATTAGATGGCTCTCTCTGATCCCAGGGGACTCCTGATTGTGTTTGTGTGTGTGTGTGTGTGTGTGTGTGTGTGTGTGTATTATAGTAATGTATAATTGTGGATGTAGGGTAACATCTCAGATCATTCTTTCATGGTTTCACACTGGCTAATTACAATGGATACAAAATTAAAAAGTATAAACACTATAAAGTATGATGTAGATCTGTGCAAATCAGTAAAAACTTGATAGCTCTGAAATGTAATGTAGAGAAAGAAAAAGTTACCAAATAATAGAGTTTGATGCAATTTACATTAAATGTAATTTGTGTTTGTAGTATTATATGAGAATATTCAAATCAGGTGCACAAAAGTAGAAAAACAAACAACTGATGACACACATAAGAAGTTAAGCAAATATAGAAAATAAGCTGGTGGCTTATGAGATATAAGCAATATCTCGTAAGTTGTGTTAAGATATATAATATCTAAACAAGTCAACAAGCTTGTGAGATGAATAGAATTCATAAATATGTTAAATACAATTGCAAGGTAGCAACCTTTACATATTAAAGATAAATGGAATAATTCGAACAAATAAGAGTGCTACTTTTAAATAGAAATCAATGAAAAGATCAAGTCATAAGCTATGATTATGGCACCAGTAGGCTGACAGTTGTGATCTCTAAATTGGCCATCTATTTGTGACTCCCATTATGTTTCTGTTTGGCCCCTCATGGATTCTGCCCAAGAGACAGATAAAACAAGTAATTGTTCAGTAGACTAGTTAGTGAGCTATACCTGTGACCAGGACTACTTTCCCTGGTATCTCTTTGACAGAGAAGGTATATTTGTGTTGCTACCTTCATCATGTTGGATTTCTTCCTCACACTTTAAATTTGGTCCCCATAAGACCACCATCAACTGGGAAGACTGACATGACAGAGGGCGATACACACACATATGCTGTGTAACCCAGGATTCGGGTAGTTTGGTTTTTCATCCTATCCCATCGCTTTGCCCCTGACTCTTGCTATAGGTCTTTAACTGTTGTATAAGCGATGTGATTCAAGAATCTTAATTTGGCCTGAGAGCTGGTCTATTCCATAACCTCTGAAATAGCTTGCCTGAGAATGTGCTTTGATCCTTCCATTACATAAAGATCATTTCTCATGAATTATTAAAGTATAAAATAATACTATATATTATTTGTTGGTCATGTTTTATTATGTAAGAAAGGGGTATGGAAGAACATACTAAAAGCATTAAAATGGCTTTCATGAGGAAGAGGGTAGCAGAATGGATGAGGGTTCATATTGATAAGGAAACTTAACTTTATGTGTATTGTTCTCATTTCTAAGAAGGAAGATATATTACATGAGTAATGGAAGATTAATAAAAATAGTCAAAACATTATTTTTTGCTTTGTACTGATCATTTCTAATAATTAGATTAAAGTCTTAAATCAGGGATGTGTTCTTCTATTATGTTTGACTTTGGTTTTCATTCCAGTAATTATAGTCTGTTCTCCACAAATGACCTCTCATTCTTGCTTCCACAGCAATGGTTTTCTTTTGGTTCTATATATTTACCATGCTCCTTCCAACTTTCTGGCCATTGTGGAAGCTTTTTCTTCTGTCTGGAACACTCTTCCCTTTGGTGATCATCCTAATTTTATTTCAGATACCACCTCATAGACTTTTACCTATCCTTATTTTATACTCATAAGGTACTCTGGAATTTTCCTGTAATACACTTATTAATTGTGAGTATTCTTTGGTTCTAGACCATGAGCTTCATTAGAATAAGGATTATATATGAATTTGATCATCATTATATTCCAATAACCAAATACATTGCCTAATAAATAGAAGAGCCATAAATAAAGTAATAAAAGTATCATGAGAGGTCAAGAAAGATGAGAATAGGAAAGTGTGTCCACTGAATTTAAAAACATGGAAATAATTTGAGTGTTGAATAATTAAAGCTGTGCTGGACTGGTGAGGTAAAGTCCAGATCCTAGTGCATTGAGAAGTTGGTGCAGAGGATATCGGAATAGTAAGTATAGCAATTTTATTTCAGAAGTTTGGTTTTAAAGGAAAGGACAAATGTTAGGGAGTGCCTGAAGGTAGAGTGGGAGAGCATATATAAATGCTATTCAAGATATACAGATTGCCAACAAACACATGAAAGGATGCTCAACATCACTAATCATTAGAGAAATGCAAATCAAAACTACAATGAGGTATCACCTCACACCGGTCAGAATGGCCATCATCAAAACATCTACAAACAATAAATGCTGGAGAGGGTGTAGAGAAAAGGGAACCCTCTTGCACTGTTGGTGGGAATGTAAATTGATACAGCCACTATGGAGAACAGTATGGAGGTTCCTTAAAAAACTAAAAGTAGAACTACCATATGACTCAGCAATCCCACTACTGGGCATATACCCTGAGAAAACCATAATTCAAAAAGTGTCATGTACCACAATGTTCATTGCAACACTATTTACAATAGCCAGGACATGGAAGTAACCTAAGCATCCATCGACAGATGAATGGATAAAGATGTGGCACATATATGCAATGGAATATTACTCAGCCATAAAAAAGAAATGAGATTGAGTTATCTGTAGTGAGGTGGATGGACCTAGAGTCTGTCATACAGAGTGAAGTAAGTCAGAAAGAGAAAAGCAAATACCGTACGCTAACACACATATATGGAATCTTAAAAAAAAAAAAAAAGGTTCTGACGAACCTAGGGGCAGGAGAGGAATAAAGATGCAGATGTAGAGAATGGACTTGAGGACACGGGGAGGGAGAAGGGTAAGCTGGGACGAAGTGAGAGAGTAACATTGACATATTTACACTACCAAATGTAAAATAGATAGCTAGTGGGAAGAAGCTGCATAGCACAGGGAGATCAGCTCAGTGCTTTGTGACCACCTAGAAGGGTGGGATAGGGAGGGTGGGAGGGAGACCCAAAAGGGAGGGTATATGGGCATATATGTATACATATAGCTGATTCACTTTGTTATACAGCAGAAACTAACACAACATTGTAAAGCAATTATACTCCAATAAAGATGTTAAAAATAAATAAATGCTACTCGGAATAATCTAATAGAAATAGATAATTTTAAGATATGACAGCAGGAGGAAAGAATTTAAAGCAGAAGTTCCCTGGTGAGGTTAAAGTGGAGGATATATGGAGCAAAGTATATTTAAGGTTGATGACCATTACTTAAATAAGTGGAGAAATATCCTTAATGGAAGTTTTTCTCCAAAAGTATTCAACATATCAGGACAGCTATTGAGATAGATGAGGGTTGTGGGCTTTTGTCACTTTAATATAATAAAAAAGAAAAGGGATAAAATACCTTTAGGGTATTGAAAAGAGTCTACTAGAATGATAGACGTTAACTTCAAGCAAGAAGATAATGGATGGAGAAAGAGTAAATTCATAAAAATGTATGGGCTTCCCTGGTGGCACAGTGGTTGGGAGTCTGCCTGCCAATGCAGGAGACACGGGTTCGAGCCCTGGTCTGGGAAGATCCCACATGCCACGGAACAACTAGGCCCGTGAGGCACAACTACTGAGCCTGCGCTTCTGGAGCCTGTGCTCCGCAACAAGAGAGGCCACGATAGTGAGAGGCCCGCGCACCGCGATGAAGAGTGGCCCCCACTTGCCACAACTAGAGAAAGCCCTCGCACAGAAACGAAGACCCAACAAAGTCATAAATAAATAAAATAAAAAATAAAAAAAAATGTATCTGTTATTTACTATCACATTATAACTAATCTTGTTACAATCTAAGGAAAATCCCTTCATTTCCTCTTCAAATTTTTTTTCTGTCTATCCTTGGATCATTATTCTTAATATAAATTAAAGATTGTCATTATTCTAAGTTCCACTAATATTCCCTTGGCAAATTGTTCAGGAAATACTCTGAGTTTTAAAATTATTTTGTGCAGACTTGTCTTCATTGAGCTTTCACGTCCATGAATGCAATGTGTCAATTCATTTCATCAAATTTACCTTTATTTTCTTGAAAATTTCTTATTTTCTTAATAAAATTTTGTACATCTCTTTTGCTAAATTTATTTTCACATACCTTATAACTTTAGTTGTTAGAAAAAATAATAATTTTTCTAAATCACTTTTCTAAGTTTTGTTACTGTTATATAGAAATTATTTGTATATTTTGCTCTTTTATGTAGGCAGCCTGTTAAGCTTTTTTTCCCATAATTCTAGCTATTTTCAGATTTTTGAACCTCTGCTTAGGCAAATCATATACTCTTTAATAATGACAGTTTGATTTTTCTTTTCTAATCCTTATATTTAACTTTCCATTTTTACTATGATGGAGAGGACCCACCTTACAATGTTGAATAGATATAGTGTTAATAGACATCTTTGTTTTGTTCAAATCTTCATACTATTTTACTTATAATCCAGGCATGATATACTACTGAATTTTCTTTATAATTTAATTCTGAGAATTATTTTATTTCTATTATGATTTCCTCTATGACTTAGAAATTTATTTAGGTGTAGGATACAAACATACACACACTAGGATGTCAAATGCATTTTCATGGTATATTCAAACAGGCTCTTCATAGATTATTTTTTGAATTTTTTATGTGCATAATAGTGTCATCTGTAAATAATGGCAGGTTTATTTCTTCTTTTCCAATAATTATGCTTAAAATGTTTTCTATCTTAATTTACTGCTACAATAAACCTTGAATAGATGAGTGGATGGAGAACATCCTTGACTCCTTCCAGAATTCACTGGGAATTTTCTCAGTTGCTGTAAGATATTTGCAGAATCCACAAATCACTGCCTTACTAGTAGTGTTCTTCCCTGCTTGGAAAGCAAATAAATCAGCATTTTTCTTTGCTTATATTAAATACTGAGTAGTGTTCTCTACCTTTGATGCAAATTGCCAGACACATCAGCTAAATACATATTGTTCAGAGTAAAATAACTGGCCTGTTACTGGACTTTGTAACAGCTCCCAGCCCTGAGCTATCACAAAATACTGAGAGTCAAAATACCTATAATGTCATGATTAACGTCAGAGAGAAATTCTAATTAGGATGGAATGGCTCATCAATACACACTGATAAAATGAAAATGATGTATGTAGGAGCTTGCCGTTCTAGCAATAAAGGATGTGGACTCTGAGGGTGTTTATTTTATTTATAGACAGTGTTATAGCTCACACTTTTCTTTGGTGCTAATGACTAAAACCATAGTAAAGCTAAAAAGCACTGAATTATGTAATATCCTTAATATTTGAAAAATATGTGAAAGTAATAATTATAAGGACCAAAGATGTTTGGGATTTTCTTAACTATACATATGGAAGACAGAAATTTAGAGGCACAGAACCAAAAATTATTAATTTAATAGATAAGAAAGCACCTATGATAGTTTTTATAGAGACCCTCATCTTCTACAGTTGAAGGACAGACTGAAGACCAGGCAAACAACTTGGTTATAAGAGTGTCAGAATTTCAGAAAAGCCTGTATTCACAGATGCAGTGAATTTCTAACCAAAGCAGGGGCCCTTATATGAAAGGAATGGACTCTGAGATTTGGGGTGAGAGCATATGGGTGGATAAGCTTGAAAATATTGAACGCCTGATTCCCATCCTCAGTGCCCAAAGATGGCAGACTCCTCCTTGATGAAGTCTTTGTCAATGCCGTACAAGATAATACTTGTCCTCCTCAAGACAGTCTCCCACTTCTGTCTTGGTCACTAGTCAATAAGAAAGGGTTTCGGAATGGTTCAGTAGGGAATGGGGGACAGTGCAGGCTCTGCTAAGGAAGAAAATGAATCATTCATGAAAGGGACAGCAGGACCTGGATAAGATATACCATCAGGATCATGTAAAGCATGATGGAGTGATCTTGAAAGTCCTGGACCAAGTAGAATAGAATATAAATCTTAATAAGGGAGAGTTTGTTGATATGGGGACAATTCCTATTTCAGTGTTTAATGCCCCTGGGGACTGGCCTAACACAATGCTAAGATGACACTTGGAACACTGGAAACAATTATTGCCCATAATGTAGGAGGTAGAAACGTCAGAACTACCTCAGCAGACATTTAAGGAAGGAGTGAAACATGCATTAGAATGAATCTATTTTATAGGACCCAAGGACCTACCAGATGACTATGTGCCTTGGGAAATTCCAGGAGACAACCCCTTTACTGAAACAGTAAGGAATTCATGAATGAGTGTGAAACTTGCCTCGTTTAGAAGTTCCTAAATGGTCACAACTGATGATAAGAGATACTGTTTAGTAACTGAGGATAACCAATGATGAACAAATAGATTTGCAAAATAATCTAAGGCAGGAACCTGATCTATGGGAAGCTCTGTGAATATGAGATTGCATTGCCTAAAAGTCTCTTCTCAAATATTTGCGAATTTAAATATGAGATATCAGGAGATAGTTGATAATGGAAGAAAAGGCAGAAAACATACAGAGAAGAGCTAATACACATTAAAGTTACAGTTAGTTTGGTCAAAATCTTCAGAGGACCCAGGATGATTATTCAGTTGATTGTGCTGCATTGTTTTCTGAATTGCCTTTGAGTTCCAGTTCAAATGAATCATTGCTTTATTTGAGTTTCTCATATTTGTAAAAGGCCTTGTTCAGTGTTTGAGGTCTAGTTTCACGGCTATGCTCTCATTTTTCTTTATTATCTTCCATCTGTTGCAATTGGTCCCCTCCTCATTATATAATTTAATTCTCCTCCCTCAAAATACCACATTGTGCCATCTATTTCTGGTTATGAGTGTTTTGGTAAACTTCACAATATATCTACGCTCCCCATGTGTATAGGCTTAAAGATGATGGTCAAGCTGTAGGTACCTTTATTCTCATTCACCCAGAGATAGGCAATGTGGAAATTCAGTAAGAAGAAGTCCCTACAGAAATGTGTGCTGTGGGTATGTGTATTTAAATTCATATATTTTGAAGCAAAGTTACGAGTGTATTTTTCTAGTGCAGAGCTAATTTTTATATAATAAGAAATTAAGGCTTTTGATCATATGTGGTAATTAACTTACTTCCTGGAACCTTTACTTCAGAGAGAGTTGACATGATCTATTTAGTAAAAAAGAGAAGCTTTGTGAATTTTCCTCTAGTTGGCATGCATGCCTACCACTTTCCAGCTAATTTGACTATTGGAATGGTATTACATGGTCAAAGTCATTCTCTACAATATTGTTATGCTGAAATATTATGTTAAATCTCTGCTATCGCAAAACTGCAAAACTTGATAAATGTGTGGATTTGAAAGACCATCTGCATGATTCTTTTTAGGAGTTTTTTTTTCATTTCTTTTGTTAAAGTGTTTTTTAACATTGTTCTTCTACTTCCCTAATTTGGATACAAAACCATATCCAGATGTCCACCTTATGTCAAATTTCTGACGCCATAGTCTCAGAAATCTAGTTTGTTTGAAGTCAAAATTAGGTCTTAGGTGCTAAATCAAAATGCTTACATAAAGGAAATTATATGATTCAAAAAAGCAGCTTTTTAATGCTTCTAATGATATTGTTAACATGTGAATTTGAAGTTGTTACTATCCCTCTTGTACATGTTATATTCCCACATTCATGTTTTATGAAATCCATTAACTTCCCTCAGTATAAAATATGTTGGTTAGAGCATAGAATGCGTAGAAGCATTTCCTCAGCATTTCTTGAGGTTATACCTGCCGTCCTCTGAAAATAAGACTCTTGCGGGCAGTCACCAATGTTTAATTGTTGATTTAATAATTTTCTTTTGTTTAAAAATAAAATTTAAAAATTTACATCACTGAATTTAATAAAATGTTGGTAACCTACATTTTCGTAATAAGTATGGCATTTCTGCTATAACACAGAAAATTATGCTTTGAGACATTTTTTTCCATTTGACTTTGAAATGGTGATGCCCCTTTCGCCTCACGGCTCTCACTACAGAAGCTCTGTATCGTCACAGCGAATCAGTTACTCCATGGAAACCACAGATATACTACTGTGGGCTTCATTTGCTACTACAAGAAATAACCAGTGTGTGCAAATATCTATATATTTCTAATGTTTTCAGTACTGGAAAATATAATGGGGAAGAAAAATGATCATATTTAACAGATTTTTATTCAGCATCTTCAGTGGTCCTGGTATTACTGCTGTGGATAGTGTAGATAATTTTCCTTTATGTTTCTTATAAATTTCCTGAAGAGATTTTTTGCCTTTTTAAAATTTACTTAATGAGAAAGATATTAGTCATAAATTAAAAGGTTAATTAAGAAAGTGGTGATAATAAAAAGTCTGCTTATTTAAATATAAAAACTGTAGCAAATGGGGAAAAATGATTCTTTTTTCTTAGAAATAAACAAAGTATTGTTTTCCAGTTCTACCTAAAAAGTCACTAAATGAAAATCATTTTCAGACAAGGTGTACCAAGACCTTAAAATGGTAAAGCTCTAAGAAGCCATTCTGAAAAAAATTAAAAAAATAAAAGATAACCCCCTTGTAACCCGTTATCAGGTTCTCAGTTATCTTGCCACATGGAGCAGAGATTTTAAAAACTAATGTAGAAAAAAGAACCAAAAAAACCCCCCTTATTTTAGCAATAGCAAGTGTAGTCATAGATTATCTTAAACCTTATCAGAATGACCAACGGATTTCAGATTCTATCAAATATATTGCCTTAGGTACATTTTTTGTAAATTCTATACTCCAGACTTAACCAGGATAAGTCCTTTGTTCTCAGATATGTGTGCTACTGATTATCACTTAAAAGTGGCTCAAGTCACATATCTTCGTCTTTTCTTTTCTAGTCTTCTTTCCATTTGAATGTTTTAAATTGATTTCTGATTAATATCGCTTTGTGTGCATGAGCTTTAAGAATCACAAAAGGAAAACAGATAAATCAATACTATTCTGGTAAAATTTTTCTTGTTATTGTTACACTCTACGGATTTTATAACAGTTGTTAGACAGCTGATGTCTATTTACTCTATTCCACACACTGGGCTTTTGTTGAAGAGATCCTATTGACCCTCAGTGATTCCTGCTTTTTGATATTTAAAGCCTTAAATAATCCTCTCCTCTTTAGTGTGGATGAGGCTTGTGACATACTTCTAACCACTAAAATGTGGCAAAGATGATGAGATTTCACCCCTGTAATTATGATATATTATGAAGATCCCATCTTCCTAGTAAATTCGCTCGCTCTCCATTGCTGACTTTGAAGCAATCTGTCATGAATAAAGTGGCCATGTTGCAAAAGGCTACATGGTAAGGAATTAAGATGCTTCCAGGAGCTGAGTGTAGCCACTAGCAACAAACTAAAACCCTCAGTCCTGCACCTAAAAGAAAATGATTACTGCTCATGATCTGAGAGAACTCGAAAAAGGTTCTTTCTCTAGTAGAGTCTTTGATAAGCCCACAGCACTCACTGACACATGGATTATAGCCTGATGAGAACCTGAAGCAGAGAACTCACTAGGTCATGGACAGACTGACCCACAGCAACTGAGAGATTATAAATGCATGTTGTTTTAAGCTGTGTGTGTGATAATTTGTTACACAACAATAGAAAACTATTACACAGATAACACAAAAGTACAATTTTGATTTTACCATCAAGTCAACAAAATATAATTTAATATGAATATAATTTGTTCAAATTATTTAATAAAATCCGTCACATGGTTGTAAGTGTTAATTAAGTATTTGGTTAGCTGGAAGCTGAAAATACTAACTGGCCTTTGGTGGCTCTCAGGTGGACTTCTCTCTCTATGTGGTCTTCTCTCCTAAATTGCATATCTCAAATTAATTTTTATGTGATAATATCAGAGCAGCAAGAAAGTGAGAACAGAAAATATAATGCTTCTTGAGCCCTTGCTCAGGATTCACACAAAATTCAACTCTGTGAATTCTGTTGGTCAAAGCAAGTCCCAAAATCAAGGGATAGGGAAATAGTATCTACCTTTTAATGGGAGTAGCTGCAAATAATTTATGATCACTTTTAATATTCCACCCAAATAATTCTGAAGATGACTCCTGTGCCTGTGATTGAAATAAAATTGGTAAGAATTAACTATGCAAAGGAAATAGTTAGAGAAAGAGCATTCTAATCAGAATATAATAATAAACATATGGTATGTACATAGAAATTGAAGCTGCCTAATTTTAGAATGTCAAGAAAAAAATATGGTACTTCATCTCCACAAGGTGGTATATACTTTTTGGAGATTTGAGAAGTTATCTTGATGCAAGTGTATATACTACCATACTCTTAATTATTAAACAACACAGAGAGAATGTCATGTGTGATTGCAAATGTTAGTGTGCAGAAGGAATTATGTGAACATATTTTATGAAAAGAAAATTACATTTCCTGCATACTTATATTATACAGGCAATTTGTCTTATAACTCCCATCCTACCTCTTTTCCATCCACTTATAAAAACACAAATCCTAAAAGTTTCCCTAGGGCAGCATTATTAAATATCTATGTGTGTATGTATATATATATTTATAACACACTATATGTATATTTATAATCCACTACAAATTCTAATACAGTTCTTAACAGAGTAAAATTTTTAATAAACATTTACCTTAAACGTAATTGAATTTTTTTTAAATAGTAGAAGAAAGATCAAGTGTTTTAGAGAGGTTGCATTACTCAGAAATCAGGCAGAATTCTAAGATGGCCTCCCAAGATCCGTGGCCCTGGTGGACGTGTCTGAATAATCCCACATACTGTGAATTTGATGGATTTGACAAGGATACTTCATATGTCACTGTGGACTTTAAGAAAAAGAGATTATCCAGGCAGACCTGACCTAATTATATGAATCCTTTAAATCTGGGTCCAGAGGTCAGAGACAGAGGAAGTCAGAGATTCTAAGCATGAGAGGGATTCAATGATGTAAGGAAATTTCTTCTGACTTTGAAGATAAAGAGGGCAATCCCTTAGTCCATGAAGAAACTTAGTTCTGCCGGCAACCTGAATAAACTTGCAAGAAAACCCTAGCTCCAGGTGAGATGGTGCCTGCAGCACCTTCATTTCTGCCTTTTGAGACCCTGAGCAGAAAACCTTGGTAAACCGTGCTCAGTGATCCAGTTTCTGACCTATAGACTGTGAGCTAGTACATCGGTATTGCTTTTAGCTACTAAGTTTGTAGTAATTTGTTACAGCAGCAATAGAAAACTCATATATCCAGAAAGGAATTGAAATACTTTTGGAAGAAATACACTGAAATCATCATTCTTTGTTACCTTATTCCTCTATATTCTATGCAAATTAATAACAGGTATTTTAGACTGTAGGGTTAGTTAAATAATATGAGGTCTATTTCCTACATAATTCCTTCTCAATACTTACAGGCTTCAAGGCAAAATGTCTGGCTTCCTAAAAGATAACATCAGCTACTCTTAAAAAGTTATGTCAATATTAATTTAAGAGGTCATTTGCACAAATGTTAGTGTTGATAAATTGATTTCACTCTTCTCATTCATTTAGTTTACAGACTATATAACATACTTCAGTTTAAATTATGTATGTGAACATTTGTATTTCTAACAGTTATCAATCATTCGCAAGATGAATGTAAATAACAGTTTCACAATGCATGCTATAGATCTACAGCACAAAGAGAGAAAATAAAATATAATCTAGGTGACTAAAATGTTTCTGAACTAAAAATACCATTAAATATTTATATGCTTTTGAGCAGAATGTGCTTCTTTCCCAAAGCAACTATTGATCTGTGTACTACTTTCTTCCAATAAATGATTTCACATTAAACTCAACTCAGTTCATGGTTTTATCACACAGTACACTGATCTCCTTCATTTAAATGACTGGAATTTGTATTTTCACATTTTCCCAAAGGTTCACTTAAATTTTAGCCTCCAAATAAAGTATATATTTAAATCTATTTAAAGTAAATTCAATTCCAATGCAGTTATATTGATTTACAATGTTTAAGTATGTTCCAAATAATATCCCATTGCCATTATAACTTCATTTACATAATAATTTCATTATAATATTTGTAATACAACATTATTTTCTATTTACTATGATCAAAATATGTTCAGAGATAAAAACTATTTTATGTCTGCTACTTTATTCATATTTTACAGCAGAGATTTTATTCCTTCTGTTAGAAGGCAAAGTTTCTGCCTTAAGGAGCTTACATACTGGTGGAGAAAGGTGACAATTAAAAATTAAGCTAATAAGAATATAAGAAGAAGAATATAATTCCAGATAGTGAGTAATGCTATACAAAAGGATAAAGAAAGAAAGAAGGTTGGAGAGAGGGTATGAGTGGGCTATGTTAGATTGGGTGATCAGAGAAAGTCTCTTTGGGGTACTGCTATATGAGGAGAGACCAAAGTCACGAGAAAGAGAGAGCCAAGCAAAGAAGATGGAAAAGAGCCTTAGACACACATATACAATAAATATAAAGGTCTTCACCAGAGACAAGCTTAGAATACTCAAGAAATAGGAGAAAAAGCAAGAAAAACTAGGACATAGTAAGAAAAGGAAAGAATATTTTGAGATGAAATCAGGCATGTAGGTAAGAAACAAATTATGATGGCCTTTAAAAAAAAGAGACTTTATATGTGGTAGTAAATCACATATAGAGAAGGGATCTGATTTATATATCCTTTGTAACACTCAGTTGGTCTGCTATATAGAGAAGAGGCTCTAGGGGATAAAGAGTGAAAGAGAGGTGATTATTAGGAGGTTAAAGATACACTCCAAGGAATGGAGTCCATGTAGTTCAACCATAAAAAATAAAGATATTATGTTTATTAGAGAAACAGTAGAGGTGGTGAGACAGGGTTGGATTTGAGATATATTTAGAAGACAGAGTTGCAGATGAGGTTCAAATTGATGGCTTGAGAGTAGGTAATCACTATAAGAGATATCAAGGATGACAAACTTAACTTGGATTCCCCCCAAAGTAGACCTTGATAAAAGGATTTTGTTTCAGATATTTTTAAGGTGAATTAATCTCACTAAACATGTGTGGAAAAGTGAAGACAGTGAGACAAGGAAGGAAGACAAGCAATATAGGAGTGTGTTAACTTGGGGACATGATCCTGTTGGGCTCCCTGAAGAGTGTATAGAATGCCTTCCAGAATTAGTCATATAAAGGACAAGAGACTGAGCAATTTACCTGCAATATTCGCTTCATCGTTGGTGAATTATCAATGGTTTTTAAAGTTTTGAAGCTGGTAGAGATAATCTATGGAGAGAACATATATAGAAAAGAAATATCAGAGGACTGAGACAAGGAGCAGTAAAATATTTAAAGTCTGGAGCATGAGGAGAATTTAGAAAAGGAGCCCGACATCAGTGCAGTCAGGAGAAAGTTAGGCAAGATTCAGAAGCTACACAAACAAAGCTTTACAATAAGATATATGCTGAGTCACTGTGACAGAGTGGATTCAGCTGACCACATTTTCACAAAAGCCTTCTTCCTCCTGTCTACTGAAAGAAAAATGCACAACATAAAAGTTGTGAGTCAAGGTTTATTTGGGTGCCTTTCCTAGGACTATAGCCCAGGAGACAGCCTTCAGATAGGTTGTGAGGAACTGCTCCAAAGAGGTAAGGGAGGAGCCAGGATATATTTGAATGTTTTGGCTGGAAAAAAACTTGTCCTTGAACATCAGAAGATGACTGTTAAGCACAAAAAACAGACATCTCAAGTTAATGATTTTAGTGATTTTCTGTGTATGGGAAGATGCAAGAATCTGGGGCCATTGAAAATTTTCCTTAGATATATATCTTAACTATCTAGGGTCCAGTATATACAAAGCACAGAATGCTTCCTGTTTTTCCCCATCCTGAATTTCCCCCAGGTGCACTGTCGGTGGGCAACTGCAGTAGTTATTGGCTTGATTCTTGTAAAACTGGAATGGCAATCATTTTTTCTTTACACTCACATTCTATTCCCTTTCTTTGTTTTCTTCTTCTTCATAGCACATATCAGTACCTGAGATTATAAGTTAGTTTCCTTTGTTTTTCTATAATCTTTCTTTTCTTCTCTAGGATGTAATTTCTAGAAAGGCACAGACATTGTTTTATTCACTGTTCTCTTGTGCCTAGAATAGTGCTTAGCATCGAGTACACACTCATGAAATATTTGTTGAACAACATAATAACCACTTACTAGTTAGCTGTGTTAAAAGGTGCTAAGAAGTCAAAACATGAGAAAGTAAAGAAAGTGAGCATGGTGAACTTTCCTGAGTAGTTTTGCTATGATAATGGAACATAAAGGAGCAGGAGCTAGAAAGAAGGAGGGTTGGATTTTGCATTAAGGAATATTACAACACAGTACCTTTTCAGAAATGTTCACATAAGAGGGAAAACAGATGATGGAGTAGAGAAGTTACTTACAGGAGAATCAATTTAGTAGGCAAGAAGGATGGGGTCTCACTATAACTCAAGGTTCCCTACTTCTAATGAAACTGGAAGAAAGCCAGAATTTGTAGGTAAGTTGTAGATAGACTGATAGATTTGAGGTGGAGGAATTAGGTTGTTATATTACTGCTTCTATTTTCTTAGTGAAATTGGAAACGTGGTCATCAGTAAAATTATGACAAAGATATTGTAAGGTTGTTGGATATCTGATGATGAAAGAGATGATATGACAGTGACAGAAACAGAGAAGCTGGACTGATGAGGATTATATAACAGTTACTTAGAAACACTTTTGAAGTTCACAGTCCAGGAGCACAGATCCAATAAAAGACTGAGATTTAGTCATATGACGATAAGAATGTTTCCCTCCCCCCCACCTCTTGTGACCATAACAGCAAGGCTCCAGGGTAATAGTTGCAGATTACAGCTAAAAGAGGTGCAAATCTCCAATTCTATTTAAGAAGTTCTTAAAGAGGCACAAAGACAACAGGGGAGGGATAAACAGGGACATTCAAGGAGTTTGAAACCCCTGGCACTTACAGCTACAGCAAACATTTAAAAACAGCCTAGTTCCTAGCCAGATTATCATAAAACCTCACCTTAAAGGCCTATTTATCTCAGTGCCTTTTACCCAATAAATCATATCTGGGATTTAATTTAGGAAGGAACACAAGGGACATTACATAACGATTAAGGGATCAGCTGTTTAAAAAATTTATAAAACCTTTTCAAAATGGAAAGACATACTGAGACTTCAGAAGTGTTGAAGTTATTGGTGATGACAAGTTCTGAGCTATGACCATGGAGGCTTATGGTCACCAGTAACGTTGCCAGCACTTCGATGAAGAGGAAAGTGGTGAAAGATGGGCTAAAATCTTCGGTTCATGAAGCAGTGGATGAATGACACAAGGATGGGGTTTGAGGAGGAGAAGAAAAGGTAGGGAAGTAGGAATGAGGAGCAAAAACCAACAGATAATACAACCTTTAAACGTTTTGCCTGAAATGTGGGAAAAAGGAAAAAATAAACAGGAAAATACCTGTCTACACTTGAAGACATTTAGTATAACGTGTGTTTTTGGGCCATAAACAGTTTTCACTTAGAGCAGGAAGATAATGGGAATATGGAGTGGAAAATTGGATAACTTTAGGGTATAAGTGGATTACAGGGGATTATTAATAACCTGAGAGGCCTTGAGATTCCAGTGGTGAATGAGATAAACAGTGACGAAATGCATAATGAAATTAGTTCTGATGGTCTTTTAGAGAAAAATGGTAACCAAATTTTGCTTTTAGTCTTACGGTTTGTGGCTTTGTAGGCATTTTGTAGTGGTGACACAAACAATGAATTCAGTCACAAAGACAGGTGGTGGGGTAATCTTTAGGCCTCTCTTAAAACCCACAGAATAATGTTCAGCTTACAGTCCTAATATGTGTGTATAAGTGTGCAATGGAGAAATTATTATATTCTCTTCACTTTAGGATTTATATTTTAGGTTCATAATTCTATAAAAAGTATCAATAGATTAACTATCAATTGTAATAAAAAAATACAGACCCTGAAAATATTAATCTCTACTTCCCCTCCCTAACACACACAACTCTAGCCTAAACATCATTATTTACAGTCATTTAGATGTATTTCAGACATGATTTTCTGAATAAGTCTTAGCATATTTAAAACTTCTTATTTTCATACAAATTACATTTGTATATTTGGTTGTTTTCCTTCTACTTTAGAATGATCCTTTCTCAGGTATAAGTAATAATTATGATGTTGTCTGGCAGAATGAAAAACATGCTTGAATTGAAATAAAAGGGAGCATTTGGTGTCGTGGGTATGAGAAACAGAGTTGCCATGTATGCCATTTTCATTTGCGATAATAAATCAGGAAGCATTTTTATTGTTTCAAGGAGTGTTATTAGGGAGAATTCACAGTATTTTCTGGTGTAGTAGCCACTCCCAATATCCTGTTAGCAGTGTGACTTTATTTTTATTTATTTAGTTTGATGTAAAATAATTACTTCTTCTGAAATGCGTTACTAGTCACCTTTATACTTCAGTTTCTATTAGGAAATTCTGAATTTGCATCAAGCCCTGACAAGATCTCTCTTCTCATAATAATTCTATTATTATGCCTATTTTAAAGATTTTAAAAAAGAATCTCAATCATATATTTTGTAAGTAGCAACACTTAGACTCAAACTCAGAAATGATACAATCCATCTCAGTGCTCTTGCTAGTATACTATACTGTACAAAAGCCATTCTCTTTTTCTTGATATGTGCAAACATGCACTCTTACACACAGCAGTGGAATCTCTCAGAAAGTTTTTCTCCATCCCGCTAATCTCAAGAATATAAAGTTTCGGTTATACAAGATGAATAAGTTCTAGATATCTGCTGTTCAACACTGTGCCTATAGCTGACAATTCTGTATTGCACGCATAAAAAGTTGTTCAGAAATTTTAAGAAATTTGTTAATCTCATGTGTTTTTACCACAATGAAAAAAATTTTGTGGAATCAGAAGTATATTCAGTCCCTCTTTATATACTTGTCATTCCTACCAAATTTCAATAAGCAAAGATATACATTCTATAAAGGGAAATTGTCTTTTCTTTTTCATAGAATTTAATAATAACCTTGCTGTGAATGTCATTATCATAGTGTGATTTTGGAGATAATCTCCCCTGCAGCTGACAAAAGTAGCCAGACATGGGGTGACTAGGGTGATTTACATGAATGAGCTTATTAGGAAATAAATTGTCGGAAGTTCAGAGAATGAAATCTATTTCATTTATGATGTAGAACCTTTTATGACATTTGTCTATATTCATTTTCATTAAAAATGGGTAAGAGGATATTATTTAGTTTAAATAAATAGCTACAAACAATAGGGAAAATTTAAGTTTCTGAATTAAATTAGAGCAAGAGTGGTTACAAGAAAGATAATATGACTTAGAAACTGTAGGTTGGGAGATAAGGCAGTTGATATGTATAACCATTCTTTAGGCTAAACTAAATGCACACGGGTCAGCTTTTCTCAAAGTAAGCATAAAATGGTTTCAAGAATTCTGGAAGTGTCTAATGACGTGCATATTGTCTCTCTGATATCTGACCCACAACATTCACACTTCAAGTACTTTATAAAATGTATGTCCTTCAGATAGCCCTCTAAGCCATGATCAGTCAGGTAGTACTCAGTGTGTGTGAAGAGATGCTGCAACAGACTTTAAAGAGTAGGAAGCAGAGAATTAGATTTCGAAGGGAGAAATAAGGGAATATGGACAACATCCAAAATTCACTACATATTCTAAATTCTGCCTAAAATTGACTCTGGTCAGTATAATAGAATTCCTTTCTCTTAGCTTAATAAACTCATAATTAACATAGCTATCCATTAGAAGATATACATGATGCATACCTGTAAAAGCTGTCAGATGTAATCATTTCTCACACACATACACACACACACACACACACACACAAACACACACACTTTGAATTTCTGTATTGAATTTATACTCTAGTTTTATCAAACAGCTCATCTATTCACCTTCTGTCCTTAAAAATACCTCTCACTTCTTTTCCTTAAACTAATGATTTGTAACTAGTGTTGATATAATTATGTGGCTTTATTTCTACAAAAAATAAGTTTCTTGACAAATTCATTTTCCATTTTGATTCAAAATTGAAACATGGTCTTATGAGACAAAAACCTTTCCCCACCAGAAATGTGAGGTTAAGATAATTAGCAAAGTGCAAGAAGATTAAAAATACACACTTTCCTTTTGGATCTTTGATGCTTGCTCCCTCAATTTTTAAGAGTTCTTTATATATTAGAGATATTAGCTCTCCATAGTATATGTCTTGAATATTTTATGTTGCCTTTTGACTTTATGCTGTTTTTGTCATGTAAATGCTTTTTTGTTTGTTTGGTTTTGTTTTTTTTTTTTAATAATGAAAAACTAACTTCCTCTATCTTTTTGAAGAATGAAAGACAAAAATCTCTAAAGAATATTCAATTGAGGAGAAAAAAATAAAGGATGTAATGTGTGAAATTTGGGGGGAAAGTCATTCAACTCTAAATGAAAGAATATATAATCTTGTCTGAATTTTTATTCTTATCTCCTTTGGCAAATGTGTCTAAATGAGACAATTTTTTTCAGAAATAAATGAAAATATTTTTAACATTTATATAGCTAAAGTAAATCTGTAAGATATGGACATCTATGATATAGATTATTTGTTAGATGTTTTTCTTATTTTTGTCCACTTGATCTATCTTCTACTGAGAGAGATGATTAAAGTTTCCCAGTATTAGTGACTTTCTTTCTAGTCTTCTTGAAACTCTTGTAGTTTTAATTTCATAAAAGTCGTTGTGTTATTTGATGCATAAATATTCCTAAGTATTCCTATATCTCCACAGCAGGTTGTAGATTTGAGCATCAAATCATGTATTTCTTTGACGTCTTTAATGCTTGTTGTCTTGAACTCTAATTAGATATTAGGACCACTATAGTTGCTGCTGGTAGTTCCTAGTTTTCTAATATTTTTTGTCTTGTCCTTTATATTTAACCTTTCTGAATTCTTTATTTTACATGTGTAAAATATACAGTATACATCTAATATACAACATATAAATAAGTTTTATCTTGTGTGGCAAATTGAAACTCATTTTCTACTAATAGTTTATTTTCTTTACATTTATTGTTACTGATATGCTTTGTCTTGACTCTATCAAAATATTTTATAATTATGTGCAATTTTGTTAGATATGCTATGTTTCTTGATGAGATGTGTATTTTTTGCTCTTTAAAAAGTTTTATATTTTTGTCCCAATGAAGATTTTCATACTTATACTCTTTAATGCACTTCATTTCCTGTTTTCTTATTTTCCTTTTTACTGTCTGGTTTACCAGTTGTTTTGGCTGTCCTTTAACATCTACACATTTGCTGTACAAAGAAATGACCTTTTTTCTATTCTTCCTCTTCCAATATTTTAGTCGCATTATTTCTACTTTGTCACCATGTATAACATTAGTACGTTAATATTCCACCATTACCCCCACCTTTGTCTTATATGCACTTTCATATATTTTTAAATGTCCACCATCAGTCCTCTTGCTGAAGTTTTTCCTGTCATCATTTGGCTAAATTAAGCTTATAATGTAGTATAGAGGTTGATAAACTACATCCTGTGGTCCAAATATGGCCCACCATATATTTTTATGAATAAAGTTATACTAGAACACAGTCATTTCCAGTTGTTTACATATTTTCTATATCTGCTTTCACACTAAAATGGAAAACTTGAGGCGCTGCAACAGAGCATATGACTGACAAAGTGAAAGTTATTTATTTTTTGGCCATTAACAAAAAAGTTTGCTGACCTCTGATCTAGTATATTTCTCAGAGAGGCTAATAGGTTCAGAAATTTCTCAGTTTGTGTGTTTCGAAAGAAAGCTGATTTAATAGAGCCTTGAGAGAATTCTTTGGCTGTCCAGTGGCTAAGATTCTGTGCTTTCGCTGGCAAGGGCCCAGTATGATCCCTGGTTGGGGAACTTCTGTCATTTAATTCTCTGGTTGTTTTCATGTTTATATGCCATCCCCTTATTTTAAAAGTTTTTGTTTGAGTTAATTATCTCTGGGATATCATGTAATTTATTCTTCATATGTGAGGTAATTTTTTCTTTTTCTATCACTTCTTAGAATTCTGAGTTCAATCAACTTTTATTTTGACTTCTCCCTATTTTTTGTTCATTCTACTTTTTAGTTTTTGAAAATGTAATTCGAAGTGACTTTACATATCCTTATGTGAATTATTTTATTCTACTGCATAGCTGTTTTTCTTGTGGACAAGGGGAATATTTGAGATGTGAAATTGTGTTTCCATGTTTTCTGAAATAGTTCCTATGGACTTTATTTTCCCTTTATTAATTTTGTGATACTGATTTGTTTTATAAGATTCCTAGTTTACCAGCACCCTTTTCTGTCAGTTTAGCACAATCTAAGCACTTCAGTGATAATTTTTTTGTCTGTTTGACAAAAAAGGGGGAGAATCGCCCACAACCACAGAAGGGTTGCGTCTGATTTTTGTGATTTACCTTTGTCTTGAAAGACCATAAAGTTTCCATTTTTTCTTCTTTTCCCTTGTCAAAAAGTGGTTATTCCTTTCATTTTTGTCTTTTTTTTTTTTTTAATCTCTCAGACCTATGTGTTTGGAAAACAGTCCTTTTAAAAACATTCTTGTCCTCTAATATCACCTTTTGCTAGCAAACCTCTTCTGTTTTCACAGCAGTTCTCTGGGAATATGTGCCTATTCATATAAGTTAGTTTACAAAAAAGTTTCTGTTAATATGGACAAAATCGTTAGGATGCAATATAGTACAGGAAAGATAGTTTCTTAACTGATGGAACAACATTAAATACTTATATTGATTCTCCTGTCATATAAATGCAAATTCTTTCCAGTTAGCAAAAGTGACTGAATCCATTTTTACCTCTTCAATGGTATTAGTCACATATCACCTGTCTTCCTGTGTGCTTGCTTTAATAATCTGACATGCTACTGATTTTGTCTGGCAGGTTCTTTTTTTGAATATGTTCCTGCCATATTGTTTTCCCTCTTTTTACAGCAGTCCCACTGCATTGTGTCTTTGGTAGCTAAGATGTTCTTTAAAAATGTATGTTTTTTTCTATAATTAAAGTGATAACACTGTCTAAAGCTGTTTGTTTCTTTGAAGACAGTTCATGTTGATTAAAAAAAATCCTTGATGGGATGCTGAAGTATACTATCAACAAATGAAATCCTACCGAAATAAATACAATTAGGATAAAAATTTGCAAAATACAATTTTCAGATAAGCCACATTTAGAAGAGAACAATGCATGTCAATTACATATAATTAAAGACTTCAGACATTTTCCCTGTTTGAAGTGAGTCTATCTTTATGCATATTATACACTTGTAAAATTTAAAACACTGAAAAGGTATATTCATAGTATTTCAAAAGGTGGCCACTTTTAATTAAATATGTCTGACTTAAATATAAAATATACCACTTTAATATAATAAAAATACATTTATATGTTTGTTTTATAATAAAACAAATCAAGTTAAATTAAAGTAGACCTAGGTAATAGATCTCCTATTACATAGGCAATAAATGATACACTATTATATAATGAAGGAACAAACAAGAATTTACAATGGAAATTATAAAAAATATTTTGAATTAATTATTTTATACATATTAAAATACAACTTTTATAATTATAATAGTGTTCTGTTCCTTGATCTGGGCTCTTGTTATACGGGCATATTAAATTTGTGCAAATTCATTATGCATTATATTTATAATCTGTGTAGTGTTCTGTGTATATATATATATACAGATATATTTATATATATGAAATATTTGAAAAAGAAGTTACAAAACTAATAAATGTAGCCAAATGTCAATTGCTTTCTCCAATTTTTGAACATAATTTAACATTAAATCTTACAATTTATTGAGGAAAAGAATGCTCTAAAGCTAACCTGATCTTACTTTATTTAGTCCATTTTCATTTAATGTATTGATATTTGAGTTTATATGTACTCTCCTACTCTTTGTTTTTTGTTAGTTTGTTTTTCTCACCTGTTTGTGGTTATCTCTTTTCTATTGCCTTCTTCTGGAATATTGAATTTATTATTATTATATTTTACTATTCATTTAGTGGCTATACTAAAGAATAAAATATGTATCCCTCACTTACTACAGTCCAATGTAACAATACTTTTACTGTTTGGTAGATAATACTTGGGACTTCACATAATCTATCTCCATTTATTAACTGACTGTTTTATTGTTGTTGGGCATATTTGTTCTACATTTACTTTATGCTCTAGATGACATTATTTTTACAGTTTTTAAATTCAATATTGATTTTATATACTTACATTTCTACTCATTTATAGCTTTTTATTTCTTGCATTTCTCTGTTTCCACCTGTAATCATTTTCTTATGCTCCCAAGAAATCACTATAATACTTTTCAATGCAGCAGAAAGTTGGCAGTGAATTTTCTGTTATTCTTTGTCTAGAATTGCCTATGTTTTACACTCATGTATTAAAGCTTTAAGGTAATTTGTAGGTATAATGAATGTAAAAAAAATGCTAATATTTAAGTCATACAATTTAATGAGTTTTGTTACGTATATATACTCCCATGAAGTCATAATCACCATCAAGATAACAAATATTTACATCACCTCCAAAGTTACCTTGTGAACAGCTGTAAGCCATGTGTTCCTCCACTCCAGTGTCAGTGAGCCACTTACTTTTTTTTTTCACTATAAATTGCTTCACTTTGTCTAGAAACTTATATAAATGGAATCATTTACTATGTATTCCTTTGGTATATCTTCTTTTCCTTGATCATTTTTACTAAAATATAGCTTCAAAAAGGCAGGGGGTTTTGCCTGTTCTCTCCCTCCTCTGGTATATTCCAGCAACCAGGTGATTACCTGCCACAAAAGCTAAAACTTCAATAAATATTGTTGAATGAGGGGTTATGTGACTCATGACCAATTCTCTTCTGAGGCTAAATGAGATCTTGGCCTCAACAACCCAGGACTCTGGGAAGCCACAGCCTACTAAATGATCTCAACAAATGAAAGGAAACCTAATTGTTTTTTTTTTTTTTTAAGTTTTTTAAATTTTTATTTATTTATTTATTTATGGCTGTGTTGGGTCTTCGTTTCTGTGCGAGGGCTTTCTCTAGTTGTGGCAAGTGGAGGCCACTCTTCATCGCGGTGCGCGGGCCTCTCACTATCGCGGCCTCTCTTCTTGTGGAGCACAGGCTCCAGACGCGCAGGCTCAGTAGTTGTGGCTCACGGGCCTAGTTGCTCCGTGGCATGTGGGATCTTCCCAGACCAGGGCTCGAACCCGTGTCCCCTGCATTGGCAGGCAGATTCTCAACCACTGCGCCACCAGGGAAGCCCCCTAATTGTTTTTCTGTAAGCTAATGATATATAGTTTCTTTAAGATCTATTAAGATACTTTTTATTAAGATCTTTAAGATACTATTATTCTAAATTTATTAAATGGAAAATATGGACTGATATTTTGCCACCAGAACAATAAAATTCTTCTAAATTTTTCCAAAGTTAGGATATCTGTTTGTCTTGAATATCCATGGAGTACCCTCATACTGAGGAGAAAATGGAGTTTTTTGGTTTTATTTTTTCCTTGAATATTTAGAAACACCCATATGAATATCCATACAGATAACGTTCTGTTCTTTTTAAGTCAAGAAAATAAACAGTAAGGACCTTTTATCATCCCCTAAAATAACATGTTGCTTTAAAACTACACACATATGTTCCCTTTGCCATAATGCCCTCTCTCATCTTTCATGATTTACAATTCTCTTCTCATCTATTAAAATTCAAATTCAGTTTTCTCTTTAGGAATGTTATTCTGATCATCAAGCAGAGTTTATTTCTTCCTCCATTGCCATAATTTGTACATACTGATATTATTGTATTTAGATATTGGGATTATTTGTTTATATGTTCGTCTCCCCTGTGATATTTTAGGTTTCTTTAAGAGAAGGACTCTGTCTAACTCATCTTTAGATCTTCAGCATCTAACATTACCTGGCATAAATTAGGCTTTCAAAAATATTTCTGAATGTTTAATGTACCTAGGCAGAAGAAGTGGATGCTTTTCTTTTAGATGTTTTGCAGTTCTGAATCACAGTCCATAAATTTCAAGCGTGTTCCCCCTGGCCCTCAATAACATTACAGAATGGTTATCATTCAACCTCAGACATGCAGGCATCTAATTACTACTGAAACACTGGGGACAGACTCTCAGTTTATAATCCCTGGCTGGTTACCAAGAAAACTCTCACCTCCAGGCTGTATGGTGCCTTTGGACCTGTATCATTCTTACTGTGCTTAGGACATGGTGTTTTTCCTCAAGGCAAGAGGCCATGAAGCCAAATTCCTCTACTACTTGCTTCTTTTCTGTATGCCTCTAAGAAGCAATATGACAATTCTAAGAGCTTTCCGAACCATACTAACAAGACTAAAGGACTTAAGGGGAAAATGTGCCCATCTTGTTAATGCTACCTAATAAAATATTTACTACTCTCCACATGGAATATCACATTTTGAAAAAATTATTTATCTATTTAATATTGGCACAACAGTAAATTAGATAGACCTTATGAAATGAAAATTCCATTTATGTAAGGAAGATAGACAATTATTTCCTATAAGTGTGCTAAATGTTATGACAGAGAACTAGAGTTGTCTGTGGTGGGGTAATCAGTCCAGTTAAATGGGAGAGATAATGGAGAACAATTTGGAAGTGGCAATGTGTAATTTGATATATAAAGGATGCACAGAAAATGGGTAAACGTTGATTGTATTGTCACACATAAAGATAAAGTTTTAAGGAAAAGAAGCAAGTAAAGTCAAGTGTGGTAGGAACACAAAGTACACTATTAAAAAAATTGAGAAGAGAGAATGGAGAGGTAACAGGGGCCATATGTGAAGGTTTAAAACTTAGCCTAGTAGCAATGGGAAGACAGCAAAAAGTTATCTTAAGATGACTTAATGTTTGCCCATTAGATATACAACTCCATGTGCAGGGACCACTTAAGAGGCTCTTAGTCATAAAATTATCAATGATGCTTACTAGCGTAGGGATTGTGAAAAGTACACAGAATTGAAAACAAAAAAGACAATTAGAAAATAGGATCAGTAGTATCTGATTATTGATTGACTATGAAAATAAGGAAGTAGGAGAATAAATGGGAGAGTAAGTGATGGTGGCCTGGACTCTAGCACAGTCTTTCAGGACCTTAGTTGAGAAGGCATGCTAGAGAAGCAAGTTGATAAACTGCTTTGAATGTAGTTGATGTGATAAATTCAAGAGGAGATGTCCAATGGCAGTCAATATATGAGAGTCATGTCTAGTTGGTAGAAATAAATTTGGAAGTCATCAGACATAGATAGTAAGTGAAGACAGTAAGTGAAGTGGTCAAGATGCTTAGAGAGTACTGAGAGTGAGAATACTCAAAGACACAAAGTAGAACCCCGAGGAACTCCAAAATCTATTGTATATGCCAAGCGCTTGAAGCATGCAAGTTTCTTGCAGAAGTAGAAGCCAGTGTAGAATAAAGAAACCCCAGAGAATGTACTAGCATGGGAGACAGGAGAAGGCAGTGCTTTCAGAATGTGGGAAAAGTCAAAAGTGTAGAGTCAAGTGGTCCTGTAATCATATAATATCAAAATATTTATGCATACCTTTTAAAAAAATAAAACTTCTTTCAAGCATTGACTTAAAATACTTTTATTTTCTCTGTACTTTCAAAACTGCCCCGAAGACAATTCTGGGGAATGAAATCAATTCTTACACACACATATTTTTTTTTATCAAGAAGACAGTCTAGGTTGCAAACAAATAAACAAGCAAAAGCACAAAATGATTTTTGAACTTCCCCACAAGTGCTTAACTACAAGAAAAAAAGTAAGCTGATTTCTGACATTTTGTAGCAGAATGAGAGGGGGCAGATTTATATTTATGTTCTCTAGACTTTTTATTGCCTTTACTGATTCTTTTTTTTTTCCCCATTTTTTGTCCTCTCTGTGAGTTGAAATTCAATTTAAAGCAAAGTAAGAATGAATGAAGCATTGGACCAGCTGAGTGCACCACCAACATACGCAGGGTTTTTCAATGACCAATTTTTCACACTGTTTGAAGGAAGTGAAATAGTAGTATTCATCTCACATAGGAAGTAAACTGAAAAGGCACAGTTACACTTTTCAGTCTGCTTGTTTTTTAGCTGAAGTGTAAACTCACAAACTATAGTTATAGAGAGGAATACAAAATGTACAGAACAGAAACTGGATTGTTTTTTCTGTTAAATGCAGGATCTGTCCACTAGGCATCTACCTAAAATGTTTGACTTGCAGTTCAGAATGCCATGCATTTTAATTGGTTGATTGATATTCATAAAAGGTATTAGTGTCCTCAACAGATATTATATGGAGGGAAAGGGGATGGGAGGAGAGAGTGTGTCTGCCTCTTTGTTCATACATCAATCCTTTCTATAAAAACAAGCTAAGCATGGCATTAGCCTGAGTTCTGAGCTCTGGAAGACTTTAGCTAAAATAAAATAAGGAAGAAAATTTCATAGAAAAATTTTTGACTGAGTTCTGCAACCTCAAATATTTTCTACCCAATTCTCCTATAAATATCTGGGGGAAAATGTAATAGTCCAATTATTATGAGCCTATCAACTTATGAAGATAACAAATACAAATGAAACAAAAACCTCTCTCCTCAGTTCCATCTACATATACCAACTGATACTAGCAAAATAAAATGGTGTTTCTCTTTCCTTTACTCATCAAATATGACCTTTTCAATTAAAAAAAATAAACTTTGAATATGACCATTTTAAAGGTGCTTACTGCCTTTTTAAAAAGAATTTTAAATAATATTTTTAAAGAAAAACATAAATATTTCATGACTAAAAAGGAAACTTTTACTAAAGCACTTAGTTTGAAATACAGTGAATTTAAACAACTGCCTAAAATAAACAGATCGCAAGACAGTATGGTACTGGCACAAAAACAGAAATATAAAAAACAAACAAACAAACAAACAAAAACAGAAATATAGATCAATGGAACAGGATACAAAGCCCAGAAATAAACCCATGCACATATGGTCACCTTATTTTTTACAAAGGAGGCAAGAATATACAATGGAGAAAAGACAGCCTCTTCAATAAGTGGTGCCAGGAAAACTAGACAGCTACATGTAAAAGAATGAAATTAGAACACTCCTTACCACCATACACAAAAATAAACTCAAAATGGATTAAAGACCTAAATATAAAGCCAGGCACTATAAACCTCTTAGAGGAAGACATAGGCAGAGCACTCTATGACATAAATCACAGCAAGATCCTTTTTGACCCACCTCCTAGAGAAATGGAAATAAAAACAAAAATAAACAAATGGGACCTAATGAAACTTAAAAGCTTTTGCACAGCAAAGGAAACCATAAACAAGATGAAAAGACAGCCCTCAGAATGGGAGGAAAATATTTGGAAATGAAGCAACTGACAAAGGATTAATCTCCAAAATTTACAAGCAGCTCATGCAGCTCAGTATCAAAAAAACAAACAACCCAATCCAAAAATGGGCAGAAGACCTAAATAGACATTTCTCCAAAAAAGATATACAGATTGCCAACAAACACATGAAAGGATGCTCAACATCATTAATCATTAGAGAAATGCAAATCAAAACTACAATGAGGTATCACATCAAACATCAAAAAATCTACAAACAATAAATGCTGGAGAGGGTGTGGAGAAAAGGGAACCCTCTTGCACTGTTGGTGGGAATGTAAATTGATACAGCCACTATAGAGAACAGTATGGAGGTTCCTTAAAAAGCTAAAATCCCACTACTAGGCATATACCCTGAGAAAACCATAATTCAAAAAGAGTCATGTACCACAATGTTCATTGCAGCACTATTTACAATAGCCAGGACAGGGAAGCAACCTAAGTGTCCATCGACAGATGAATGGATAAAGAAGATGTGGCACATATATACAATGGAATATTACTCAACCATAAAAAGAAATGAAATTGAGTTATCTGTAGTGAGGTGGATGCGCATAGAGTCTGTTATACAGAGTGAAATAAGTCAGAAAGAGAAAAACAAATACCATATGCTAACACATATGTATAGAATGGGGAAAAAAAATGGTTCTGAAGAACCTAGGGGCGGGACAGGGATAAAGACGCAGACATAGAGAATGAACTTGAGGACATGGGGTGGGGGAAGGGTAAGCTGGGACGAAGTGAGAGAGTGGCATTGATATATATGCACTACCAAATGTAAAATAGCTAGCTAGTGGGAAGCAGCCGCATAGCACAGGGAGATCAGCTCCGTGCTTTGTGACCACCTAGAGGGGTGGGATAGGGAGGGTGGGAGGGAAACATAAGATGGAGGGGATATGGGGATATATGTATACATATAGCTGATTCACTTTGTTATACAGCAGAAGCTAACAACATTGGAAAGCAATTGTACTCCAATAAAGATGTTAAAAAAATAAAATAAAATGAAATAATAAAATAAAATAAACAGATCATTTCTCTGACTATTGAAGTTGAGCAATTCAATTCATTTCAATTTAAATTATATACAAGTAATTGAACAAATATTCATTGATTTTCTTCAATGCATATATGGCATTGTGCCAGGTGGTAGGGAGATGTTAAATAAGACAAAGACTTAGTCTTGCCCTCAAGAAGTTTACAGTCTAATAGAGGAGAGGAGTTTTCAAACACAGGTGACAGGAAAAGAGCAGAAAATGAAACAGGTGCCATAACATGTTACACTGATAAACACTTAGAGTCTATACATTCATTTAAGATAGATACTCAGTGCTGACATTACTTATTTGTATGGTCTGAGAGGACTCATGAACAAAGTTCCTTTGCATATTTCCAATGTAAGAACCAAAAGCAAAGGGATGTAAAATGTTCAGTGTTATTTCTTATGATGCTGACATTGGAAAATTTAATTTAACGTAAATGCCAAATGGATCTGATAACCGCCCCCCCATCCTTAAATCTCATCAAGGTTCTAGGAATATCTCACCTGAGGGATAGTTTGATTCTCCAAAGTAAGCGCTCTTACCTGGATCATTGCCTCACTCCAGGCCAAGATGGAGAAGGAACGATAGCCAATTATTTACCTTTATTATACCCAACTGGGAAATGTCCTCCATCAACTAGGTGAATCATTTTATCTCCAGTATATGCAGAAGAAGGAGAGTGCAGGATATCAAGAGAATTCATGTAAAAATTCCTCCACAAGAAAACAGAGGGGATGCCAAGCTGAGCCCTGAATATCTCCCAGGTCTTTGATCTCTTAAACATTGAAATTTAGCCTAAAGTCTATGTTCTTCCTTCATGGAACTACTCACATAAAACCAGCCACTATTCCTTTATGGAAACTCCATGGGCTACTTATGGTCAAAATTAACTTTATTTCCCAGAAGACGACAATCTACCCTATATCAAATACTACACGTTGTCCTCATTAGAGATTGTACAATGAAAATTTAGGATACTTCAAAAAAGTTTTTACAGAAATTTGAATATAAGTTCTACCCCATTGTGGTATGCCTAGGAAAATGAAAAATCTATGTTTAAAATTACTAAGAAACTGAAGTCCAGAATTCTTAAAGTCCAAAAATTCTCCATTTGTTAACATATAAAGAAATTCACTCTACCATTTTTCTTACAGCGAGTACCTTCTTGTCAATATGAACTCAAGATCAGTTTCTCATTTGCATACAACAGCACCAACAAAAGAACAAATAATGCTTCCAGAGGCAGCCTACCTACAGATGGAGGACAAAATAATAAGTGTCTTGGACTACTTACTCTTAGTCAGTTCTTTCCTTTCATTCTGAAAAATGAATCATCTAAGTAGAGCAATGCCCTTCCTGAGAAATTCTCCCCTTTGAACTCCTTTTGGAGTTTCCTAATCATGGTTGTGGTGAGGAATCAGTGACTAGTCTCCAAATGGAATTTCCACCACCCTAGGGCAGTCTGTGACAAGTATGTCAATGACTCTTTGTAAGATCACAGCACTGTTGATATTCCAGGTCCGAGCTGAGAAGATAAATGTTATGGATAGAATTTTGTCCCCCCTATAATTCATACGTTGAGACACTAACACTCAGTGTGACTGTACTTGAGGGCAGGGTTTTTAAAGAGGTAATTAAGTTTATATGAGGTCATAAATGTGGAGCCCTAATCCAATATGACTGGTTCCCTTATGACAAGAGGGACAGACATCAAAGATGTATGCAAAGAGAAAAGGTCCTGTGAGGACACAGTAAGAAGGTGGCCATCTGCAAGACAATGAGAGAGGCCTCAGGATAAACCAAACCTGCCAACACCTTGATCTTTGACTTCCAGCATCCAGACTGTGAGAAAATAAATTTCTGTTTTTTAAGCCATCCAGTCTCTGGTATTTTGTTATGGCAGCACTAGAAAATTAATACAATAAATACTTGGCTGTCCTTGGGAAATCATTATGTTGCATAATGATTCTGATGATTCTGAAACATCAGAATCAGTAAACTCTTTCAAACACCAGCTATGTGGAGGGCAAGTTTTCAGGGACCTAGATCAAATCCAAAGTCTTGTGATTTTTAATTATTAATCTTTCATTGATAAAAAATTTATATGTGTGAAATGCATAGATCTAAAATATTCAAATTAATAATTTTTGCAAATATGTACAACATGTAACCAGTACCTTTATCAAGCTATAGAATATTTTCATGAATAGAGACAGCTCTTTCTTGCCCCCTTGAAATCATTTTCTGCATCCTGTAGACTACCACCATACTGATTTTTTTAATCACACAAGATTCATTTTGCCTGTTCTTTTTTCCCATTTTATTTATTTATTTATCTTCTGAGTATAGTTGATTTACAATGTTGTGTTTGTTTCACGTATACAGCAAAGTAATTTAGTTATACATATATCTATTCTTTTTCAGATTTTTTTCCCATATAGGTTATTAAAGAGTATTGAGTAGTGTTCCCTGTGCTATACAGTAGGTCCTGGCTGATTATCTATTTTATATATAGTAGTGTTAATCTCAGCCTCCTAATTTCTCCCTCTCCCCCACCCACCTCCCACCACCTTTCCCCTTTGGTAACCATAAGTTTGATTTCTAAGTCTGTGAGTCTGCTTCTGTTTTGTAAATAAGGTGGCACAATTTTGGAGGACATTACTCATAGAAACATTACAAATTTTACATATTGATTTGAACTCATGTAAATTTTATCTTTTCAGGAGAGGGACACATATAACTTGGTGACTTACTTAACAGTCACAGTATTTTAATATTTAGTTCTTTATTTGTTTCCTATGAGAGAGAAAATATCATTGATTATATAGTCAATATTAGGAGACTTTAGGTTTTAAGAAATTAACTAAGAGTCTCCTGGAGCAAATACATACAGCAAAAGTACATGACCCCAAAATGTTCGATCTCTTATTTTGAGCATTGCATACAACAGAAACATGTTGTTACAAAGTACCTATATTAATTTTTTTGGTCTAATATAAAACTAGTAGATCATTTTTGGTAGATGTGAGTAATCTCTAATTGTTGGCAAGGATGAGCCACTACCCAAAGGTCTAACTACCAGTTTAAAATAAAAATATGTCTAATCAGATCTAATTTAACTTATATCTAAACACTGATTATCAAGCAAGCATAAAAACAATTATTTAAATTTTTCTGTAATCTGGATCAAGTTCTAGCCGCCTGTTGTTTAACTGTTCAGACCACATTTTCACAAATAATTTATTTGATGTAAACAAGTCCATATGCTGGAGGCAGTTTGAGTTAACTTATTGACTCCATCAACCATAATCATAATCCTCCAATTCAAGATAACCCAGGAACTTTAAGAAACAAGCCTGGTGTCTTATCTCTAAGATTACAAGCTACACAATTTCTAAAGTTTTTATACCCTGTTCTTGCAAAGGTAAAGACTGTTTCAATGACATGTAGACAATTCACATGCTTTAATTATGCTTATTTAAAACATATACACACAACAATAACAAAAGTATTTCTAACAAATATTATTCTAATCAAAAACCACTGCTGTTGATCAGATATAAAGATAAATGAAGCACTTTTGGAAGCCACTTATGCAGTGTGATCTTTCTAATTAGAATGCTAACTAAATACCTCTCAGATATAAATTTCTAATTAAGAAATCTGAGTAATCCTGGAATGCAACTTAAACTATTGAGTACCTAATACCACATTGCCTATGCTGAAATATTTTAAAGTACACTTCATACTGCAAAGCATCTAACATTCAGGAATCTAATTTTTGAGTCCGTATAGACTTGTTGGAAAAATAACTTCTGTCACATAAGCTATAAAACAAAGATACTGGAAGGGCAATCATTTAAAGGACTATATTTGGAACATTTCATGAATGAAATGCGTGGGCCTTTACACCTGATTCCTAATGTTACAAAGAGATCACAGAACCTAAACCATAGTTTAAGCAATATGTTAATGCTTAAAATTTGTGTAGCTTCCACCTATTTTGTTCAGAGATTATACCATGTAACTAGAAATATATTGACGGCAATAGCTCATGAATGGAGGAAACACGGCAAGAATGACTAAATTATCCTCACTGCTCAATCTGAGGGCAGAAGAAGGCAGTGGGAAATTTTGTACCTATTCAGTTCTTCATATGAGGAAACAACCACAAGCCATGCTTAGACTGAGACTGCTCTGGAGTAGGTGACTAGAATCAATCTTTATCAAATGTCTCTTACTCAGCCTAAAGAATGTGACAATGTAACACAATCTAGGAGATGTTGCACAAATTTTCATTCATATTTAGAATTTCATGTTAGTTTTCTTAAATCCCCCCAAATCTTGTTAAACAGGGAAAATAGAACAATGCAAAACTTCTCAGTATAGTTCATTTAATTTGATACAAGTTTGTTTGAAGAAGTAGGAAGAAAAAGTCATCATAGCAAATGCTATTGATTTAGCTTCTTACCCACTTCATTTACCTTATTGAGGTGTAACAAATTATTTATAGATTATTTAAACATTAATAAGGATTTTCTTTTTTTTTACTTTCTCCCAGAAAGAAAAGTAATGGTATTGGTTGCAGATAACAGTCTATTAATGAATTCTCAGGATGACAAACTAAATGCTAATTAAATGCACAGGTTAATATAAACATCCATACATTTCATGGGTTATAAAAGCAGCTTACTCTGTATGTATAAATGACTCACTTTGCTGTGCAGCAGAAATTAACATAACATTGTATACCTCAATAAAATATATTTAAAAAGCAGCTTACTATAGCTTAAATAGTGAACAAATTATCACATGACTGGGAGTGCCTCACTAATTTATTAAAATAAGATTCAATCATTATTTCCAAAATATACAAGCTTGTTTTTTCAATTATTAGAATGATTCCTCATTATTTGAACAATCTATTCAGAAGGACACAGAGCTATGGGAGATCTTCAGATGCATTTTTTGATATATATACTCTGTGATTTTTACCCTCAAAATGGGCTTTGAGTTTATAATAGTTCCCATTTTTCTCTATATTCTCCTATTTGAGTAGTCCTATATCTGCCTTATTTTCTTTAAGGATCTATAACTGAAAGTCAGTTTCTTAAGAATCATGTAGGAGGTGGTCCATAAATACCTCAGAAGACAGCCAACTTATAGCCTACAATATATTGTTTGAATTGACTAAATCCACCAACTTCAACCCTGCTTCTTATATGAGAACATAAAATGCTAAGAAGGGTCTTTATTTCCAGTAGTAAGCAATTAACCAATTACTTAGAAATGGATCCAACACAAAAGTGTCACTTTGTTCTATTTATCATAAAACATAAATATAAAATTCAGATGTGGTCTAGCTCTTCAGTGAACATGAACCAACTCGCAACCTAGCGCACTCATTAATCACAAGACATTCAAACTAGTAATGCTAAATTCATAGTTCCTGTGTGAAGGCTAAGATATAATAAAGAACCTAGTCAGAAAACTTCTTAGATAAAAATAAATATCAACTTTGGGAAAGCCATATTCAAGAGGTGTGGAGAATAGACAACTTGATTCTGTTCCTCTGGCATTCTTCAGATATTCAGAAAGATCTGCTACCTTCAAACAGTTGAAAATCTGCACTGTACTTTCATAATTTTGAAGAATTCCCCATTTTTATTTTTTTACTTGTCTTTTTCTACTTTTAGCCCATCTTCAAATTAGCCTTGAAACTTTTGAACATGAATAGTGAGAGCACAGGGAAATCAGGCCATAGATGAATTTTTCTTTCATTTTTTATTTAACCAGAGAAAACTTCATCTAGCCTTGGAGCATATGGAAACTTAAGTCTCAGTCTCCACGTCTCTGAAGCTCAAAGAAAATTTTTTTAAAAAAGCACTTACATGATCTGCTTCAGAGTTTTGAGAGTCAGCTGTTACCTCCCTAAGTTTCAAGTCTCAGGTAAATGAATGTCACAGAGGAAAAAATAAAGTATCTTACAAGAATGGATTCTCCATCATACGTAAACCATGTGGAGGTTCTGAGATTATTTTCTGGGACATCAGCAAGATGGAGGAATGGGAAGCCTCAGGCCCTCCTTCCCCCCATGGAGACATTGATTCAATAACAATAAACAAAACAATTCCCTTTGTGAAAAATCCATATAACGGTTAAGAAGCTTCTGTACCCTGGGTGAGCATAAAATCAGGCATGTTGTAGCTGAGAGGAAGATCTGTGCCATTTACTTGCCATAGTCCCCCCCCTTGGCTAAGTGCTGCATGATCCCCTGGGAGAAAACCCTCAGCTCCTGGCTTCTTGGAGAGGGAAAGGGAAAACTAGAGTATAAGTCCAATGTGAAGATTTTTAGGGGAGCTGCATGAGGGACTGGTTTCTGTCTTGCCTGAATTAACTCACTGACAGGAAAAGGTGTCAGAGTGAGGGCTGCTGAGAACAAAGGTGAAGGCTTAGGTTAGCATGCACTCACCTGCCTTAGTCTCTCTCTCCAATTCAGTGTGGAATGAGTGGGAGAAAACCCCCAACTCCTGGCTTCTCCCTGAGGAGCATGCTTCCAACAATCTGGCTTTGCTGAGAATTGCCTGGAGGACTAGTTTCTGTCTTGCCTGTCTTGGAGTGCTGACAGGACCCAGCATACACTAGGTGCCTGGAGACTGCTGAGGACAAGAGTGCTGGGCAGCTTGCTGCTGCACCAGAAGACCTGTGGTACAGATGATAGAAGCCAATACAGCTCTGCATGTCCATGTGCTGATGGAAATTGAAATAATGAAGCTGCAAGCCAAAGAGCACCAAGAATTTCTGAGAGCCAATAGATGCTGTGAGAGACAAGGGAGGACTCTTCTTTGGAGACTTCAGAGGGAATATGGCCCTGCTGACAATTTGATTTGGACTTTTAGCCTTCATAACTGTGATAGAATAAATTACACTTCTTTCAAGCCACTTAGTTTGTGGTCATCTGTGAAAGCAGCCGTAGGAAATTATACCCTGCCTAATGCAATAATTATAAAACACTGTTGATATTTTGGAGGAAATTTTTTATACTGTTGAAATAACATTAGTATTCATCCTAACTAGATTGTTTTAAGTTAAGATGCTAATTGAAATCACAATGAAACCACTGAGAGTTTAACTCAAAAATATATAGTAAAAAAAAAAAAAAAAGAGAGAATTAAAATGATACCATGAAAAATACCTTTTTAACACAAAAGCTGACAGTATTGGCGGAACAGAGGTAAAAAGGGATGTAGAAAAATAAGTAAAATGGCACATGGCAGAGACAGCTTCTATCTTATCAGGAATTACATTAAATGTAAATGGATTAAACACACCAATCAAGAGGCAGAGATTAGCAGAATGGATAAATAAAATCTATATACAAATGGTCCCTGACTTTATATGGTTCAACTTATAATTTTTCAACATTACCGTGGTAATGTTGGTATAGGTTTCATGTATTAAAAAATCTTTTTTAAATTTTTATTAAGACTTTGTATTTTGTGAATAAAAATGTTAATGGTTCCAAAAATAGTAGAGTTCCAGTATGCCTGTGATTCTGCATTCCCAAATGTTAACATCATATATTAGCATGCTATAATCATCAAAAGTCAGGAAATTAATATTAATAAATACTATTAATATATATGTGAGCTTTAAAAATTGTTTGCCAATTATTTGTACAGGCATACCTCATTTTATTTTGCTTTGCTTTATTGTGCTTCACAGATATTATGTTTTTTACAAATTGAAGGTGTGTGGCAATCCTGCATAGAGTAAGCTATCAGGGCCATTTTTCAAACAGCATTTGCTCACTTCATGTCTCTGTGTCATGCTTTGTTAATTCTCACAGTGTTTCAAACTTTTTCCATATTATTATATTTAGTATGGTGCTCTGTGATCAGTGATCTTTGACGTTACTATGGTAATTGTTTTGGGGTGCCACAAACAACACCCATAGAAGAGATAGAATTATTGGGGGTCATGCTAGGATCTGTCTGTGATAGCAAGTGCAATATTGAATTACCAGTCATTTTTAAAAATTTGATGTTCACAGGGTAGATTTAAGTTGTTGACATAAATTTTCTAATCATCAGTATTTGAGAAAATGGTATTTGAAGAAGAGGTCAGCAAAGTAATTAATATGTATTGAAAAGAAGGCCAAAGAGTGATACTCCATTCACTCCAACATGGGGAAATGGAAAAATTGATAAAGGAACAATGTATGAAGCAAAAAGATGAAAGATATTCCCAGGGGAAGGGAGAGATCTACTGTGCCAGTGGTGCTTAAATTTAAATAGTTCACTCAAGATACAGATATGAATCCTGGAGTTGATTTGATTACTTTGAAAGGGGCTGGTGCAGATGAGTACTGCTAATAAATGCTCAATTGGAATGGATTTCTAAGAAACCATAAAGAGAGGAATTAGAGCAAATAAAAATAGATAACATTTTCAGAAATGTTGGTTCTAATGGAGGAAATATAGGGAGTGTATTTGGAGAGGAAGTGGGGTCAAGAGAAGGATTTTGTTTGGTTCGTTTTAAGATAGGAGGAGTTGCAAGGTGTTTGTATACCATTACGTTTGATCCAGCAGAGAGGGAGGTTTTGATGATTACTATGGTCTGAGTGTGTCTCCCCTCCAACCAAGTTCATATGTCGAAATCCTAACCCCCAAAGAGGATAGTATCAGGAGGTGGGGCCTTTGGGAGGTGCTGAGGTCATGAGGATGGAGGCTTCCTGAACAGAATCAGTGTTTTTATAAGAGAGGCTTCAGAGAGATTCCACCTCCCTTTCTACCATTTGCGGACACGGTGGAGAGTGAGCAGGCTTTAACCAGGAAGAGGGCCTTCACCAGAACATGACCATGATGGTGCCTTGGTCTCAGACTTCTAGCCTCCAGAACTGTGAGCAATAATTTTCTGCTCTTTAAAAGCTACCCACCCAGTCTGAGGTATTTTGCTATTGCAACCTGAGTAGGCAGTGATGTAGGGGAAAAAGTGAAGAGTGAGAATGGAGTCATATCCTGAATAATGAAAAGAAGAAATGTAGTATCCAAGTAAGGTGGTGCCCTTACTTAGAAGGACAAAAGAGTTACATGAGGGTTTTTTATTCATGTATTTTCTAAGCATGACCACTAGTGGAAGTCAAACTGAAACAGAGGCAAAAGAAAAAAAAAAGGTTTTTTTGATATTCTAGCCATCCTAATGGGTATGAAGTGGTATTTCATTGTAATTTTGATTTCCATTTCCCTATTGACTAATGATGTTGAACATCCTTTCTTGTGCTTATTGGCCATTTGTATAACTTCTTTGGGGAAATCTGTACTTTAATTGCTTTTTAAATAAACAAACCAAAAATTATTATTTTATATTTTTACACTGAGGGATAATTTATCATATAAGTTGACTAGATCATCTTTATTAATATTTCCTCTTATAATCATTTAAAGTTTCCTCTTTTATTATTCTGCTTTTTCTACACAGTAGATTTCTTTAAACAAAACACTATGCCATGTTTGCTTAAACATTTATTTTAAACTGTTTTCAACCCACAGTTATATATTGCAATTATTTGCCTGTTTCCATGGCTAGACTTTGATCTTCCTGACACTGGGGAATGTAAGCAATTGATTGTTATATCGACCAATTTTAAATTAACATTTGTTGAACTTAAATTATATCAGGACTTTGTTTCAGATCATCTGAAATAATAGAATTATGTTCCCCCATCTTAGGCAGAAAACTTGCTGGCCACTAGTCTCTCTCGAAGGCTAAGAACAGTGTCACGCCATCTAAAAACCTTGAGGGATAACAATTAAATAAAACTCAATATTTACTGAGTTTAGTTAAAAAAAAAAAAAAAAAAAAAAAAAAAACAGAAAGGAGTAATGACCTTTGGTAGGACCAGAATGTGACTTTGATCGTCTCTTGAACTAGAATCCTATTTCTCAGATTCATTTTTTGAAGATCTCTACTGGTGAACGTACAAGAAGGCTTCATGTACTGCTGAGAGATATATTTTTATTAATGTTCACCTAATTCTGTGTCTATAAAAAAGTGTAAAATGAAAATGATAAGCAATGTGAAAATATAAAAAGGTGAGCCAAAATCAGGAAGAAAAATGAAGAAGAAATAAAAGGATAGTAAAAATGAATGATCAAAAGAAAAAGGTTTAACTAAGGTAGAAATGAGCATAAGAAGAGAGAAAAATGAATCAATCTTAGGAAATCTGAATAAAGGTGAAAGACAGTGAGAGGATGTAGTAATTAGAATGATTAATAAAATTACATAGAAGACAGAAGTGAGAATTATAAGGAATGGAAGAGTTTTAAGTAAACAAGCAAACAAAAACTCCTCTAGTCAATCTCCATTTTGTCCTCTTACCCAAAATTAATCCCAGTAGCAAATATTATTGAAAGTATGCAATGCATTCACTATCATTTTGAAGTATCTTCTTGGTAAAGATAGTACTTTGAGGTAAGGCAAAGAAAACTATGTTTTTAGTGCTGGTTCTGCCATTTGTTAGTTGGATGACATTTACTAAGGCACAAAGTTGTATTCTTGTTTTTTTGAGGGACGAACTTTTTATTGCTGTAAATTTTTACTTATTTGTATATATTTATTTCTCATTCATTCACCCAATCCATCCTTTATTTTCTTATTTAAACAATTAAGGAATATACCACCAAAAACAAAAATTGAAAACATTACTGATAATTCACATCTACCTCTGTGCTCTCTCCCATCTCTTCCAGTGTCTCCTTCCTCCCTCTTAAAGATATCACTATCCTGGACTTTACATTGATCATGCCCTTGCTTTTTATTTGATACATAGTTTAATGAGATGAATAAGTAAATCTAAAAATGTATTGCTAAGCTTTGAATTATTCATTGTGCACAGGTGCAACAGTTCCCCAGGAGTCACTATCTTAATATTTTTTTGCAAATATTTTCTTCATAATTAAGGTTTGTCTTTTCACTTTATTTGAGGTGAGTTTTATTTTTGTTCGTTTGTTTTTTTTGAAGTGACTTTTGCTGAACAGGAGTTCCTATTTTAATGTAGATGATCTTGTTAATTTGATTAGAAATGGGGATAATGATACTAATAGTGCAACTGTGAAGTTTCCAAAATTTGAAATTACTGATGTGCCTACCATAGTGTCTGACACATAGCACTTATTCAATACATGATAGCTACCCATCCCCTTTCATATTTTAAAATGTTAATACTATTTTTGCTTATTACTCTGTACTGTAGATTACAAATTACTTCAGTTTATTGTGAATATAAGTGAATTTCATAGCACAGCATTTCAATACATAGCACAAAATGCAAATACACATCCAATCATTATTTATAATTATATTGTCATTAATCTGCTCCATGTTTTCAAATTATCAAGATGTGAAAATGAACCACACACACACACGCATGCACATGCACGCACACACACACACACACACATTAGCAAAGTGTGTTTTGTCAAAGATTGTTTTTTGCAAGTTATAGTAAGCAACTCACATTAACTTAAAGGGAGAAGGAAGGGAGAGAACGAAGGAAGGGAGGAAGGGTGGATGAGATGGCAGGTAGGAAAGGAAGAAGAAAGAAAAATGGAGTGATGGAAAAAGAAGGAGGAGTAGGGAGAGAAAGGAACAGAAAATTAGGCATTAGTTACCTGTATATGTCTATATAGATATCTATGTAGGGATATAGATACAGATATTCATTCTTCTCCAAGAACCAACCCATTATAATTAAAGAACCAACCCATTATAATTAATTATCTCTGGCCTTCTTTCCAAATTTTCAGAAAATCTTTTCATAATAGAGCTACCCATTACCAAATCAACTGATTATTCATTATAAGCATTGTTCTTCTGGGAGTCTACTGCTGTGAATAATGAGGAAACTCACTGATAAAGTGGGTCTTTTGTCTACTAAAGTACTTGTCTACTATACAATTGCAGATGTTCATGTTTTACCTTTGTAGCACTCTTTAATTTCATAGATGATATCTGTTTTAGTTCCATAAATTTATTTAGGTTTGAAATATTTTATAATATAAAGTTAATTAAAACTCCTAAACGTAACATTTAATCTGCATTGAAAAGATTCTCAAACTCTGAAGAGAAAGGAAATCTATTTTCAAGTTATAAATCTTTTTTCTGTTAGAACCTTTTGCTTAGTATTTGATGATTTATCCTTTTTGAATAATCTCATAATTCTTAGATGTTTCAAAGTGCTTCTCATGGAAGAAACATGCAGTAAGGCCAAGAACTCTGGAGGAATGTGTGTTTGAGGCACTATCAAATATCGCAAGAATAATATCAGATAGGGAGAACTTTATAAAACACAAAGCCTTCTAGTTGATAAAATGAATCAAACTATATGGTGCTTTTTGACCTTTACCATAATTTGGAGAACATTAATGCTTGTGGCTTATAAAAAGTCAATCATTTATATAATGATATCCATTAGACCTCATGGATATCAAAGGCATTATTCATGTCTATTAATCAGCTGCTTTGGCTAAGCCTAGCTAATTTCTTTCCCCTGGGCCACCAGCATCATTAGTAACATATTACTCCCATCACTCAAAAAGCTTCATGATGAACCTCTGCCATTGTTTGATATGTGTTACCTCCTTGGCATTATTAAAAGGTGCTGTTATATTATTTATATATGCAACTTAATTGTTTGTCAACTGAGAGCATTAAGAAAATAAATCTGTCATATAAATGTATGAAGTGACAAATAACTCAGAACTGTTTTACAGGAATCAATTAGCCTGATTACTGCGAGGAAAGTATGTGACTTGGTAGAGGGTTTAACAAGGCCTATAATTCTTCTAGCTGCTGGACTAAGGAGAGTTTTACACTGATCCACATTAGAATTAAGTTTGATCTTCTATGACTATTGACAGAAAGTGACTCAATGCTACTGCTTCAAATATTCAGTGTATTTACTACACTTCTTTACAATTGATGAATGCAGGCTTAATTAGAGGAATGAAAAGAACGTTGAATAATGGTGACCTCCAGAAACATAAAGAAGAACTGATGGAGGCTCCATCTTTAATAAAATTGAAGATATGTGAAAGTTGAAGTCTTTAAAATTAAATGGCAGCATTCTGGGAATATAGCTTATAGGCCTATGTGGAAGTAACTAAGATTCTCTAAATAAATTTTTCAAATGAACACCTTAAAAAATCATTACTATAAAAGTCATATTATAACCTTATCACTGCCACGCATGCATCAACTCATCAAAGAACAGATTGCAGTAATGATAATAACATGTATTACATTCTCACCCTGCTAAACATTTACTTGCATTATTTCATGTAATCTCAACAATTCTACTGCATAGGCTCCGTTATTATCCACGTTTTATAGATTAACAAACTAAAGGTTAGAAAAGTCTAAGTTCACACAACTGTTGACAAAATAGGGATTCAAATACAGATCAGTCAGACTTCAGAGCCAAAGAATACTACATTATTGTCGTCGCACCCTTTGACCCAGTAATTACAATTCTGATAATATTATCAAAAGAAGTAATGAAAAATATTGAAACATCTTAATTTAACAATTTTAGAAACAATGCCACAATGTTAAGTTTTTAAGAACTAAGACATTTAAAAATCTGACAGTGCAAAGAAAAACCATAGGTATTTTTTAAAAAACAATATTACCTTCAAAAAACCTTTAAAAATTTAGTGCATACATTGTCTTTATTGAAGGATACACATTCATTAAATCAGTATTGCTCATGTTAATGTATATTTACAGGAAAAATGCATTGTTACCTATCTCTTGAGCACCACAGCAGCTAAACATCATTTTCTCACATATATCTTAAAAATTGTTACTCTCTGTTAAAGATTTTTAAAGTTGGTTTTTGCAATGTCTCAGAACAGGTATGCTCAAAACCTTGTGTAGCCAACACCAGAAAATGTTAGATACCACTCAGCAAATGTTCATTTTTCATGCTCACCTGTGGTTGAAAGAAAATAAGTAAACATGTAGGGCGGGGTAGGTAGAGAGAAAGGCAATGACCAGATTGCCACTGAATTCTGAAGCCACTGCTTTTCCTGAGGTAACAGGAAGTAGGCACATCAAAGCCATTTTTAAACAATGAAGACTGTTATGTAAAAGCAAAATTTGGGGTGCTGTGATTGAGATTATAGTATAAAACCAGCACTCTAGAAGGGCTAAACTCAAATTGGGATGATTGGGAAGAACAAAAATGTCTTTCTGACAGGACTTGCTTGGGGTTAAAAAGAAAAAGAGAAAGTCTAAATCTTCACAGTCTAGCCTTCACCTATATCTTGGTTTAATTAAGAATGCTTCCAGGTCCCAGAAATCCTAAATGTTGTCAAATACAAATGAAAATTGAAAACCTAAAAAAAAAAAGTGATGACAAAAGTGATAAGGTAGATTAGAAATTTCTGTTAGAAATTAAAATTATTATCATTAAACTTTAAAGCATATTAGACACAACTTAAGAAATAATGAATCAGAGCATTTTCTTAAGTTGGTCCTGGCAGACATAGGGTAAGATGGAAACTTGCCTACAGGAAGTTTATGGGGGAGTAATTTGGGGACCAACACCTGTCAGGGGCGAGAGGACCATGGTGGAAGAGAGGAAGAGGTTTATCTGTGATACTGTTGTAACAGAAGCCTCACAGGATCCCGTACATTCTGACACTGGGATGGCCCTTGATGGAGCATCTGAGTCAGGGTGTCCAAGGTTGTGACATTAACAGGTCATTTCATGTAGGCTACTCCAGTTGGTATAACCCAGGGGAAGACTGAGAATAATTCTTGGAGAAGGACTCAACTGTAAGCCAGTGGTAGACAACACTTTCGTCAGCTGTAGGAATGAGTGTCTTATTACAGCAGCCACTATTGCCACCATGGTCCACTTCTCAGTAACTTCTGAAAAGGGAGGTGGGATACTCATCGTTTACTCTAGTAAATATGTGCACATTCATGTGTATATAGGTATATAGGTATAAAAATAAAATATACATATACACATACATATACATATACTACCTGCAATTTTTTTTAATTTTTTAAATTAAGGTATAGTTGATTTATAATATTATATAAGTTTAAGGTATACAACATAGTGATTCACAATTTTTAAAGATTATACTCCATTTATAGTTATTATAATAAATTGGCTCTATTCCCTGTGCTGTATTCCTTGTAGCTTATTTATTTTATACATAATAGTTTGCACCTCTTAATCCCCAACCCCTATCTTGCCCCTGCTCCCTTCCCTCTCCCCACTGGTAACCCTTAGCTTGTTCTTTATATATGTGAGTCTGTTTCTGTTTTGTTATATTCATTCATTTGTTTTATTTTTTAGATTCCACATATAAGTGATATCATACAGTATTTTTCTTTCTCTGCCTGACTTATTTCACTAAGGGTAATACCCTTCAAGTACATCCATGTTGTTGCAAATGGCAAATTTTCATTCTTTTTTATGGCTGAGTAGTAGTCCATTGTGTGTATGTATGTAGGTTTGTGTGTTTACCTCTTTTTTATCCATTTGTCTGTTGATGGACACTTAAGTTGCTTCCATATCTTGACTATTATAAATAATGCTGCTGTGAACACTGGGGGGCATGTACATTTTTGAATTAGTGTTTTTGTTTTCTTCAGATATATATCCAGGAATTCCATTCCTGGATTGTATGATAGTTCTATTTTTAGTTTTTTGAGTAAACTCCATAATGTTTTCAACAGTAGCTGCACCAATTTACATTTCTACTGGCAGTGTACAGGGGTTCCCTTTTCTCCACATGCTCACCAACATTTGTTATTTGTGGTCTTTTTGATGATAGCCATTCTGACATGTCTGAGGTGATATCTCATTGTGGTTTTGATTTCCATTTCTCTGATTAACGATGTTGAGCATCTTTTCATGTGCCTGTTGGCCATCTGTATGTCTTCTTTGGAAAAATGTCTATTCAGGTCTACTACCCATTTTTTTAAATTAATTTGTATTGGAGTATAGTTGCTTTACAATATTGTGTTAGTTTCTGCTGTACAGCAAAGTGAATCAGTTATACGTATACATATATCCACTCTTTTTTAGATTTCCTTCCCATTTAGGACACCACAGATCATTGAGTAGAGTTCCCTGTGTTATATATTGATAGTAATTGGTTTGTTTGTTTGTTTTGATGTTGAGTTGTATGAGCTGTTTATATATATTGAATATTAATCCCTTATCAGTCATATCATTTGCAAATTTCTTCTCCCATTTACTGGGTTGTCTTTTCATTTTGTTGATGGTTTCCTTTACTCTACAAAAGCTTTTAAGCTTAATTAGGTTCCATTTGTTTTGCTTTTGTTTCCTTTGCCTTAAGAGACAGGTCCAAAAAATATTGCTACGATTTGTGTCAAAAAGAGTATTCTGCTTACATTTTCTTCTAGGTGTTTTATGTTTTCTGGTCTTACATTTACATCTTTAATTCATTTTGATTTTATTTTGTATATGGTGTTACAGAATGTTCTAAGAGGGGGGTGTCTAGTGATACAAGCTTACCTCAGGAAACAAGGAAAATCTCAAATAAACAACCTAACCTTGCACCTAAAGGAACTACAAAAAGAAAAACAAGTAAAGCCCACAGCTACATGCATTATTACATGTAAGTATATATGTACCTATTTATGTATATTGATTAGGTGATAGTAACTAATTGACACATAAGTTTCTCTTTGAAAAATTAACTAAGGTTAAATAATTCTCCTCAGCAAGTGTAGTCTCACTTGCTAAAGCAGATTGTACAGTACAAACTTCTAAATTTACACTATGTTACATAGAAAGAAAAGTTGACCTTTTGTGCTCCATTTTCTTTTAATATAATGCCTGAGAGTTTGTAAATTCCTAATTCACTCTCAACATGAGAGCCACCTTCTTTTTAAAAGCTTTTGCTAGTAAGTACAGGAATTTCTCTTATTGGAAGTAAAAATAAGAACCTAGGGCTTCCCTGGTGGCGCAGTGGTTGAGAATCTGCCTGCCAATGCAGGCGACACGGGTTCGAGCCCTGGTCTGGGAAGATCCCACATGCCGCGGAGCAACTAGGCCCGTGAGCCACAACTACTGAGCCTGCGCGTCTGGAGCTTGTGCTCCGCAACAAGAGAGGCCGCGACAGTGAGAGGCCTGTGCACTGCGATGAAGAGTGGCCCTCGCTCGCCTCAACTAGAGAAAGCCCTCGCACAGAAACGAAGACCCAACACAGCCAAAAATAAATAAATAAATAAATAAATAAGCTTTCATTAAAAAAAAAAAAAAGAATCTAGTCAGTTGGCATGTCTTTTGGTCTAGCAATTCATTCAGAGCCCAAACTGTAGGAGAAAGATCTCTGGCTAAAATTTATAACAAAACGTGTTCATAAAAAGTTTTATTATGCTGATAGACAGTAAGTTTCTACGAGGTGGACACACACACACACAAAACATACAATATGTGTGGAAACATACAATACTACACATAATTAAACAATTTGATACGTTTTGACATATTTATACACACCTTTGATGCCATCAAAATAATCAGGAAAAATAACTCCAGATATTTCTTCCTGCCACTTTGTTGCTTAAGGGTTTATAGTATTTAATGTATTACTATCTACCTTCAAATGAAATTATACCACTCTATGCGTAAGTGTGTCACAACAGTATACTTTCTCCCCTCCAGACATGTGTATTACCATTGTCATGTGATTTTTTCTGATAAATATGGTTAACGGTTTATACATTTTGTTGAAAAAAAATGTGTATTCTGTTATTGTTGTACTAAGTGTTCTATCATTGTCAGTTAGGACAAGTTGGTTGATTTCAGGATTTCTTTCCTGATTTTCCCTGCATGTCATTTATTAAAAAAAAGAAATTGAAATCTCCTGCTATAATTTTGGATTTATCCATTTCTTCTTGCAGTTCTATCAGTGTTTGCTTCATGAGAAATAATATTATTGCTTCTCCACGTAGTTTTCATACATTTATGTGCTAATGAGTACTCAGCTGACTACTAGGGATTGGCGCTGCAGATATCCCTAGAGGCTCTGCATGCAACTCTCCTGTTTGTGTTCTTTCCTGCACATCCTAGCCACCTTTGTCACCCTGGACCCTCATTCCTGCCCCTTAAAGATTGTCTACTGGGCTCTAACCCTGTTTGTGATGGAACCTGAAAAATCTCAGAAGGCAATCAGCTATGGCAATTATAGGACTTCTGCCATTTATTTTCCATCTCTCAGGGATCACTGTCTTTCACTGCCTGATGTCCAGTGCCTTGCAAACCATTGTTTCATTTATTTTGTTTGTTTTATCGTGTTTCAGGAAGGAGGGCAAATCCAATACCTGTTAATAAATCTTGTTCAGAAGTAAAGGTGGGGTTCACTGTTCATACATCTCTGAGTCTCTGTCTTTCCTATGCTCTCTACCTATAAATTTTTGTAAATATCTAAAGCACTCTATCAAATTCAAATATTTTTTCTATTTGAATCAAATGAGTTATTAGTCTTTAGAATATCTTCTGAATTGCCAGTTTTCTTCATGGCTCAGTATATGAAGAACTTTTTATTATTCACTCGTTCAATACAAATTTATTTATTTATTTTTAAATTTTATTTATTTATTTACTTTTATTTTTGGCTGCTTTGGGTCTTCATTGCTGCACACAGGCTTTCTCTAGTTGCAGCGAGCGAAGGCTACTCTTCATTGCGGTGCGCAGACTTCTCACTGCGGTGGCTTCTCTTGTTGCAGAGCATGGGCTCTAGGTGTGCAGGCTTCAGCAGTTGTGGCACATGGGCTCAGTAGTTGCGGCTCGCGGGCTCTAGAGCACAGGCTTAGTAGTTGTAGCGCAGGGCTTAGTTGCTCCGCGGCATGTGGGATCTTCCCAGACCAGGGCTCGAACCCATGTCCCATGCATTGGCAGACGGATTCTTAACCACTGCGCCACCAGGGAAGCCCAATACGTATTTATTTAACACCTATCCTGGGCAATGTTCTTATAAGGTGCTGGAAAAAGCAGGAAAAAAAAAATCTAATGAAAATCCCTGCTAAACTAAAGCTGATATTTAGGAATAGGAAAAGGGACAGAAAATAAACATAAAACTGAGTAAAATAATATGTCAGATGGTGACATGCAGTGGTAAAAGGGAAAAAAATGCTAGAGGGTATAAACATTTTTTATGACTTTAGATAGAAGGGTCTGTAGAGGCCTTGCAGAGAAGTTGAAATTTGAAGAAAGACCTAAAGGATGTAAGGAAGTAAACACGAGGAAACCAGGAAGCATTCTCCTGGGGAAGGCTTTGTGCTCCTGGGAAAAGCGTGTGCCTGGGGTAACTGAAGATTAACTATTAGGGATTGTCTCTAATCCTAATACAGCAAAATTAAAACTGACCATTTTGTTGTTAAATTTAAAATAAATGTGTTGCCTTTTTAGAGGCGTGTGTGTGTGTATGTATGTGTGTGCGTGTGTGGGTGAATGGGGGAAAACATTTTTAAACTACTAACACAAACTTCCTGTGTATAGTGTTTTATATTAATGTGCTCTTTACATACAAATATTTCATTTTATTTTAATCAGCACTGTTTGGGGCAGGATTATTATTATTCCCATTTCTACATGGCAAAACTAGCACTCTGAAAGTTTAGGGTATTTAGGAGTCTCACGCAGTTAACGAGTATCAGCTACAAGATTTCGACTCTAGTCTTCTGCCCTCAGAACCAGCGTTAGTTTCATCCTATGTGTTGTTTCACATTGTTTTGTAATCTTCCTGCAAAACTGTATGTCAGAGATACATTTCTGTATATAAAATATTTCTACAGCGAAGTTGCTTACAGAATTACAAAGAAATGCTGATACAATGAAAAGTATATTGAAAGGTGAACATAGCCCTGTAATTACTCCCACAATTAAGGCTTTGAATTGACAGCCAAATTTTTCTAAGAATTGAATTCCTCCGGTGTATGGAAATACTCGTCCTGATTACAAAAGAGTATTATTCCTTTTCTCTTAAAAATATCAAAGACTCATTATTACTTTTCTTCATTTTCTTCTCTCTTTTATATCATTCTGCTATTGATTAGCCAAGTACCATTTGTTGTCGTTTTTCAATGTTTACGTTTGAATGGGCGAATGTATTTGTGTTCCACTTAACTTCAGTAGCTCATTAAAATTCATATATATGTGCGTGTATGATTTCTTTATACATATGATGCTTAATGTATATTAAAATGCTCTAGTTGTCATTATGCTTATCATTTGGAATTATAGAGAAATTCATGTAGTTCATTTAGTTCTGTACAGAAATTAATCTCCCATATACCATTAATAAAAAAGAAGAAAAATAATATCAGTATTTCTCTATTCCATAAATTTCTGTTAACATTAACAGTGATATCTAATTCACAGCATAGTTCTACTAAGTCCAGAATTCTTAAAATTGTCATTTCAAATGTGTATTTTCCATAGGTATTTGAGAGTTTCATAGGTGCTTAAGCAGACAAGTTAACAAAAACATGCAGGATTTTAGACTTACCTCAAAAGACCAATTATAACAAGAAGGTATATAAGAAAACCTATGAAATAGAAGGTAATTTTACAAGAAAATAATTATTTTATTAGGGTTTTCTTTACTCTAGTTACTGCACTAAATGTAAATATTTTAAAATGATAATTTGTTTTATGTTATAGTTGATTCTATATGGTTCTAATATGTTTAGTTTTATGATTCTTATGCAGTATCATATGATTATTTGTGTAAAGTATATGCATTTGTGTGTGTTTGTGTATGTGTGTATGAGATTATAACTCCCTTAAGTGCAGTAATAAGTGCTGTCAAATTTTTTATTTTACTCAATTCCTATTTTGGGAGTTAGCCACCACTCCCTCCACTGACTTCTGTGACCAGCAGAATACTTAGCACGTAGTAGCAGGCACTTGACTTATGTTTCTCCAGTTGGAATCTGATTTTTTTTTTCCTACTTGGGAAAGTGTATGTTTATTTTAAGTCTAACTAATCCCTCTACCATTTTTATAGCATCAGAAATGAGTCTCATTGTGGAAATTCTCTGGCGGTCCAATGGTTAGGACATGGCACTTTCACTGCCGTGGCCCAGGTTCAATCCCTGGTCGGGAAACTAAGATCCCACAAGCTGCGTGGTGTGGCCAAAAATAAAAAAGAGTCTCAGGAATTGTATAACACAACTATGAGTCTTGATGGATGATAGTAATCTATGCACATGAAGCAGGTAAAATATGTATGTAATGTACAGTAGATTCCCTCAAAATAACATGGAAGAGTGTCCAGAGTTGGGATCTCCACCAACAGGGAGTGATTAGATCCAAGAAAACACTGCAAAAGTTGAAAGCAGACTTGAAGCCCAGAGAGTGAGTGAGAAACATTTTTTAAACCATTTTATTGAGGTATAGCTGACATGTTAAAAAGCTGTACACACTTAACATATACAACTCAATGAGTTTGTGTATGCCTGTAAAACCATCACCACCATTAAAGACATAAGCATATCCATCAACTCCAAAACTTTCCTCCTGCTCCCTTTATTATTTGTTTTGCACTGTGGTAAGAAGAATTAGCATAAGATCTAAACTCTTAGCAAATTTTAAGGATACAGTGCCTTACTTTAGCTATAGGCAATATGCTGTACAGTAGATCTCCAGCATATCTCATTCATCTGCAACTGTACTCTTTGACCATCACCTCCCCATGTCCCCATCCCCTCAACTCCTGGCTATCACCAGTCCACTCGGATTCTGTGAATGTGACTATTTAACTGAAACTTTCTTTGAACAACCTAACTCAAAATGTGCACCTCAATAATAATGATAGTGAGCAATTTCTGACTTACTATATAAAATTAAGGCACTGATGCATCACCCACATTCTCAAACTTTAAAACAATTAGAAAATGTTGTTTAAGGGCAGTAGGAACAAGTAGGATAATAGGAAGAGGAAAAGGTTAAAAGTCTCAGAACTTTGATGGAAGGAGCTTGAGGGGGGGGAAAAGAAAAAAGAAAAATCGCCATTATGAAAAAGTTACAGATATAAGGTAAAAATAGACCTCTTTCCCCTCTATTCCTCTTCCTGGGTGTTAAACGTTTCAAAGACTCAGTAGATTATTTATTGCTAGTCATTACCTTGAATTATTGTTTACCTTAAAGCATTGATGATTACAAATTCTAAAGAAATTTTGGTAACCCTAATGTAGTACAGCAACTCTTTTCCAGTTTCTTAGTTAGATTTCTTCTTTCTTTGCTAATGTCCAATTAAATTATTTTTACTCTCTCATTATTTTATTGTACTCATATTTTGACCTTTGATGGAGCTCACCTCTTATAAAGATGCCCTAGACAATGAGACACCAATTTCTTGATTCTTTTTTATCCTTTTGCCTACTTAACCTTCGTTTTAATTAAAAAAATCATTTATACCAAAAATATAATGGACATATTGTTAGATATATGTCTTTATTTTTAAATAGCCTTTTCTAATGCTTTTCTGCTTTTAAGGACTTCGTTTTCTTCTTCTTTCACTCCCCAGTTTATAGCATCAGAAATTTGAATGTAAATTTAAGGTACTTCAGATGGAATTTTATAAAGTAAGTTAGTAAGCCTGAATTGTCCTAGAATGAGGCATTTGCCTTATGATATCAACCATACTTGAAAGTTAAAAGGTTGTTTTTGTTAATATCCTGAGGTTGATGGTGATGAGGCTAAAAAACTTCATTAAAGAAATATACGAAGCCAGAAAGATGTATTAATTTATAATGAGAAACACAGTCAAGCAGCTCAGTTGACTGGTCCAGCACATTCTTTCCTCATAGGCAGGCTACATGGAAAACTAAATGATGAGAGTTTTGCTTGATTTATATCGACTCATAACATTGTAATTATATGTAGGACATATATTAAATGTGCCATTATAAACTCCTCGTTATACACATTGTTAAGCACTCTTTCTCCTCCCGCAAACTTATACACATACAATTTGATGTACACATATACATACATATACACATACACATACAATTTGAAATAAATAAATAAATTTCTTTTGTTTAAAAGTCAGTGGCATTTTGTGATAGCAGCTCACACAGACTAAGACATTTCCCAGTTTTTAAATTCAATGCGCAATTGTTTTTCCTTCGTCCCAAGATCATGGGGAGTAGCCACTTTATGGTCAAGTCCTCATGACTGCAACAGTTTTGTTTTTGTTTTTAGATTTTCATTATATCTCAAATATTATTTTTCATCTATCTACCTTTTTCTTTGTTTATTTAATTTATTTAAATTGAATTTGTTAATATAGATATTGTTAATATAAAGGTATTCTAATATCAGCAATTAAACTGATTTCATAACATTAACTTAATACAAACCATGTACATCTAAACTCTAACTCGATGACATTTCACCTTCTTAATTGTGATTATTAATTTATCCTAATATTTAGTATTTTAATATAAGAGAATTTCATAGTGTCCTTTCTCCTTCTACATTTTAAAATCTATTTAAGGGAAATTTATTTTTCAACCTATTGTTTTGGGGATTAATGACTCTAACTTGGCACAAGGGAGGATTCTCTGGCAGTGGTCATGTTCTCTTTCTTTATCTGGCGGATTGCTATGTAGGGGGTATTCTTTCAATCTTTGTAAATATTCACCAAGGTTTATAATTAAGATTTGTACATTTTATGCACATAATTGATTCTTTAATACAAATTTATTTAAATACATTTTGGGGGTTATCTGTAATTTATAAAATGAAATCTTTGCTTGCTTGAATTTTGAAGTTTATAAACAGCATTGTTAATTGTGTTTAAAGCATAATTTTTTTCTGGATAGTAATAGAGGCAATTATATTTAGACTCGTATATTTGCAGAATTTTTAAAGATGGAAAGCACTGGAATCATCTATTTCAACCCTCAAATTATATGAGAGCACAAAGGAGACATAAAAAATTATAGAGTTAATTAGTGGAAGAACTAGAATTAGAAACTAGCTCACTGGATAATATTCTCTTTTGATGTATTTAAAAATAACATCTGGGTCATTCTGCAGTTTAACTTGCTTGGGAAAACAGTCACAGAGCCATTCCAAAGAGGGTAAGTGAAAGCTTAGGTGTGAAACAAAGTCTGAAATAATTGGTTACCTGTAGTTATTTAAATCTCATTTTAATTTATATTTCATAATTACTATATTCTCTATGATCTGAAATTTTTATAACATGGGCTGCCATGAAGTATTGTAAACAGTTTTGAATGGGTACAATGTCATGTTGTCATCAATGTCATGATTATAAATGATATTCTGAAGTTTGGGTGACTACCAATTTATTAAGCTTGCTGAAAGGAAATGTACCTTGTGTTGAAAGTACATTTTTATATGCATATTGTTTACATGTAATCTAATTTTATGTTCATTCCATTGATAAATTTACAGATTTAATTTCCATTCTACTGTCTTATCTTCTATTATAAGCCATGATCTCTATAATAGGATTAGGAAAACTCAGGCTGACATATAAGCTAGCACTCTTTCTTCTGGGACACTCAGAGGTCACTATACCATTGTGATCTTTTATAGAGCAATATATAATTAAACTAGAACTTTTTCCAGCAGGATATTATAAGAGATAAAATACTTAGTAAGTTTCCAAAATCGATTAAACATTTATACAAGAATAGCATATGCTAGGCTAAAAATAAAGGCTATTAATAAAAGCTTTTATGCAGTATTGCTGTCATCAAATCCATCTGTCCCTGTGAGGACTCAGCATGTTCATTCTAGTGCCAAGAGAGCTGTCCTGTGTTGCAAGGACTTTGAATGACCTACCACCCATGAATACAGTCGTATCTCTATATTCTTTCAGTTGGATGACTGAGGACTAACAAAAAGGACACTGTTCTTTGAATCCTGTGAGCTTCATTTCAGTACCATTTTGCCCCAATTTTTTTTTTTTAACTTCAATGTCATCTAAACATCTAATGCTACCACTTATATTTATTCATACTTGGGATATCTATGGTAATTCGGAACTCATCTTCCAATGTGGTTTATTCTATTATTAGCTACAATTGTTAGAAGTGTTGTCTTATATTAAATCAAAATGTGTTTTCTTATTGTTTCTATTCAGTGTTATTAGTTTAACCACCTTAGTTTACACAGAACAAATTGTAACTTTTTTCTACTTAATTTCATACATAAGCATTTATTACATGCTAATTAGATTATATAAATGTACATGATGTAATCCATATCCTAAATGGTCTAATGTGGGAGACAGATATGAGCATCAGTCATTAAAATATAATAGACTAAGTACTATGTAGAGGTATGGATAGAGTGGGAGGATAGGAAAACAAGTGACACCTAACTGAACCTGAAAGGGTTAATGACAGGTGGAGAATGGCATTCTAACAGAGGAAAAAAGTATGCCTAGAGACATGGAGTCTGGCCTTATTGAAACACTTTAAAACATTTATATATTATTAATCATTTCTTTCTGGCATCTAACAAAAACAATTTTATAAGTCTGTTTTGGGTTTCTTTTGGTATGTTTTTAAGTTTATCAATAAATCCAAGAGCTTTTCCTTTTATCATACTTTAGTTAGCTAATACCCTCTTAATTTGGGAGCCAAATGGAACCAAATATAATAGGTCTTGCCTGGCATTGATTGATGTAGAGGTAAATACAATATCAAAGAATATATTATCATTTGTTGGCATTTTAAACAAACATTAAAATATTTGATAGCATTCATAACATTAAATGTGTATGTATGTATATATTATGTGAAAAATACAAATCTAAAAAAGATATATTATTTTTACTTTCTTTCATACATATTTAAATCTAGTTTGTGGATTACAAATTCAAATCAAGGCATGAATGACTGATGAGAAGAAAGAGTGGAAATGTATTTAGGTTGGTATTAGGAAAAGAGTCAAGGAATTTTTAAAATATCTGTAACTATTTTATGATAACTTTGTATGGTGTATAATCTATAATATTGAATCTCTATGTTGCACACCTGAAACTAATATAATATTGTAAGTCAACTATACCTCAATAAATAAAATAAAATAAGACAAAAAACAAACAAAAGAACATCTGTACACATAAACTCTAGGCCACTGGGAGGTACATGTGAGATGACTTTGGTACAGGTGAAAAGCAATGTATTTAAAGTTTCTAGCTTATTATCATTTTGATTCAAGAAATTATATTTCTTGCCAATCCCTCTCCGTCAAAATTAAAGAGTCTTTTTTAATATGAAATAAATTACATAGTAAATATTGTAATTAATTTTAGAAGAAGATTGGCTTTATTGGAAACGTGATTTGTAAGTATTTCTTGAATGTAAGCCAGTCAAGAATCTGGCACCCAAGTTTTATGCGGAAGTGGTGAGTGACTGAATGTTCTAACTATCCATCAGATGGAAACTAATTTTAAAAATAGCTTTACAGCCAAACAATGGAACACCAAGAAACTATTAAAATGAATAAGGCAATGATTTAGACTGATATAGGAAGAATTCCTGAGTGTGTGTCTAGATTTAGAATTAGAAGAGTGCAGAGCAATGTGTAGCCTAAGCTCCTGTTTATGTATGTTTAATGTTTTATGTGTTCATGTATATGGTTGTTTATATTTGGCCAATTTAGAAATAATATGCAATGTGTTCATGATGGATTGCTTCTCCAGGTATTTTAGATAAACTGTGAATTACTTTTCACTGGCGATTACAGTGTCATTCAATGAGATGGCATCTTTTCTACTGTTTGCATTTTTACTACATTAATGTAGCCTTTCTGTTTTGTTTTGTTTCTTAATAACATTCTTGGGAAATACTAACAAAAGAGAGGGAGGGAAGAGGAGAAGGAACTGAACTTTTCCGTAGGGAGGGGTATTAGAGAGAACAAATCCTGTGGCTGGAGGAACTTGAAGTGATAACAGGAAGAAAGATATTTAATGAGGATTTCAAAGTTGTTTCCTGTTCATTGCTATTTCTCCATGTGGACCCTAGACATTGGGAAAATTACCAAAAAAGTGGATAGCTTTGGTATGATTTTATTTCTTTGAAAGTTGGAAGAAGAGCTAATGTTTTGCCAAGGATGCTGAGTGAGTGGTAATGGAAAGAAGTCAGGCCATGTGCACCAAGGCTACAACAGCCATCTCTATCACTGTGGTTTTTGACTATTAGAGCCTCGACATCCCAATGACACCTCATGCTCTGTCATCATTAGAGGTGATGGTCACTGAGGAAAAGGTGATACCAAAACGAAGTGCATGTATACTAATAAAAGATGGCTTCTCTTTGATGTCTCTAGCATACATTCTATAATGTTTTAGCTTTAAAGAGTTATTGGCTGTAATTGACCTTTTCCAGTATGTTTTTATTCCATTTTTATTATGTAGAGATGATGTTCTCACAGTTTTTACACTGCAACACTTCCCATAGCTATATTACTGGAAAAACAAAAGGTAAGCAATAATATGAATATAGAGAACATGACAGAAAGAAGGCTACAAGGTAGAGATAAAGTAATAGAACGTAATTCATAAAATAATATGATTGAACAGGTTCTTTATGGATTCAATTCATTGCTTTGTAATAATATATTTATGTGCCCAACTTCTATAACAGATTATAACATCCTCCTAGATGACGGCACCCTTATCTTAATAGTGTTTGTATCTTCAGTATCTGGTAACATTGCTACATAGAATTTGTTCAATAAATATTTGTTGAATAGATTCACATTACTTAATACAGACCTTTAAGGAGACATTTTTCAAGACTACGATAGGTGATTACAACAGAACACGCTATTTAAGGCAAACAGATTTGGCACACGTTCCACCAAAAAATAGAATAGGATTAGATATTTGGAAACCTAGAACAAACCCAATTGTCCAATATATTCCAGATCAATAATATTAGAGTAAAACATGTCATGATAAAAATTCTGATTTCATCTTTAAATATGGTTTTACAACTGTTTGTATTGCATTTGTTAGTTTACATAAATGTAAGATATATAGACTTGATGAAATACTTTTCTTTTTTAAGAACAAAAGAGTAAGAATAGAGTGGCAGTTGCAATTAGTACATTTATTAAAGTCCCAAGATAAAACCAAAAATAAAATGAGAACCATTGATAAAAATTAATTTTTTATCCCTCTCTTGTTTCATGTACTTTTTAATTCTATAGGAGTCTAAAAGAAACTATGATATGAAACATCATATCTTTTGCAATTGGGTGAAGCTAAGATTTGGAGCCAAAGAACTCACAAGGGCCATAAAGTTCTGGCTACTCACTTCCTCTCCAGCCTCATCACTCAGACTTTCCCTTGTGTGTCTTATTCTCCGCGCCCCCTGCCCTCCAGGTCAAATTCTCTTCTGCTCCCTACAGAGCAATCATTCTTGCATACTGTTCTAACTTCAGTATTCTTCTATTTCTCAGTTCTGTTCCCCCAATTTGAACCCCTATCATCCCCTAAACCCCACACATGGCTTCCCTCTCACATTCATACTCTTCTTTGTCAAGTGAAATCTCCATTCTCCTTTTAGGTTCAGTTTAAGTGAAACCTTTCATAAAAGCCTCAAGCAGGAGTTGTTTATCCACTCTCCAAGCCTATACTTTCTATTTAGCACTGAAGGTAAATATCCTCAGCATTAGTCTGCTTCTCCTCCTCATCCATTAGGCCTGGACTTCTTAAGAACAGAGAGTGCTGTGTTATTCACCAATGCTTTCCCAGACCCAGCACATCATCTAGAACATAGAGGACATTCAATCAATCATGAATGCCTGTATGAATGAATAAATGGCAAAGCTGCAAACAGGATAGATAAAGCTGAAACCTAGATTTAACAGCGTGTAAGCAATTGGATAATATAGATACTATAGCATATGGAAAGAAAGGACTTTTAGAAAATAATTGAAAAGAAAAACTGAGTCACCTGACAGATAGATATTATTAGATTTGCCAATTGTTAGTGCTTATGGGAGTTGGTTTGTGCAGATGAGAGTCAAAATATCTGTATTATTCAATTAGTATATATCTTCATGTACTATCTATTATGAAGTGATATTCTGAGGGCTTTTCTTTTCTGAAAACATTTTGTAAACACCTTGAAATTAGTGGATATTTCTCATGTCATACTGCATTTCTGTACTTCCTAGAATGTGACTGAACATAAGAAAAGTCCACATTCATAATTTTAAGTTCAGAGGTGGGTCCATTTTTCTAAGAAGGTCACTTAAAAATTTGATGAGTCATAGCATGTATTACGGGTTGAACTGTGTCCCCTCCACTCCTAAATTTGTATGTTGAAGTCCTAACCCCAAGTACCTGAGAATGTGACCTTATTTAGACAAAGGGTCTTTACAGAGGAAATCAAGCTAAAATGAGATCATTAAGGTAGGCCCTAGTCCAATGTGACTGGTGTCCTTATAAAAAGGGGAAATCTGGACATAGAGATATGAATATAAGGAAGACAATGTGAAGGGACATAGAGAGAAGACAACCATCTACAAGCCAAGGAGAGAAGCCTAGGACAGATCTTTCCCTCACACCTCTCAGAGGAACAAATCTTACCAGCACCTTGATCTCAGACTTCCAGCTTTCAGAACTGTGAGGCAAAACATTTCTATTGTTTAAGCTGCCCAGTATGTGGTACATTGTTAAGGTCGACTTCACAAACTAATACAATGAGCAATCACTTAAATATCAAAATGATATAATAAATTCCAATTTTTGTATCTTGCCTTGTTTTGGTAATGACCCCACCCACCTTTTAGTCATCCAGAGTGTACTGTCTTCTGTCATAACTTAAATATCATATAAAGGCATTTTTCCTTTTTTTTCTGATTTTTTTTCTCATTTCCGTTTTTGACATGTTGTAAGATTTGATTTGTTGAAACTGTTTCTTATTTAGAAATATGAACTGAATGACCCTGAAACAGCAATGTCTGCAACAGACTTTGTTGAAGATTCTTAAGGAGAAAGGGAGAAAGGCACTTGAAGAAATCAAATAGAAGTCAGATATTTGGAGTCCTCAGGGATACTTTGGTGCCTTGTGAAAGTCCAATTATTTCTTCCTCTTTCTAGACTTTTTCCTCTTGTTAGAAAATGGTGAGTTTTATTTTTCCTTTAAATCAGGTAAATTATTAATTGCAATGGCATGATGAGTATCTCAAAATTATGATACTGCAAAACTCATTAAAAGAAATTTCTCTGCTTAGTATAGGATTTGTATTCATAATGAAATCATTAAATAAGTTATATAATGGGATTTGGTATCACTGGTCAATGTACAAACGGTTGATGCCTAACTTTCACCATTTTCCCAAGATACTGAAAAGATATCATAGCAATGATTTATTTATACATAAACAAAATACAGCAAGTTAAAAATGGCTTTAGATAAAGCAGCTATTTTTGGTAACATCATAAAGTGCTGTAAAACAATGCATTTTTCTTAAATCTCTTAAATTTTTTATAATCAATTGATAATGCTCATAAGAATATGTATTTCTAAGCTAAAAGCTTATCTGCAAAAATACAAAAATATACCATCAAGAAGGTTTACTTTTTAAATTTTATTGAATGTTTTATTGAAGAATACAAATCTCATGCCAAAGCACCTGTTTTGATTCCAGTTGTGTGTGATATAGATCGGTTGAAACAAACATTATTGGTCTTGAAAAAGTTGATAAATCTCATTAATTTGGTTTTCTACTTTAATGAAAATGCTGTGAATAGGCAGTGGGTAATTCTCAAAATTAGTCTGGGATATGGCGGTTGTATGAGTTTGTTAAGGCTGCCATAACAAAATACTAAACACTGGGTGACTTAAACCACATAAATTTATTTTCTCACAGCTCTGGAGGCCAGACATCCAAGATCAAGGTGCCAGCAGGTTTGGTTTCTTGTGAGGTGTCTCTCCTTGGCTGGCAGATGGCCACATTCTCACTGGGTCCTCACATAGCTTTTCTCTGGTGTCTATCTGTATGTTTAAGTGGTTTCCTCTTCTTATAAAGACACCAGTCAAATGGATTAGGGCCCACGCTAATGGCCTTGTTTTAACTTAATCATCTTTTTAAACGTTCTATCTCCAAAACAGCCACATTCTGAGGTCCTGGGAATTAGGGCTTCAACATATGAATTTGCAGGGTGGGGAGCAATTCAGCCCATAACAGTGGTGAAAAGGATTCTGTATCTTTACCAATCCTTCTTCTTTCAGACAAAAGGCTGAATTACAGCCCTAGAGCTTCAGATTCAATTTACCTGCACATTTAGGGAGAGAGTGCTTAGTAACTGAGAAACAAAGTTATTATTAGGCATAGTTTTTAGAAAATTCTTCTTACATTCTGTCTCACTGTAACTTCTTTTCCCATTAGGGAAATTAGGAAATATTTATCTTCTTTAATTCTATGCATCTAACATCTTCTCTTCTCCAAAAATTTTCCTCAGTAGCTCCCTTATATTGAACCATTGTTTCTATAGAATTAAAACAGCTTTCATTTATTCATTTAAATTAATGAACATATCTGTGACTTATTATGATAGTTCTTATTAATGAGATTGTAACCAACATAGATACAATCCCTGACCTAATTGAATACACAGTCTTCTGCAACAGAAAGTCATTATTCAAATTACCAAACAAATATATCGTTAAAATATATAATACACACTATGAAGTAAGCATGCAGGGTGATATGAGAACTCTGTTAAGAGTCAAATGTGCTGAAATTAAAGTATGCTCTTTACAGATAGTTATATAAAAACTATCGAAAAGCATTCTAGACCCAAACAAATTCAGACACAAATGATTATGATGGATTAGATGTTGAGACATTCAAGGATATATTAGAAGGTCAGCATGGCTGGAATACAAGAGTAGTAGAAGAGAGGATGGAACAGTAGGCAGATCGTATACACATGGCGGTGTAAGTAATAATATGCACTTTGATATTTCATTAAAGACCATTTGGAAGATGATGGTCTATAGGGGTAAATTGCTTCTGTAAATGATCAGAGGTGAACAGATTCATGAAATATTTAGAAGGTAAAATTGATTTGACATTTGGGTTTATGGTATGAGCACGATGGAAGGGAGATTTCAAGGAGGACTCTTAAATTTTTGATTTATGAAACTAATGGTATTTTATTCCATTCATTGAGAAAAAGAAGCCATGAATAAAATCTGTCTTAAGGGGGAAGATCACGCATGAATGCTGCTTTGGGCGTGTTAAATTTTAGGTGTTTATTAGATATTTAAGTATGGAGCTCAAGTAGATAGATAAGTAATCCTTGAGCTCAGAAGAAATGTTTAGACTCTGAAAGTATAAATTTGGAAACCACTGGCTTATTTTTAAAATATATAGATTCTTACATTACGTATAGGTGAGAGGAAAAAATTTTTAAGAGTGGATTGAAAAATTCAACAAGAAGAGTGCACTAGAATGAATTTCAACAGACCAATACTTGAATAAAGTACTCTAAAATGATATTTGAGTTCAATATATCAACAATCATAACCAAAAAATCATCTTGTTTCACCTGTAAGCTTTTAGGTGGGCAAAATATTTTTATTCATGTTTTATATATAAGGTAATAAAAATCTACATAGATGCTGTGACCTGCCCAGTGCCAGATACAGTAAGTTCAAAGGGCTTGAAGGAGCAAAGAGTGGTTCCAAACCTGGGAAATTCGGCTCCTCATTTTCCACAATGTAAGTAAATTGTAGATTAACATAAATAATGGGACATATCTACTTGTCTTATTTTTGCTCGTGGCTAATTCTAATTCCTGTAAATAAAGCTGAATTAATAGGTTTAAAACATTTTCAAAACATGGATTTAATTTCACAGGTGAAAAAGAAAGAGTAATAAGAGGTCCTTGTTGTTGAAAATGTTGGAAACATGATACTGAATTATTTTAGTTCTATTTCATAGCATATTATCATTTCCTTGAGCATTTAGAAATAATTTAATTTAGTCAGGGTTTCACCAAAAAGATATTTATAGTATGGTAAAGAAAACAATGAATTACAACAGGATATACAGAAAAGGATAGATTTATGTAATGTAATGGGAAGTGACATTTATATGGTATTTTATAATTATAGGAGGGTTTATAATTATATGGGTAAACATAAAAGGATTCACTTTAATTGGCCAATGTGTGTATATATAGAGAGCAGTGACCCCCTCCCCACCCTTCATTCCAATGCCAACTTCTTGACTCTCAGAACCATGGTGTGTTTCAGATATCCTATGGAAAATGCTCATGAAAGGTGAACACAGTCATTGGGTAAATTGTGTTTACTATTCACTAATCATTGTAATAACATACATGGTTATCAATGATGAAAGTGATCTAGATTTAACTGGGAAATGCAAAGGAAAACTGGATCATAAATTTTGGGGGGTAAGCTTTTTTAAGATTTTGATAATAAGAGGGCCAGTTGCACAGTATGATACAGCTCTTTCCTTTCTGCTTTTGGGTGTTACTGAGTAAGGACAGGATGTTGGAGCAGCTATAACCCTCTTGTGATCATGACGAAAGAGTCACTGCCACAGTGAGAGTGGCAGGACAGAAAAAGGGATGGGATACTGCTTGGGTCCTTGGTGACATCACCAAGCCTCTGAACAACCCTCAAACACAGGCTTTCAAATATATGGCAAATGATATTAGAAAGGAACTATTATTTAGTAATTAAGAGTATGGAATCTCTGAAGCCATGTTATTTGAATTTGGAACATGGCTCTGACATTTGCTAGCTGTGTAACCTTAGGTAAGTTACTCAACCACTCTGTGCTCTTGAGAGGAAATAGTTAACACAACAGATCTGTTTAACTCAGTTCTTGCTCATATGTTACCATCATGATGGCCCTTGGTCGAACATTAAAACTAAACTATTGGGATGTTCTTATAATTGCTTGGTAATGACTTACATTTTTACATGCCTAGAGCAGTGGGTCAAGATGAACCAGGTTGTTCGCATGTTTAAAGTGAGACATGATGATTCATTACATGTACCTACTACCTAGTTTGGGAGTTTGCATCATGGCTGGTTTTGGACTCCAAGTTTCAAGTAGACTTCCCTGGGCAAGGATATCTCACACATTTTTCTGCAGTTAGTAGCTAGAGAGAAAGATGTGCCCATGCCGTCCCCCACAGAGGAAGATAGGAAATCTCAATTTTGCCCTGTCTAGCTTCAACCTGTGTATATGTTTGCGCTGCCTTTCCTGCACTGTATTCTTCACTGTAATAAATCTTAGCCATGAGTATAATTTTATGCTGAGGCATGTGATTTCTTCCAGTGAATCACTGAGTGGACGGTTGTAGGACTGTGGCTATAGCCCTTGATTCCAACTCTACCTCACAGGTTTAATTTGAGAATTAAAATAATTAATATATATGAGATACTTATTAAATAACTGTCTGGCAGATATAAAAGAAACAAATGAGTTAGTTAGCATTCCTTTTTCAAAAACTTTTAAAGTGAATTTTACTGGCTATTCACTTGCTCATATAGAAAGAATCCTACTATTTGAGGGTTCCTATTTAAAAAAGAAAAATCTGAGCTTTCTAGATTTTTGGCTTAAAAAGTATATGGGAAAGGGATTTATTGATGAGGAATGAACACAAGGGAAAGAGCTTCAAAGTGTGTTATAATTACTGAATTTATGTCAGAACTAATTATTTTTAGTTTAGGTTTATTATTGGTTGACAATATATAAGTGGTTTCACTATGTGCTGCCTATCCATGGAACTATAGCGCTGCATTAACACTGATAAATTCTGGGTTCGGTCTTTCAGTTGTTAGACTATAACCGTGTATGTTTAATCATTTAATGAAAGAATAGCAAAAAGCAATGTTAACCCTAATGCAATGAGCCAGTTTATCTTTACCATAGCTAAAAACGCAACTGCTGTAGTGCTGGCAAGAGCTGACTCAATGAAATGAAAACACCATCTGTGCTGAGAAGACATATACCTGTTTGTATGATTTTCTTCTCAACAGCCCCTTGTTTACAGTGCAAGTGAATTTTATATCCATATGAAGTGTGAGTTCACTGCTGTGGAAGTCCGTAACGTGGGAAATAGACACACTGAAAAACCTAAGATTGATTATCCTTGTAAAAAGCATCAACACAGCATGTACCAGTGGATATGTTGAAAAGGACAGAAAGGGTACAGGCATATTTACACTCACCAGAGGTTAAATCTTGCAGTATATTTCTGGGGGGACTATTTTAAGACATTCTCCATATTAGAAAAGTTAAAATGCCAAAATCTAACAACTAAAGATAAAAATGAGCATTTGATTTTAAATTCTCTAATAAGACATGAGCTTTATCATACAGTAATAGTAAGCAGTATCTGCATATTGTTTTACAGTGTATTTTTACTTTCCGTACTTCCTTCCAGGGAGGTTAAAAATACTATATTGAGTAGAGTTTTATTATCTACCAGGCACTGCATATTGTACTGGGTGCTTTTCATGATGGTGATAGTAATGATGATATAATAACAAAAACAATAAACACATACTCAGACCTGGCACTGGGAAGCATTTAAATACATTTAGTTTATGAGTATATTATTTAATATTCACAATTTCATAAGGATTAGGAAGAACCAGTGTTACCAGGCTTTGCGGGGTCCTTCATCTAAGCTCTAGGTTCTTCTAACCACCACCTCTACCCTGCTGCTCCCCAAGTCCTAGAAGGGCTAGCTGACTCCTGGAGTTATTCTCTCTCTAGGTTCACCTTGGGATCTCATTTGCCCTTTCAGCTCTCCAACACCTTGGTAACTAATTTCCTATATAAAATCCCCTCCACTGAATTCCTAGTGTGGTTTCTGTTTTCCTGCCTGGTCTCTGACCGTTGCAGTCACACATGATTGAAATCACATATTCCTTCTTCAAATTAAATTCAATTCCATTCACGAAATATTTTTTTGAGGGCATAAACTGTCAGGCACTATTACAGAGGTAAAGAAACCTGAGTCTTCAGATTAGACAAGCTGAATGCAGGCTCTCCTCAGCAACCCATTCAGTCTGCCTGTTCCTCTGCTTATACTTCAAGCCACAACCCTGAATCATCAATACCTGTAATAATCCTTTTCGCAGTTCTGAAACATAACTGCTAATTATCGCCACCCAATGAAAATATTTTAATACTGTTCCTTCTAACCTCATAATTTAATTTCATTCTCTGCTTTTTGAAGATATACATGTGCTTTTCACCTCAACTCCTTTAAGAAAAATATTAAATCTATTTTAGCTGAGAGGCTACCCATCCAAAACAAAAGTAATAAAGGTAAGTATTAAGGGAAGATTTAATAGTCTCTAACCAGGCCTAATTAGGGTAAACATATATGTAGATTTAAATAGGAGTTTAGAACTAGTGTCCCAACTTAGCAGTTGTTAAGATTTTATTATCATTATTAACACAGCATTAAAATAAATTTCTCTCCCCTGCCATTGTCTGTTCTAATACTTAGTGAAGCTATGTGCAGTAAAAGAATTCTTACTTTATCCTGTGTTCAAATCTGAAAGATGGCCAGCAAATAGCTCTTTTTTCTGATTCTCTTCAAGCCCAGGTTACTTATACTTTTCAAGTTCAATATGCACAGTGCTTGCTGGAAAATGAATTATCCTGCATTCAAATGGCTAGAAAAGCTGTTTCCAGTGTTAGGTGGTAGTGGGAAAGCTATTTCATATTACGTCCTTTCCTGGTCGGTTAGAGTACCAACCACTTGTGTCATGTCATGGCCGGCCAACTAAAGCTTGCATGCAGCACCTTGGCATTGTCAAAGGGAAACATGGTAAATTATAGGTTAGATGTATAAGGAATAATTGTAGGAAATAAATTGATAGTTGTCTGGATGTTCTTGCTACAATGATTTTGTACTTTTATGTAGAATAATTCTACTGTTTATTTATGTTATTATTTGGAAACACTTCAGTTTTGCAAGAATACCTTTTTGTAGCAATTACCTCAAAAGCAGGAAAGTCATGTTTAATGTAAATTTAAATACCAAATTCAAATGCTCAAAGAGTTTGATGATGGACACATAACTTGCACTTATTGATATTTACTGTTCTACATGGGCACAGATGATACCATTTATTCGTGAAAACCAGATGTCACAAATCCTCCTAAAAAACATCACCATTTGTTTTATAAGCTTTGTAGTCATTTTAAGAAGGTAATTTAACACACGCAGTTGCAGAAGTTCCAATTACATATCACTCTGCGAAGCAGTACTTTTCATTTAGATCAAATGACTGTTCTTCTAAATCAATTTCCCTCCTTTCCTTTTTTTTTTTTTTTTAATTAATTAATTTATTTATTTATGGCTGTGTTGGGTCTTCGTTTCTGTGCAAGGGCTCTCTCCAGTTGCGGAGAGCAGGGGCCACTCTTCATCGCGGTGCGCGGGCCTCTCACTATCGCGGCCTCCCGTTGCGGGGCACAGGCTCCAGACGCGCAGGCTCAGTAGTTGTGGCTCACGGGCCCAGTTGCTCCGCGGCATGTGGGATCTTCCCAGACCAGGGCTCGAACCCACGTCCCCTGCATTGGCAGGCAGATTCTCAACCACTGCGCCACCAGGGAAGCCCTCCCTCCTTTCTGATTCCACGTAGGTATAGGTATAGGTAGAAAAACTGTAAATGTTTTGGCTCCATTAGCTGAGAACCTCATATACGGTTGAATGATGCATTGGATATTTTGAAAAGGAAAGAGTTTCTTTGAATAATATTTTTTCCCTCTGTAGTATAGGCTATAGGATAGAAAAATCCCTGAAGTATAAGTGGGAGGAAAAAAGGGGTAGGAACATACAAAGATAAACTAGATTATTATTCCAAAATATGCTGCTCCACAGCGAGAAGAATCGTTGGTTTCTCCATTTCACTATTTCTATCCCATTTTCCTGTGATTTTATTAACTGCTAAATCCTCTCTGTATCATTTCTATTTCAACAATCATCACTTACAACTTTTACTACTTTAGGCATGTGTTATTACAGTATAATTCAGTTCTTCATTGACTATAAATAAAATAGACATATTGGCAAATAAACATGAAGTTAATGCTTAGAACTGTGCCTGACTCATAATAGATGTTGAATAAATATTTGGTGAATGAATAAAATGGGAGGACAGAATGTTGGGGGAAATTAGACTTAAGAAGGACATACAATAAAAATAAAGCTCTTGAGAAAGCACAGTAAGAATCATTGACTTTAGGGCTTAAAAAGATTGTAAATCAATGGAGAAAGAAATTGATTTATACAAATTTCATGTATATGCATCATTTTAGAATAATTATAAACAACTGTTTTCATGACACAGTTTGAAAACAAGGACCTATTTCCATATCACAGAACCTAAAATATTGTTCATTTAAATAGTTTTTTGCTTCCTAGCACATCCATTTTTGCATAGATACAGTTCAACTGCTGATTCTGCCGCAGTCTGTAGAGAAAGCTCCTGCTAGAGCTGGGGAAGATGGTCTCCTGACAGCTCCTAAAGTTTTGATAATCCTGTACCAAGTACTAAATCTCACCTCTCACCCTACATGTTCTAATTAGCAATCTATTATTACTACATATGGCTTTTCATCTTTATGGCCATGCCCTATGTTTATTTTCATTGTTAAATCTGATAGCAATGTAAGCTCTTTTGATAGAGGCAATTCATTTAAGAGAACATACACATTCTTGCTCTCTACAATCTCATGCAATAAATTCTGATTCCCTTTGCTTCCCTTTATGTCTTCGGATCTTACAGCAATACACAATCACAAGCACAGTATCTACTAGCAAGAATAAAGAGAGACTTGCCAATTTTTCATGATCACAAAGGGAGGGTTATACACTTCTATTAACTGCCCTGAAATGATCTGGGGGTCACCATTTCCATAAAGTTTTTACTGACCCCCTAAATCATGAGTAGTGTACCTCTTAAAACTCACATGTCTTCATTTTTCTTTCTGTCTTGAGTACACCTTATTAGTACATCTCTTTTTTTTTAAAATTATATGTGCTTATTCAACAATTTTAACTCAGTATAGAACATATATGAAATCCCTTTATTTTTAATTCAGTTGAAAAATGCATGCCTTTAGGACTGAAACTAGGGTGCATATATTTATGTTCCTCTCTCACAACATCTATCAAAATAACTATTACATATTAGCTACTGAAAATCTTTCTTAAAGTAATAAAGAAATGGGTGAATCTACATTTAAGAAAGGCATCTCAGTTTAACAACATCTATAATACTTAATAGTTACCATCTGCTATATATTTTGTGGTGGTATTTATTCTTTCATTCAGATATGTACTTAGTGCCTAGTATGTGCTGTTCTGTGGCATTGGTAGTTAAAGTACTGAAGAATAATACAAATATTCACTTCATGCAGACACTGTGAATTCTTCCTGGTTCAATAACAGCAGTTCTGTGCTGCATTTTAAAGAGTTTTGTTGAGGTAAGACATACTTTGTTCAAATTCTTGGGGCAAATTATTTTTTATCTTTCTTGTGTTGTGGTCATGTCAAGCCCTTGTGCAGCTTTCGTGGTGTACCCTGCAACTTGTATCACCCAACGCTAATTCCAAACTCCTTCTTTTCTTACTTTTTTTCACCTTGGAAGCTGAAAGTTAAGTGTACAATTTCTCAGCTTCCCTAGACATCTAATGGTAGATGTATGACACAATTTTGAGCAATGGGATATAAACAAACGACTTCCGTAATCACTTCTGGGTGAAGTTTTCTTTCCCAACAGAAAGGTAGAGATGCAGCTGAGGTTATCGTTTTGACTGTTCATTTTTATACCCTTAAAATGGGATTTCATGATTGGAACTACAGGAGCATCTTGTGACGGTGCAGTCACAGACAGTCATCAGATGGCACGAAAAACCATAAAAAGCTTCTAATGGCATCATTGAACAGCTGATCCGACATCAACAGCTGGCTCTTTCAGACCTCTTGTGAATAAGGAAAATAAAATCCAATTTAGTTAAGTCACGAAAGTTAGGTTTTTTTTACTTGCAGCTGAGTACATTCCTGAATGACTCACAGTACAGTTGTAGATAACTCTTGTTATTCTTTTTAATCATTTCACACAGTGTGGCACAGTTGAGGAGAAATCACTAATTCACCTTGTTAGAAACAATAATTTTGTTCTCTAAGATGTTTTACAATTTATAGAGGAAAATCACGTTTGGCATTTTAGATTTATTAGAAATAATTTGGGTCAGAAATATGTCAGTTACAGGCAGTATTCCATCAATAAATTAAAGGTACTCTAACTTGGTATATTTAATGGGGCAGGGGGCAGAAATTTTTTCTCCTTTAGAAGTACACTTATTGAAAAATGACAGGAGGTGCAAATACAATGTGACTGGTGATATTTTTCTCTTCCCCTATAAGTGAAGATGTATGAAACTAGAAGCCAATTTTTCTTCTATGCTGAGAAATTGAGACTGGATAGCTAGAGAGAGCTGAGCACATTCAAGCAGAATAAAAATGCTCTGCCATCAAAAGACTCCCAAATAAAACCTTAGCAAAAGAAAGTGTGCTACAGGCTCAGGGATTTTCAGTTCTTATAGAGTTATAAGGAAGCAGAGTGTTAAAATTTATTTTTCGTAGAAAAAGAGGGAAAAGAGGAAAAAGGAGAAAGAATACATTGTTATCAAAGAATGGTCACTGAAATAGCAAAAAGGACCAGGTTATACCTTGCTATTTGTATTAATTTAAAGCAGAATTATATTTAATAATTTGAATAATATGCTATTTGCAATTCTTAATAGAGTAGGCCTCTGATTATGCAGTGACTAGAAACTGATCATGCAATTATGACCAATTTAAAAATTATGTTCCAGTAGTGACTAATAAATACCCATACCTTAAATGTTTTCAAACATAAAATATAAAAATACAGGTATCCCCATGTAAAGTAGGCATAGATATCAATTTTCAGAATTAAAAATATGTTTTACAGTTTTTACCCATGCTTAATTGGGTAGCAATGAGAGAAAATTGTTATTATGGAGTTTTACAAATTATTCAACTCAGTTTTCATTAATACAAAAACTCTTTTTACTTTATTCATATTTATCAGTTTGTATGTTCTTTCATTAAAATACACGACTGCAATAATAACTAGCATAAGCAGTGTGGCATAAAAAAGATAACATTTAAGTATGTAACTCAACTGGTGTGAGCAAGGAGTACATAGACATGTTAGTAAAGTTATCATATAAATCATTGTCCCAGTTGAATGATTATGAAAGAGAAAGGGGCTATTAGTTGGATGGGGCACTGGGAAGCAGGTATAAACTATGACAGTCCCAGGCAAGCCTGGAGGTATATTCACCCTATTAACTCTGAATATTTAGTATGGTGAGCATCCATTAATCTGTTATAGGTAAATGGGGTTGTAGGCTCTGTTATAGGAATTAGGAGATGCAGATAAAATGCAATTTATTGTTAGGTGTTGTTATTTACTTTCATGTTCATAGAAAAAGTTAAATTGATGGAATCATATACTACATTTATATTTAATGTGTATTCTGTGCACTCATATAAATTTATGGTGGAACATAAGAAATATAATCATTTGAATCAGACCACCCTTTTCATTTAGTGGCATTGACCTGAAATAAAAACATTTAATTCACACTCCTAAAATGCTACCAAAGACCTTTCTAATCATGAGGCTCATTCTATCCAAGAGAAGGGTTTTGCACCAGATATCTCTGCCCATCTCTCTAAAAGGTCAGAACAACTATGCTACTGAAGACTATGCATTGTATTTTAGGTAGACTAGATGTATATACCAGACTTGCCAGAGTCCATCCACAAGCTATAAAACAATTTTAGCTGCAGCTGGCCAAAATCACTTCTCTTAGGACTGACTCAAATCAATTTCCTTTATTTGCCATTTCCATCTACTTTCAAACTTTCTCATATCAACATTTTCACTATTATAAATGTTAAGGTTGTTGTGTTATAAAATGTAAATTGCACTGTATCAGATAGTGCTTTTATGTTTCTTTTGGTTCTTGCTCGAATAGTGAAGGATTATGAAATGCCTGGAAAAGAAATTAAAGATTCGTAGAAATAAGAGAAAGGAAAAGCAAACATTTAATCATTTAACTCTGTCTCCCAAAAAGGATAGGGTTTCTTCCTCAAGGTGTACTTTAATCTTTTGTGAAAATTTAGAGATAAAAATAGTAATAATTTTAGAAATGCATGTTTCCAGATTCTTCGTATGTTCCCCCCCACACACCTTCATATTAAAAACAAGATCACATGTCGTTTTCTGGAGAATTCAAGATATTTAACTTCTCTTAATCAATTTCTCAGATGATGTTTTAATTGTTGGCTTAATCTGTGACAGATAAGACAGAGGATCATATTCTTTACAGTTAAATTCCAGTTCTAAAAGAAGAGAGGCTTTTGTGTTTTATTTCAATTTTTTTCTATATTTTTTCCTACATTTACATTAGAATGTCCAAAATACATTTCACATTTCTTCATGTAAACTTGTCTAGTAATGATTACCCAGACTCCATCTTGTAGAAATATTCCTCTAGAACTAATGAAGCTAGAATAAAACATATTCTGAAGAATAATTTATCCCAATTTTTATTTAAAAAAAATAAAATATATAACCTTCACCTAGATCCACCAATTAAATATGTCTCCCTCTCCCTCACTCTCTCCCTTCCACCTTCTTTCCACCTTTTCTTTCTCTTCCCCCCTCCCACACTCACTCACTCCCCCCACACAAACACACAGTGAAACACACAGTTGTAGGTGTCATGACACATCAGCTCTGAATATTTAGTATATATCTCCCCCCCGCATAATACAATCTCCTTCTTAAGGACAATATAATTATCGCCTCTGGAAAATTTAACCATATTACTAATAGTACTTAATACATAGCACAGATTCAAATTTCTAGAAATTAACCCAGAATACAAACAAGGATTTGCCATGAATCTTTAGTCTCCTTTATTCCAAACAAGTCCCTCATTTCTTTGGTATTTCATGGTATTGAAATTTTTGAAGAATCAAGGCTACTTGTTTTGCTGAGTGAATCTACATTAGGGTATATATCATTGTTTCTTCATTATTATATTCAGGTTAAACACTTTGGGCAGGGATTCTACATAAATGGTACTATGTCCTCAATATACCACATCTGAAAAATGTATGTATTTTTTATAGTAAGAACCCTGTTTCCAAAAAATACTAACATATTAAACTACTTGCTCATTCAAATACTTTTGTTAAAAAATAGTTTTATTATTATCACTCCAATTCTACAAACAATAGCAAAGCCAGTAACTAACTTCAAGATTTAGAATATATCTGGCTGAGAATCTCGAAAGTACCATGTTCAAAGGTACTTGGATTATTCTTTTTTTCCTTCTTCCATGTGGTTATCAATTTTATATAAGGTTATAATTATTGTTTTGCATTTCTACTCAATTTTAGGCACTTTTCCATCCTACACATTTAATTTTCCTTTTTAAATATGGAAAAATGTTGATATAATTTGGAGGGCAAAATGATATAAAAAGGTATCCTCAAAGGAATTCCACTCCCTTTATTGTCCATAACCTATTCCTAACTACCAATTTGGTAATCAGATTTATTCCTGGTTTATTTCTTTTTTTCTTTTTTGCAAAGTATCCTTTTTGTTATACAAAATTTTGTTATATATACATTTTCATAAAAATAATATTAATTTGTATTTAGTATCAGGCACTGTAAGGATGATTGAAACAAATTGAAACAGGTTGTTGTAAGAATTTTTGATATTGATCTTTTCATCTCTCATAAATTACTCAACCAGGCCTGATGATAAAAATGTTTGCTAAAGGAAATGTACCATTCTAGTTCTCATCTATCCACTAAATAGTTTAGCAGCAAAATATCTTTCAACTGACATTTGCAGATACCTTAATTGATGCAGCTGTTTTTCATTTTCTGTTTTGGATTCAATCGTCTGAGCAATTGCACAATCCACCTTTATTTTGCACATTCATATTCAACACACGTTTACATACCTACCATGTGCCAAGTTGGGGCTAATGTTTCAGCACTATTTTCCTCGTTTAATCTTTAAAGTCTCTATTTTTCCTATTTTGTAATTAAGGAAAGTAAGTTTCATCTTCGGACCTAGAGTTTTGTTTTTGTTTTTGTTTTTAATCAGTGAGTACTTCTCTATTTTGCCTCTTCTGTAAACTGTAAGAAATAATTAAAATCCAAGATTTGAGGTCAGCTTGTTTTTAAACAAAAGACAATAAAGAACTTGAACTGTGAGTGGTGGGTTCACAGTAGCAAAGTAGTGGTTGCCAGATAACTGAGTACTGAGATATGTAACTCCATGAATTACATACCTCAGGAAAGAGGGGGACTTGAAGTGCAGTGTTACACGCTCAGTTTGTCTTTCTTTTATTTAACTCTGCCAATGGATTAGTCAAAGGAAATGCAGAGGGGGTAATCTCAGGAAGACAATACTCCCTTTGATAAGTGGTCCCATAAAAATATATCCTGTGGTCAATTAAACTTAAAATTCATTAGAATATATTTTATTCAACTTCCTACACAAGCAAAAAAATTTTTTGGTGGGACTAGAGAGTGAAAAAATCTTTCTTTTTTCTTGTAAGGGGAAATTTTCATTTAAAATGGAGGAAAATATATATAATATTCTATACCTTTTATACAGCTATTTCACTTTTAGGAATCTATCCTATAGAATATATGTGACATAGAAATATATGTGAACAAAAGTTTTTACTATAAGCTATTTTTCCATTAGGTTAATTTAGCCATCATTATGTGAATATTCTTCCATGTTTTTTAAAACGTTTTTTATAAATGCATATCTTGGGGCATTTTTTCTTGTTTTCATTACCCCGCTTCCAAATTATTTCTCCTATAACTGTTCACCTTACATCTATGATTTAATTGTTATAAAGTGACCGCTGTGGGTTGAATTATATTTTTCAGAATGATATGTTGACTTCCTAACCCTAGGTACCTGTGAATGTGACCTTATTTGGAAATAGGGTCTTTGCAGATGTAATCAAGTAAAAATGAGATCATAACTAGATTTGATTGGGCCATAAGTCCAATGACAGGTGCTTTATTAGGAGAGGGAAATTTGCACACACACATTCACAGAGGAGAGATGGTCATATGAAGACAGAAGCAGAAATTGGACTGATGCAGCTGCAAGCCAAGGAAAGCCAAGGCTGGTCAGCAGCCATCAGAAGCCAGGAGATGCAAGGAAGGATTCTTCCCTAGAGACTTTGAAGGGAACATGGCCCTGACAACCCCTTTGATTTAGGACTTCTAGCCTTCGGGACTGTGAGAGAATAAATTTCTATTGTTTTCATCCACCCAGTATGGGGTATTTTACTATAACAACCTTAGGAAACTAATATAGTGACTGATAGCTTGCTGTCTCTTGCTATCAGATTTTCATATGCACATTCCAAACATGTCCCAGAATCTATCTGTTTCCTGCACCCCAGGCAGTGTTCCCTGTCTGTCCAATCAGAGCAATCCTAGCCAAAAACATTCCTCCCAGAGTAACTGACTCAGTGAACTCAGATGAACCAAGAAAGCAAGAAGTTGAATTTTCTTACAGCTTTTCCTCCAAATTCATGGTTCTTACCTTTACTTCCTATATTAACTCTTTTTTTTACAGCTTTGTTGAAGTATAACTGATATACAAAGAACTGCATATATTAATGTGTACAATTTGAAGAGTTACACCCGTGATACCATTACTGTGATCAAAGTAAAAGACATATCTAACACTTCCCAGGGTTTCCTTGCCTCCCTTTGTTTTGTTTTGTTTTTTTTTATCAGATAAAACTTTCATTTTGAATTTACCCTGAGACTGTCATTGCATTGAAGGCTCCCCAGAGTTCTCAGTTGCCATTACGGAACATAGGGCCTCTCAGAGCCTGTGGGCCTCATTACAGAATGGCCTTGCCTTCCTGTCAGTGTCGGACTGTGGACTATTGACCCTAAAATCAAAGCGTATGTCCCACTCAGTGCTTTTTGACTATCCTAAACGCCCAGCGCTGATGAAAAGTGTTATATTTTCTATTCCTCCTTTCATAATGTGAAAATAGAATACAAAATGAATGATCCTTCATTAATAACTGCATTTTTAAAAAGCCAGTGTAAATATTGTCCTTACAAGTGCTATATGTTTAAGGAAAAGATATATAACTTTCTCTACTAGGCAAACACTAAAATTTATAGCACAGAGAAAGATAAAATTGAATTAAGTTGACACTATTACAAAGAGAGTATCTGGGCATTATTTGTCAGTTTCTAAATTATTTTAGCCTTGTGCATTCCTTCAAACATTGGACAATAGCAAATAGGTATAATTCATGACACACCCTAAGGGGCTGGCTATTTTCTACTAAATTAACCACAACAAATGGAAACAACAACAGACATTCTTCCTACTTTGATTCTGGTATAGAATTAATATCACTGACACTCACTAAACATATAAAATAACATGAATAAGAATGAGAATCTTCTATGGAAAATTCATATTTGCTGAACCACTTACAATATTTTCCTGGTGTAATTAGAAACACATTTACATTTATGTCATTGAACTATGAATTCCACCAGCACTTTATATTTTTCCATTTGTTTCTTTATTTTTAGACTATTATTCTTTCAGACCTATGTTAGTGAACTTAGATTTCATGTGTATTACAAAAATAACAGAAACCACCATTTTAAATGAATCTATCAAATGTCCTAATACTATGTAAAATAATCAAAACTGTGATCAAAATCAGGAGATATGCTAAATAGAAGCATTTTAAAAATGAGTATTCTCAGGACAGTGCAATACTCACTCCTTTATTATTAGTAGCTACCTTCATTCATGACAGTCTGTCTCCCCTCGTTTGTTTCTTACAACAATTTCAGTACATTAGTACCCTACATCCTGTCATAAGGAATGTGATAACATACTGAAATTTCTTCAGTCCCAATCAGTATGGTGCCCAGAAGCTTTGTATATATTCAGCAGCACAACTAGCTCTGTGTTCCTGAAAATTAATGAATCAAGTGCTGCTTTCTCCAGTGCCTTAGCATATCGTTGGGCTTTGAAAAAAATCAGTATTTTTCTTCTATGTATAAGTGAGGTAAAAGGGAGGGGGGAAGTATTTGAATTAATGAAAGCTATGAATTATTAATTATTTTGGGAAGATAAAATTATTTTTCATGTAATATCATTTAGTAATAGATTAATTATAACTAAATAAGGTTAAGTAGAGGTCCTGTTGTTTGCATGTTAATATTACTTTTATTTTATTACTTTTATTATTATGCAGAGTGATATAAAGGAAAGCTCAAGCATTTCAACTATAATATTATATTTTGTGCATATATTTTTCTTTTCATTTTAGGATAATATAAATAAGGTTTAGTTCGGCCTTAGTAGAATACACACTGATTCCTCATAACCATAGTTCAATTAATAATAAAGACTGTGTTCAGTATAGTCATTGGAGACAAAAATTTCAACAAATGTCAATGAGAATATGTAGAACATCTAATAAATTTAGAATTAACTTCTTATAGCTTTAGTAAATTTGTCAAAGTTGTAGCAGAAATTAACTTGATTCAAATTTTGGTTAAATTTTTAATGAGTAATAGAACACTTTAATGAGTAATATGAACACTTCCATGCCAGAAAACCCTTTCAAATAAAGTATAATTATGTGATAACTCAAAGTGAATTATGGAAAATATTTACAGCCTTTTATTTTCTCAGCCAAGTTCATGAGTGCGTAGCATACTATATGTGTTTGAATTGTTGAACGTCACCAGTTTAAATTGGCTGGGAAGAGATTTTCAAAACGTGATGACAGTTTAGTCAAGGCAGAGAAATCAGCATGCAGAAAGACATGGGAAGAAAAAGAAAGTGAATCATTTACAATCTTTCTAGTCATTCAAGATGGCTGTATTATAGAATGCATGGACAATGCTTTTAAGAAATGAGCTCAGATCCTGAAAGATCTGAGATGCCAAAAAATTGGCACTTTATCAAAGTGCCCTTATCAAAAGGCTATGAGGAGACTAAAGGAATTTAAGCAGAGAAGTAATAGAATCATATTTGCAGTTTAGAAACATAAGTAAGATACCTTATTAAGAATGGATGCAAGGATGGATTGTTGGTAGGAAGAGGTAGTTTGCAAGTTTGGGTAGGGCAAACTGCTTTTTCTTGAGTTATTTTCCCTCCTTGAAAGAATTTGAATCTGGAGTAATATTCTCAACTGCTTATACACACATCACAGGTGTTCATGGATTGATAGGATGTTTCGAAGGCTACATTCTAACCCCAGAAGCCTGAAGAAGTATGTGGTTTATCCCAGTGTCTGCGATACATCCAGGGAATATGGGAGCAAGCAGGACTCTACTATTGTCTATGGTACAAACAATACAAATATCATCGTCAATTTAGTAAGATTCTAGGAAGAAGCCTTCAGTTGTTCAAGTGTCTTGAAAGAGCAGGCAAAGTACATTTGAAGAGACCCACAATTTTGTGACCATCAAAGCTCTGAGGGACCCATTGTTAGAGGTTCCAGGAACCATTGTCTTGAACCCTCGGGCATGACACCTGTCCACAGTGGGTGCCAAATAAAAGCTTGTTAAACTTTTTCTGTCCTCTCATACCAACACATGCACATACACTTTTCTAGATAATAGCTAGATTCCACTTTAGAGTGCAGGAAAAAAAAGGCCCGTAAATTTAGGGTTAGGAAAAAAATAGTATTTACTCCAGAAAGAAATCATTTGAAGTCATGTAGTCTCATCCAAACAAGGAATAACAAAAGCAGAAAACAAAGATGCTGAGAAACAAGTTATATGCTTTTTTCTATTATGCTCTTAACTTTTTCAATTTCCTAACTATCCTTCTGTCTTTTTTTTTAATCTTTAGTGTCTCATTATTCTGATTATGGGAGAAGGGATACGCACATGACAAGCAAATACCATGCTGATGCCGGGTCTTAGGATGTACACATTACAAATATATGAAAACTTTTGTTGTAAATTAATACCAAAGTGTTTAACTCTGTAAGAAAGGAGCAAACCACTTCGTGATCCCTGCGTGAAAGAAAGTAGGATGTCAAGAGGTCAGGGTGTGAGATTCTTCTGTTTCCCTTGCCTTTCGTCAAGGGGTTGTGTTGTGCCACTGGCATGACAAATAAAGAAGCTTCAGCCAGGACTAGGTTTAGGAATATGGCAGCTTGCATGCAGCAGTAACATGAGCAGCACAGAAAATACTCAGTAGAATACCTTGTAGGTGAAATGCTAATTATTCTATTTATTTTTTCTTGTAGGTGAAATGCTAATTATCCTATTTATTTTCCTTTCTTTCATTTAAAGAAAGAAAGAAAGAAAAAAGTACCATCTGCCATCTTGCAAGATGCCAGAGAATATGATCCTAAGCTCTTAAGGCTTCTCAAAACTACATCCAGTGTAGGCTCATTATGGGCTGAATTGTGACCCCTAAAAGTTCATGTTGACATCCTAATTCCCAGTACGTCAGAATGTGACTTATTTGGAGATTTTCAAATGTAATCAAGTTAAAATGAGGTTATTAGCGTGGGCCTTAATCCAATCAAACTTTTGTCTCTATAAAGAGGGAAAATTTGGACACAGAGACATGCATGAAGGGAAGACAATATGAAGAGACATAAGGAGAAGGCCATCAACAAAGGACAGAACCCTGGAACAGATCCTTCCCTCAAAGCCCTCAGAAGGAACCAGCCCTGTCCACATCTTGATTTTGGACTTCTAGCCTCCAGAATGGTTAGGATTTCTGTTTAAGCCACACAGTCTATGGTACTTTATTAGAACAGCGCTAGGAAACAATGTAGTACCTTTTTTCCTTCTGTTTCATAAATAGACAATATCTCCTTGCCTTCAATGGATTGAACTTAGTCATGAGTCCTTTGCAATAGACCAAATGAAGCTCTAATATCCAAATGCACTTATATATCCTTCTTCATGATCAGTTTCATGGCATGGGTGTTAGTAGAGGTCTCAGTCAAAACAGACATGGAGATGCACAGAGAAATGTTAAGATACCTGTGAGCATGCAGTCTAAGAAAGAAAAGACCAGAGGTGAATCAGAATCAGGTTGAAAACAAAGAATGGATTTTCCATGATAAAGATTGACCTGTGAGAACAGTGACAAATCAGTGCATCATATATATGCATGTGTGTGTGTTTAATTTACATAGGATATATATTTTTTCCATCATTAACCCTTTATTACAAACCATGCTCTTATAGAATTATATGTGGACTTACATGAAAAAAATCAAAAGTATCGTACAATAAAAAGCACAGCACGTAAAGTAATATTGCATTCCAGTGTTCATACTAGAGACAGTGGACACCCAGGAATAAGCTCTTCTAAAACTACCTGGCTTGCAAGCTTTTAGAAGCATCAGTTAATTATTTGGTTATATAAGCAAATAACTATATACTCAAATATTTAGTTAGTTGTATTTACATATATGTAGAGTGAGGGCAAAGGAGCCGAGGATTAGGCGTCATAGCTCAAAACAGATCCTTTTTTTCTTAATTTCAAATGTCCCAGGGAAACAACTGATCATGAGTTTATTCATAAAGAAAAATAACTATATGTTTTTTGAATAATTGTAAGTTTTAAACTTGAAATAACAGAATTGTCCCTTAGAACAAGGAGAGCAGAAAGCTAATATATTAGCCAGCAGGTTGTGCATGATTATCTACATTTCATGAAATCTTTTGTGGTTTAAGTTGTTTATTGTAATTATTTTGAGTCTTTTCATTTTTTATTCATTTACACTTATTTTACGTGTTTTTTTTTTTTTTAAATGGGAATTATTTATTTATGGCTGTGTTGGGTCTTCGTTTCTGTGCGAGGACTTTCTCTAGTTGTGGCAAGTGGGGGCCACTCTTCATCGCGGTGCGCGGGCCTCTCACTATCGCGGCCTCTCTTGTTGTGGAGCACAGGCTCCAGACACGCAGGCTCAGTAGTTGTGGCTCACGGGCCTAGTTGCTCCGTGGCATGTGGGATCTTTCCAGACCAGGGCTCGAACCTGTGTCCCCTGCATTGGCAGGCAGATTCTCAACCACTGCGCCACCAGGGAAGCCCCCTTACGTGTTTTATATATTGTACTGAATTGGCTAAAATTATACTAAAATTGTGCAAATAACTTGTAATATATATCTGTGTTTTCCAAGTATGAGATTTTTATTCCAACCAATTCAACATGTATATCGGCAGCTCACTGTGTATCAGAAAATATTGCTGGAGATTGGGATACAGCAGGTGACAAAAAGGATGAAGACCTGTTTCCAAAAAAATAAATAGGAAAAGAATTATGCACTGTGTCAGAAAGGGAATTGAAAAGAGAAACATGTGTTTGCTCCTTTTCACTCCAGAGTTTTTAATATTAGTAGAAAATTTATGGATATTATGAATTCATAGAGTAAAATGCAAATCCAGATGGAAACTGTGACCTGCATGCTGGATTGCAGACTACCAGGCTGTATTGGGAATTATGTCCTGGCAGATGATGGATGGTGACAGCATAGTTTCACTTAATGAAGTGGTTATTGAAGCTTAAAAGGGGAAAGATGACAAGGGGAAACTGAGTGCTTTTGTCTTTGGACGAAGTAAAAGCTTTACAACATTATACCAAGAAGAACTGAACTCACTACTTTTTGAACTTCATTAATCTTTTCCATGAAAATCTATCTCATTGTCAAGCAACTCAATAGCTACTTTGGGAAAATGCTTTGCTTCTTCGTAATGGAACCAGTGCCTTCATTGTCCTGAGGCCCCTCTAATGTTCCACCTCCACAGAAATACTAAAGAGATGTGCAATGCTCTGGAGAAGCCTGTGTGAAGCTGCCAAAATGGTACAGTTGGGATAGCCAAAAATTGTGCCCCATGGGGTGGTTTTTCTTTATTAATTTGTTTCTAAGAACAACACATGGAAGAGGGAAATACTGTTACTAAGAATCCTCATGCAGAGATGTTTATTCTTGAGTAAAAGAAAGAGAAGCTTTTGAAATTGTTCTAGTGAATCTTTTCTGTAGTTTGATCTCAGTGTTTAATAGCACAAACTTTAAGTGTAGTCAAAAGGCTAAACTAAATGTCGCAACAAAAAATACGTCATGAAAACTCACACTCCTAAAAGCAGTCAAATCATTTTTCAGCCCCAATCCCCAAAGCTTTGCACAGTGCCAATTAATATCTATTTTTATACAAAGGAAGCAGGAAAACAACACATGTGAATTACCCAAGACTCCTTCTTTTGGAAAATATTCAAAATTCAACACTACTTCCTTCTTTTAATATTAACAGAAAGCATTTTTCAAATAAGAATATATAAGCAATAAAAATAATTTTAAACGAATACTTCATTATTAATCGTTTTTCTTTTGAAAACCATAAAGCAGTTTTCAGTTGTGACATGTAGCCAATTAAATCATTGTGGTGTTCTAGCATAGCTCACTTGTGTCATACTTTGCCTTCACAATGACTTGATGTTTTGTATTTAAGACGACTCTACTTCCTTTTTAATCACATGTACTTATTTCAGCCTCATTTTCCCCCATTGGTTCCTCACAGATGTGGGTGGAACTGGCTCTGTATCAGTTCCACCCCTTTAATGACAGGGATCACAGACTAAAAAATCATAGCCTCGAATGCCAAAGGCAGTGTGGGAGAGGCAGAAAATTAGGGCAAAGTCTGCTGCTGGCCTAATACTTCGCCTTAAAAAATGTAGCATGGTGTTCCTGGGGGTTTTATTCTACTAGCGTTCAAAAGAGAATTTAGAAAATCTGAGTTACCAGTTACCTTTTATTATTTTGATTTAAGCTCATACAAATTGGCCAAAATAGAAACACTACTCACATCTGTTTGTAAATGTGAACATACGGAATAAACTAGTGAAATAGAATGTTACAAATGAGAAAATAAAAGAAAAAGATGTGTGTTTTTTAAAAATTTTTATCTGTTAGCCATATTTTTTCCCAAATGTTCTTTGAAATGTAACTGGCAGCAAGATTAATCCAGGATTTGGTTCTTTGGCTGTTCATACAAGGAGAACATAAATGATTAATTATAGAATTTCAATTACAAAGTCATTTGAATCTAGTCTTTATTCAACTTTTGTGGTCTTACTAAGTCTGCATGAAAATACAACTAACCATACTGTTGACCCAAAGACTGAGGGACTAAAAATTAAGCAGATCTAACATGGGAATTAGGCAAAAGTAATGCATAAAGATTTCCATCTTTTAATATCATTTTTCCTTAAAATTTTATTATTAAATTTTAAAATCTATTTGGGGTTTCAGTTTTCAGCTCTGACATGTAAAGACCTTGGAAATTGTTACTCCTCTCCTTAGAACAAGAAAAAGCTGGACAAACAAAAAATCAGTGACTCTTCTTGGGCCAGAAAAGAAGTTTCCATAGGCAAATCCAGAAAGTCACAGCTGAGACTTTTTACCTGGAGCAAAAGCTTCTGGAGCTGGAGTCATAAACTGGTAGGTACACTTAACTGGTGATTTTCATGAATTACTGGAGGCTGAATTGCTCGCATGCAAGTGCAAAAGCACCCCAACACTTTCCTCGGCTTTACCACCAGGAATCCTACCAGGTTCTCATGTTAAATATTCAAGAAATATCAGCTGGTGGCTCTAGCGGTGGGCAGGGGGCGGGCGGGGGGGGGGGGGAAAGTAACTATTGTGAAATACTCCTAGAGTCTTCTCTGTAACAATGGCTTATTTCCCAGGGGTAAATCATTATCAGAGCCTTGTCTTAGAGCAGTGGAGGAAGGCCATTCTTCTCACTCCTGCCCACTCTAGCCTTCCTGTTCTGCCTCAGAGAGGGGATAGCTATGTAAGAAGAAAACAAGTGAATGTCATAGGCCAGAGACAATAGTCAAAAAAAGACAGATTTAATTGGAAAACTACAGAATTCATCTCTCTCAGGCAACTTACCCCTGCACCAACAACACTCCAGTATAATAGTGAATTATAGAGGAAAGAGCTGTAAGACACAGACTCTTAGGAGGAGTACTTAGCCAAGCCCCAAAACAAAAGAATTGTTCAGAAAGGAACATTAGAGGAATGTAAAGTCTCTGAAATATATATAGCTACTGCAAACATTAAACAATGACTAAATCCTAGACAGATTAACATAGATCCTCACACTAATGGCTCATTTACCTCAATTACTACCACTCAAAACAACCTGCATGGCTTTCAACAAAATATCACAAGGCACGCCAAAAGGCAGGAAAAGACAAAGTTTGTAAAGCCAAACAATCATCAAAACAAGACTTAGATATGCCGTAGATGTTGGAATTATCAGAGTGATAATTTAAAATGATGATCAGGAAAGAGGAAAAGATAACAATATACTACAAAAATATCAACAAACTACCAAAAAAAAAAAAGGCAGTAATGGAGGATCTGAGGAACAAAAACATTTAAGACATACAAAAAACAAACAGCTAAATGGCAGAAGTCCTTCCTTATCAGTAATTACTTTAAATGTAAATGGATTAAATGTTCCAATTAATAGGCAGGAATTGACATAATGGATTAAAAAACAAACAAAAGCAAATAAAAAAACAAAACAATGATCAATATGTTAAGGGTTCTAATGGAAAAAGTAGACAACACGCAAAAACAAATGGCCATAATTAGATTAATCTATAGCAGCAGTGGTAACAAAAAAAATGGTTATACAGTAAAATGCACAAGAAAAAAAAAAGGTCAACGTAAGCATAGACATAGAAATTTGGAAAACGAAAGAAATGATAGAAATAAAACACACTGTTAACAGGGACTTCCCTGGTGGTCCAGTGGGTAAGACTCTGTGCTCCCAATGCAGGGTGCCTGGATTCGGTCCCTGGCTGGGGAACTAGATCCCGCATGCATGCCACAACGAAGATCCCGCACGCTGCAACTAAGACCCCGAGCAGCCAAAATAAATACATAAATAAATAAATAAATAAATATTTTTTAAAAAATTGTTAACAAGGAAAGAATGCCTTTTATAAGCTCACTAATAGACTCGACATGGCTAAGGAAAACAAAGCTTGAAGATATTGCCAATAGAAATTTCACAGATAGAAATGCAAAGAAAAGAAATAAACAGACAGAATATCCAGTATATTTTCAAAAGATAATTTCAAAAGATGTAACATATGTGTCATTGGAGTACCAACAGGAGAAGAATAAGAGAATGGAGCAAATGAGTATTTAAAATAATAATGGCTGAAACATTTAAAAAAAGAAATAATGCCAATTTTTTACAATCTCCTTCAGAAAATAGAAGCAGAGAGATTGCTACCTAACTCATTCTATGAGGCCAGATTTACCCTAATACCAAATTCAGACAAAAAAACTACAGGAAACCTAAAATATCTCTCATGAACATAGATATAAAAATTCCCAACAAAATATTAGCAAATTGAATCCAACAATGTGTAAAAAGAATTGTACACCATGACCAAGTGGGATTTATCCCAAGTATGCAAGTTTGTGTACAATATTAAAAATTCAATTAGTGTAATCCACCAATCACATCAATACATACAGAGAAGGCATTTGACAAAAATCCAACACCCATTCATGATTTTAAAAACTCTTAGTAAACTAAGAATAGCGAGAAACTTTCACAATTTGATAAAGACTATCTACATAAAACCTACAGCTAGCATCATACTTAATGGTGAGAAACTCAAAGCTCTCCCACTAAGATCAGGTACAAGGCAAGGACGTCCCCTCTCACAACTCCTTTAAAACATCATACTGGAAGTGCTACCTAGTCCAATAAGGCAAGAAAAGGAAATTAAAAGTATACAGATAAGGAAGGAAGAAATAAATTTCTTTGTTCACAGATGACATTATTGTCTATGTAGAAAATCTGGAAGAAATGTAAAATAAATAAATTAATTAAAAGGTATAAAGATAGAAAAGGAAGAAATAAAAGTCTTTATTTAGAGATGATGTTTGTCTATGTATAAAATCCCAAAGAATCAATTGAAAAGGACTTTCTGAAACTAATAAGCAATTATAACAACATTATGGGATACAAGGTTAATATAAAAATTCAATTGATATCCAATATACCAGCAATAAACACTGGGGATTTAAAATTAATAAAATAACACCATTGACAATAACAGTGAAAATGAAATACACAGTAATAAATTGAACAAAACTTTTTAAGGATGTATAGGTAGATACTACAAAACACTGATAAAAATGATCAATTAAGATATAAATAAGTGGAGAGATGTTCTGTGTACCTAGATGATGAGACTCAAAATTGTTAAGATGTCAATCCTTCCCAATTTGATCTGTAAATTTAGTGCAATCTCAGTCAAAATCCCCTAAGCTATTTTGTAGATATCAACAAACTGATTCTAATGTTTACATGGAAAGGCAAACACCTAGGATAAATAACACAATACTGAAGATGAATAACTGGTGGAAAAGTCACACTACCCAATTTTTAGATGTACTGTATGTCTATAATAATCAAGACAGCATAGTATTAGAGTAAGTATAAAGCATGCATAGGAGGCTATAGGCTATAACAGAGAGCTCAGAAATAGACCCACATAAATATAGCCAAATCCTATTTAAAGAAGAGGAAATAACAATTCAATGGAAAAAGGCAAGTGTTTTCAAGAAATGGTATGGAAACAATTGAACATTTATATGCAAAGTAATGGACCTAGAAACAGATCTTACCCCTTACAGAAATATTAACCAAAATGGATCTGAGACTGAAATATAAAATGCAAGAAAACTATATAAACTTGGGTTTGGTGGTGAGTTTTAAAATACAATACCAAGAGCACAGTCTCTGGAAAAAAAATATGTTTGCCATCATTAAAATGAAATTGTTCTGCTCTCTGGGAGACACTATTAAGAGAAAGCAAAGACAAGTCAGACTGGGAGAAAATATTTTTAACCACATATCTGATGAACCATGTGTATGCAAAATATATAAAATACTCTTTTTTTTTTTAACATCTTTATTGGAGTATAATTGCTTTACAATGGTTTGTTAGTTTCTGCTGTATAACAAAGTGAATCAGTTATACATATACATATATCCCCATATCCCTTCCCTCTTGCATCTCCCTCCCACCCTTCCTATCTCACCCCTCTAGGTGGTCACAAAGCACCGAGGTCATCTCCCTGTGCTATGCGGCTGCTTCCCACTAGCTATCTACTTTACATTTGGTAGTGTATATATGTCCATGCCACTCTCTTACTTTGTCCCAGCTTACCCTTCTCCCTCCCTGTGTCCTCAAGTCCATTCTCTACGTCTGCATTTTTATTCCTGTCCTGCCCCTAGGTTCTTCAGAACTTTTTTGTTTGTTTTTTTTAGATTCCATATATATGTGTTAGCATATGGTATTTGTTTTTCTCTTTCTGACTTACTTCACTCTGTACGACAGACTCTAGGTCCATCCACCTCACTACAAATAACTCAATTTCATTTCTTTTTATGGCTGAGTAATATTCCATTGTATATATGTGCCACATCTTCTTTATCCATTCATCTGTAAATGGACACCTAGGTTGCTTCCATGTCCTGGCTAGTGTAACTAGTGCTGCAATGAATATTGTGGTGCATGACTCTTTTTGAATTATGGTTTTCTCAGGGTATATGCCCAGTAGTGGGATTGCTGGGTCATATGGTAGTTCTATTTTTCGTTTTTTAAGGAACCTCCATAGTGTTCTCCATAGTGGCTGTATCAATTTACATTCCCACCAACAGTGCAAGAGGGTTCCCTTTTCTCCACACTCTCTCCAGCATTTATTGTTTGTAGATTTTTTGATGATGGCCATTCTGACTGCTGTGAGGTGATGCCTCATGGTAGTTTTGCATTTCTCTAATGATTAGTAATGTGGCGCCTCCTTTCATGTGTTTGTTGGTGATCTGTATATCTTCTTTGGAGAAATGTCTATTTAGGTCTTCTGCCCATTTTTGGATTGGGTGGTTTGTTTTTTTGATATTGAGCTGCATGAGCTGCCTGTAAATTTCGGAGATTAATCCTTTGTCAGTTGCTTTGTTTGCAAATATTCTCTCCCATTCTGAGGGTTGTATTTTTGTCTTCTTTATGTTTTCCTTTGCTGTGCAAAAGCTTCAAAGTCTCATTAGGTCCCATTTGTTTATTTTTGTTTTTATTCCCATTTCTCTAGGAGGTGGGTCAAAAAGATCTTGCTGTGATTTATGCCATCGAGTGTTCTGCCTATGTTTTCCTCTAAGAGTTTGATAGTGTCTGGCCTGACATTTAGGTCTTTAATCCATTTTGAGTTTATTTTTGTGTATGGTGTTAGGGAGTGTCCTAATTTCATTCTTTTACATGCAGCTGTCCAGTTTTCCCAGCACCACTTATTGAAGAGGCTGTCTTTTCTCCATGGTATATTCTTGCCTCCTTTATCAAAGATAAGGTGACCATATGTGTGTGGGTTTTTCTCTGGGCTTTCTCTCCTGTTCCACTGATCTATATTTCTGTTTTTGTGCCAGTACCATACTATCTTAATTACTGTAGTTTTGTAGTATAGTCTGAAGTCCGGGAGCCTGATTCCTTCAGTTCCATTTTTCTTTCTCAGGATTGCTTTGGCTCTTTGAGGTCTTTTGTGTTTCCATACAAATTGTGAAATTTTTTGTTCTAGTTCTGTGAAAAATGCCATTGGTAGTTTGATAGGGGTTGCATTGAATCTGTAGATTGCTTTGGGTAGTATAGTCATTTTCACAATATTGATTCTTCCAATCCAAGAACATGGTATATCTCTCCATCTGTTTGTATCATCTTTAATTTCTTTCAGCACTGTCTTATAGTTTTCTGCATACAGGTCTTTTGTCTCCTTAGGTAGGTTAAATCCTAGGTATTTTATTCTTTTTGTTGTACTAGTAAATGAGAGTGTTTCTTTAATTTCTCCTTCAGATTTTTCATCATTAGTGTATAGGAATGCAAGAGATTTCTGTGCATTAATTTTGTAGCCTGCTACTTTACCAAATTCATTGATTAGCCCTACTAGTTTTCTGGTAGCATCTTTAGGATTCTCTGTGTATAGTATCATGTCATCTGCAAAGAGTGACAGTTTTACTTTTTCTTTTCCGATTTGGATTCCTTTTATTTGTTGTTCTTCTCTGATTGCTGTGCCTAAAACTTCCAAAATTATGTTGAATAATAGTGGTGAGAGTGGGCAACCTTGTCTTGTTCCTGATCTTAGTGGAAATGGTTTCGGTTTTTCACCATTGAGAATGATGCTGGCTGTGGGTTTGTCATATATGGCCTTTATTATGTTGAGGAAAGTTCCCTCTATGCCTACTTTCTGGAGGTTTTTTAATCATAAATGGGTGTTGAATTTTGTCAAAAGCTTTTTCTGCATCTATTGAGATTATCATATGGTTTTTATCCTTCAGTTTGTTAATATGGTGTATCACATTGATTGATTTGTGTATATTGAAGAATCCTTGCATTCCTGGGATAAACCCCACTTGATCATGGTGTATGATCCTTTTAATGTGCTGTTGGATTCTGTTTGCTAGTATTTTGCTGAGGATTTTTGCATCTCTGTTCATCAGTGATATTGGCCTGTAGTTTTCTTTTTCTGTGACATCTTTGTCTGGTTTTGGTATCAGGGTGATGGTGGCCTCGTAGAATGAGTTTGGGAGTGTTCCTCGCTCTGCTATATTTTGTAAGAGTTTGAGAAGGATAGGTGTTAGCTCTTCTCTAAATGTTTGATAGAATTTGCCTGTGAAGCCATCTGGTCCTGGGCTTTTGTTTGTTGGAAGATTTTTAATCACAGTTTCAGTTTCAGTGCTTGTGATTGGTCTGTTTATATTTTCTATCTCTTCCTGGTTCACTCTCAGAAGGTTGTGCTTTTCTAAGAATTTGTCCATTTCTTCCAGGCTGTCCATTTTATTGGCATATTGTTGCTTGTTGTAATCTCTCATGATCCTTTGTATTTCTGCAGTGTCAGTTGTTACTTCTACTTTTTCATTTCTAATTATGTTGATTTGAGTCTTTTCCCTTTTTCTCTTGATGAGTGTGGCTAATGGTTTATCAGTTTTGTTTATCTTCTCAAAGAACCAACTTTTACTTTTATTGATATTTGCTATCATTTCCTTCATTTCTTTTTCATTTATTTCTAATCTGATTTTTATGATTTCTTTCCTTCTGCTAACTTTGGGGTTTTTTGGTTCTTCTTTCTCTAATTGCTTTAGATGTAAGGTTAGGTTGTTTATTTGAGATTTTTATTGTTTCTTGATGTAGGATTGTATTGCTATAAACTTTCCCCTTAGAACTGCTTTTGCTACATCCCATAGGTTTTGGGTCATTGTGTTTTTGTTGTCATTTTTTTCTAGGTATTTTTTGATTTCCTCTTTGATTTCTTCAGTGATCTCTTGGCTATTTAGTAGTGTACTGTTTAACCTCCATGTGTTTGTACTTTTTAACAGTTTTTTTCCTTTAATTGATATCTAATCTCATAGCATTGTGGTCAGAAAAGATACTTGATATGATTTCAATTTTCTTAAATTTACCAAGCCTTGCTTTGTGACCCAAGTTATGATCTATCCTGGAGAATGTTCTATGAGCACTTGAGAAGAAAGTGTATTCTGTTGTTTTTGAATGGAATGTCCTATAAATATCAATTAAGTCCATCTTGTTTAATGTGTCATTTAAAGCTTGTGTTTCCTTTTTTATTTTCCTTTTGGATGATCTGTCCATTGGTGAAAGTGGGGTGTTAAAGTCCCCTGCTATTATTGTGTTACTGTCGATTTCCACTTTCTCCTGTTAGCATTTGCCTTATGTATTGAGGTACTCCTATGTTGGGTGCATAAGTATTTACAATTGTTATACCTTCCTCTTGGATCGATCCCTTGATCATTATATAGTGTCCTTCTTTGTCTCTTGTAATAGTCTTTATTTTAAAGTCTATTTTGTGTGATATGAGAATTGCTACTCCAACTCTCTTTGGATTTCCATTTGCGTGGAATATCTTTTTCCATTCCTTCACTTTCAATCTGTCTGTGTCCCTAGGTCTGAAGTGGCTCTCTTGTAGACAGCATATTTACAGGTTTTGTTATTGTATCTATTCAGCCAGTCTATGTCTTTTGCTTGGAGCATTTAATCCATTTACATTTAAGGTAATTATTGATATGTATGTTCCTATTACCATTTTTTTAATTGTTTTGGGTTTGTTTTTGTAGGTCTTTTCCTCCCCTTGTGTTTCCTGCCTGGAGAAGTTCCTTTAGCATTTGTTGTAAAGCTGGTTTGGTGATGCTGAATTGTCTTAGCTTTTTCTTGTCTTTAAAGATTTTAATTCCTCTGTCAAATCTGAAAGAGATCCTTGCTGGGTAGAGTAAACTTGGTTGTAGGTTTTTCCACTTCATCGCTTTAATATGTCCTGCCTCTCCCTTCTGGCTTGCAGAGTTTCTGCTGAAAGATCAGCTGTTAACATTATGGGGATTCCCTTGTACGTTATTTGTTGTTTTTCCCTTGCTGCTTCTAATATTTTTTCTTTGTATTTAACTTTTGATAATTTGATTAATATGTGTCTTGGCGTGTTTCTCCTTGGCTTTTTCCTGTATGGGACTCTCTGTGCTTCCTGGACTCGATTGACTATTTCCTTTCCCATATTAGGGAAGTTTTCAACTATAATCTCTTCAAATATTTTCTCATTCCCTTTCTTTTCTCTTCTTCTTCTGGGACCCCTATAATTCAAATGTTGGTGCACTTAATGTTGTCCCAGAGGTCTCTGAGACTCTCCTCAATTCTTTTCATTCTTTTTTCTTTATTCTGCTCTGCAGTAGTTATTTCCACTCTTTTATCTTCCAGGTCATTTATCCGTTCTTCTGCCTCAGTTCTTGTGCTATTGATTATTTCTAGAGAATTTTTAATTTCATTTATTGTGTTGTTCATAATTCTTTGTTTGCTCTTTAGTTCTTCTAGGTCCTTGTTAAACGTTTCTTATATTTTATCCATTCTATTTCCAAGATTTTGGATCATCTTTACTATCATTACTCTGAATTCTTTTTCAGGTAGATTGCCTATTTCTTCTTCATTTGTTTGGTCTGGTGGGTTTTTACTTTGCTCCTTCATCTGCTGCATATTTTTGTGTTTTCTCATTTTGTTTAACTTACTCTGTGGCTGTCTCCTTTTTGTAGGCTGCAGGTTCGTAGTTCCCGTTGTTTTTGGTGTCTGCCCCCAGTGGCTAAGTTTGGTCCAGTGGGTTTTTAGGCTTTGTGGTGGAGGGGACTGGTGCCTGTGTTCTGTTGGATGAGGCTGGATCTTGTCTTTCTGGTGGACAGGACCACATCTGGTGGTGTGTTTTGGGGTGTCTGTGAACTTATGATGAATATATTAATATATTAGCAGCCTGTCTGCTAATGGGCGGGAATGTGTTCCTATCTTGCTATTTGTTTGGCATGGTGTCCAGTACTGGAGCTTGCTGGTCATTGAGTGGAGCTGGGTCTTAGCGTTGAGACGGAGAGCTCTGGGAGAGCTCTTGCCAATTGATATTACATGGGGCTGGGAGGTCTCTGGTGGTCCAATGTCCTGAACTTGGTTCTCTCACATCAGAGGCTCAGGCCTGACACCCAGCCAGAGCACCATGACCCTGTCAGCACCATGGCTTACGGGAAGTCTGAGGTCTTCTGCCAGCATTCAGTAGGTGTTCTGTAGGAGTTATTCCACATGTAGATCTATTTTTAATGTATTTGTGGGGAGGAAGGTGATCTCCACATCTTACTCCTCTGTCATCTTGAAGGCCGTCCTCAAGATAGTTTAGACATGCCCATTTTTGGGGGCCTCCAATGTAGGTGAAAGTAAAGGTGGACTCTGAGTGTCTGAAATCGGGCAGGGCACAGTCATGGTGGGGCCAGGGGTGCTCAAGGCACAGGGGAGCCCAATGAAGCAGGCTTTGCCTTTGCTGCACGTTCAGTTTTCCAAAATACTCTTAAAGCTCAACAATAAGGAAACAAATGACTCAATTTAAAAATGGGCACAAGATCTGAACAAACACCTCACCAAAGACAGTATACAGATAGCAAATGAACATATGAAAAGATGCTCAACATTGTTTGCCATTTAATTAACTTTTTTGCAATTTAAAATAGCAAAGAGATATTCCTGCGCACCTATCAAAATGGTTAAAATCCAAAAAACAAACAAACCTGACAATACCAAGTGCTGCTGAGGATGCAGAGCAGCAAAAAATCTCATGGATTGCTGGTGAGAATGCAAAGTGGCATGGCTTCTGTGGAAGACAGTCTAGCGATCTTAGAAAACTAAACAGTCTTTGCATACAGTCCAGTCAACGTGTTCCTAGGTATTTACCCAACTAATTTAAAAACTTATCATCCATACCTGCACATGGATATTAAGAGCAGCTCTATGCATAATTGCTGAAAACTTGAAGCAACCAAGACTTCCTTCAATGAATTGGATAACGTGGCACATATACTATAAAATACTATTCATCAATAAAAATGAATTATCAAGCCACAGAAAGACATTGATTAATCTTAAATGCATGTTGCTATGTGAAAAAGACCAGTCTGGAAAAGCTAGATACTTTACAATTCCAATTACATAATATTTTGGAAAAGGCAAATACTAAAGTTCAGTGGTTGCTGGGAGTTGTGTTGAGAACATTGCTAAGATTAAACACAGAAAATTTTAGTGCAGTGAAAGTATTCTATAAAATACTGTAATGGTGAATACAAGGCATTTGTCAAAATGCTTAGACTGCGCAGAATTTTACAGCAAAAAGTAAACTTTAACATATTCAATTTTTAAAAATATTTACATGTAGGTAATTTCCAGATGCAAGGGAGGATGTGACAAGTGAATCTAAATGTTTATAATATATGAATGGAATCTGTCAGTTTTTGTTCTATAACTATCAATTTGTACTTTTGATTAGTTTTGGAAAATTCTTAGCATTATGTTTTCATTTATTTCCTTTTCTCCATAGTCTCCACTTTTTCTTTCAGGATCTCAAATAATTTGCATATTGATTTTTCTTCTTTCATCTCTTGGTCACTTGTTCACTTAACTTCTCTTTCATATTTTCAATCTCTATCTTGCTGTGCTGCATTCTGAGTAGTTATTGCAGTTGTATCTAACTTGCTGTGCCAACTATTTAGTAAGTAGTTAAATTTGGAACTATAAACACATGCATATGTGTGTCATTTATTTCAACATTATACATTCTTTTTGGTCATACTATATCTGAAGTCTGTGAGTGCTTACATTTCTTGTCTGTTGTTTCTGATCACTCTTATTCATAGAATTGAGATTTTCTATTAACTCATATTTTATTGAGTGTGCAATGTGAGACTACTGAGGGTCTGTATTCAGGATGCTTTTATTCAGAGAGGAATTTTATTTGCTTGTATTAAGATTCATTTTAGCTTCTTTCAAACGTCCCTTCCCCAGTTCCCCTTGGGTAAAAGCTTGGTCTTCTTTGATACAGGCTTTCACCATCAGGTTAACCTTGCCTTTCACTTGTGATCCTGCTTTCTTTGCTCTGCTTCCTGCTTCTTGCATAGATGTCACCTCTTTAATTTAATGTCCCCTCCCTCCCACCCTCCCTTCCTTCCTTTTTACTTCTTTTGAGTCGTAGAGAATTCCATTGCTTACTAGTGAGTACAGGAATGCACTAAAATATATTTTGTGTGTAATTTTATAGTAGGGCTCCCAGGATATCTAGTTCACCAATTGAGTGATCACTTTTTCTTGACTGAGTTTTGTGGAGATTTTTAGGGCTAATGAAATGAGTCTGATATACATGGTTTATTTTCTACATATAATCAATTTAAGCACAGAAGAAAGAGGGAAGGGGAACTTGGGAAGATATATGGAACAAAAATTTATATTCTCTGTTAATCCCCCTCTACTCTAAACACTTAATGACAGAGGATAAAGTATAATATATAAATAATTATTATTCATAATGGTTAGAAAGTGGTTCAGTATTCTCAAAATTTATACATATTTTATTTAATTTCTGTGACATCTCTGTAAGGTAGGTATTAATGATATTTATTATTACTCTAATTATTATGGTTTAAGGAACTGAGTCCAAGCGTAGTTATTTAATTTATTTATTTCATATCATACAGCTAATGGTGGTGTCCGAATTCAAATCTAAGACAGTCTCTATCTACATTTCATGCTCTATATATCTCACTATATTAAAAACAAATTAAGCATTTAGGTGGAAGTGCAGGAAGGAAAAAAAGAACAAAGTGGTGAAGTAGGACTATAGTCAAGGGCACTCTGGGTCAAACCTTGGAAGCAAAGTATGATAATCAAGACTTTGAATCCTGAAGGGCATTGGGGGCTTAAAGTGATTCACACA